>NC_091282.1:1189875902-1190487568 GCF_032444005.1 Ranitomeya imitator
GTAAACTGCAAAATGATATCAAAGTGTTCAATCATTTTATCTTCAGTAATATTCCCATGCACTGACAGCAAACAGAGGTCTTGGAAATGGTGGGAAGTTAACACACAAGTTATATAGGATGCAGATTTATTTATTTTTTAAATATTATAAACCCTTTAATATATGGATTAATTCTTATTAGCTTTTATTCTGGTTGCTTGAGTCCTGAAATCCTAAAGAAAGGGGAGAAATTGTATCAGCTTACAATAGAAATGTATTCCAGCATAAACCATATCCTAATTACAGTAATGACTGCACACATGATGATGCTTAGGACTTGGCAATCCCTGAAATCTCGCACTATACGGAGCTATTGCCTTGTGACCACATAGTACTAATTACTCAGTACATACAGATAACACGTCACTGTCACTGATGACTTCTGCCCAAAAAGTCTACAATCTTAAAAAAATATTTGTGCGCATGCTGTTGTCTTCTCATTGGATTAAGTTCTGCAAACAGACTTGTTATAAGGCAGGTTGTTAACTAAACTGTAGATGAAGCAAAGGAAAGAACTATCATCAGCGGTAAATGATTGCATTATCAGTGGCACTTACATAAAGGACAGCATTATAATTTACATTATAGGGCAGTATTATCACATGCAGTAAAGAACAGTATAGTCACTTGCAGTAAAGGACAGCATTATCACTTGCAGTAAAGGACAGCATTGTCACTAGCAGTAAAGGACAGCATTGTCACTTGTAGTAAAAGACAGCATTATCACTTGCAGTAAAGGACAGCATTATCACTTGCAGTAAAGGACAGCATTGTCACTTGTAGTAAAAGACAGCATTATCACTTGCAGTAAAGGACAGCATTATCACTTGCAGTAAAGGACAGCATTGTCACTTGTAGTAAAAGACAGCATTATCACTTGCAGTAAAGGACAGCATTATCACTTGCAGTAAAGGACAGCATTGTCACTAGCAGTAAAGGACAGCATTATCACTTGCAGTAAAGGACAGCATTGTCACTTGTAGTAAAGGACAGCATTATCACTTGCAGTAAAGGACAGCATTATCACTTGCAGTAAAGGACAGCATTATCACTTGCAGTAAAGGGCAGCATTATCACTAGTAGTAAAGGACAGCATTATCACTTGCAGTAAAGGACAGCATTATCACTTGTAGTAAAGGACAGCATTATCACTTACAGTAAAGGACAGCATTGTCACTTGCAGTAAAGGACAGCATTGTCACTTGTAGTAAAGGACAGCATTATCACTTGCAGTAAAGGACAGCATTATCACTTGCAGTAAAGGGCAGCATTATCACTAGTAGTAAAGGACAGCATTATCACTTGCAGTAAAGGACAGCATTATCACTTGTAGTAAAGGACAGCATTATCACTTACAGTAAAGGACAGCATTGTCACTTGCAGTAAAGGACATCATTATCACTTGCAGTAAAGGACAGCATTGTCACTTGCAGTAAAGGACAGCATTGTCACTTGCAGTAAAGGACAGCATTATCACTTGCAGTAAAGGACAGCATTGTCACTTGTAGTAAAGGACAGCATTATCACTTGCAGTAAAGAACAGTATTGTCACTTGCAGTAAAGGACAGCATTATCACTTGCAGTAAAGGACAGCATTATCACTTGTTGTAAAGGACAGCATTATCACTTGCAGTAAAGGACAGCATTATCACTTGCAGTAAAGGGCAGCATTATCACTAGTAGTAAAGGACAGCATTATCACTTGCAGTAAAGGACAGCATTGTCACTTGCAGTAAAGGACATCATTGTCACTTGCAGTAAAGGACAGCATTATCACTTGCAGTAAAGGACAGCATTGTCACTTGTAGTAAAGGACAGCATTATCACTTGCAGTAAAGAACAGTATTGTCACTTGCAGTAAAGGACAGCATTATCGCTTGCAGTAAAGAACAGGATTGCCACTTGCAGTAAAGGACAGCATTGTCACTTGCAGTAAAGGACAGCATTGTCACTAGCAGTAAAGGACAGCATTATCACTTGCAGTAAAGGACAGCATTATCACTTGCAGTAAAGGGCAGCATTATCACTAGTAGTAAAGGACAGCATTATCACTTGCAGTAAAGGACAGCATTGTCACTTGCAGTAAAGGACAGCATTGTCACTTGCAGTAAAGGACAGCATTGTCACTTGCAGTAAAGGACAGCATTATCACTTGCAGTAAAGGACAGCATTGTCACTTGTAGTAAAGGACAGCATTATCACTTGCAGTAAAGAACAGTATTGTCACTTGCAGAAAAGGACAGCATTATCGCTTGCAGTAAAGAACAGGATTGCCACTTGCAGTAAAGGACAGCATTGTCACTTGCAGTAAAGGACAGCATTGTCACTAGCAGTAAAGGACAGCATTATCACTTGCAGTAAAGGACAGCATTGTCACTTGCAGCAAAGGACAGCATTGTCACTTGAAGTAAAGGACAGCATTGTCACTTGCAGCAAAGGACAGCATTGTCACTTGCAGTAAAGGACAGCATTGTCACTTGCAGTAAAGGACAGCATTGTCACTAGCAGTAAAGGACAGCATTATCACTTGCAGCAAAGGACAGCATTATCACTTGCAGTAAAGGACAGCATTATCACTTGCAGTAAAGGACTGCATTGTCACTTGCAGTAAAGGACAGCATTGTCACTTGCAGTAAAGGACAGCATTGTCACTTGCAGTAAAGGACAGCATTGTCACTTGCAGTAAAGGACAGCATTATCACTTGCAGTAAAGTGCAGTATTATCACTTACAGTAAAGGGCAGCATTATCACTTACAGTAAAGTGCAGTATTATCACTTACAGTAAAGGGCAGTATTATCACTTACAGTAAAGGGCAGCATTGTCACTTACAGTAAAGGGCAGCATTATTACTTACAGTAAAGGGCAGCATTATCACTTACTGTAAAGGGCAGCATTATCACTTGCAGTAAAGGGCAGCATTATCACTTACTGTAAAGGACAGCATTATCACTTGCAGTAAAGGGCAGCATTATCACTTACAGTAAAGGGCAGCATTATCACTTGCAGTAAAGTGCAGTATTATCACTTACAGTAAAGTGCAGTATTATCACTTACAGTAAAGTGCGGTATTATCACTTACAGTAAAGGACAGCATTATCACTTGCAGTAAAGTGCAGTATTATCACTTACAGTAAAGTGCAGTATTATCACTTACAGTAAAGTGCAGTATTATCACTTACTGTAAAGGACAGCATTATCACTTGCAGTAAAGGGCAGCATTATCATTTACTGTAAAGGGCAGCATTATCACTTGTAGTAAAGTGCAGCCTTATCACTTACTGTAAAGGACAGTATTATCACTTACAGTAAAGTGCAGCATTATCACTTGTAGTAAAGGGCAGCATTATCACTTGCAGTAAAGTGCAGTATTATCACTTACTGTAAAGTGCAGCATTATCACTTGCAGTAAAGGACAGCATTATCACTTACAGTAAAGTGCAGCATTATCACTTGCAGTAAAGGACAGCATTATCATTTACAGTAAAGGACAGCATTATCACTTACAGTAAAGGACAGCATTATCACTTTTAGTAAAGGACAGCATTATCACTTACAGTAAAGTGCAGCATTATCACTTGCAGTAAAGGACAGCATTATCACTTGCAGTAAAGGACAGCATTACCACTTGTAGTAAAGTGCAGCATTATCACTTACTGTAAAGGGCAGCATTATCACTTACTGTAAAGGGCAGCATTATCACTTGTAGTAAAGCGCAGCATTATCACTTGTAGTAAAGTACAGCATTATCACTTACAGTAAAGGACAGCATTATCACTTTTAGTAAAGGACAGCATTATCACTTACTGTAAAGGACAGCATTATCACTTGTAGTAAAGTGCAGCATTATCACTTACTGTAAAGGGCAGCATTATCACTTACAGTAAAGTGCAGCATTATCACTTGTAGTAAAGGGCAGCATTATCACTTGCAGTAAAGTGCAGTATTATCACTTACTGTAAAGTGCAGCATTATCACTTGCAGTAAAGGACAGCATTATCACTTACAGTAAAGTGCAGCATTATCACTTGCAGTAAAGGACAGCATTATCATTTACAGTAAAGGACAGCATTATCACTTACAGTAAAGGACAGCATTATCACTTTTAGTAAAGGACAGCATTATCACTTACAGTAAAGTGCAGCATTATCACTTGCAGTAAAGGACAGCATTATCACTTGCAGTAAAGGACAGCATTATCACTTGTAGTAAAGTGCAGCATTATCACTTACTGTAAAGGGCAGCATTATCACTTACTGTAAAGGGCAGCATTATCACTTGTAGTAAAGCGCAGCATTATCACTTGTAGTAAAGTACAGCATTATCACTTACAGTAAAGGACAGCATTATCACTTTTAGTAAAGGACAGCATTATCACTTACTGTAAAGCGCAGCATTATCACTTGTAGTAAAGGACAGTATTATCACTTGTAGTAAAGGACAACATTATCACTTACAGTAAAGGACAGCATTATCACTTTTAGTAAAGTGCAGCATTATCACTTACTGTAAAGGGCAGCATTGTCACTTGCAGTAAAGGATTGGATTATTAGTTACATTAAAACTAGGATTATCACCTGCAGTAAAGATGATTATGGCTGATGAGCTTCATGAATTATCAGACTGATCCTTTGCAGTGACTGATTAGCCTCCTGCATGAAGCAGCCCTGACTGTGCACTTCTTTGGTTGTGATGATCTCTACACTTGAACCCTTGCTGTAATCTTTGCCTTCTGCACAAGATGTAAATCACCCAATAAACTTCAGCTACTTCATCTGATTCTTTCCATTGATGGAGTTTAGTGTCTTATTATTGTAGTATGCGATGCAGTGAGATCTGGGGGAGGCACAAGCAGTCGGAGGACAGTGTGCAGCGGTCACATTGGGGCCTACTGACTGTTTCGCTTCCTCCGACCACAGACAGTCTGCCACATTGTCACAAGGCGTCATTGTCCAGTCCTGGCCCCATTGGAATGCAACAATCCAAGTGGCCCAAATTAATTTGATCGCGACATTATGATGCACTTGTGAAAGATGAAAGGACAGGCTGGACGTCTTCTCCAAGAACTCCATAATTATACATAATATATCCTATTTCAAAGCAATTAGCTCAATCGGGCGTAACGAGGCACTTGGCTGCCAGGGAGTAACAATGCCTTACGGTTACTTAATTTTTAAGATGTCAGTGAGAGTCTGAGACACAGGAACTTGCCCAAATCTGGCATCAGCCAAAGGGTCCTGCATCCTCCAGAGCTCTACCATGTGTGATCCAGGAGAAAGACATAGAAGTCAGAAAATCCCTAATTCATCACATAATGGCTGGATTATTGTCATAAACCCCTTCATTTATAATCAACGACCCCCGAACTAGAAATACGTCCTGTCCACTGTACAATATCAAACTATTGTGTGACAATTCTTTATCAATCTGTAATGCAAATGTAAGTAATAAATAAAAATATAAAGAAATAAATCTCATATACCCATTAATACCAGAGCAGTGAATCAGTAAGTGAACATCTATCCATACATATATCCTTGTTGGTCTTATTAGTATTCTTACCATAATGTAATGATTTACACTTGTATTCATCATTGTATTTGCCTTATTGTTATTAATATTAAATATCATAAGGATAAGCATCAGAAGCTTGAGAAATGCACTCATTTACCATCTTACCAATTTTGCAAACATTTCACAAAAATATCAATACTAATATAATAATAATAGTGAAGATGAAGTAATAACAAAGGCATTATTTTAAATTAATAGTAATATATAATAGTAATATATATTAATATTACTAATAGCAAACATACTAATACCAATAATAATACTGCCACCAGCATTAAAAGCTGCAGTACTAATAAATACACTATTGTTAATTAATGCGATATATTACTAATAGCAAACATAATAATAGTAATACTACCAATACTACTACTACTACTATTAATACTGCCACCGACAGCTACAATAATAATAAAGATACTACTGTTAATTTATTAAAATATATATAGTTACCAATAGCAAACATAATACTAGTAATACTATTGATCTTACAACTACTGTTACTACTACTACAATTACTAATACTATCACTACTATTACTGCTACTACTACTACCATTACTAATACTATTACTACTATTACTGCTACTACTACTACCATTACTAATACTATTACTACTATTACTGCTACTACTACTACCATTACTAATACTATTACTACTATTACTAATATTTCTACTACTATTACTACAATCACAATTACTAATACTATTACTACTACTATTACTGCTATCACTATTACTACCACTATTACTGCTATCACTATTACTACTACTTTTACTAATACTATTACTATTACTACTATTTCTACTACTATTACTATTACTACTATTTCTACTACTATTACTACTACTATCACTATCACTAATACTATTTCTACTACTATTACTGCTATCACTATTACTACCACTATTACTGCTATCACTATTACTACTACTATTACTAATACTATTACTATTACTACTATTTCTACTACTATTACTACTACTATCACTATCACTAATACTATTTCTACTACTATTACTGCTACCATTACTAATACTATTACTATTACTACTATCACTATTACTACTACTATTACTAATACTATTACTACTATCATTATTACTAATACTATTACTACTATCACTATTACTAATACTATTACTACTATCACTATTACTACTACTATTACTAATACTATTACTACTATCACTATTACTATTACTATTACTGCTATCACTATTACTATTACTACTATCACTATTACTAATACTATTACTACTACTATTACTACTATCACTATTACTATTACTACTATCACTATTACTAATACTATTACTACTACTATTACTACTATCACTATTACTATTACTATTACTACTATCACTATTACTACTACCATTACTATTACTACTACTTTTACTACTACTAATATTACTACTAGTTTTACTAATATTACTACTACTGCTACTATCACTATTACTACTACTATTACTACTACTGCTACTAGCATTAAAAACTGCTGTAATATAAAACAAATACTACTATTGTTAATTAACACGCATAATAGTAATACTCATATATTACTAACAGTAATCACACTACTTGTAATACTACTACGGCTACTACTATTACTACTACTAATATTGCCTATTAATATTGCATACTGATAGTAATATGTTACTTATAGAAAACATAATAATATTAATACTGTCAATAGCATTAATAATAATAATACATCTAGTACTGCTACTACTGCTATTTCTAATAATACTGGCAATAATTCTACAAACATGATAAAAATACTAATGCAAATAAAATAAAGAATAATCATTTCAGACTAATACAAGTTGTGCTAACTGCTACTCATCCTATGTCTGCCAGTAATTAAGGTCTAAGGGGTAAGGTTTCTCCTTGTGGAGAGTGACATTGCATATGCCAGTAATTAGTAATGCTACCACTGCTATTATTGATAAATGTATTCATTTTAATTACATGCTTCTAAAATGTAAGTATATTTAATTCCACATTTTTAATATATATTTATTTATGTATTTTTTCATCAGATAAAAAAATCTGTCTGCGCTATTTAGATTGTGATGAATGGAGGCACGATGGTGACATGAGATTAGAAGGCTTCCTCCTGGCCTCTAAGACAGTTATACAGTTGCAAAGAGTTTGTAGAAACAAGCTACTCTGAAATTTACTAATTATTAAAATTTTGCCACATTTCTTCATAAAATACTCACTTTTTCTATTTTATTGTTTTTTTTTTTGTTTTTTTTTGCCAAGCAACCAGCCAACGCTTCAGTCCAGCAGTGGTGGCCAAACAAGCACAGTGCTTTTTCATAGTGAGCTTGTATGCACTGCTGAAGTCTGGCAGGAGCGCACTTTTCACACTGATATAGCATCATCAGAAGCGCACATTTCACGACAGTGATCAAAAAAATATCAATATAGCCTATAAAAACCTTGATTGCCTTATATAATAATTTCCACCAACTAGAAGTGGTATGTGCTGTGGAATATGTTGGCGCTATAGAACTATGTATGGCTGTGAAGAGCAGGCTTGGTGGACTCGCCCACGGGAGAGCAGGAGAATCCTCCGGTGGGCCACTGTGCAGGAGAAGGCCACTGCCCACGTACATGAGCAGTACTTGGCATAATACTCTTGATTCACCATCTACAGGTAAAGGCAGCAACTTATTAATTTAACAATCCTTTTAGTTTATTGCTATGGAATTTTGTTATTGAGGATAAAGTCATATTTGCATGTAGCTGTAAAGTGGGGCCCTGGAATTGATGTTACTGGTGGGTTCTTGGCACCCCAGTCCGACACTAGCTAGGAGGACCTTAGTGTGCAACTACCCAACCCTGGTGAATATTATCTCTGGTGGGATTTTTAACAAACGAGAGTAGACAACGTTTTTTTTTTAACTTTCAGAATGGATTATATAGCCATTCTCATATGGATCTACAAACCAGCCTCATCAGTTCAATAGATCTATTTATGTTGAGTTTGTATTGGGAAATCTGATAACAGATCCACCTTAATACTTAGACATTGCATGCCAATGGCCATACCGGTGGTGGGGGTAAAACTACAACAACAACAGCAGCAGCAGCAACAACAACAACAACAGCAACAGCAGCAACAACAACAGCAGCAGCAACAACAAAAACAACAGCAACAGCAGCAACAACAACAGCAGCAGCAACAACAAAAACAGCAGCAGCAACAACAACAACAACAGCAACAGCAGCAACAACAGCAGCAACAATAACAGCAGCAACAACAACAACAGCAACAGCAGCAACAACAACAGCAGCAGCAGCAACAACAAAAACAGCAGCAACAAAAACAACAGCAGCAGCAGCAACAACAACAATAACAGCAGCAGCAACAAAAACAACAACAGCAACAACAACAACAAACAATTGTATTGCTCTTTTCTCACAACAAACCATAACCAAAAATGAACAATATTTCATGATTATAAAACTTTATTAGAATCTCGCAACCACTTCACCCAGTGGGAATAATCACCCAATTTAAATTGCCTTCATGTGGTCACAGTGTCTAGCATCTTTAATGATGCAAAGCTCCTGAGATCGGCAGAGGACACTCAGAGCCATCTACCACCTGATTGTGGTGCTGAGATTGAGCTGGGAAAAACCAATGAAATTGTGTTTCTATAGCTCAAAAAGTGAAAATTACTTAGTTGAGAAGATGCCTTGGTAGAGTGTAGAGTTGCCAAAACGATGCTCTATCCTCAGAAATCAGTTCACAACTCAATAACTCACCACTGTTGGACACAAACAGAAGTGGGCCACTGTGCAAGATTAGTACATGGTCCATTTGCAGTCTAATAATGCACAAACCCACCAGAAGTTGGAAGTGGGTTCCCATATTTTTTGGCCCCTCTTTGACTGCACGCGTTGCACCAATGATATGTCCACCCATGCCACTCACTTTAGAGACGGTGCCCCTTTTAGCACATTCTCATGTGTCATGTGGTGACTGTAATTTGTTGTTATCCTATCAGATGTCCATAATCTACATTTTTGCACCGTTGCTCATCGGGTCTGGTGAAAACTAAGCCCAAAGCCTTCGAAGACGTCACCTCCTCCCGATGAGACATCGCAGCTATATGTCTAAGACTATTACACACTGATAGGGATCCCGACAAATACTACTTGTCTCTGGCTGTGAAAAGGACACTTGTAGCTGAGTTTTCAGTATAGTGACTAATAGACCTGGCTACAACTTATACGAAACGTTAATTTAAGAAAATTACAGTTCAGCTGAATAATTTACCTGTCACCAGTCCTTCTCATGACCTTTACAAGTACAGAGGTTACACATAATATCTCCAAAAACACAAAAAATAACCTGACGCTGGGATCTCCCTAGTAATTGCAGAATTGCCAAGTGTAGGGAATGTTATAGGACGGTTTAAAGAGACGTCATAGAAGCCAAGTCTCAAGTGCAACTGGGATCAAAGTATCAGAAAATATGGCCAAAACTTTGTGTGTCACATTCACTACCAAGTTGGAGCATCCACCAACTTAAAAAAGCCCTCCTCCTCCTCCCATCAAAATTTGTATCCTCTTCATATATTGTAATCATAATATTATACAGCGCTGTGTACGAACAATTGCTCATTTTACCTTTCTATCCAGTAATTCATCTCTTTCCCACTACGTCTATGATGTCACATGATTAATAACTGGCTAGCTCAATCCTTCTAAGCTCTATGTAGAAACAGGAGGTCAATTGTTCCTGTATGAGTCATCACTCCATAGTCCCTGGCAGGGGGAGAAGGGAGTAGCTGGGTAAGGAGGTGAAGAGGGGGATGAGTCATACAGGGAAAGGAGACTTCCTGTTTCTACACAGAGCAGAGAAAAGAGAAGAATTAGCTGGTAGAAAGGCAAAATGAGCAATTGTAGGTTCACAGTGCTATATTATATGATGGTTGCAATATATTAAGAGAATAAGACTTTGATATGAGGAGTAGAAGGAGGAGGAGGAGGCGGAGGAAAAGGAGGAGAAGGAGGAGGAGAAAGAGGAGGAGGAAAAATTAGGAGGAGGAGAAGGAGGAGGAGGGGGAGGAAAAGGAGGAGGAGGAGAAGGAGGAGGGGGGGAGAAGAAAGAGCAGGAGAAGGAGGAGGAGGAAAAGGAGGAGGAGGAGGAGGAGAAGGAGGAGGAGGAGAAGGAGAAGGAGGAGGAGGAGGAAAAGGGGGAGGAAAAGGAGGAGGATTCGAAGGAAGAGGAGGAGGAGGGGGAGGAGAAGGAAGAGGAGGAGGAGGAGGGGGGAGAAGGAGGAGGTGGAGAAGGAGGAGGGGCAGGAGAAGGAGGAGGAGGGGAAGGACAAGGAGGAGTGAATTTTGTCTTGGGCAGTCTAAGGATTCATTAATAGGGATGAGCAAATTTGAACGGGTCCTTGCTTATTCGGCAAGCTAATGTGCTTACCCAATAAGCTGTTTGGGTTGTCATTATGATTTAAAAAGAGAAAGCACAGTAGTTTGACAATAAATGACTTCACCCAACCACTAACCATGAGTGGAGAAAAAGTTTTGGTGTTATCATTCATATTCTCTGAGAAAAGGCCAAGAAAGCGAAAATTCTGCCGGAGTATGTAAACTTTTGAGCACAACTGTACCTATTTATTCTCCAGATATGAATTCAGAAAATAAATGATTTGAACGAAGCATAGATGAAGGATACAGGGTGATTGGAGAGTACAACATTCAACATACAATAATATCACAGTTATTATCAACGCACTATAATTCTTCCAGAGTGATTTCGCTGTTACATATCTCACGTCTCTTATGAGAGCAATGTCCACGGTCCTAAGGGTACCACTACAATGATCCCCTTTATATAGTAGACCCTAGCGAGGGTCTCCACCTCTTGTCTCCAGGCTGCAAGTCCTTTTGAAGAGATCTATCAATCTATCAATGCTCTATCTGTGCCTCTCGCACTCTGGATGGTTTTCACAATGTCCTTTGCATCACCACTGAGTGACCAATTTACCCTTGGCCGGCATCATCACCTGGCAAACCCGGGCAAGTGCCAAGGCCCTGGACAGACGGGGACCCACTCACCGTCGTGGACACCGTCAGGTGACGGTGCATACATGCATACAATTGGGGCCAAAATAATTATTTTTGCAATTGGGTTTCATTACAGATTTTGCACCGTTTGCCTCCTGCAGCCTCTGTTTTACACCATCTATTGCTGGCTGTAGAATGAGTCATAGGAGTCGGCCACATTATCTTTATCAGATGTGTTGAGGACATGATTTTGTGGCACTTACCATTATACAAATATGACAGGTTCTCCTCCTGCTCTTGTTACTGCCGCTTTCTCACAGACTACACAGCTCTCTGGTCCATATAATGGCTGCTGGTAGAGGATCATGTGACCAGACCTGTCCATTAGCATTGTCCAATAGAAAAGGGTTAGGGTTGGGGTTGGGGTTGGGGTTAGGGTTAGGGTGAATCTTTCTTTTGGAGGAGGCTGATGAACAGATCTGGTCACATGCTCCTCCACCAGCAGCCATTGTAAGGATGGGAGAGTTGTGCAGTCTGTGAGGAAAGTGACAGTAAGAAGAAGAAGAGGAGGAGAACCTGTTTCTTATTTCCTATATCTATGTAATAGTACGTGCCCTAAAATCTGATAAGATAATGATAAATTGGCCGACCCCAGTAACTCATTCTGCAGCCAGCAATAGACAGTATAATACAGTGGTTACAGGAGGCAAACGGTGCAAAATGTTTAATGAGACCCAAATGCAGAAATTACTTTTACCCCCAATCGTAATGCATTTAAGTAAGGGAAAGAAATGTCCCCAAAGATGGACAATCCCTTTAATTATTGGCACCTTGTTTGGCAATACAAAACACCATGAAACAAATATGAAAAACATGTTGTACTCATATGGTCTTCAAATCATTAGAAGCTTTCAAAAACTGCAAAACTGGCTGTATCAATAATCCTGGAGTAGAGGAGCTGCTACGGACCTGAAGAACTTTGCTAAAACTACTGACTGGTAGCCACCACAGGAAGGATTCTCCACCCAACACCCCAAAATAGGGATGAAATCTCTTGGATTTGGATCTGTAATTGAACTGATGACAAACAAATACTATGGATTTAAATTCCTTTGTCAGACCAAGTAAAAATGAAGGGTAAGCGAAGCAAGAAATGGAGCCAGTAGAGCCTGCAGAGCCTACAATAGACATAATGCTGAACTTCAAGGGCTGTAGATTGGGGGTGTTTCCTGAAACCCCCTCTTTTGTCCATAGAGAGGGCTTTCCCCACCTCTACTAAAAGGCCATGACCCCTTTCTGCCGAAACAAAAGAGAAGGACGTTTGTGTTGGTAAAATTTACAGAGGACTTTATACACATGGGTTTTAGGTTTTTTTATGCCAGGACACCAGATCACTAACGAAACTGCACTGATTTACAACTCAGTTTTAGGAAGATCGTGCTGTAAGTCATTCTTCCATTTATGTCCATTTTGGTTTCTTTTATACTCATCTTTGCTTCTTTTTTCATCTGGTTGTTTCCATAACCCTACCCCAACTAGATATGATTTTTTATATTTTTTTTGCACTGATGAGGGCCAACAAGACTGAAACATGTCTCCACGGTTTAACAGTTTTAAAAAATAGTATAAAGTAATGGCCCCAATAAACAATCAACCGATTTGGCTGATGGTCTAATGTGTTTTGGGGGCGCCGGCCGACTGATGGTCGGGAAAGATGTCGAATGGAGATGTTTGATTTCGAACTGCCATCACATTGTTCTCCCGGAGATAAGCTGTAGGTCAATGTGTCAGTCGAGAGCGAGTGAGGAAGAGCAAGCGCTCCTGTGTATGGGAGTGTCAACTAAGATGGCTGATGGCTGAACGACTAGCTGATGCATTGTTCGGCTGACAGCCAACTAATATATTTGGCCTGCCTTACGTATTCTTTATAATAGAAAGTGTATAAAATGTATAACCCTACCTCAAAAATTGCGTAAAATTCTTTTTTGGGGCGAATTTATGCTAGAAGCCAGGGGTGCAATGATTTTGGTTGTAGAGGATGCAACCACGACCAATCCAGTGCTGGAGGGTGGCACGCCAACACCAGAAACTATTTCAGCTGGATGTGAGTCAGAGGATGCACATTCAGTTGAAATGTATTGCGTAGCAGAGTCCCGCCACGTCCCTTCAGTGCAATACATGCCGCTGGTCAGTCAGAGGCTGGTAGCTGACGTTTGCAGGTGGCGCAAGGCAGTGACATCATACATTGTACATAGCAGCCACGCCGCTGTCAGCAGCTGGCCTCTGTGCCAGCTACAGATGAGGATTCCGCATGACATGGGAGCCGGGGAAGGTGAGTAAAATGTTTTTTTTTATGCCCTAGAGAACAGAGGCAGAATGAGGACATTCATACCAGGAAGGAACCCAGGATGGGGGACATATATACCAGGAAGAGGTCCAGGATAAGGGCATATATGTCAGGATGAGGGACATATATACCAGGATGGAGGACAGATGTACATGATGGGGGACGTATATACCATGAAGTGGCCTAATATGAGGGACATATACACTAGGAATGCGCCCAGAATGGGGCATATATACCAAGATGGGGAGACATATGTACCAGGAAGGAACCCAGAATGGGGGTATTTATACCGGGATGGGGGACATATATATGTGGAGCCCCAGGGTCCTGTCATCACAGTGGTATTGCTTTCCTCCAGGGGAGAGTGATGCTACGTTCAGAGGCAAGGAAGGATAACTGCATCCAGGTATCACAAACATGCAACACATTCATACTCCAGGCCACCAGGGGGAGCTTTTGATCCTATTTACTAGGTGACTCCCCATATATATATATAGCTGGTAGTCTGTAGGAAAAGGCAGTCAGTCCTTCAGGAAAGCTGTTCCTGGCAGGAGTGAATTCCTGTCAGAGGACAGAGGAGAGCTGTGCATGCCCTAAGAGCTGCAGCTCCCAGAAAGAGACATTTGGAAGACAGAATTGTATTGCAGCGAGCATGAAGGAAGGCAAAG
The DNA here is from genome assembly GCF_032444005.1 of Ranitomeya imitator. Taxonomy (NCBI): domain Eukaryota; kingdom Metazoa; phylum Chordata; class Amphibia; order Anura; family Dendrobatidae; genus Ranitomeya; species Ranitomeya imitator. The sequence goes on from NC_091282.1 coordinate 1,189,890,568, forward strand.
CAAAGGAGAGGATACCATAAGGGGACCAGCCAGGAGCAGGCTGCCTCCTTCTGAGGTGCAGAACACCGGTAGCCAGAACACCAAGGTAGTAAGGACATCTAAGCCTTCCTTCAGAGACCGGCAGGACAGCTAATTGCATGTTACCTGTCTGCACCTACACCCAGGAGGCACGTGGCACCCCTCAGAGGTCAGGGCAAGCTAGAGTCCCTATAAACAGCTTCAAGCCACCAGTCATACGGGTTTTGTCCTATCCGACTACGGGGGGACAGAGAAAGAGACACTACATCTGTGAGGACCTTATTTGAAGCTTATGCAGTAAGGGACTACACCACTACAGCGCAAGGAAAGGCTATTGATTTCCACCTGGACAAGTGGACTCTGGACTTGCCTCCGAACCAGCCGGACTCTGCCTGCCCTGTGGTCTGGTGCCCTGGACTGTGGATGCTGAAGTCTTCAGTAAAGGTAAAGAGACTGCAACCTTGTGTCCTCATTCTTCACTGCGCCATTCACCATTCACCATCTACATACTGGGAAGCCCTGGGGATATACTTCACCTGTGGGAAGGTATACATTTAGCTTCCATAACATCACCCCAGCGGACCCCTTAAAGCAGCGTCGGTCACCCTGACCGAATACCACAGGTGGCGTCATGAACATAAGCTTTATCCCTTTAAAGACCTTTCCCATTTACATGGATGTCCCAGGGCCGCAGACCGGGTCAGCCACATGACATCCCCTTGTGAACCGCAGGACCCGGTACCGAGTACTCCACAGCCCTGACGGGGCGCTCCATATACATGATGAGGGACATATATACCAGGAAGTGGCCCAAGATGGGGGACATATATACTAGGAACGTGCCCAGGATGGGGCATATAATCCAAGATGGGGAGATATATGTACCAGGAACGACCCAGAATGGGGATATTTATACCAGGATGGGGAACATATATACCAAGAAGAGGTCCAAGATAAGGTCATATATGTCAGTGTCAGGATGATGGGCATATAAACCAGGAAGGAATACATGATGAGCGACATATATACCAGGAAGTGGCCCAAGATGGGGGACATATATACTAGGAAGGTGCTTTGGACACACCTTCTCATTTAAAAATTTTTCTGTATTGTCATGACTATGAAAATTGTAAATTAACACTGAAGGCATCAAAACTATGAATTAACCCATGTGGAATTATATACTTAACACAAAAGTGTGAAACAACTGAAAATATGTCTTATATTCTAGGTTCTTCAAAGTAGCCACCTTTTGCTTTGATGACTGCTTTGCACACTCTTTCACACTTTTTTGTTAAGTATATAATTCCACATGTGTTAATTCATAGTTTTGATGCCTTCAGTGTGAATTTACAGTTTTCATATTCATGAAAATACAGAAAAATCTTTGAATGAGAAGGTGTGTCCAAACTTTTGGTCTGCACTGTATACAATATACCAGGAAGGAATACAGGATGGGGGACATATATACCAGAATGAAGGACATATATGCATGATGGGTGACATATATACCAGGAAGTGGCCCAAGACGGGGGACATACTGTATATATAAGGAAGGTGTCCAGGATGAGGAAGGGGTCCAGGTTGGGAAGGCCAATATATCAGGATGGGGGACATATATTAATGGAAAGGGCCCAGGATGGGGGTATATATACCAGGATGGGCCATATATGTATCAGGAAGAGGCCCAGGATGGTGTGAAAATATACCAGGGTGGTGGACATATATACCAGGATGGGGGACATATATACCAGGAAGGAACCCAGGATGGAGGACATATATGCCTGGAAGAGACACAAGATGGGGGACATATATACCTGGAAAGGACCCACGATGTAAGACATTACTACATAATACGGGGACAAAATGTATGTCCTTATAGGATTTAGAATGCTACAAGGGCCCAAACATTTGACCAACATGCGGGGAAGGGCCCAGGTACAAATCTTGCACTGGGGCCCATTGGACTCTAATTTACAAAGCATTAACATTGGACATTTTTTGGGGGGTTTCTGTCCCGCCCCCTACCATAACTTTACTAATCGTGTCGCTAACAATTCTGCTATTTTCTAATTGCTAGACTTTGAATCGTTTATGCTCAGTCTTTTCTTTTGGACAGATAGCATCTAAGTCATTTTTACAATTAGCTTAACATGAATCTGGAAGGATTCCCATCTGAACTCTCGGAAAAATGTTAATACGCTGGGACATCTTGTTTACAAGTTTAACGTGTCACCAAATCTAAAACACAAATTGTCTTTTATTACGAAACTTTTAATAACGTCCAAAGTGAAATAAATTACAATCTAATTACATTTCGTATATAATTTACTATAAAATATTTCCAAATACAGTGTTGTAGGGTGATCGCTTAATGCTGCAATGGGCTTTAGGATTAGGTGGTCTTTTAATTCTAGCCACATGTAAAAAGAACATCTCTTTTTTTAATGGCTAGAAGCTATATGTACAAAATGGATTTCCTTTAAAGGGTTTGTACCAAATTAGCCTCTATCCGTAAGACAGGGAATACCTTACTGATTGCTTGGTTCTAACCGCTGACACCCTCACCGATGGTGAGCTCAACCTCTGCTCCATTCAGATGGGGCTCTGAAGACCCCCAGCCTCATTCTTGGGATGAGTGTAGGTCCTAGCATTCGGACTCAGAGTGATCCTATTATTAGGAGGTAACATCCATACTTCCATACAATTGCTCACTTTGCCTTTCTTCCCAGTTAATTCTCCTCTTTTCCATTAGATATACGATATCATAGACTAGCTGAATCCTTCTAAGCTATATATAGAAATAGAAAGTTTCTTTTCCCTGCATGAGTCACCCCCTCTTTATCTCCTGACCCGGCTGCTCCGCTTTTCCTCCTTGCCAGTGACTTTGCAGTGATGTACAATTGTAGTTCTAATGATGACTCATGCAACGAAAAAAGACATCCTGTTTCTGCATAGAGTTTTGAAGGATTCAGTTGGTCTGGTTTTAATCATGTTAAGTCATAGACCTAAAGGAAAAGAGAATTATTAACTGGGTAGAAGGACAAAATGAGCAATCGTAAGTGCATAGTGCCATATAATATGATGACTGCAATATATTAAGAGGATAAAAAATTTGAAGGGAGTGCTTCTATAATATTAATCACGTACCCTTTGGATAGGTCATCAATATCAGATTGATAAGGGTCTAACAGTCCCCCACCATCAGATGATTGAAAGGGTTGTTGAACAAATTAGAATTGGCACAGCTCCTTAGTGGCCATTAGAGGTACTGCAGCTCTTTCCCATTCAAGTGAATGGAAAGAAGCCGCAGTGTTATTCAGGGCCAAACAATAATGTAACATGTGACAGCTCCTGTGCACTGTGCACTCTGGCCCCTTCACTCAGCTGATCAGTAAAGGTCCAGGGATTTAGATCTTTGTCAATCTGATTTTACTACTTATTCTAAGGATAGGTCATCACTGCTAAAGTTCCAGAAAACCCCTTTAAAGATGGTTGCTTCAACTTCTTAAAAGGGTAAAATTTCAAAGATGTTGTAAAAACAAGCAACTTTGTAGTTTAGGTCCAATTGAAAATCCTCATCGTTCTGAAGAAAAGAGGGATTCACAATTATAAGGTTTACTGTTCCTTGCTGCAGTTTATCAGTGATGGCCAGTCTCCTTGGCAAGGAGGGCAGCACTTGCAAGAGTTTTGCCGCAGAGATTGCAAGTTCTGCTCTGAAGAGGGCTGGATTGCAATCTGATTCAGTTCCCATGCGCTTCCTCGATTTTTCAGCGCCAAAGCTGCCTTTGCTTGCATTGGTGAATGGGGTTCAACCATGCCGCTAGTCTGGACCGTCAATTATGAGGAGCGCTTCACTCTCTGCAAAGCAAGTGAAGAACAATTATTAGAATAATCTTTTAAAGCGAATCTGTCTACAGGTTTTTGCTATTTAATCTGACTGCTCAGACACCTGCCTATATAGATGAAATGTCCAGCTCAAAAAGGGGGAACCCTGTTTGTACAAAAAAACTACAGCCAAGCCAAAAGTTGGGGCATAGCACAAGTTGGTGTAAGTAGTAGGACTGCCTGGGTGCCTATGTTGAAAAGTATCATACTACAGCATATGGACGCTACATTCTGTGGTGGGGCGTTGATTCAGGGAACTAGTCTCATTGCCATATGTAGCTTACGGAAGGACTTTTTCTCCTAATAGGGGGCAATTAGCATCTGTCTCATGGAGCTTTTTGCCTTCGTCTTGATCAATGTGTTAGGGTGTACGTTGAACTCGATGGACGTATTTCTACTTTCAACCTTCAAAACTGTAAAATGAATTGTTATTCATTTTGGCAATTCTATCTTCAGGCAAATAGGAAATATACCTCATCTCTACATGAGGAAGGTGTTGTCCACCTGAAACATGTTACATAGAGAGGTCCTAGACACTTTGACATATCACTTATAGGACTTGTTGCAGTGGCAATGTAGACATATTCGAGTAATACATAGACAGGCCAAATCTGCAAGTTCAAGAACTGCTGATCAATGGTTGATACCCTAATCGGGCATATGGAGGGGCTATCCAAATGAGACAAACTTATTAATAGATTTGAGTGTATTGAACCTCCTTCTTCATCTGACTGGGAGCGCAGTCCTGGACACTCAACAAAGTGAATACATTAGAAGTATAGATGGACAATCAGTACCACACATGTTTTACTCTTACGCCACATAATGACGGCCATTAGAGCGCAAATATGGCAGACTAGACTCATTATATACTTCGTTATGACATAAATTTGTGATGTATTCATAATATTGTTCCAGATTCAGGGTCATCGGCATCAAAATAAACAAATATGTTTACAAAACTACAGAATTTCTTCAAATATAATACTCTAAATGTGGCCATACAAAATATAAGAGATACTGGCCAACCACATAACGGGTCCAAATTTTTTCTTTGACGACAGATGATGGAGCATTGGAGGGTTGAACATGTTGGATTTCGACATTTGACCTTGTCTCCCCGTACCTACCAGCACGCAACCTCCAATCCTCACAAGGTCTCCTTCTCGACTCCCCTCTTATCTCTTTTTCTCAGAATCGCATACAAGATTTCTCCCGCGTATCACCCCTACTCTGGAACTCTCTACCACAACATATCAGACTCTCACCTACTGTGGAAACCTTCAAAAGGAACCTGAAGACCTACCACTTCCAACAAGCCTACAACCTGCAGTAACCACCGATCAACCAAACCGCTGCATGACCAGCTCTACCCTCACCTACTGTATTCTCACCCATCCCTTGTAGATTGTGAGCCCTTGTGGGCAGGGTCCTCTCTCCTTATGTACTAGTCGTGACTTGTATTCATTAAGATTATTGTACTTGTTTTTTATTATGTATACCCCTCCTCACATGTAATGCACTATGGAATAAATGGCGTTATAATAAATAATAATAATAATAATAATGTTGTTACATTTGCCAAAATGTCTGTCACAAGAGAAAAGAAAAAGTAAAACAAACTTAACTATTAACAATTGCCCTAATTACAATATGATGTTTTAGTATTTTGGGCTCATACTGTATTTCAGCTATAGAGTTGCCCAGGATTAGAAAAAAAGGGACCCAATTTTCCTTTCGATGAAAGATGTTGGGGCATTGAAGGATTGAGCAAGTTGGATGTTAACATGTTGCTACATTTACCAAAATTTCTGTCCCAACAGAGAAAAAAGTAAAGCAAACTTAAATATCAACTGTTGAGACTTGCCCTAATTAAAATATGGGTAGATTAATATTTTGGGCACATATTTTCTTGAAAGAGTTGTCCAAGATTAGAAAAAAAGGATTTACTTTTACAAAAATAACACAACTGTTGTCCAATGGTTGGGTCTGTTATTGCAGGAATGGAAATGAACTAGATAACCATTTTTTAAGTGAATTTTGTAAATTCGAATATACAAAGAAACCCTAAGTATCGGAAAAATACATAACTATTCTTAGAAACATTGCATTGAGACAGCTCGTAACCGGCAGTTCCACTGTAATGATTTAATGATACTTGCCAGTAAAGTATGTGGATACATTACAAAGGAATGTCTAATTGCTCTATGTCTTCACTTGGTCCCAGCCAACTGTCTGTGTATCAAGTCCCCCCCTTGTCTTTGCTGACAGTAATTTAGTGTTCCTAAAAGACATGTCAAATGGAAACAACAATCCGGATATCATTGATATGCTGCCTTTATTACATATGTGGCACATAAGTGCAATGTGATGCCTGAGTCAAACAATAGAGTAAGTACATTATAAAATGTGGTGGACATTTGGTATAGCATACCACTGTGTTCCTCCTTACCTTTCCTAGTTTTTTGAGATATCCCAAGAAGCGTGGAGGGAGATGACCAGCTTTGAAAAAAAAAAAAGATTAAATTGCTTATAATACTCGAAAGAGTAATGTAGGTTACATTTTTTTCATAGCTGGTTTTCTCATTCCAATCATCTCAGGAGATCATACTCCAAGAAGAAAGATACAAAAGGACATCTGCATTTTTTTCACTCCATTTTTTTCAATTTATATACAGACATTATTTTCGGGAAGGCTGGACTTGCCGAAAAAGAAGGATTCAAAATTGCTGGACGAATCATCAACAATATTAAATACACAGTCGATACAACCTGTCCACATCGGCCAACATTTCTGATGAATGATTAAGACACCTAGAGGAATCGGTCACAATGAATTAATAAGGATTGGAAGGTCAAAGAAGGTCCAATGTGGTCCTAGCTGGGTGTCTGGACTCATTGAATGATTTTTCTGCAGTCCAATCTAGGACAGGCGTGTATTGAGATGTTGATATGGTGATTGACAGCTCAGGAGCTGGGGTGTGCTGAATTGTCAGTATTTTGAGTGACAGTGTAGCCGTCCAATCCGGGTCAGGTAATGTCTGAGCTTCCTGCATGTATCTCCTGTTAGAAGTACTGCAGTTACCTTTCTTTCTGCCTTAAATTTTGGCCAATTGTAGCTTTGCTCTAGTGGTATGTGTTTGCTCTGTGTTCCTAGACTTGTATTCTGATCTCTGCTCCTCGACCTTGGATTTGCATTGACCATCCATTTGCCTAGCCCTTGTGTTGTGATCCTCTACCCTCTTGGAATTCTGACCCCTGACTGTGACCTGACCATGCCTTTGTCTCACCCCTCTGTCTATGATGCACCCTCCTGGCTTTTGACCTTGGACCACTTGACTACTCAGCCTCACGGCTTGAGTAGTGGCTATCGTCCTAAAAGGCTTGAAAAAAAATCCATCCAAAATACAGCACATATCTAAAAATGCAATCTAAGGACTAATGTTTTAGGTTTCACGGTAAAGAATGTTGTTGACACTTTTCTTAGAATATTTCAAATTCTTCTTGGAACAGTTGTAATGACCTTAATGCTTATGATTGCCTTGAAGTTTGCCTCTATTACAACCCCTTGTATCCAAACATAATATATTTAGAACACTCTAATATTACTAGTGCTAAAAATAATAATTTTTTTTAATTATTATTGGAGAATACGTATTTGTTTTAATTTTCTTTTACACCTGATATAAAACATTTATCTAAACCATTGGATTTTACTTCCGTTATTTTTTTTTAACAAGTGCCTCTGTGTAATGGTTAGGTTGGGGTTTGGAAAATCACTGAAAAATTTGTAGAACAGTGTATATTAATACATATATATGAGTTCACTGATTGTACACTAATTGAAATATTTTATCGGTATGCATTAAAAATATGAACAAATGTGAAACCCATCTCCCCCCAAAAAAGTGATCAAAAATAGAAAAAAAATAGGTGGATTATTCGGGCAGCAGAGTTTAGGATGGATTTGATTGGATGGGTGTGAAAGTGTTAGAAGGGATGACACAAGACAGGAGGTTGCAGTAGTAGAGGCGGGAGATGATGAGTTCATGGACTAGGGTGTCTGCAGATTCTTGATTAAGGAATGTACAGTTTCGGTAAAAATGTTTGAGTTGCGGTTTGATGGAGATATATATATATATGTATATATATATATATATATACTACCAGTAACAGATAATCTATGACGTAGTATTTTGAAAATATTAGTCCCTCACACACAGTATATATAGCAGATTGGTGTTGTACACCAAGAAGTATAGACAGAGTACATAATATGCCTTCAAGCCAGACTCCAGACCAGGGCCTACTAGGGACACCAGGGTGGGCTGATGAGGAGCGGGGGGCGCCATTTACATATCAAGACCATGCTAACCTCCGCTTTCAGGTAAAAACAAGAACAGAGGACAGACTAGAGTGTATTATCCCCCCCATTTTTCACCACTTGAATACATTTTTTTTTACATTTATGATCACTTTCTTTTTTTTCACATTTGTTCATATTTTTAATACACAGCAATAAAATATTTTGAATTTGTATATAAAAAATGTGTATTTCACAGGAGTAAAAGGAACCGTCACACTCAGCAACTTTGCAAAGAGAACGACAACAATCCGTGACGTTGCAGCGTCCTGGATAGCGATCTCGTTGTGTTTGACACGCAGCAGCGATCTGGATCCCGCTGTGCCATCGCTGGTCGAAGCTAGAAGTCCAGAACTTTATTTCGTCGCCAGGTTGGCGTGTATCGTCATGTTTGACATCAAAAGCAACGACGCCAGCAACGAGCATAGGGCCCCTAGATGTGTGTCGGATCGGTACACAGCCTGCAGTGAACCTTAGTCTATTGAACCGGAGCACAACCAGCTCTACCCTCTCCTAGTGTATCCTCACCCATCCCCTGTAGACTGTGAGCCCTCGCGGGCAGGGTCCTCTCTCCTTATGTAGCTGTGTGCCTAATAATAATACTGCCTTGAATGTAATTGACGGTCACACCAAGCACTGATTTTGTTTCCATCTCTTTTTGTTCATTCACATTGCCTTTTGTTAATTGATAAAAATGATAAAAAATACCATTTCTATATTTGAAAGTATACCTACGTTGCAGAATTTTGGAGATCTGTATGTAGATCTGCATAGGAGCTGCTGTAGACTGAAAACCATAAGATATTTAGCTGAGGCTATACGTACAGATTCTTCATTTTTTATTTTTGATAGATTGGAATAAGACAAAAAATAGCACAAACTGGACATACAATTTCTGCATTGAGTAGAAAGTTATTCCAGGTTCCCACTTTCCTCTGGTCTTCACTCTTCAGCTCTGATGCAGCCTATTAGAAGAATGACGACATCCATTCCAGCCATACAGTTCTGAACCGGAGTGGTTGGGGGGGAAATTTTGCCAGTTACAGGAATAGTTCAGCATACAGCATCATAAGAAGTCTGTGATAGATTACTTATGTCAACTGCAAAAAGAAACGTCAACCCAACCCTAGCCAGGAGCGGTCAGTCAACCACTGGCTTTTCTTTTTTTTGGTCTGCGTATATCCATTAGTTACACTAATCAGGCATTGTTATGACATTCAGAAGTATTTTTGTATTTAAACATATTTCTATTATTGCTTATGTTACATTTCTGTATGAGTGCACATACGGGTAGAGGTGTAACCCGAGGCTCTTGGACCCTGGAGAAACCTCAGTATCAGAATCCCACCAAAGTGCCGTTTATAATATCAATGTCTTTTTATGAGTCAGAGGTTTCATTGGGCTAATTTCCCGTCCAGGGTGCAAATGCTATTTCTCTCCTTCATATATGCAAACCCGTAGGTAGTTATATATCCATTTTATATCCCATTATCGGAAATATGGACCCGTGCAAAAAATGGCAGGAGTCCACAAACATGAACCTGGCAAAAATAGCACCTGAAGGACCCACTCCAAACAGGTTTGAATTTACAACATTCTCCTTACATGTACGGCAGATGTGCACTGCAGCAGTTTAAGCTGTTAGATTCCACTGTTATTCGTGACTGCAGCATTGAAAATGTGTTAAGATGTCCCTTCTGACAGCCATTACCCTACTCCCACAGCATAGGGCAGGATGCCGAAGACAGATTAGGGCCTACCGTTTGTACAGCTATGAAGTCTAGCTTGCGATCTGCAACTGGGGTCCATACAAAATAATTTTGCAATATACCAAAATATTACAGAACTGTTCAAACAATCAAGTGATTCAGGTTCAAGTCCCCTAAGGAAATAATAAATACAGTAGAAAAAGATATAAAGTTGCACCCTGAATTGCTAAGAATATAACTTTAGAATATTGAAACTGCATTACTGGCATAGAAAATAGGAAAACTCTTCATTATGTACACATGGAATTTTGGAAAAATGAAACAGCAATATTGCTATGAAAAAGTACAGTAAAATAGAAGGTACTTGGCACAACGTCCAAGCTTCCTTCATTGTTGGGTCCCTATTCGGATATGACACCTCTTCTAGGCAAGAAGCCTACAATTTATGGGACAGGAAGGAACCAGCTAACTACTTAAAATCACCTGATACTGATAGGAGTGCACATGTCAAAAAAGGTTTGCTACAAATAAATTGTAGGCTTCTTGCCCAGGGAAGGTATCATATCAGGACAGGGACCCAACAACGAAGGACGCCTTGACGTTGGCTGTTGGGCTCACATATATTGGCCAAGCAATGCGCTAAGTACATTTTTTTAACTTCAGTTTTTCATAGCAATATTGTGTTTTCATTTTTCCAATATTCCTTATGTACATAATGCAGTGTTTTCCTATTTTCTATGACATTAATGTAGTTCCAATGTTCTAGAGTAATCATTCTTAGCAATTCAGTGTGCAACTTTATCTTTTTCTTATAGTTATATTATTTTAGTTGGCACCTTTTCACACTAGTTTGGAAGTGCTGGTTATTTTCTTCTAATATAAACAGTGGCATTTAAAAGTTTGGGCACCCCTGGTCAAAATGACTGCTATTGTGAACAGTTAAGCAAGTTAAAGATGAAATGATCTCTTAACGGCCTCAAGTTAAAGATGACACATTTCCTTTGTATTCTAGGAAAATATATATATATTTTTTCACCTTTTACATTTTAAAAATTTCAAAAAAGAAAATGAGTCAATGCAAATGTTTGAGCACCATGCATGGTTCGTACCTAGTAGAACCCCTCTTAAGAAAGTATCACAGCTTGCAAATTCTTTTTGTAGTGAGCCAAAAGTCTTTCAATTCTTGTTTGAGGGATTTTCATCTATTCTTCCTTGGAAAATTCTTCCAGTTCTGTGATATTCCTTGGTCATCTTGATAGCAAAAATAGGCTGGATGTGCGGTCCATGCTGTTTTTTTTCAGCGTATTGCACAATCTGTCCCCTTTCTTGGTCCAGAACTCCTCACATTTGGCACAGGTGATTTTAATTAGTAGGAGACTGCAAAGGGGGTCTGGCCTATTTTTTCTTTCATTTGAGAGCTTGAGGAAGGTGAGTTTCCTGTCTTTTTTCACTTGGTCTTGATGCTGGGTGGCGGCCATTGTTGCTGTCGATTTGTGCTTCTGGGGCGGTGCGGCCTGGATTCATGGGGACTCAGTCTTGCCAGCATGGGTGCTGTCAGGCACCAGCAGGTACAGACTGGGGATGAAATTCTGCTCTGGCATTTGAAATCACACAGGCCCATGTTATCCCCGTCCCCAAAAACCAGATGAGATATGTTAATAATATTATCCTGGATGGAGGAAAGGAAGATATTCTACAAGACCAATATTTCTAATGATACTCAGGGCATACTGGGGTAAGTGACGGAGTCAGTGACTTTGTGGTCCGCCACAATGCTTAACAGTGTGGGTGTCTTGAGAACACCGATTCTGTTAACAATGTAGCAGTGAAGGCAACCCAAACCAGACAGGCCCTTCTGGCATTTGCCAGAATTGCCAGATGGCCAGTCCGGCCCGGGCACCAGGCCGTCCTCTGTGTTGGTGCATTGCTACGGTGACATTGGTTGGCGCACGCTGCCGGTCTTTAAGACAATAAATGTTAAGACCCACTGAGAGGTTCACCGTGACATGGCATTGGGCTTCATACAGTCTGATCAGAATGTTAAACTAAGAACCTCATGTTCAGTAATGTTTATTTTCGCCTAATGGCATTAGTTCATTGGATGTGTGGTCCATGCTCCTTTTTCAGCATATTCCAACAGGGATCATCCTCCATCACTCACCATCTAGTGAGAGTGGATGTGTGTACTTTCCCCATAAATAGTCACAATGGAGATATTGCCCTGTGGTGACGTTAGAGCTTCATGTACCAATTACCATCCATCAAATCTGTGAGGGAGGATATTAATATGACTCACGGTGGGGAGCTTATTTTGGGTGGACCACTTATCAAGCACCTGGGGATAAAGGTCATGCTGAGTCCCTGAGCAAAACTTTTCATTAGAGAATTCATTATTGCATTCTGTACAGTGGATCCTGCCGAGAGCCGTAATTAGCAATTTTTCACTTTGTTGAAGATGTGACATTCAGGAATTAAGCAATGGGAGACTCTAAAATTAAGATGGACTATGGTATATCTACTTACGGTTTTGAGACATTTTTTCAGAAAATTTGAAGAACCCGCAATGATCAGTTTTGTGCTTTTATGCACATGGACTTTTTAAAGCTCTATACAAGGCACCTAGAAATTTTTATGGAAAGTTATTGTACCTCTCTAGACGATGTCTCACGCCTTATAAACATACAGTATATCATCAGTCAGATTGCTTATTGTTCTATAGTATAGAGTTCTATGGATTCTCCTGAAATCCTGAATTGTTTACTAGGCTCCAAGAAAATATGATGACCCCCAAACTGCTATAAGAGTTGGCTTGTCTGTGCTGTTAAAGTCTCCTGAAACCTCTCGGAAACAACTCTTCTGGAAGACATTCTGTGTGTGGTGCCATCATGCTCCCACATCAGACTGAGCCCTTCATCAAGACTTTTTTCGTTTTTGTAATTTTTAAAATATAAAAAAAAAAAACTAAAATACAAAGTAAATGTGTCATCTTTAACTTTAGGCCTTTTAGAGACAATTCCATCTTCAACTTGCTTGACTGTTCACAATAACAGTAATATTGATCAGGGGTGACCAAACTTTTACGTGTCACTGTACAGGAGCCCTTATAAAATTTGGGAGCAATGGCGCCACTTAATTTTTTTGCATGGTGATAGATTTCAACTGAATGTGCGTCCGACGATGCACTTTCAGTTACTGAAGTGTCCGAATTCTGCCCTTTGGGCTCGGTGACCAGAAGCAAAAAGAGGGGGGCCTGACCTCACTTTTTGCTTCTGCTCACCAGGCCCCCTACACCAGTAATGGCAGTAATGCTCTGATGGTAGCTCCTCTACCAGGTGACCACGTACAGTGCCTGCGTGACAGTGGCTATATAACTATATTATGAGCAAAAAATTGCATAAAGTATTAATGTTTGGCATATATTATTAGAGACTTCAAATCTGTTGGGAAAAGAACAAAGTGTTTTATAAAGATCCATAATAAATGTGGAGCATGACACATATTGCCTGTTTTCCCGAACCATAGACCGATTTCTACTTCCTGAACTCTACGCCAATGGTTATAGTCTTGCATTGGTACACTTAGAAATCAAAGTGGACATCTGTGTTCTCATTCTCAGCTCAAGATGATCCATGCACGATCATATTCATAAGTGTACATTTTTAGAAGCTGTAAGTAGCTGACAAGTCATCTTTTACACACATGGTAACAAAAGGGATTTGGAGCCCTACCGGGAAATGAAACCTTCGATCATTATGAAGATATATTGTAGTAAGAAAATATTTAGTGAATTTTTATAAAAAAAAAAACATTCATAGGTGAATAATTACTGTAAGGTTAACGTTTTGTCTATTGGCTTGTCTAAAGCTCTCCTAGTAGTCTCTTATACAAATATTTCCCCATTGTGGTAATTACAGTAATTATATTCTCCATATCATTTGACATGTCGCTTCCTCTTCTCACTTGCTGCCACTTTACATTGTCCATGTGACTGCAAACTCTCCAGTGTTTTCCTGCCATGAGAAATACTATTTAGCATTTTCTAAATCCCTCTCCTTATGGCACCAGTGACAGCAGTCAGGCACCCTCCCGAATCTCCACAAAATAGTTAAGTGTAATTTCCTGTCTTGTGGTTGACTGTGATATTTATCATCTCCACTTCACATATTCTCTGCTTCTCCATTGACACTGTCAACATGAATTCATGTCTGGTTACTTTTTCCATTCCTTTCCATTTTTGTCTCTTTCTATAACTCATGTATTGATGCAACACAACCAGAAAGAAGACTTTTTTCCCAACGGAAACGTACCTGTTGATTATTTTGAAGCCATTGATCTCGGCATCCCGTTTATATTTATTAATATTATTGAATTAACATCTTTTTGAATTCATAACTCTACAGGAAAAAATTGTGTTCAGACAAAAGCTATATTTTATGTAAGGTAAGATCTTGAGATCATGAAAATCCATTTGGAATTTAGAGCATCAAATGTGATAAAGGATTGGGAGAACAAAATATATTCAAGAATTGGTATCGAAGTCACTCGTGAATAAAGAGTTCTTTCTTCATTGATTCCTCCCTATTTTCCTCATCCTTCAACATCCTTCTCTCCCTCATCCCTCCTTCAATATTTCTTTCTTTCCTCCTTCCCCTACCTAAAAAAAAGTCTTGAGAATATGTTCCAGATCCTTGGTGCTAATTTCCTTCATATCTTATCCATTGCTTGTGGAGGGTCAGGTGTTCTTGAGTGGTTCTACATACATAGTAACATAGTAACATAGTTAGTAAGGCCGAAAAAAGACATTTGTCCATCCAGTTCAGCCTATATTCCATCATAATAAATACCCAGATCTACGTCCTTCTACAGAACCTAATAATTGTATGATACAATATTGTTCTGCTCCAGGAAGACATCCAGGCCTCTCTTGAACCCCTCGACTGAGTTCGCCATCACCACCTCCTCAGGCAAGCAATTCCAGATTCTCACTGCCCTAACAGTAACGAATCCTCTTCTATGTTGGTGGAAAAACCTTCTCTCCTCCACACGCAAAGAATGCCCCCTTGTGCCCGTCACCTTCCTTGGTATAAACAGATCCTCAGCGAGATATTTGTATTGTCCCCTTATATACTTATACATGGTTATTAGATCGCCCCTCAGTCGTCTTTTTTCTAGACTAAATAATCCTAATTTCGCTAATCTATCTGGGTATTGTAGTTCTCCCATCCCCTTTATTAATTTTGTTGCCCTCCTTTGTACTCTCTCTAGTTCCATTATATCCTTCCTGAGCACCGGTGCCCAAAACTGGACACAGTACTCCATGTGCGGTCTAACTAGGGATTTGTACAGAGGCAGTATAATGCTCTCATCATGTGTATCCAGACCTCTTTTAATGCACCCCATGATCCTGTTTGCCTTGGCAGCTGCTGCCTGGCACTGGCTGCTCCAGGTAAGTTTATCATTAACTAGGATCCCCAAGTCCTTCTCCCTGTCAGATTTACCCAGTGGTTTCCCGTTCAGTGTGTAATGGTGATATTGATTCCCTCTTCCCATGTGTATAACCTTACATTTATCATTGTTAAACCTCATCTGCCACCTTTCAGCCCAAGTTTCCAACTTATCCAGATCCATCTGTAGCAGAATACTATCTTCTCTTGTATTAACTGCTTTACATAGTTTTGTATCATCTGCAAATATCGATATTTTACTGTGTAAACCTTCTACCAGATCATTAATGAATATGTTGAAGAGAACAGGTCCCAATACTGACCCCTGCGGTACCCCACTGGTCACAGCGACCCAGTTAGAGACTATACCATTTATAACCACCCTCTGCTTTCTATCACTAAGCCAGTTACTAACCCATTTACACACATTTTCCCCCAGACCAAGCATTCTCATTTTGTGTACCAACCTCTTGTGCGGCACGGTATCAAACGCTTTGGAAAAATCGAGATATACCACGTCCAATGACTCACCGTGGTCCAGTCTATAGCTTACCTCTTCATAAAAACTGATTAGATTGGTTTGACAGGAGCGATTTCTCATAAACCCATGCTGATATGGAGTTAAACAGTTATTCTCATTGAGATAATCCAGAATAACATCCCTCAGAAACCCTTCAAATATTTTACCAACAATAGAGGTTAGACTTACTGGCCTATAATTTCCAGGTTCACTTTTAGAGCCCTTTTTGAATATTGGCACCACATTTGCTATGCGCCAGTCCTGCGGAACAGACCCTGTCGCTATAGAGTCACTAAAAATAAGAAATAATGGTTTATCTATTACATTACTTAGTTCTCTTAGTACTCGTGGGTGTATGCCATCCGGACCCGGAGATTTATCTATTTTAATCTTATTTAGCCGGTTTCGCACCTCTTCTTGGGTTAGATTGGTGACCCTTAATATAGGGTTTTCATTGTTTCTTGGGATTTCACCTAGCATTTCATTTTCCACCGTGAATACCGTGGAGAAGAAGGTGTTTAATATGTTAGCTTTTTCCTCGTCATCTACAACCATTCTTTCCTCACTATTTTTTAAGGGGCCTACATTTTCAGTTTTTATTCTTTTACTATTGATATAGTTGAAGAACAGTTTGGGATTAGTTTTACTCTCCTTAGCAATGTGCTTCTCTGTTTCCTTTTTGGCAGCTTTAATTAGTTTTTTAGATAAAGTATTTTTCTCCCTATAGTTTTTTAGAGCTTCAATGGTGCCATCCTGCTTTAGTAGTGCAAATGCTTTCTTTTTACTGTTAATTGCCTGTCTTACTTCTTTGTTTAGCCACATTGGGTTTTTCCTATTTCTAGTCCTTTTATTCCCACAAGGTATAAACCGCTTACACTGCCTATTTAGGATGTTCTTAAACATTTCCCATTTATTATCTGTATTCTCATTTCTGAGGATATTGTCCCAGTCTACCAGATTAAGGGCATCTCTAAGCTGGTCAAACTTTGCCTTCCTAAAGTTCAATGTTTTTGTGACTCCCTGACAAGTCCCCCTAGTGAAAGACAGGTGAAACTGCACAATATTGTGGTCGCTATTTCCTAAATGCCCAACCACCTGCAGATTTGTTATTCTGTCAGGTCTATTAGATAGTATTAGGTCTAAAAGTGCTGCTCCTCTGGTTGGATTCTGCACCAATTGTGAAAGATAATTTTTCTTGGTTATTAGCAGAAACCTGTTGCCTTTATGGGTTTCACAGGTTTCTGTTTCCCAGTTAATATCCGGGTAGTTAAAGTCCCCCATAACCAGGACCTCATTATGGGTTGCAGCTTCATCTATCTGCTTTAGAAGTAGACTTTCCATGCTTTCTGTTATATTTGGGGGTTTGTAACAGACCCCAATGAGAATTTTGTTACCATTTTTCCCTCCATGAATTTCAACCCATATGGACTCGACATCCTCATTCCCTTCGCTAATATCCTCCCTTAAAGTGGATTTTAGACAAGACTTTACATAGAGACAAACCCCTCCTCCTCTCCGATTTTTACGATCCTTTCTAAACAGACTGTAACCCTGTAAGTTAACTGCCCAGTCATAGCTTTCATCTAACCATGTCTCGGTTATTCCCACTATGTCAAAGTTACCTGTAGATATTTCTGCTTCTAGTTCTTCCATCTTGTTTGTCAGGCTTCTGGCGTTTGCGAGCATGCAGTTTAGAGGATTTTGTTTTGTTCCAATCTCCTCACTGTGGATTGTTTTAGAAATGTTCTTACCTCCCTTCTGAGTATGTTTTCCTGGGTCGTCTTTGTTCGAGTCTAATGTTTTTCTTCCCGTCCCCTCTTCTTCTAGTTTAACGCCCTCCTGATGAGTGTAGCGAGTCTTCTGGCGAATGTGTGTTTCCCAGGTTTGTTGAGGTGTAGTCCGTCTCTGGCGAGGAGTCCATCATACCAGTAATTCACACCGTGGTCCAGGAATCCAAATCCTTGTTGTCTGCACCATCGTCTTAGCCAGTTGTTTGCATCAAGGATCCTGTTCCATCTCCTGGTGCCATGCCCGTCTACTGGAAGGATAGAAGAAAAAACTACCTGTGCATCCAGTTCCTTTACTTTCTTCCCCAACTCTTCAAAGTCCTTGCAGATTGTCGGTAGGTCCTTCCTTGCCGTGTCATTGGTGCCAACATGTATCAGAAGAAATGGGTGGACGTCCTTGGAGCTGAAGAGCTTTGGTATCCTATCGGTCACATCCTTGATCATCGCACCTGGAAGGCAGCATACTTCTCTTGCAGTTATGTCCGGTCTGCAGATGGCTGCTTCGGTGCCTCTCAGTAGTGAGTCTCCCACCACCACCACTCTTCGTTGCTTCTTGGCTGTACTTTTTGCTGTCACTTGTTGCTGTGTGCCCTTTTCTTTTTTGCTTGCTGGTATTGCTTCATTCTTAGGTGTGCCATCTTCATCCTCTACAAAGATTTGATATCGGTTCTTCAGTTGTGTGGTTGGTGATTTCTCCATGGTCTTCTTGCTTCTTTTGGTCACATGCTTCCACTCATCTGCTTTTGGAGGTTCTCTGACACTTTTTGCACCTTCTGTGACCAGTAGAGATGCTTCTGTTCTGTCTAGAAAGTCTTCATTCTCTTTGATGAGTTTCAAAGTTGCTATTCTTTCTTCCAGACCCCGCACCTTTTCTTCTAAAAGGGCCACTAGTCTACACTTCTGACAGGTGAAATTGGATTCTTCTTCTGGTCGATCTGTGAACATGTAGCACATGCTGCAGCTCACCATGTAGGTTGTCACATCTGCCATGTTGCTCCTAGATCCTGCTGACTTGCTGTGTGTTTTCCTTCTTGTGTAATCTACTCAGCCAAGCTCTCTTGCAATAATGTCCTACAGGCAAAAATTCGCGCGCCGTAAGGCGCGCGGTTTGGTGATGCTTTCGAAGCAGCTGGTCCCGGCTGTACCCAACGATCTTCTAGCTTAGGGAGACTTCACTTCTCCCAGAAGGCACCTGGAATATGCCTGGAATATGTCTCCTTAAATAAAGAAGACAACTACCAACCACTATAGCCTCCATGGAATTTGAGTACCCCATCCTGATCCATCATTGGGTCCCTGATCAGACTATCCTCCAAATCCCAAACTGGCTAACCATATGGGCAAACTTCATCAATATTGGTTAGGCAACAGCCAACATGGTCCTTTTACAAGTCCACCTACTGCAAGGCCAACTTTATCAGTTCCAGACAGTGGTGTAACTTGAAGCATGTTGGCCTCAATGCAGAATCCCCCAACTATAACAGGTCTTTAATGGTAATAGTCTTATCATAAGGGCCAAAAGAACTTATTTGGCCCCCATAAGCTCCAGGTCTGTGTCCTGCAACAAATATAGTTAAACCCTTGGTTCTAGACCACTGCCAGTTACTTTCTCTATTTGTCAAAGCAACCATACTGCTTTCTGCTCTAGACAAATGACACCTTCTGCAACTCTTCACAGGCCTTCTCCTTACATCTTCTGACATCTGGTCCACCACGTCCACACCAAGAGTCATATCAGTCCTCCCCAATATTACATCAGATGGACGATCTGATTTTTGTAAGTGAGCGAAGTCACTAATCAGACCAACACTATGATCCAGCAACTCAAGACGTTATGAATAAGTGGAGACAGTAGACAGAAACGACATAGAGAAGACTAATTGATATTTCCTACACTTAGTGATCTTTTCTACTTTTTAGAACTTCATTAACAATTTGCCGATTTATATCGAGCATATTAATAACTGAAAAAGTTCTTATTAAGCATTGGTAATAATTACACAAAAGTATTATATTACGGTATGTTTCTTAAAAAGGTATATGAAAAAATAAAACGTTTTGAAAAAAATAGCAAAAAAATGCCTTCGGTGACATTGCTTTAGATTTAAAAAAAAATTGAAAACAAACGAAATAAATTCAGGTTTAATTTCCAAGAAATAATTTATAGGAATACAAAGTACACATTTGCCTTTGGATTAATCTTACGCAATAAATTATAACGCCAAACTGCAAACTACCATTAAAATAAAGAAAATAGGGGAGCCTGGCAAATACATATAATCCAGTTGGAAATTTCCTTTTCAGATTATGTCTTACCATTCTTTTTTTTAGTTTGGCTGATACTTTAATGCAGAAGTAGTATTTTATTACCCAGCTCTTTCCTAGACTTCTTGTGACTAACACCAGGATATCGCACTGTCAAGAGTGCTCAGTCTCATGCGTCTCTATCTTCATCTTTCCATGCACCAGGCTTCTTGCCCCAAATACTTACACAGTTCATCAACATTTTCCACACTCCTTGCCAAAACAGGCATAAGTTATTAAGACTTCACTCCACTTTCTAGAAGCGGTGAAGTGGATACATTACAAGAAATTTTTTTATGACCCATCTCACTTGAATTTAAAGGGAATTTAGAACTAATGATTTGATTTAAAACAGAAATGAACCATTCTTGTTCCAGAAAAGACCACAAGTAAACATTTTTTACCTTTTGGTAGAGTTTTCTACTAGCGAGCCCGTTAACCGAATGTATTGTTCTTGGCAGCGAGACACAAGAATAAATGTTGGCTGTAAGACTTATAGAACATGTATTAAAATCTAAATTGCAAGAAACCACATGGGCTTGCATTGCATTTAATGGATGCTTCTCACTACAGCTCATAACTCGGGAGGATTATTTATCAAAGTCTCTCCATTTTCAATAACGGAGAGGAAAAACTACATGGACCTGCTGAGTACATCTCTGTTAAGCTGCTTCCATTACACGACTGAGGTTCCAATGTTCCTGTTGTTTGACTTCTAAATCTATGAGACCGTAGAGCTAGGTTATGAGGTCTTAGCCAAAAAAGGGTTTTATTCATTTGAATTTACAAAAATTGCCCAATTGTTTGTATCAGTATCAATTGGTTTTAGAGTTATGTAGAAAGCTCAACAATAGGGACCAAAATAAAACACGGGATGTAAAACTAAAGTCAGAATTCCGTCTTGACGGAACAAAATTGCAGGGTGAATGGGTCCTATTGTTGGTGATCTGCCCCTTTTACCCCCAAATTATTTTAATATTACAGATTTTTTTTTAATTGCGGGTTTGATCCCCTAGTAGAAATGCATGATCAGCATTTTTTATGGACATTTAGGAACAGAAGTTGGATAGCATTACTCCCATATTCATCGATGTATGTTGTTGATTAGTCCTTGTAAAAATAAGCACATTTGTAATTTACTATTCATTTGAATCTCCCTGTTCCCCTAGTATTGCCCTTGAAGTCAAACAGAACTGGAGTGCACTCCTAACCCTGGAAAACAGAACTGGAGTGCACTCCTAACCCTGGAAAACAGTACTGGAGTGCACTCCTAACCCTGGAAAACAGTACTGGAGTGCACTCCTAACCCTGGAAAACAGAACTGGAGTGCACTCCTAACCCTGGAAAACAGAACTGGAGTGCACTCCTAACCCTGGAAAACAGTACTGGAGTGCACTCCTAACCCTGGAAAACAGAACTGGAGTGCACTCCTAACCCTGGAAAACAGAACTGGAGTGCACTCCTAACCCTGGAAAACAGAACTGGAGTGCACCCCTAACCCTGGAAAACAGTACTGGAGTGCACTCCTAACCCTGGAAAACAGTACTGGAGTGCACTCCTAACCCTGGAAAACAGAACTGGAGTGCACTCCTAACCCTGGAAAACAGAACTGGAGTGCACTCCTAACCCTGGAAAACAGAACTGGAGTGCACTCCTAACCCTGGAAAACAGTACTGGAGTGCACTCCTAACCCTGGAAAACATCAGTGTTACCATGCAAAGCTTGGTAACTCGTATAGCAGCATATCGCAATCCACCCACAGCTGTTAACTAGTTAAATGCCGTTGTTAATCTCTGACAGCTGCATTTAACGCCTGCTTCTGGTAAGTGCGCCAGAAATCCCGTCCATCGGTGACCCCTTCACGTGATCGTGGGTTGGCATGACAACCAGAGGTCTCCAGCAGGCCTCTATGGTTGTCACTGCTGGATTGCTATGAGTGCTGCCCTGTGGTCGGCGCACATAGCTAGTCAGCAATTCTGCTACATACAGGCAAACTGATCATCGCTTGTATGTAGCAGAGCCGATCATACTATGGCAGCTTCTAGTCTCCTATAGAGACTATTGAAGCATACCAAAAGTAAAAAAAATGCTTTTATAAATATAAAAAATATATAAAAGTTACCCGAGATCACGAAAAATGGAGACGCTACGGGTATCAGAAAATGGCACAATTTTTTTTAACAAACTTTGGAATTTTTTTTCACCACTTAAATAAAAAATATTCTAGACATGTTTGGTGTCTATAAACTCGTAATGACCTGGAGAATAATAATGACAGGTCAGTTTTAAGCGTATTTTATGATAAAATGAAGGGTGTCATGCAAAATCACATCTTGTCTCACAGGAAACAAATTCTAATATGACTATGAATGTAAAAAAAAAAAAGTTATGGCTTTTGCAAAATGGGATGAAAAAGTGAAATAATAAATATAAAATAGCCATTGGGCAAGGAGGCTATCATACGGGTCAGCCCAATGCTGATTTACAGTACAAGCAAAGTGGGCAAATTGTATAATTGTATCAGTTACAGCCATCTGGAAATGCCTGAGGACCCAGACAAACCCGGCCTACAGCCCTGCCCACATACCGCCTTACACAAACGCCATGTTAGCTGGTTTATGATGATGATTCCTTTTTATAGGAATTTTATGTTGGATAAAAAAAATCAAAACTGGAAAGAAACAGCTTAGCATAAGGTATGCAGGCTGCAAAAAAAACAAACAAAAAGAAAATGTGCTATGTATTTAGAGAATTAGCTGCGGGGCACAAAAGCCACAAAAGGTTTGTGGGCTTTCAACACAAGGTCGAGCCAATATACTGGAGGATGTTTATTGTAAAATATGTAGTTAAATAAAGCTGTGTTTAAAATAATCTATAGGCCTGTTACTTCCAAAATAACGTGTGGTTGCTTTTATTGGGTTCACTGAGACTTGAGCGAACAGAAACCCAAGTCCTTGGTTAAGGAAAAGGAATTGCTATTGCTGGTAATAAGAGTTTACTTAGGATACGGTAAATGCAGATTACATTTTTTATTCTGCATTTTATTAACACATTAATAGGGAGTCCTGGAATGAACTTTATTCCCGTAAACAAAGGTTATTGGGATCAGATTAAAAAAACACCAAAAGTGAAGGAAATGAAAATATGGGATAAATTATACTTTTCCTAATACGGAGTAGATGCTTTTTTCTATATTTTCATGCAGAAAGAAAGCAAAGTCCAAATGAAAAAGACATTACTATACTGGAAAATGGGAAAAAATTAAAGTACAGTGAAATTGCAAATAATAAAAAAAAATGTATATATATACAGTATATATATATATATATATATATATATATATATATTTATATATATATATATATTTACTTACCATGTTCACTAAATGCTAAAATTGACCTGCCATTATGATTCTCCAAGTCATTACAAGTTCATAGATACCAAGCATGTCTAGGTTTTTTTATTTAAATGGTAAAAAAAAAATCCAAAGTTTGTAAAAAAAAAAAAAAGTCACCCTATTCCAAGACCCGTAGTGTCTCCATTTTTCATGATCTGGGGCTGGTTGAGGGCTTATTTTTTTTTTACAAATATGATCTTTTGATCGCCCGTTATTGCATTTTAATGCAATGTTGCAGCGACCAAAAAAACGTTATTCTGGCATTTTTATTCTTTTTCTCATTATACTGTTGACCGACAGGATGAATTCTTTATATAGATTGATAGATCGGGCGATTCTGAAAGTGGCAATACCAAATATGTGTATTGTTATTTATTTTTAATTGTTTTATTTTAAATGGGGTGAATGGGGGGTGACTTAAACTTAAACTTTTTTTTTACTTTTCACTTGCTTCAATCGTTTCCATGGGAGACTAGAAGCTGCGATCATCCAATCACTTATGCTACACAGAGCAGGGATTCAGACCTTGCAACAACTTTCGCCACCATCACCCAAGACCTTTTAAGGTTGACTCAGTCATCTTTGTGCTGTCTGAGTATTCAGTAAGCTTTGCATTCAGTTCCATGTGTTCCATAGGAATTTGACTCACCAATAGAAATGAGCGGATCTTCTGAGTTTGGAATTTACAGACTTTGCTAAAGTTTCCCAAAAGCTTTAATTTGAGGCAAATTAAATTTGCATGAATCACAATACTGGAAATCATGTAATTGCTCTGAAAGTACCTGTGGTGGAGAGGAGAGAGAGGATCTGCTGACCATAAGAGCTTACACACTACACAAGAGTGAAAAAAAGAGATGTTACCATTAGTAGCCATTCAAACCCATTTATGTCAACTTCTGTGGATGTTATCAGGCTAAAATCACCAGGGTAAGTGAACTTTTGATCAGGGTCATTTGGATGTTTTGGGTTGTCATTATGATTTAAAATGAGAAAACACAGTAGTTTGATAATAAACGGCTTCACCCAACCAATAACCATGAGTGGAGAAAAAGTTTTGGTGTTATCATTCATATTCTCTGAAAAAGGCCAAGAAAGTAAACAATCTGCCGGGGTATGTAAACTTTTGAGCACAACTGTATAAACAGCAAAGCACAAGATTAGCCCTCAGAAGGATTGTTAGTATGATGGTTCCGCATCACCACTAGTATCAACACTAGAGGACTCTTATTAGTTAAACTGTGGACAAACAGGCCAGGATAAATGCTCTCTCCCTCCAATTAGAACTGTCTCTGAGCTGTGCAATGGCATCAGTGAGCCAAGCGCAGTCAGTTTATAACCTCTGATGGGGAAATGCAGCCAACCAATCACAGTAATTCCACTACCAAGATGGCTACGGCATTACAGTGACTGGCAGACGATCACCGCATGCTCATTGGCTGTGTAAAAGGCATCAAACATGCGGGGCGGGGATTTAAGCTTCAAATCTGAGCACCAGCCAATGCTCGTCGAGTGCTGAGCACATCCGAGTACCCAGATACTCGATGTTCGCTCATCCCTAATTATAATAACTGTTCTTATTGGTGCTCACAATCTTAATTCCCTATCAGTATTGTTGTGAATTCTGTGGCCAAGCTCCCTCCTGTGGTCGTGAGTGGTACTTCGGCTGGTTCTGTCTATGAGCTTCCTTTGGTGGATGAGAGTGGTACTGCGGCTTCTGAGTTTCCTTCCTCAGGTGATGAGGTTAAGTCGTTAGGTGCTGCTCTATTTAACTCCACCTAGTGCTTTGATCCTGGCCTCCAGTCAATGTTCTAGTATTGGTCTTGCTTCCTCCTGGATCGTTCCTGTGGCCTGTCTATCCTGCATAAGCTAAGTTTTGCTTGTGTTATTTTTGTTTGCTATTTTTTCTGTCCAGCTTGCTATATTGGTTTTTCTTGCTTGCTGGAAGCTCTGGGACGCAGAGGGAGCACCTCCGTACCGTTAGTCGGTGCGGAGGGTCTTTTTGCCCCCTCTGCGTGGTTGTTTGTAGGGTTTTGTGTTGACCGCAAAGCAATCATTCCTATCTTCGGTCTGTTCAGTAAGTTGGGCCTCACTTTGCTAAATCTATTTCATCTCTGCGTTTGTATTTTCATCTCAACTCACAGTCATTATATGTGGGGGGCTGCCTTTTCCTTTGGGGTATTTCTCTGAGGCAAGGTAGGCTTATTTTTCTTTCTTAGGGCTAGTTAGTTTCTCAGGCTGTGCTCGAGGCGCATAGGACTGGTCAGGAGCGCTCCACGGCTACCTTTAGTGTGTTTGGATAGGATTAGGGATTGCGGTCAGCAGAGTTCCCACGTCTCAGAGCTCGTCCTATGTTTTTGGTAATTGTCAGGTCACTTTGTGTGCTCTGAACTTCAAGGTCCATTGTGGTTCTGAATTACCTGTTCATAACACAGTATGTCTTTGGAGTGTGGGAACAAGCAGAGAACCCAGAGGAAAACCATGCAAACACAGGGAGAACATACAAAGAAGAGATCAAGAGGGTATTCTCTCTCTATTTTGCCTGTAAATAATTATTTTGGTGAGCAGGGTCATCCCCTCACCTATGACCTGTTTGCTTGTATTCAGTGTGTGTGTATAAAAGCTTAGTGAGTTTCTGGGATACAGACAGACTCTTGCATCTTTCATCCATCCACTGATGTTTCTGGATTGTGATTCATGGGGAAAGCAAAAGAATTGTCAACGGATCTAAGGGAATAGGTAGTTGAACTGTATAAAACAGGAAAGGGATACAAAAAGATATCCAAGGAATTGATAATGCCAGTCAGCAGCGTTCAAACTGTGATTAACAAATGGAAAATCAGGGGCTCTGTAAAAACAAAACCACGGTCAAGTAGACCAACAAAAATGTTGTCCACAACTCCCAGGAAAAAATTGTTCGAGTTGCAAAGAAAAACCCACAAATTACATCAGCTGAAATACAGGACTCTCTATAAACTAGCGGTGTGGCTGTTTCAAGATGCACAATAAAGAGGCACTTGAAGAAAAATGGGCTGCATGGTCGAGTCACCAGAAGAAAGCTATTACTGCTCAAATGCCACAAAGTGTCTCCCCTACAATATGCAAAACAGCACAGAGAAAAACCTCACAACTTCTGGAACAAGGTCATTTGGAGTGATGAGACCAAAATTGAACTTTTTGGCCACAACCATAAATATTACATTTGGAGAGAGGTCAACAAGGCCTATGATGAAAGGAACACCATTCCTCCTGTAAAGCATGGAGGTGGAACGCTGATGTTTTGGGGATGTGCAAGCTACAAAGGCACAGGAAACTTGATCAAAGTTGAAGGATAGATGAATGCAGCACATTATCAGCAAATACTGGAGGCAAATTTGCACTCATCAGCCCAAAAGCTGCGCACGGGATGTACTTGGATATTCCAACATGACAACGATTCAAAACACAAGGCCAAGTTGACCTGTCATTGGCTACAGCAGAACAAAGTGAAAGTTCTGGAGTGACCATCACAGTCTCCTGACCTCAATATCATTGAGCCACTCTGGGGAGATCTCAAGCACGCAGTTCATGCTAGACAGCCTAGGAAGTTACCAAAACTGCAGGCTTTTGCCAAGAAGAGTCAGCAGCTTTACCATCTGAGAAAAGAAAGAACCTCATCCACAACTACCAAGCTGTCATTGATATTAGAGGGGGCAGTACTCGGTATTAAGAAATAGGGTATGTAAACTTTTGATCAGCGACATTTGGATGTTTTGGGTTGTCATGATTTAAAAAGAGAAAACACAGTAGTTTGACAATAAATGGCTTCACCCAACCACTAACCATGAGTGGAGAAAAAGTTTTGGTGTTATCATTCATATTCTCTGAAAAAGGCCAAGAAAGCAAACATTCTGCCGGGGTGTGTAAGCTTTTGAGCACAACTGTTTCAGATATATTCTGCATTTAGCTTAGCGACAGTTGCAGGAGCAGGGAGAGTGGCAGAATACAGTTTCTGGGCCGGGAATAGGACTTTGCAGTCCATTGCTAAATATATAGCTACTGTACATTACCACATTCTTTTTTGGGGAGAAAAAATTGACTATATTGTCATCCATAGAGTATTATGTGCTTTGTGTTACATTACGGTGGTATATAACACTCCAAAAAAACATTCAAAAATTTATCTGGATTCAATTAGTCATCCATATAGTACTCCATGCTTTGTTTTACATTTTGGTGGTATATACAGTAATATTGCAAAAACGTGTTCAAAAATTTTTCTGGATTGAATTTGTCATTCAATGAGTATTATGTGCTTTGTCTTACATTTCGGTGGTACATAACACTCCAAAAAGTGTTCAACAAATTTTATGGATTCAGTTTGTTATTCATTTTACATAAAGACAGGTTTATTGCTAGCTCCCAGCTCTTCAGGACAAATGGTTGATGAAAGAAAAAAAAGGAGGGGGGATATGAGAGACCTCAAGGATTTTTTATATTTTCTATGGTATGGATGGGCTGCGGAGAAGAATGAGGAGGAAGAGATGGAGGAGGATGATGAGGAAATGGAGTGCAGACATCATGGTGGTGACAGGGAAGTGTTGGTTTGGCACATATGGCAGACTTTATGTACCGCTGACTTTCTCGTGACCCTTGTGTTACATTCATCTTGGCCAGAAAAGAGTGCTGGTTGTTAAACCTGCTAGAACTACACTACAAGGATAACCTTGCATCTCTCTTTCCTACTATAATGAAGCTATGCCAGAAGGCCATTGTGGAAAATATGTTGAAAAAATTCCCATCAGACAATGCTAGCGGCAGGGGGCAAACTTTCTTGCCCAACCAAAGAGAAGGGGTCAGGGAGACACACACCAGGTACAGCAGAGGCAGGACTACACTGTCAAAGGCCTGGGCCAATTTCATGACACACTACCAGCGTCCAGCCCTTACGACTGGGTATTTTTGACAAGGAGGGAAATGTTTTTAAAAATGGTCAAGCAATATCTGGCCATCAAAACCAGCGTACTCCATAATTCCTCTGTGACCTTCACCTGTTGGGTCTCCTGACATGAGCTGTCCCTCAATGCCTTGAAAGTGTTGTGCTGCCCTGCTGCTAGTGTCTTGTCTGAGCCGGTCTTTACTGCCGCTAGGGGGTCATAACAGACAGTCGCTTTTGGCTGTCAACAGAAAATGCTGACAGGCTCAATCTGATAAAAATTAACAAAGCCTGGAGTAGCCCCAACCTTTCTACACTACCAGATGAAAGCAGCACATAAAGTGTTTTTAATCTTCAATATTTTAATGAGGTGTTATGATGCGGTGGTTTAGGAGCAACATGGAACGAGCTCTGAAGGAAGTGGTAACTGTTCTGACCGCAGTCCCTAAGCTCAACACAACACTAGAAGTAGCCGTGGGATGCTCCTATCTCTCCCTAGGCACCTCGTCACAGCCTAAGAGCTAACTACCCCTAAAGATAGAAGCAGGAAAACTATCTTGCCTCAGAGAAAATTCCCAAAGGATAGATTAGCCCCCCACAAATAATGACTGTGAGTGGAGAGGGAAAAGACATACACAGAATGAAACCAGGATGAGCACAGGAGGCCAGTCTAGCTTGATAGATAGGACAGGATGGAATACTGTGCGGTCAGTATTAAACACTACAAAAATCCACGCAGAGGTTACTAAAAATCTCCACACCTGACTAAAGGTGTGGAGGGTAAATCTGCTTCCCAGAGCTTCCAGCAAGACAGAATTAATTCATACTGATAAGCTGGACAAACATAGAAAGCACAGAACGGATCAGTCCACAATCTGTGAACAGAAAAGAGCAAGCAAGATCTTAGCTTTGCTGAACTGGTCAGGATAACAGGGAAATCCAAAGAGATGTGAATCCAACCAGGAACCATTTACAAGTGGCACTGGCTGAAGGAAAGAGCCAGGCATAAATAGCTGAGCAGAAAAGACGATTAGTGGAGGCAGCTGCGGACAGCTAACTCCAAGGAGCAGCCATACCACTTGAGACCACAAGAGAGAGCCCAAGAGCAGAACTCACAAAAGTGCCACTTACAACCACCGGAGGGAGCCCAAGAGCGGAATTTACAACAGTACCCCCCCTTGAGGAGGGGTCACCGAACCCTCACCAGAACCCCCAGGCCGATCAGGACGAGCCAAGTGAAAAGCACGAACCAAATCGGTGGCATTGACATCGGAGGCAACAACCCAAGAATTATCCTCCTGGCCATAACCCTTCCACTTGACAAGATACTGAAGCCTCCGCCTCGAAAAACGAGAATCCAAAATCTTCTCAACCTCATATTCCAACTCTCCCTCAACCAACACCGGGGCAAGAGGTTCAACCGAGGGAACAACGGACACCACATATCTCCGCAACAAAGATCTATGGAAAACATTATGAATGGCAAAAGAGGCTGGAAGAGCCAAACGAAAAGACACCGGATTAATAATTTCAGAAATTTTATAAGGACCAATAAACCGAGGCTTAAACTTAGGGGACGAAACCTTCATAGGAACATGACGAGAAGACAACCAAACCAAATCCCCCACACGAAGCCGGGGACTAACACACCGACGGCGGTTAGCAAAACATTGAGCCCTATCCTGAGACAACGCCAAATTGTCCACCACATGAGTCCAAATCTGCTGCAGCCTGTCCACCACAGAATCAACACCAGGACAATCAGAAGGCTCAACTTGCCCAGAAGAAAAGTGAGGATGAAAACCAAAATTCCAAAAGAAAGGTGAAACCAAAGTAGCCGAACTAGCCCGATTATTAAGGGCAAACTCGGCCAACGGCAAGAAAGACACCCAATTATCCTGATCAGCAGACACAAAGCATCTCAAATAGGTCTCCAAGGTCTGATTAGTTCGCTCAGTTTGGCCATTAGTCTGAGGATGAAATGCCGAAGAAAAAGACAAATCAATGCCCATCCTAGCACAAAAGGCCCGCCAAAATCTAGAGACAAACTGAAAACCTCTGTCAGACACAATATTCTCCGGAATGCCATGCAAACAAACCACATGCTGAAAAAACAATGGAACCAGATCAGAGGAGGAAGGCAACTTAGGCAAAGGTACCAGATGGACCATTTTAGAGAACCGGTCACAAACAACCCAGATAACAGACATCTTCTGGGAAACAGGAAGATCCGAAATAAAATCCATGGAAATTTGCGTCCAGGGCCTCTCAGGGACCGGCAAAGGCAAAAGCAACCCACTAGCGCGGGAACAGCAAGGCTTGGCTCGGGCGCAAGTCCCACAGGATTGCACAAAAGCACGGACATCGCGCGACAAGGAAGGCCACCAAAAGGACCTAGCAACCAAATCTCTGGTACCAAAAATCCCACGATGACCAGCCAACACTGAACAATGAACCTCAGAAATCACCTTACTTGTCCATCTATCAGGAACAAACAGCTTCCCCACAGGACAGCGGTCAGGCCTATCAGCCTGAAATTCCTGAAGCACCCACCGCAAATCAGGGGAGATGGCAGAAAGAATCACCCCTTCCTTAAGAATGCCAACCGGCTCAAGGACTCCCGGAGAATCAGGCGAAAAACTCCTAGAGAGGGCATCAGCCATAACATTCTTTGATCCCTGAAGATACGAGACCACAAAATCAAAACGGGAGAAAAACAGGGACCATCGAGCCTGTCTAGGATTCAGCCGCTTGGCCGACTCGAGGTAAATCAGATTCTTATGATCGGTCAGGACCACAACGCGGTGCTTAGCTCCCTCAAGCCAATGTTGCCACTCCTCAAACGCCCACTTCATAGCCAACAACTCCCGATTGCCGACATCATAATTGCATTCCGCAGGCGAAAACTTTCTGGAAAAAAAAGCACACGGTTTCATCAAAGAACCATCAGACTCCCTCTGAGACAAAACAGCCCCTGCCCCAATCTCAGAAGCGTCGACCTCAACCTGAAAAGGAAGAGAAACATCCGGCTTACGCAACACAGGGGCAGAAGTAAATCGGCGTTTAAGCTCCTGAAAGGCCTCAACAGCTGCAGAGGACCAATTCGTCACATCAGCGCCTTTCTTCATCAAATCAGTAAGGGGCTTAACCACACTGGAAAAGTTGGCAATGAAACGGCGATAGAAATTAGCAAAGCCCAAAAATTTTTTAAGGCCCTTCACAGATGTGGGTTGAATCCAGTCATGAATAGCTTGGACCTTAACAGGATCCATTTCTATAGACGAGGGAGAAAAAATAAAACCCAAAAAAGAGACCTTCTGAACTCCGAATAGGCACTTAGACCCCTTCACAAACAAAGCATTATCACGAAGGATCTGGAACACCATCCTGACCTGCTTCACATGAGACTCCCAATCATCGGAAAAAATCAAAATATCATCCAAATATACGACCATGAATTTATCAAGATAATTGCGGAAAATATCATGCATGAAAGACTGGAACACAGATGGAGCATTAGAGAGCCCAAATGGCATCACAAGGTATTCAAAATGGCCTTCGGGCGTATTAAATGCAGTTTTCCATTCGTCACCCTGTTTAATACGAACAAGATTATATGCCCCTCGGAGGTCAATCTTAGTAAACCAACTAGCCCCCTTAATCTGAGCAAACAAATCAGTAAGCAAAGGCAAGGGGTATTGGAATTTGACCGTGATCTTATTAAGAAGACGATAATCAATACAGGGTCTCAAGGAGCCATCCTTCTTAGCAACAAAAAAGAAACCCGCTCCCAATGGTGATGAAGAGGGCCGAATATGCCCCTTCTCCAAAGACTCCTTAACATAACTCCGCATGGCGGCATGCTCTGGCACAGACAGATTGAAAAGTCGGCCCTTAGGGAACTTGCAACCAGGAATCAAGTTAATAGCACAATCACAATCCCGGTGCGGTGGAAGGGAACTGGACTTGGGCTCATCAAATACATCCTGGAAATCGGACAAAAACTCAGGGACCTCAGAAGAGGGGGAAGAGGAAATTGACATCAAAGGAACGTCACTATGTAGCCCTTGACAACCCCAACTAGTCACAGACATAGTTTTCCAATCCAGCACGGGATTATGTTCCTGTAACCATGGAAAACCCAGTACAACAACATCATGCAGGTTATGCAACACCAGAAAACGGCAATCTTCCTGATGTGCTGGAGCCATATACATAGTCATCTGCGTCCAGTACTGAGGTTTATCCTTGTCCAAGGGTGTAGCATCAATACCCCTCAAAGGAATAGGGCTCTGCAAAGGCTGCAAGGAAAAACCACAGCGCCTGGCGAATGCTAAGTCCATTAAGTTCAGGGCAGTGCCTGAATCCACAAATGCCATGACAGAAAAGGACGACAATGAGCAAATCAGGGTCACAGATAAGAGAAATTTAGGCTGTATAGTACTAATGGTAACAGACCTAGCGACTCTCTTAGTACGCTTAGGGCAATCAGAGATAACATGAGCAGAATCACCACAGTAAAAACACAGCCTATTCTGACGTCTGAATTCCTGCCGTTCTGTTCTAGTCAATATCCTATCACATTGCATAGGTTCAGGACTTTGCTCAGAGGACACTGCCATATGGTGCACAGCTTTGCGCTCGCGCAGATGCCGATCAATCTGAATGGCTAGAGACATAGATTCGCTCAAACCGGCAGGCGTAAGAAAGCCCACCACAACATCTTTAAGGGCTTCAGAAAGACCTTTTCTGAAAATAGCAGCCAGAGCCTCCTCATTCCATTTAGTGAGCACAGACCATTTTCTAAATTTCTGGCAGTATAATTCTGCCGCTTCCTGACCTTGACACAAGGCCAACAGGGTTTTTTCTGCATGATCCACAGAATTAGGTTCGTCATACAATAATCCGAGCGCTTGAGAAAGTGCGTCTACATTCAATAATGCCGGATCCCCTGTTTCAAGAGAAAAAGCCCAGTCTTGAGGGTCACCACGCAGCAAGGATATGATGATTTTTACTTGCTGAATGGGATCACCAGAAGAACGGGGGTTTCAAAACAAAAAACAATTTGCAGTTATTTTTAAAGTTCAAAAACTTGGATCTGTCCCCAAAAAACAAATCAGGAGTAGGAATTCTAGGCTCTAAAGCCGGAGTCAGGACAACATAATCTTGCAGCAAGTTGATCCACACGAAAAAACAAACCCTGAACATCCATGCCAGAGCATATATCCTGAACCACCCAGATATCAAGAGGAAAAAAGAGACAAACCAGAGCACAGAAAAAAAAATGGTTCAGAACTTTCTTTTCCTTCTTTTGAGATGCATTTAATTCATTTTTGGCCACTTGTACTGTTATGATGCGGTGGTTTAGGAGCAACATGGAACGAGCTCTGAAGGAAGTGGTAACTGTTCTGACCGCAGTCCCTAAGCTCAACACAACACTAGAAGTAGCCGTGGGATGCTCCTAACTCTCCCTAGGCACCTCGTCACAGCCTAAGAGCTAACTACCCCTAAAGATAGAAGCAGGAAAACTATCTTGCCTCAGAGAAAATTCCCAAAGGATAGATTAGCCCCCACAAATAATGACTGTGAGTGGAGAGGGAAAAGACATACACAGAATGAAACCAGGATGAGCACAGGAGGCCAGTCTAGCTTGATAGATAGGACAGGATGGAATACTGTGCGGTCAGTATTAAACACTACAAAAATCCACGCAGAGGTTACTAAAAATCTCCACACCTGACTAAAGGTGTGGAGGGTAAATCTGCTTCCCAGAGCTTCCAGCAAGACAGAATTAATTCATACTGATAAGCTGGACAAACATAGAAAGCACAGAACGGATCAGTCCACAATCTGTGAACAGTAAAGAGCAAGCAAGAACTTAGCTTTGCTGAACTGGTCAGGATAACAGGGAAATCCAAAGAGATGTGAATCCAACCAGGAAACATTTACAAGTGGCACTGGCTGAAGGAAAGAGCCAGCCATACCACTTGAGACCACAAGAGGGAGCCCAAGAGCAGAACTCACAAAAGTGCCACTTACAACCACCGGAGGGAGCTCAAGAGCGGAATTCACAACAATGAGGCCCACCAGTTGTTGGTCTATGGATGACTGGATGACCCTACTTATATTTTTCCTGGCTTTGCACTTTGTGCAAAGGCATTATGAGTGTAGGAATACATCAACTACACTTTCAAAATATTTTAATGAGGCCTGTAAGTTGTTGCCTTCAAGGGTCTATGAATGACTGTATAACCCTCCCAATAATTTTTTTTCCTGGTTTTGCAAAGCCTTTATGATTGAAGAAGTGCCACAACTACATTTTCTTCATTTTTTCATGAGGCACTCTAGTTGGTGCCTTGAAGCGTGTGTGGTTGACACTTCTTGTAGTTTTTGGCAGGCTTTGCACTGTGCGCAGAGCCTTTATAAGTGTAGAAGTACCGCAACTACTCTTTGTTCACAATATTTGAATGATGTACTACACTTGGTGCCTTGATGGGTGTATGGATGACCCTGCTTGAAATTTTTGGCAGGCTTTGCACTGTGTGCAGAGCTTTTATGAGTGTAGCAGTACCACAAGTACACTTCGTTCACAATATTTGAATGAGGTACCACAGTTGGTGCCTTGAAGAGTTTATGGATGACCCTGTTTGTAATTTTTTTCAGGCTTTGTGCTGTATGCAGAGCTTTTAAGAGTCTAGGAGTACCACTAAATGGAAATTTGAACAGAATGTGTATGAGGCCCTCCTTTATAGTAATAATAATTTTATTTCTATAGAAGGTGACTTGTACAGACAATAAAAGACATTAAAGAATAACAATAATCACATAAATCAACAGAAACTAAGGGTACCGTCACACAGTGCAATTTTGATCGCTACGACGGCACGATTCGTGACGTTCGAGCGATATAGTTACGAGATCGCAATGTCTGACACGCTCCTGCGATCAGGGACCCCGCTGAGAATCGTACGTCGTAGCAGATCGTTTGAAACTTTCTTTCGTCGTCTAGTGTCCCGCTGTGGCGGCATGATTGCATGGTGTAACATATATCGTATACGATGTGCGCATAGTAACCAACGGCTTCTACATCGCACATACGTCATGAAATTATCGCTCCAGCGTCGTAGATTGCAAAGTGTGACAGCAGTCTACGACGCTGGAGCGATATTGTTACGACGCTGGAGCGTCACGGATCGTACCGTCGTAGCGATGAAAATTGCACTGTGTGACGGTACCCTAAGAGGAGTGATGACCCTGCTCACAAGGTTACAATATATGTAGAAATAGGGGAGACATGAAAGGTGGATGGTAACAATTGCTGGTATTGTACAGTCCAGCCAATAAATAGGCTGTTCACTTAATGCTGCATGAACCGGTTACTGACCAGCATGTGTACGGACACAGAGGGCTATTAGGTGCATATAAGGCGAGTGAACAAATGATGCGAGGGTCCAGGTTTTGAAGAAAATTTTGTATGGGCAAAACAGGGATAGTTTGATAAGTTGTATGTTGAGGCAATAGGCTAGATTATTCCTAATTTTTGGCACTTCTTTCTTCCTTCATAAATTACACTGACATTTAAAAAAAATTGTAATAAAAAAATCAATCTTGGTTTACTTAATATACTTTTTTTTCAATTTTTTTTTATTTTTTGCCTTGTATACAAGTCATTTTACAGGAAAAAAAAATGTCTTAACATTTTTTTCTGTAAACTCAGTTCTCTTCAATTTTGAATGTTTTATTGTCAGTCCTTAAACTGGAGTAAAAGTGTGACATAATTTTTCTCAGCAGCAATCTGGGAATCAGAGATGTTTCCAGAGGTCTTCCCCATGCTGTTCTCCTTTCATTCAGCACTTTTTCCATTCATTTCAACATTTTCACTGCTCCCCGACCTCCTCTGATGGAAAAATGCATGAATTTCCCATTGACTCCCATTATACTCAGTACTCAACACGAGCATCCGAGCATTACGAATTGCTTGGTTCGAGTAACGAGCATCTGAGCATTTTAGTGCTCACTCATCCCTAATTTTAATATATGTATAGTGTTGCAAAACATGATGGCGCTATATAAGCAAAGCATAATAAATTAATAACAATAAGTAAACTCTCCAGTGACTTCACTAGGAACTGCTGATCTGTGATGTCCCACTTATTCACCAACTATCATACAATGTATGATAATCTGCATGATGTCAAAGCAACAGGGCATTATCCCCTTCTGCCATCGGATGTACTATCCCATCCATGTGACCTGGGACTTAATTCCCATGGACAGGATAGTATGTCCAACGCGATCAGCCGCGTTCACGTGATTATCACAGCTAACACCCGATACTATGTGCTAGGAGTGGTCACGGACACTTCCAACAAGATCCCAGTGTTCTGGGGGCATAGGGAAGCATCGCGCAGGGAGGGGGCTCCCTGCGTGCTTCCCTGAGACCCTCAGAACAGCGCAATGTGATCGCGTTGCTCTGAGGGTCTCCTCCCTGCAGGCTCCTGGATCCAAGATGGCTGCGGGGTCCTTCCGGGTCGTACAGGGAGGTGGCTTGGCAGTGCCTGTTGAGAGCAGGTGCTGAGAAGCCTCATGCACTGCCTGTCAGATCGCTGATCTGACACAGTGCTCTGCAATGTCAGATCAGCGACACTATATAGTGATGTACCCCCCCGGGTAATGTAACAAAGTAAAAAAAATAAATTAACATGTGTAAAAATATTTTTTTTAAAATTCCTAAATAAAGAAAAATTTTTTTTCACAAATAAACGCAAGTAAAATCGAGGAAATTTTTACCACTATCATGAAGTACAATATGTCACGAGAAAGCAAAGTCACCGGGATCCATGAAAGTGTTTTCCAAAAAGTACATTTCTTTATGTAAATAATAATAAAAAACAATAAAAGTACACATATTTAGTATCGCCGCATCCGTAACGACCCGACCTATAAAACTGTCCCACTGGTTAACCCCTTCAGTGCACACCGTAAAAAAAAGGCAAAAAGCAATCCTTTATCATCTTATCGCCAAACAAAAAGTGGAATAACACGCGATCAAAAAGACGGATATAAATAAACATGGTACCGCTGAAAACATCATCTTGTCTCACAAGAAAAGAGCCACCATACAGCATCATCAGCAAAAAAATAAAAAAGTTATAGCCCTCAGAATAAATCGATGCAAAAATAATTTTTTATATAAAAGTTTTTATTGTATAAAAGTGCAAAACATAAAAAAATGATATATATGAGGTATCGCTGTAATTGTACTGACCCAAAGAATAAAACTGCTTTATCAATTTTACCACACGCGGAATAGTATAAACACCACACCCAAAAGAAATTCATGAATTGGATTTTTTTTTCATTCTGCCTCCCAAAAATCGTAATAAAAAGCGATAAAAAAATGTCATGTGCCCGAAAATGGTACCAATAAAGACGTCAACTCGTCCCACAAAAAACAAGATCTCACATGACTCTGTGGGCCAAAATATGGAAAAATTATAGCTCTCAAAATGTGGTGATGCAAAAACTATTTTTTGCAATAAAAAACGTCTTTTAGCATGTGACAACTGCCAAACATAAAAACCCGCTATAAATAGTAAATCAAACCCCCTTTTATCTCCCCCTTAGTTAGGGAAAAATAATAAAATAAAAAAATGTATTTATTTCTATTTTCCCATTAGGGTAAGGCTTCGTTTACACATACCGTTGTTTTGCGGCCCCAATATAATTTTATGGGGCTGCAAAAACGGGCCGCAATAATTTCACGGTGCGCCGTGCACCGTATGGCCGTGAGGGCCGTATTTATGGCTGTGAAAAAAGATTGAGCCTGCTTAATCTTTTTCCCGGCTTACGGACACGGCCCCCATTGAAAATCAATGAGGCTGCAAAAACAACGGAAGTGATTTCCGGTTTCGTGGAACGCATTTTTTTTTCCAATACTATTTTCATAGTATTGCAATCCCAAAAATGGCGATTCGCAATTTTTCTGTGGTCCGTTATAGCGGCAGACTGTGAAAATTCTGGTGATACAGCCCGCAAAAAAGGCCCGCAATAACGAGCTGCAAAAAACACGGTATGTGTAAAAGAAGCCATAGGGTTAGGGTTAGGGTTAGGGCTAAAGTTAGGGTTAGGGATGGGGCTAAAGTTATAGTTAGGGTTGGGGCTAAAGTTAGGGTTGAGGCTAGAGATGGGGTTAGAGTTTGGATTACTTTTATGGTTGGGAGTAGGATTGGGATTAGGGTTAGGAGTGTCAAGGTTAGGGGTGTGGTTAGGGTCATGGTTAGGGTTGGGATTAGGGTTAGGGGTGTGTTGGGGTTAGGGGTGTGTTGAGGTTAGGGGTCTGGTTAGGGTTGGGATTAGGGCTAGAGGCCCGTTTGGGTTAGGGGTGTGGTTAGGGTTATGGTTAGGGTTGAGATTATTGTTAGGGGTGTGGTCGGGTTAGGGTTGGAGTTAGAATTGGGGGGTTTCCACTGTTTAGGCACATCAGGGGTCTCCAAATGCGACATGGCGTCCAATCTCAATTCCATCCAATTCTGCGTTGAAAAAGTAAACAGTGCTCCTTCCCTTCCGAGCTCTGCCATGCGCCCAAACAGTGGTTTACCCCCACATATGGGGTATCAGCATACTCAGGACAAATTGGACTATAGCTTTTGCAGTCTAATTTTTCCTGGTACCCTTGGGAAAATAAAAATGTTGGTGTTAAAATATCATTTTTGTGGAAAAAAGAAATATTTTTTATTTTCACAGCTCTGCATTAGAAACTGTAGTGAAACACTTGGGGGTTCAAAGTTCTCCCAACACATCTAGATAAGTTCCATGAGGGGTCTAGTTTCCAATATGGGGTCACTTATGGGGGATTTCTACTGTTTAGGTACATCACTGGCTCTGCAAATGCAACGTGATGCCCGCAGACCATTGCATATAAGTCTGTATTCCAAACGGCGCTCCTTCCCTTTAGAGCTCTGCCATGCGCCCAAACAGTGGTTTCCCCAACATATGGGGTATCAAGCGTACTCAGGACAAATTGGACAACAACTATTCGGGTCCAATTTCTCCTGTTACCATTGGAAAAATAAAAAATTGGGGGCAAAAAGATCATTTTGTAAAAAATATATGATTTTTTATTTTTATGGCTCTACATTATAAACTTCTGTGAAGCACTTGGGGGTTCAATGTGCTCAACACACATCTAGATAAGTTCCTTAGGGAGTCTACTTTCTAAAATGGTGTCCCTTGTGGGGGGTTTCCACTGTTTAGGCACATCAGGGGCTCTCCAAACGCAGCATGGCGTCCTATCTCAATTCCAGCCAATTTTGCGTTGAAAAGTCAAATGGCGCTCCTTCCCTTCCGAGCTCTGATTTGCGCCCAAACAGTGGATTAACCCCACATATGGGGTATCAGCGTACTCAGTACAAATTGGACAACAACTTTTGGAGTCCAATTTCTCCTGTTACCCTTGAGAAAATAAAAAATTGGGGGTATAAAGATGATTTTTGTGAAAATATATGATTTTTTATTTTTACGGCTCTACATTATAAACTTCTGTGAAGCACTTGGGGGCTTAAAGTGCTTACCACACATCTAGATAAGTTCCTTAGGGAGTCTACTTTCTAAAATGGTGTCACTTGTGGGGGGTTTCCACTGTTTAGGCACATCAGGGGCACTCCAAATGCGACATGGCATCCTATCTCAATTCCAGCCAATTTTGCATTGAGAAGTCAAACGGCGCTCCTTCCCTTCCGAGCTCTGCCATGCACCCAAACAGTGGTTCCCCCCCATATATGGGGTATCTACATACTCAGGACAAATTGTACAATAACGTTTTGGGTCCAATTTCTCGTGTCCCTTGGTAAAATAAAACAAATTGGATCTGCAGTAATCTTCTTGTGAAAAAAGTTAAATGTTCATTTTTTTTAAAGATTCCAAAAATTCCTGTGAAGCACCTGAAGGTTTAATAAACTTCTTGAATGTGGTTTTGAGCACCATGAGGGGTGCAGTTTTTAGAATAGCATCACTTTTGGGTATTTTCTATCATATAGACCCCTCAAAGTGACTTCAAATGTGATATGGTCCCTAAAAAAAATGTTGTTGTAAAAATAAGAAATCGCTGGTTAACTTTTAACGCTTATAACTTCCTAACAAAAAAAATTTTGGTTGTAAATTAGACATGTGGGAAATATTACTCATTAAGTATTTTTTGTGACAGATCTCTGTGATTTAAGGGAATGAAAATTCAAATTTGGAAAATTGCAAAATTTTCAAAATTTTCACCAAATTTCCATTTTTTCACAAATAAACGCAAGTAAAATCGAGGAAATTTTACCACTATCATAAAGTACAATATGTCATGAGAAAACAATGTCACCGGGATCCATGAAAGTGTTCCAGAGTTATAACCTCATAAAGGGACAGTGGTCAGAATTGTAAAAATTGACCAGGTCATTCACATGCAAACCACCTTTGGGGGTTAAGGGGAGAGCCATGCGTTAACGCAAAGTTACATTAGCCCACTCTCGAATGCTTCAGCTGTGTGGGAAATGGTGTGGACAAGTTTTTTTGTGAACCATGAATTGAATCTCAAAATATTTGAATTTGTGTGAAGCCACAAATTTTAGGAAATTTGATTCGAACTCGATCTTCTCCAGAACGATCCACTCATGTCTACTTATCATCCATTTCTATCAGCTGGCACATCATCTTTTCAGCAAACTTTGCTTGTTTACGATCCATATGTTCTTTCTGGCTCAAACCATTTGTTGTAAGCACAAAAAAATATTCTATACTGGTGCTGTTCACACTACAATGCTGCTGCAACGGTCTGTGATTATCACAGCAAGCAAATATTCAGTTACCTGTTGATCATTGCTGATCTGCAGTTAACCATTTATTTGCTGTAAGCATAATGAACTCTTGCTATACTGGTATTGTGCACACTACAACCCTGCTGCATCAACTGGTATATCAACACTCCTGGCTCTGTATCCTTTGGTGTTTCCTTCTCCACTTGTGTGTTTTCCATCCTGCATACCTTGCTGTCATGGTCCTCACTAATCCACTTGCTGTCTGGCAAGTCCTGTCTGCTTTACTATCACTTTTGACCATGTTGCTTACACTGACCAATTACTATTGGATTAGAACATCCACCTCAACAGGTGAGGCCATTACAAAATTATTTTTGCAATTAGATTTGATTTTTTTGATTTTTTAACAAAAAAAATGGCTTTCACACTCTCTTTGTTTCCCTGAACATACAACTTTGATGTGGTCTGTGGTCATAAATCAGCTGAAAGAAGCTAAGAAAAAAGTAAAATAGAAGAGTTAAAAACTCTCCTGTAAGAACCAACTCACTGAAGGTTTTCATTTAACCCGATCTGCATTCAGCAATAGACAGCGCAACACAAGGGCTATAGAAGACAAATGGTGCAAAATATTAATGAAGCCCGATTGCAAAACTGTCTTACAAAAGACTTTTTCTTCCGGAACGTTTCATAAATCTGCACTCAAATAATGAAAAAAAAAATCATAGTACTCCTGTATTTAATCTACAAAACATTACCGAAATTTACCGTTTTAAAACACACAATAAAACTAAACTGAAAGATGCTTATGTGCAGAGAAATAAATAATAATTTTCAAAAATCTAATTAACACTAACTCGGAGGAGGGGGGGAGGACATGATTAAATTTTACAGCTGTTTGGAAAAAAAACCCCGGAATTTCTGATTGGCTACGGTGCAGAGAATTATAGTCTTTAGTAGATAAAAGAGAGGCTAATGCTGTGTACTGAGAGAGTCATGACTTCTGGGTAATTAAAGAGCAGAAGTGTCTGTTGTCCTGTGTTCATTATAGATCATGTTATTCTGGTTTAAGGTAAAAAGGTGCAATCAATTAAGCAGTTGATAATTTCCACAAGAGATATAAAAGGAGACAATCAGCATGTAAAGAGACTGAACATCACTGTCACTAAACAGGATAATTACAAGTAATTATGTGAAAATGCTCAGAGCCTTTGAAGTCCAGGACTCCCACCGTTTATAGCATTTTAACATTGTTACATGCCAAGGTTGTAAAATACAACAGTCTCTGGATAAATACTTGAAGCCATTTAATTTAGAGATGTGAGGCTCCACAAAGTCGGCTGCATTTTGAAATGGATCTTTTATGCTAATTATTACGAGCCTGTATTATTGGGTGGTGTCCTCTTTTATAGTTCCTAGCTTTATAGTTGGTAGCTTTAAATAGTGTATGTAAGGAACAGCAGCTTCTTTAATAAATCGGACATCTATTAACGTTGACGGTACAAAAATGTCAGAACTACTGAATGATAAAGGAAAGGTAATGAAGGTATGCTTGGAAAATGACAACATGCTCCACCAACGGAGGTGAGGTTGGTGTGGATGAAAAGGAGGGACACCAGTTTTGTAGATCTATTGATTCCTCCATTAGAGTCGAATAAAAAGATTTGAAAAATTGTTCCAACAGCCATGTCGGCAGTCCGTGGCTCGGGTCCAGAGCCATGAGAGCCTCTACCTGGCACCCCTTCTGATTACTAGGCCAATTGCAACATCATAATTGTGGCATGACGAAAGCATGAAGTTTCACCGGGCTGGCTAATCAGAAGAGGTATAAGGGGATGTTGACAGGTAGAGGAGGTTCATGGAGCTATGGACAGGCACCAAGGACTACCAACATGGTGCTGGACTATTTCCTACAAATCTTTTTTGCGCAGCTCATCTTTCTTTCTTTCTTTCTTTCTTTCTTTCTTTCTTTCTTTCTTTCTTTCTTTCTTTCTTTCTTTCTTTCTTTCTTTCTTTCCTTCTTTCTTCCTTTCCCTTTCTTTTTCTCATAAACTTGGTGGTGACATCATGGATGAACGCTCTATAGGCCTAGATAGGTCCACCAGGGTGTTTTCCACTGTTATCTTGATTGCATCAAGCCATCGGGTTGCTGGTCTTCCTCTTCGCCTTGTTCCTTCTGTTCTTCCGACCATGATGTCCTTCTCCAGTGATCGCTCTGTTCGTATGATGTGTCCAAATTAGGCTAGTCACAGCTTGGTGATCCATTGCTTCAAGTTACATGACTGGAATGATTTGTTTGAAGATTGATTTGCTTGTTCTTCTTGCCATCCATGGTTTTGATAACATCATTCTCCAGCACCACATTTTGAAGGCATCGATTCTTTTGTCTTGTTTCTTTACATTATTTGCAATGACTAATTTGTAGTGATGAGCGAATATACTCATTGCTCGGGTTTTCCCAGGTGAGGCTGTGCTGTTAAAGTTTATTTGTGTGCTTGTAGTTCTTGTCTAGTCTGTATTGTATGAGCACTCAGTTTTTGCTGGGCTCAGTTCTCTTTTTTATAAACCTCCATTTTCTGATTATTCAGAAT
Organism: Ranitomeya imitator; assembly: GCF_032444005.1. Taxonomy (NCBI): domain Eukaryota; kingdom Metazoa; phylum Chordata; class Amphibia; order Anura; family Dendrobatidae; genus Ranitomeya; species Ranitomeya imitator. The sequence goes on from NC_091282.1 coordinate 1,189,934,298, forward strand.
ATTGTTGCTGTACACCCCAATAAGACAGTTCATCACCAACTGCAATACCGAAGCCAGGGCTGTGAATGTGGAAGCTTGATCAACGTCAGATTGCTCCAGTGATCAGAAACATGGTGGGCTTCATTTATACATTCATTTGTTGGGGCAGCAGGGAACCAAATCAAATTTAGCAATTTGCTGGCATCCTATATGTAACAGACTATGTGGCTCCAGATCTAATATAAATAATCCAATATAAACTGATTGGATTATTACCAGACAAGAAAACGCAGGGAGAATTTGGCTGCTATTGGTCTGCGTTGACAGTCATACTCTGATTGTATTAACAGCCCCTTAAGGAACGACAGTGGAATCAGGCATTCAATTAAACCATGTGTGGTCGACATCAATGGGACCTATCAAGTCACAATAGTTCTTGGTATAGCAATGGTGAACCAAATTAAGGATTAGCTTCGATTTTCAATTCAATTAGAAAATCAGTGGAAAAATGGAAAATTCTTGGACGTCGTGATGTCTGGACTCATTGTCCTTCTATTTGATGTTATATGTGTATATATCTATGCCACACACCTTTATAATGAACAGTTATGGAACAGTCTCCCGAGGGAAGTAAGAAACTAGTATCACAACCAATTGATCGCTTTAAATGACTCAGGGTTGAGATGATTTATGTAATTTCTTCAGGGCTAAATTTAAGGCCACGTTTACAAGTTCAGCATTTGGCCAATATTTTACATCAGCATTTGTAAGTCAAAAGCAGGGGTGAGTGAAAAATACAAAAGTAGTTTGTCTATTATACTTTTCCTCTGATGGTTCCACTCCTGGATTTGGCTTACCAATACTGATGTAAAATACTGAAAGTGTGAATGTGGCCTTATGTAGACTACTAAAGGGTCCAGTGCTTCCACCATTTAAGAAACTCCAAGATCTTTTTTAGGACAAATCGTATCACATACAAGGCTAATTTTGAACCAGAGCTATGTTCTTCAAACTCTAATTTTTCATCTTTTTCAAACTTTGATCCCCAGCAAGCCCCGAAAGCTACAGACTTTGTAAAATGCTGGGATTTTACAGCTCAAGAGGTTGGAGAACACTTTTCAACACCAACATGAAATCCTAAAGTCAAAGCCCAGCACACTTGATACAATTAAACTCATAGGAAAAACTTTTCTGTGTAAATATTATGTCTGTTCTAATAAAATATGAATTGGAACGTGAGCTACATTCATTTGTGAAATCAACAAGTCAATTGAAATAATTTTTTTTTGTTAGATTAGTTAGAATAAGACTGATAGATGTACATTTACACTCAAAAATTCCTGATGGATAATAGTAGGATCTATTGGTCTAAGAAAATAAAATCTATATATATTTGTTTGACCATATGTTAGATTTACTCATTTATCATGTAATGTAAAGTTGCAATAAGATGTATTTTTGACAATAAAACACACTTGTCAGCAGAGATTTATAATATTGCTTAACTATAAGCCAAATATACCACAAATGCTTCTTGATGTTTTATAAAGGTTAAAGCAACCTGAAGAGCTATTGGTGCTAGGGGAATTGTATAGGTCACAGAGGTCGGACAAAACCAACTACCGAAACTCGATATCAATATTGGACTGATTTGGGGCCCATCATTTTTTTGCCACATTCAAAATGCTCATTTCGTATCTCTGCGCTGGATCTGATTTCCATTTATTTTTATTCTATGTGTCCATTTTTTACCACAAGGGCAACATCAGTTTTTCTCCTATACAAAAAAAAATTCTAAACTTCTCTTACCTGCTACACATTAACTACTTTTACACCACCCATAGACCTATGCAGCGAACTCCCAACTAAAGTTTTTAAAAGTCAGTGCAGAGTAAGCAGCCTGCAAGAGATCCTTATAGAGATGGACAAACTGCAGCTGGACTCCCCATAGAGACAGCAGAGATGGTTTAATACAATTTCTCCCTTCCTGATTACTGTATACATAGCTCTGAACAAAAGATCTGTATATAGTATAGGTAACACTGACAGTGCTCCCTCCTCCGACCCCAGCTATCATGAGTTCACTTGGATTAGGGAGGGAACTTCTGGGTCCTAGGAAATCTTGATAAATTCTGCTATGCAGGCAGGAGGCTGCACACTCCAGCCACATGAGGTCTGGCATTGTCCTACATTAGGAGGAACCCAGGGCCAACCGCACCAGCATATGGTTTCACAAGGGGTCTGAGGATCTCCTCTCGGTACCTACTGGCAGTCAGGCTACCTCTGGCGAGCACATGGAGGGCTGTGCAGCCCTCCAAAGAAATGCCACCCCACACCATTACTGACCCACTGCCAAACTGGTCATGCTGAAGGATGTTGCAGGCAGCAGATTGCTCTCCACTGCATCTCCAGACTCTGTCACGTCTGTCACATGTGCTCAGTGTGAAACTGCTTTCATCTGTGAAAAGCACAGGGCGCCAGTGGCGAATTTGCCAATCCTGGCATTTTGTGGCAAATGCCAAGCATCTTGCATGGTGTTAGGCTGTGAGCACAACCCTCATCTGTGGACTTTGGCCACTCAGACCATCCTCATGGAGTCGGTTTCTAACCGTTTGTGCAGACACATGCACATTTGTGGCCTGCTGGAGGTCATTTTTCAGGGCTCTGGCAGTGCTCCTCCTTCCACAAAGGTGGAGGTAGAAGTCCTGCTGCTGGGTTGTTGCCCTCCTTTGGCCCCCTCCACGTCTCCTGGTGTACTGGCCTGTTTCCAGACTCTGGACACTTTGCTGACAGACACAGCAAACCTTCTTGCCACAGCTCACATTGATGTGCGTGCCATCCTGGATGAGCTGCACTACCTGAGCCACTTGTGTGGGTTGTAGAGTCCATCTCATGCTACCACGAGTGTGAAAGCACGACCAATATTCAATAGCAATCAAAACATCAGCCAGAAAGCATTGGTACTGAGATGTGGTCTGTTGTTGTGAATTCTGCTCTTGGGTTCCCTCCAGTGGTTGTTGGTGGGAATGCAGTTGTCTCTGACTCGCAGTCCTGGCCAGGAGTATCGGATAATTATAATTCTGACTGGGATATTTAGGTGTGCAGGATCCTTTAGCCCTTGCCAGTTGTCAATGTTTCTTTGGAAGTGTTGGATCTCTGCCTGGCCTCTCCTGCTTATCTGCCAGTTCAGCAAAGATAAGTGTCTGTTTCTTTTCCTGTGGCACACATGCAGTGTGCTTATTTTCAGTACTGTTTGTTTGTTTTTCTTTTGTCCAGATTAGACTGTGTCTGTGTTTTCTCAGTCTGGTTGGTTTCACTGGAGTTGCAGATATACGCTCCTACATCTTTAGTTAGATATAGGAAGTTTTTTGCATATTCTGCTGTGGATTTTTTGAAGGGTTTTAATACTGACCACACAGAACTCTGTCCTATTCTGTCCTATCTAGCTAGAGTGGCCTCCTGTGCTAAATCCTGTTTTTTCTGCCTGTGTATGTTTTTTCCTCTCCGACTCACCACCAATATTTGTGGGGGGCTGTCTATCCTTTGGGGATTTTCTCTGAGGCAAGATAGTATTCCGATTTCCATCTTTAGGAGTTATTTAGTCCTCCGGCTGTGACGAGGTGTCTAGGTGTGTTAGGTACACTCCATGGCTACTTCTAGTTGCGGTGTTAAGTTCAGGGTTGCGGTCAGTATAGTGGCCACTTTCTCCAGTGAAAGTTCTCATGCAGCTCCAAGGTCACTGGATCATAACAGTCTGTGGTCTCCACCTGCAGAACCATTCCATTTGCACAACAGCATGTGAAATTGATTGTCAATCAGTGTTGCTTCCTAAGTCGACGGTTTGATTTCACAGAAGTTTGATTTATTTGGAGTTATATTCTGTTGTTTAAGTCTTCTCTTTATTTTTTTGAGCAGTGTACTACGAAATCTTTAGGATGACAGCCCAACTTTGCATTGAAAAATGAACTTCTCAGAAAAGATGACGAGAATTTATAATATATGGTGGAACCGGAAACCTGTGTGACGTTGGTCTTCTCAGCATTTTAACTGTACCAATAGAGTCAGTGAGTTCCAGTTCATCAGGTCTCTTAGTCTACGTTCACATTAGCGTTGCGTCGCCGTTGCGTCGGCGACGCAGCGGCGACGCACGGAAAAACGCGCGCAAACGCGCGCAAAAACGCGCGCGTTTTGCGACGCGTGCGTCGTTTTTGACGAAAATCGGACGCACAGAAAATGCTACATGTAGCGTTTTCTTGCGTCCGACGCTAGCGTCGGAAACGACGCACGTGGCGAAAAACGCCACCAAAACAACGCACGCGTCCCCTATGTTAAACATAGGGGCGCGTCGCCGCTGCATCGCCGACGCAACAGCCACGCACATTAGCGTAACGCTAATGTGAACGTAGCCTTATGTCCTACAAAGCTAAGCTTTTGCTGCCACCAATTACATTGCATTACAATTATACATGCCAATTATTTACATTTTTTGGAAAACTTTTTGAGTAATTATTAACTAGAAAGAATGAAGGGACATTGGTTATTAAAGAGAAGGCTCTTGTTCTGCATTCCTGGTCACACTGTAAATCTGATTGGCGTGAATCAGTACGAGATAATGTAGTAATTGTACTGTTCCCATACTTCCCTCTCTTCTTCAATGTGTGTTTACAGTGATTAAAGTATTTGCTAGGCAGCAACTGATTTGGATGATTTAAACTCCTTTGGAATGGAAAGTCCACAGTTAGTCGGCCCCTAACAATCCCCGTCTCTGCTGAGGTTGTCACAGCAACACCTTGAGCACTTGAAAGGCATTTACTTCAATAATCCTCGCCTGTGATCTTTGACAGGCTTATAATTAAGCAACAGTTTGTTAATGCTGACATCAACATTTTGAAATCCTAGAAGTGTTATTACTTTGTGCCCAGGAGTCCACAATGTTGCCGCGTGCAGAGGCTTCACCGGAAATGAATATTCTCTAGTTTTCCCTTTATGGATTCTTGTGTCCTAACGATAGTGATAGCCAGCAGTGCAAAATGTTTCAAGAATATGTTGTGGGAAAGGGCTCAATTTTTTTAAACAATTTACTTCTATATGAAAAAAAAAATATTGGGGCACTATGCATTACGCCAAAAGGAGCTTTTCACCTGTCATTTTCACCAGTCATTTTCACCTGCACCAAACTCCGCCAACCATGTCTTTATTGACCTTGTTTTATGCATTGGGCATAATCATGGGAAACAGAAAAGGGCATTCCCCAAACTGTTACCATACAGTTGGAAGTACATAATTGTCTAAAATGTCATGGAATACCAAATCAGTAAGATATCTCTTCGATGGAATAAAAGGGTAAAGGCTGACCCATGAAAAACAGCCCTCTAGCATTATGACTCTTTTAGCAAACTTTACAGTAGGCACAATGCAGTCAGGCAGGTAATGGTATCCTGGCATTTGCCAAAATCAGACTTGTCCATCAGATGCCAGATTGAGAAGTATGACCCATCATTTCAAAGAACACATTTCACTGCTCCGGAGTTCTTCTAACACTTAGCATTATGCTTAGTGATGTAAGGCTAGCATGCCGCTGCTTGGCCATGGAAACCCATGACATGAAGCTCCCAGCACACAGCATTTGCATTGATGTTAATTCCAGAGGATGTTTGGACTCTGCACTCATGGAGTCAGCAATATGCATTGGTAACTTTCATGCACTATGCAACTTGGTAGCCTCTGGTCCAATGGTCCACAACCTTTCTGACCTTGAGAGACATATTTAGCTGAGATAGAGGGTCACGAGCCACATTCAGTTCCGAGAGAGGGTCATGAGCCACATTCAGCTCCCTGCCCCCCTCACCATAGTGGTAACCAAAACACGCATAACGGGTATAATGATAACCAAAGCTTTTCCACAAAAATCACCTCAAAGCAGCATACTAATATCCAGGGGTTCCCACAATACTCCCATTCAGTATTCTCCCATCAAGCACTTAAATGCTTGGACAAAGGACAATGTGGATGCATTATTTTACAGGGGATGACATTATGGCAGTTACGATTCATAAGGTCGGACAGTGTGGTGGTAGTCGTTCATATCACGGTCAGCTGCAGCCGCAGATGCGGCCCAGCCCATACACACCCCCAAGCCGACCAACCTCAGAAGGCGTGGGGTGCGCATCCCCCAGGGACGAAATACGGACCCTTTAAACCGCAGAGGGGGACCCGGGCCTACCCGAACTAGGGGGAGGGCAGAGACCGGGGTTCTGTGGCAGCTGAGCATGTGGACAAAGAAAGAAACACGTAGGACTTGATTACACCGATACTTCAGGTATAGAGAAAGTTAAGTTTACTAAAGTAAAGTCACACAGTACATAAACAAAACATGAAGATGTCAGGCTCCCGATTCCACACCTCAGAAGGGTACCACCCAGAGGACCCCAAGGCACCAACGGATCACCGAGGCACACATAGGCGGGACATCAGGACCCAGGCAGGACATCAAGGTACAGACAGGACATCAGGACATCTGGACCCAGGGTCACCGGCAGACATCAGACAGGAGTCATTCGGTTCCGGACATTGGACACGACCTACAGGCACAACCAGAGACATCAGACTCCAAGCTCCAGACAGCGGTCATCAGGTTCCAGACTGCAGTCATCAGGCTCCGGGCATCGGACCTAGGAAGGAACTCAAGCGAGATGGTGCAAACACCGCTGTACTGGACATGAGCCAGCATGGTAGTCAGAGCACAGAGTAGTAGATGCTCAGCAGAAACACCGGTTTCAAGAGACTCAAAGTCACTGGGAGTGAGGCTCCAGATGCAGAGGGATTCCAGGAACCTATTCACAGCAGACACAGTTCAGACAGGTTCAGGTATAGGACATGTACAGGATCAAGGATTCGGGCCTGGATATACCGCCTCGAGGACAGGCACCAGAACAGGACAAAACAGCAATCAAGGCAAGGACTTTGGTACCAAAACATAGACAGGAGAGGTGCAGAAACACAAACACACATAGGAAAGTTCAGGAGCTTAGTGAGTGTAGCTCAGGTCCTGCCCATAGGCAATTGGCTGGGGACAGCATTTCAAGTACATACCCTAACCCTGATAAAAGCAGGGAAGGTGTGGCCACGCACGCCCTAAGCACAAACAGAAACTATTACAGCACAAACAGTGCAGGATCTGAGGCTCAGGGCACCTGACTGAAACTGCATGCACTGACCCACGTGGAAAGTCATGCACTAGCTGCAAATGACCTCACAACCTGCGGACAGCTTCACAGCAGCAACCAGGGACCGCACATGAGGGGAGGTATGCAGCAGGGCAAATACCTAAGCACCCATGTACGACTGCGCAGCAGAGCAGGGAACTGAGAAGACTCCATCCAAGTAACAGCCAACAGTATCCCAGCTCAAATTAAGGGGAAAAGAGTAAAGGGTTAAAGCAGAAATATGCATTGTCATGCCGAAAACCAGAAACAGACTGAATGGCATGACAGTTCATAACAGTGGATCATGTGGCTGTTATAGTTCATAAGGGGGAACAGTGTGGTCAGTGTAGTTCATAAGGGAGGATGATGTGGTAATTGCAGTTCATAGTGGGGACAGTGTCACATTTTTGTTCCTAAAAAGGGACATTGTGGTGGTTGTACTTGTTCATAAAAATGGACATTGTGGTAGTTGTAGTTCATAAGGGAGGACTGGGGGGAGGCAATATTTTAAAGGAAAGAATAATGTGAACTCAATGTACCATAAGAAGGACTATGTGCTGTGTGGAGGATATTTTTGTGAAAGTGATTATAGCATCTGGACCAGATGGAGACAAAAGGGATGACAATGACTCCAATCAGAGAAGGATTAACCTGAAAAAACTTGGATGTAAATGTTTATTTGTGATACTGACTGTATCTAAATCAGTCCTGTTGTTTCTTTATATTCCACAGTCTGAAGATGGCGGGTAACAACAAGTTAGTGCAGAATTGGATCGGCATACTTTGCCATATACCAAAGAGTCAATCATATGGGTAGGGAGGAAAAAGGTGTAGAACTGGAACCAGTAACCCAGAATAAACCAATACTTGCAAACAGGTACAAACTGGGCTGAAATTCAGCCCTGGCATTTCAAATCACACAGGCCCATGGTGTCCCCGTCCCCAATAACCAGATGGGATATATTACTAATATTACTCTGGATGGAGGAAAGGAAGATTTACTACAAGACCAATATTTCTAATTATACCCATGGCATGCTGAGGTACAGTTAGGGCCAGAAATATTTGGACAGTGACACAAGTTTTGTTATTTTAGCTGTTTACAAAAACATGTTCAGAAATAAAATTATATATGTAATATGGGCTGAAAGTGCACACTCCCAGCTGCAATATGATAGTTTCCAAATCCAAATCGGAGAAAGGGTTTAGGAATCATAGCTCTGTAATGCATAGCGTCCTCTTTTTCAAGGGACCAAAAGTAATTGGACAATGGACTCTAAGGGCTGCAATTAACTCTGAAGGCATCTCCCTCGTTAACCTGTAATCAATGAAGTAGTTAAAAGGTCAGGGGTGGATTCCAGGTGTGTGGTTTTGCATTTGGAAGCTGTTGCTGTGAGCAGACAACATGCGGTCAAAGGAACTCTCAATTGAGGTGAAGCAGAACATCCTGAGGCTGAAAAAAAAGAAAAAATCCATCAGAGAGATAGCAGACATGCTTGGAGTAGCAAAATCAACAGTTGGGTACATTCTGAGAAAAAAGGAATTGACTGGTGAGCTTGGGAACTCAAAAAGGCCTGGGCGTCCACGGATGACAACAGTGGTGGATGATCGCCGCATACTTAATTTGGTGAAGAAGAACCCGTTCACAACATCAACTGAAGTCCAGAACACTCTCAGTGAAGTAGGTGTATCTGTCTCTAAGTCAACAGTAAAGAGAAAACTCCATGACAGTAAATACAAAGGGTTCACATCTAGATGCAAACCATTCATCAATACCAAAAATAGACAGGCCAGAGTTAAATTTGCAGAAAAACACCTCAAGAAGCCAGCTCAGTTCTGGAAAAGTATTCTATGGACAGATGAGACAAAGATCAACCTGTACCAGAATGATGGGAAGAAAAAAGTTTGGAGAAGAAAGGGAACGGCACATGATCCAAGGCACACCACATCCTCTGTAAAACATGGTGGAGGCAACGTGATGGCATGGGCATGCATGGCTTTCAATGGCACTGGGTCACTTGTGTTTATTGATGACATAAGAGCAGACAAGAGTAGCCGGATGAATTCTGAAGTGTACCGGGATATACTTTCAGCCCAGATTCAGCCAAATGCTGCAAAGTTGATTGGACGGCGCTTCATAGTACAGATGGACAATGACCCCAAGCATACAGCCAAAGCTACCCAGGAGTTCATGAGTGCCAAAAAGTGGAACATTCTGCAATGGCCAAGTCAATCTCCAGATCTAAACCCAATTGAGCATGCATTTCACTTGCTCAAATCCAGACTTAAGACGGAAAGACCCACAAACAAGCAAGACCTGAAGGCTGCGGCTGTAAAGGCCTGGCAAAGCATTAAGAAGGAGGAAACCCAGCGTTTGGTGATGTCCATGGGTTCCAGACTTAAGGCAGTGATTGCCTCCAAAGGATTTGCAACAAAATATTGAAAATAAAAATATTTTGTTTGGCTTATGTTTATTTGTCCAATTACTTTTGACCTCCTAAAATGTGGAGTGTTTGTAAAGAAATGTGTACAATTCCTACATTTTCTATCAGATATTTTTATTCAACCCTTCAAATTAAACGTTACAATCTGCACTTGAATTCTGTTGTAGAGGTTTCATTTCAAATCCAATGTGGTGGCATGCAGAGCCCAACTCGCGAAAATTGTGTCACTGTCCAAATATTTCTGGCCCTAACTGTTAGGAGTCGAGTTTCCTCTGCTGCACAGGGGGAATCTTGATCCGTCTCCGCTGCGGTCTCCCATTCTCCTCCAGCCGCAGTGGAGCCTGCTCAGCAGGGACGTCGATCCCAGCGTCTCGCTCAGTCTGACTCTGTGAGAAGAGTTACTGCTGATCCTCCAGCTTCTGCCTGTAAAGCCTATACTGGTCAGCAGCGAGTGGACTTCTCTGGGACTAAGTCCTTGTCAGCGCACACTGAGCATGCCCAGGGCAAGATCTCCCGTTGGAGATCGAGGGTCATGTGCTCAGACTCTGCAGCGCATTCTATTGGTCCTCTTGGCAGGTCTTGGAAGGGCAAAGTTTCTGTGGCCGCTTCCTGTCCTGCAACTATATAAACTGCGCATGACCGCACGGCCATGCGCTAGTGTACAATTTAATACGTGTGTTTGTTGTGAGTGCAAGTCGTTCTTTAAATACCCCTACCCTATTGTATGATTGTTCGCGTATGGAGTATGGCTGCTATCTAGCGCCCGATTTATCACTCAACGTGTCACACACGTGTCAGCGTCTACTGCTGTGACCGCCAGTGCGGTGCCACGCGCCAGTGTGCGCTTCCTGACCCACGTCTGGGTGCTTAGTGGTGCCTGCCAGCACGGCACAGTTCGCACTTCGGTGCCTTAATTATATAATTCCTTTCACACCCAGTTGCGGTGTAGTGCCAGCAAGGGTCTAATCGGACTACAATCCCTGTTGGGGTTTAGTTCGCTGACCACTTGCTCGCGCTCTATGTGCGGTACCACGGTCCTGTGACGCAACAGGATCGCTTTCTTCATGCTGGGTGAGGTTTAACCCACGCGTGTATACTTTTGAATACCGCCATATTGTCTGTCATTTCCTAGCAGCAGGTTTCACCTGCACGGTGGACCCCGGACTGCGAACGCATCTATATCATCTCTCTTGGTGCGTTCCGCCAGTCCTAACATTACACTAGCGCCAGGGTCTGGCTAGTGATGACAGACAAACAGCAATCTCTGCGGCATATCCAGCAGCTGGAGGGTAGGTTGGCGGCTCTCGAGAGCGCGACCTCAGCTGTGGATGTTACTGCAGTAGCTGTACAGGCTGCCAGCGTGGCTGCAGCTACTATGTCCATTGCCACCCCTGTTCCGACATTATCTCGCCTCCCGCTGCCAGAAAAATTTTCTGGTGATAGCAAGTTTTGTAGGGGATTTGTGAGTCAGTGCTCTATTCACCTCGTGCTCCTGGCTGCACGTTTTCCCACAGAGCGGGCTAAGGTGGGATTTATTCTGTCTCTATTGTCCTGACAGGGCGTTGGAATGGGCTACGCCGCTGTGGGAGCGTGGCGATCATGTGGTGCAGAGTGCTCCGCTGTTTCTGAGCGCTCTGAAACAGGTCTTTTTAGGACCTCAAGTCACCCATGATACTGCGCTCCAATTGCTGGCATTAACTCAGGGTGAGTCCTTGGTCAGTCATTTTGCCGTCCAATTCCGCACCTTAGCATCTGAGCTGGATTGGTCGGATAAAGCTCTTATCCCCATATTTTGGAGGGGCTTGGCTGACCACGTAAAGGACGCTCTGGCCACTAGGGAGATTCCTGCCACACTGGAGGAGTTAATAACTGTCTCCACTCGAATTGACCTTCGTTTTAACGAGCGGAGGTTAGAGCGAGCCCAGTGTAGGCAGAGGTTTCGGCTGGCTCCTACTTTCGCCAAACCTCTGGAATTTCCGGTCCTGGTTCCTGAGTCACATGAGGCCAGGGAAGTGTCACAAGCAGGATCTAAGTCCCGGACCGCTTGTGCACTCAGGGTCTGTCATGTTTGCCAGCAGTCAGGACATCTAGCCTCCAGATGTCCTCAGCGGCCGAGGAAACGTCAGCGTCTAGTGGTAGTAGGTGGAGGTACACTAGACACAGCGACGTTTGCCTCTAAGTTGTCCTTTAAGGGGACAATTACTATTGGCTCATTCTCCCACTCGGTAGAGCTCTGCGTGGATTCTGGGGCAGAGGGCAATTTTATGTCTTCTGCCTTTGCCCAACGTCACGCAATACCCCTGGTTATGCTTGCTCAACCAGTAACGGTGCGAGTGGTGAATGGGTCGACATTGCCCTCACAGATAACACACCAGACCATCCCATTTACTCTGTCCATGTCGCCATCTCATCAGGAGATAATTTCTCTGCTCGTCATTCCGGAAGGAATTGATGAGGTCCTGTTGGGAATACCTTGGCTACGGTACCACTCTCCTCATATCGAGTGGTCCTCAGGCAGAATTCTGGGTTGGGGTGAATCTTGTGGGGGTAGGTGTCAGAGGGAGTGCGTTCAGGTTGCTACTACTGAGGTACCCGCAGATCTATCCTCTCTCCCCAAGCAGTATTGGTCTTATGCAGACGTGTTCTCCAAAAAGGCGGCGGAGGTCCTTCCGCCTCATCGCCCCTATGACTGTCCTATTGATCTCTTGCCTGGTGCTGAGCCTCCCCGGGGTCGAGTTTATCCGCTATCTCTCCGGGAGACGGAGGCAATGTCACAGTACATCCAGGAAAATCTGGCAAGAGGATTCATTAGGAAGTCAGTGTCACCTGCTGGGGCAGGGTTCTTCTTCGTGCAGAAGAAGAATGGGGAATTGCGCCTATGCATAGACTACAGGGGTCTTAACGCCATCACCGTTAAGAATAAGTATCCTTTGCCCTTGATATCTGAGTTATTCGATAGACTTCGGGGAGCAAGGGTATTTACTAAATTAGATTTGCGGGGTGCTTACAACCTGATTCGCATCCGTGAGGGGGACGAATGGAAGACGGCCTTTAACACCAGGGATGGGCACTATGAATATCTGGTGATGCCCTTCGGGCTCTGTAATGCCCCAGCCGTTTTCCAAGACTTTGTGAACGATATCTTCCGGGATATGCTTTCCACCTCGGTCGTAGTCTATCTGGATGATATTCTTATCTACTCTCCAGATATTGACTCCCACCGGAGAGATGTTTGCAAAGTCTTCGACCTCCTACGGGCAAACTCCCTCTATGCCAAATTGGAGAAGTGTATGTTTGAGCAGGAGTCTTTACCTTTCCTGGGCTACATCATCTCGGCCCAGGGATTGGCTATGGATCCTGCCAAACTACAGGCAGTGATGGACTGGCAGGAACCCCATTCTCTGAAAGCGGTGCAGCGCTTTATGGGGTTCATAAATTACTATCGTCAGTTCATCCCCCACTTCTCAACCCTGGTAGCTCCCTTGGTATCCCTCACCAAGAAGGGAGCGAATCCTAAATCGTGGTCCGAAGAGGTCTCCAAGGCCTTCACTTCTATTAAGTCCCACTTTGCTAGCGCTCCCATCTTACATCGTCCCGAGGTGGATAAGCCATTCCTAATGGAGGTGGATGCCTCTTCCGTTGGTGCAGGAGCAGTCCTCTATCAAAAGGATGCTCAAGGTCGGAAGCATCCATGCTTCTTCTTCTCAAAAACCTTCTCACCAGCGGAGAGAAATTACTCCATCGGGGATAGGGAGTTGCTGGCAATGAAGTTGGCCTTTTCGGAATGGAGACATCTCTTGGAGGGTGCTCGGTTCCCATTCCAAGTCTACACGGACCACAAGAATTTGGTCTATTTACAGACAGCCCAGCGGCTGAATTCTCGTCAGGCCAGATGGTCCTTGTTTTTCTCCCGGTTCCACTTCACTCTACATTATCTTGCCGGGGAGAAGAACATTCGTGCTGACGCTCTCTCTCGCTCCCTGGTGTCAACTGTGGAGGAGGAAGACGAGCCTCGGCTCATTGTTCCTTCAGAGAGTCTGAGAACCGTAGCTCCGGTTTCGCTTGAGTCTGTGCCTCCGGGCAAGACTTTTGTCCCCATCAATTTGCGTCCGGAGGTTCTCTCGTGGGCTCATTCGTCCAGAGTGGGTGGACACTTTGGGGCAAAGAGGACATCTGAGTTGTTGGCGAGAATGTATTGGTGGCCACATATGGTTCGTGACGTTGGAGACTACGTTCGGGCATGTGTCTCTTGTGCCAAAAATAAGTCTCTCCGTCAACGGCCAGCTGGGTTGTTATACCCTCTGCCGGTGGCAGACAGGCCCTGGGAGATGGTCGGGATGGACTTTGTGGTGGGTTTGCCCAAGTCACGTGGCTGTACTGTCATTTGGGTTATCACCGACCATTTTTCTAAAATGGTGCATTTGGTGCCGCTTCCCCGGCTACCTTCTGCACGGGCCTTGGCAGCATTGTTTGTTAAACACATCTTCCGTCTTCACGGTATGCCAGACAAAATTGTCAGTGACCGGGGTCCCCAGTTTGCGTCTCGGTTCTGGAGAGAGCTTTGTCGCCTTCTCAGTATCGAGTTGAATCTCTCTTCGGCATATCATCCCGAGACGAATGGGTTGGTGGAGAGAGCCAACCAGACCTTGGTCACATATCTGCGACATTTTGTCTCTGCTAAACAAGATGACTGGGCATCTTTGCTACCGTGGGCGGAGTTTGCTCTTAACAATGCTGTAGCTGACTCCACTGGACAGACCCCATTCCTCCTTAACTATGGTCAGCATCCGCGGGTACCTGTGCCCATGCCCGTGTCTTCCGCCGATTCCAGGGTGGCAGACTGGGCTGTGGAGGCACGGGACATTTGGGATCGCACTCAGGATGCCATTCAGGCTTCCAAGGAGAGAATGAGGTCCTCCGCCGATGTTCATCAGCGCCCCGCTCCGACCTTTGCTCCTGGCGACTTGGTGTGGCTCTCCGCCCGTAACATCAGGCTGCGAGTTGAGTCCACTAAGTTTGCGCCTCGCTACTTGGGTCCCTTCAAGGTTCTCGAACAGGTTAATCCTGTGGTCTACCGCCTGGCTCTTCCTCCACGCTTGGGTATCACCGACACCTTTCAGGTGTCCCTCTTGAAACCCGTATACATGTCCCGGTTTTCCGAGTCATCTGCCGGGACATCGGGTTCGTCTACGGACGATTACGAGGTGAACGCTATTTTGGGGTGTAAGGTGGTACGCGGCAAAAAGTTCTATCTGGTGCATTGGAAGGGTTATGGTCCAGAGAACAGGTCATGGGAGCCTGCTGAAAACATTCGGGCCCCACAGCTCATTGCTGCCTTCGAACGTAGCAAGGCCCAAGGAGGGGGGGTAATGTTAGGAGTCGAGTTTCCTCTGCTGCACAGGGGGAATCTCGATCCGTCTCCGCTGCGGTCTCCCATTCTCCTCCAGCCGCAGTGGAGCCTGCTCAGCAGGGACGTCGATCCCAGCGTCTCGCTCAGTCTGACTCTGTGAGAAGAGTTACTGCTGATTCTCCAGCTTCTGCCTGTAAAGCCTATACTGGTCAGCAGCGAGTGGACTTCTCTGGGACTAAGTCCTTGTCTGCGCACACTGAGCATGCCCAGGGCAAGATCTCCCGTTGGAGATCGAGGGTCATGTGCTCAGACTCTGCAGCGCATTCTATTGGTCCTCTTGGCAGGTCTTGGAAGGGCAAAGTTTCTGTGGCCGCTTCCTGTCCTGCAACTATATAAACTGCGCATGACTGCACGGCCATGCGCTAGTGTACAATTTAATACGTGTGTTTGTTGTGAGTGCAAGTCGTTCTTTAAATACCCCTACCCTATTGTATGATTGTTCGCGTATGGAGTATGGCTGCTATCTAGCGCCCGACTTATCACTCAACGTGTCACACACGTGTCAGCGTCTACTGCTGTGACCGCCAGTGCGGTGCCACGCGCCAGTGTGCGCTTCCTGACCCACGTCTGGGTGCTTAGTGGTGCCTGCCAGCACGGCACAGTTCGCACTTCGGTGCCTTAATTATATAATTCCTTTCACACCCAGTTGCGGTGTAGTGCCAGCAAGGGTCTAATCGGACTACAATCCCTGTTGGGGTTTAGTTCGCTGACCACTTGCTCGCGCTCTATGTGCGGTACCGCGGTCCTGTGACGCAACAGGATCGCTTTCTTCACGCTGGGTGAGGTTTAACCCACGTGTGTATACTTTTGAATACCGCCATATTGTCTGTCATTTCCTAGCAGCAGGTTTCACCTGCACGGTGGACCCCGGACTGCGAACGCATCTATATCATCTCTCTTGGTGCGTTCCGCCAGTCCTAACACTAACTGTAAGTGACAGAGTGACCAGCTTTGTGCTCCGTCACAACTGTTAACAGTATGGGTGTCTTGAGAACATTGATTCTATTAACAACGTAGCACACAAGGCAGCGAACAACCAGACCAGCCCTTCTGGCATTTGCCAGAATTGCCAAATGGCCAGTCCGGCCCTGCTTGCAAAGATGTCCAAAAGTAAAAAATATTTTATGTAACTTTCAAAATGTATAAAAACAATCATAAAATCAATTAAAAAGACAAAAAGTATAGGGATATCTTTTGTGAGAGTTACAATCTCTATGTCACAATAGAAAAAAAGAGAAAGGCATCCGCTCAAGGATCAAAATACAATGAAATAATATGAATAAATATGTAGGGCTTGCCGAAGGACAACATTGCACATAAATTATGCTTAAAAACAATAAGTGATAGTAAAAGCATGCATGCAATATGAATAACGTATTAAATATATACAAGTGCATGCATGGACGAAATAACCTTGGTGAAACATGAGCAGGATGAAATAATGCAGATATAAAGATTATAAATACCCACAAGAGTATCAAGTCCTTAATAGTCTTATGAACCATGAGGTGTGCAATGCACAAGAGAGTGTAAAAAGGGGAGAAAGTCAAATAATCTATGCTTGGACTATTACTATTATTTATTATTTCTATGTTTTTTTTAGCATAACTTATATGCAATTTTGTCATTTGGCAACCCCTACATATTTATTCAGATTATTTAATTGTATTTTATTCCTTGGAGACAGTCTTTCTCTTTTTGCCTATTGTGACATAGAGATTGTGCTGCATTCATGTACTGATGGTAGTTCTGGTGATGTATTTCTGTACTGATGGTGGGTCTGGTTTTATATTCATGTACTGTATTATTTCAAGTCCTGTACAAATGACAGCTCTAGCAATCCATAACTTGTAATATGATATTCTACAAAGCTATTAAAGTGGTGTCCCATCTTCTATATTTATGTTATGCACATTAAACCTTTTTATTTGGTAGGGGGAAGAAAGATAGGAGTCCTAACTTGGTGTGATGTGTAAACTTTGTAGATTCTGTAATCTTGTGAAATAATGCATTATCAGTAACCAAAACCAATAAGGAAATATCGGGGAATTAAGGAAACCAAATAATCAACAGACATGTTAATGATACGCAAATGATGAAAAAATGGAAACAAAATTTTCAAAACAGAATCAAGTATGAGCGCCATGCGCATAAACCACATGTGTTTACACACCTTGGTAAGATATCAATGAGGTTATAACTGGTTATTAGTGATGAGCGAGTATACTCGTTGCTCTGGTTTTTCCGAGCACGCTTGGGTGGTTGTCGAGTATTTGTAACTGCTCGGAGATTTAGTTTTCGCAGCTGCATGATTTACGACTGCTAGCGAGGCTGAGTTCATGTGGCGGTTGCCTGGTTGCTTGGGAATCCCCACATGTATTCAAGCTATCTATCAGTTGTAAATAATGCAGCTGAGCCAACGAAAACTAAACCTCCGAGCACTTACAAATATTCGGAGATCACCCGAGCGTGCTCGGGAAAACCTGAGCAACGAGTACACTTGCTCATCACTAATGGTTATCTAAGGAATGTTCTGACACGCTGAATGCAGTTGGGCACTCAAATCATCAATATCCACTGCTGGCAGCTGCAATTACTGACCAATGATGTCGCAGGTGTACTTGATGGAAGATAAGACTAGAGATGCTGCAGGACATGATAACATGTTTAGGCTGAGCAGGCTGCTCACAGTAGAATGAGTATCATTTTGCCTTCAGTTGTTTTGTTGAAAAATGGCTCCTGAGACAAATAGGAGAAATGTACCATTTGTGATTGTGGATTGACTTGGTTTGTTGATCTGATGTGAAAGTGCTGCTAACCGCCCTATATGTCATTGTTGCAGCGTGATGCACATGTGATGTTGTGCCAGGCTGACAAATCAAAAATAGAACCACAGATGCCGTCAGGTAATAGGCGGTTGACAGGGTTTCCCGTCAAGAAACCACAGATTACAGACCTGGCTGCTGGACTGGGTCTTTTAAATCAATTCACACAACCTGTAATATTCAGTATCAGTGATCTGGTATCTCTATTAGCTAACTGGCTGCAATAAACTTTTTCTCTCCCACTAGCTGATGGACAATGTTGCACGGTATAGAGAACTCATTCCCATACAGCGTTTCTTAGGGTCATGGTGCTATGGTTTGATATCTCCCATCGATTCCTTTCAGAGAGCATCCCACCACTTCCCAACGGGAGCCTGTAACATTTGTCATACAGTGACATTTATCACTCATAATCTAGTATGACATTTCTTTTCAGAATATTGCAGAATAATAGTGTTCGAGGCCACCCCATACATTTTTTAGTGACATACTGACATATACTATCCAAACGGAGCAAAAATACACTTTTTTGTTTATCATCTGACACTAGATCCCTATGGAGGCCATTTATATTACGAACTTTGCGGAAAATAGAGTTGGAACCAGCTCAACACACCGGAAAAATTAAAAATTCACAGAGTCCTTATTGTAAATCGTTTAAAATTAGAAGTGATTGATTCCTGTTATACACACCACACCTTTTTATTGTCTGAGATGCCCATTTTTTCATCACTTCTAAAGGATTTCCAATAAAGACTGTGAATTTTTAATTTTTCCAGTGTGTTGAGCTGGTTCCAACTCTATTTTCCTCAGTCAACTTCAGCGCGGGCAGCAGCGGGGACGCCGTGCTCCTCCCGGTTTGGAATAGCATCTTAGGGGTGAGCTGAATTTTTTTTCTTATCATTTAATATTACGAACTTTCCCTGCATGCAAGCAAAAAGTATGTGCACATGGAGGTTTTTGAGGATTTTTTTTGTGTTCATTAACAAAATGTCTGAGATATTGCTAAAAAAAAAATACTTAAAAGACTCTTCCCATTCATTGATATTGCAAAACTACTTTGCTGTTTGTACATTCAGTCTTTTAACCCCTTCCCGACCTGTGACACAGCGTATGCGTCATGAAAGTCGGTGCCAATCCGACCAGTGACGCATATGCTGTGTCACAGAAAGATCGCGTCCCTGCAGGCCGGGTGAAAGGGTTAACTCCAATTTCACCCGGCCTGCAGGGACAGGGGGAGTGGTAGTTTAAAAGTACTCTCAAAAATTATAGGCAAGAGGTACATACGGTTTAAATCATAAAGTAGACCTCAGAAAACTTATAAAACCACTATTTATTATTAAAATCAAGGCGACGAACCCAACCCAAAGTGACCAATAAACAAAAACAACCCAAAAACAACAAGTGCTATAAAAACACCATTGAACTGATGGGGATAGCTATATCACCCTAGTCAGGTAAGCTATATACTTTCCTACCTGGCTGCGGAGGTAGACACCCTAGGGGGAGCGTACTGGCGCCCCCGCTCCACGATGACTGTCCCTAGGGGCCCTAGTGTACCCTATAACCACTAATGACCACCTCTTCCCAGCATCTAAAGGATCCTCTAGTGCTAACAGAGATCTGCTATGCTAGGGAAAGCCTATATCCCCAAAAAGAACAAGGAAAATAATAGACACCTATGGCAGTAGGTGAAAAAATGCATATATTGGACCAACAGATAGTACTCCGATATTGAGTGGGCAATAGCGGGTAGCTAAAGGAGATAGGATATATTACTACCAGACCGAACCATCTGATTCACATCGACTGGAGTAACCTCACTAAGCACCCCTGATACGCCACCAGTTTCTATAACTTACTCAAAACATCGCTATGTATATAGGCTAACAGTACTCATCTGTCGGCATATCCACACCACCGCCATCTTATAATGAACGCCTCTACGCGTTTCGCCTGTCACGGCTCTTCAGGAGGCCAGATACAGTGATAGGTAGTGTCACTTATGATGATGGATAGCTGACGCGCCCAGTCTCACCTGAACCGCTTATATATCTGCCGCCAGCCATGCTCACACGCGGTGCCATCTGACCATTTCCTGTGGCGTGCCCCCAGTTGGACTGCGCATGTCCGAGCCGGTCTGCGCAAAGAGGACACAGACTACCGCCTGCTGCGCAGGTGTCCCTGCACGTATCTTAGACGGGGGAACGAGACTTACAACTGCGCATGTCTCTGCCGCATCGGGTAGTATCGCTGATCAGCTGCATAAACACAGCGCAGGCACCGCCTCTTGAATTCATCAGCCCGCATCAGCCGTGCTGAAGACGGTGTATATCTAAAGCAAGAGGTTTGGAAAGCAGTACTGCGCATGTCAGAATCACATAACACAGCATATTACCGCTGACCCACTGGATAAACCTAGCGGGAACACCGCCTCCCAGATTCATAAAGCAGCATAAACCGCACAGGGACATATCTTTTAATAAAAGCGTGCTCTTCCACTACTATTAGAAGTACGCAGTCAAGGATTCCACTTAGATTGCATAGTCACCTCCGCTATACTTAAAAACTTCGTAGAATACACCACCGGGCACAACATCCCACAATGTATAACATAATAAGTATAGCATTCGCAGTATGTCATCGCCACATGATGCCCACCTATCACAGTGATGCTGATGAACGTCTTGGGCATAGGGCATGATACACAACTTGCGGGTTATCTATTTAGGATGAAACATTACACAAAAATATTATCACTCTTATCTTCATCCTTATTAAGACATACAAAGTATAACTTACACCGTGGTTGTATAGATACATCGGCTGTCATTATCTCTCGAGATTTATAAATGAAAGAGCACAGCATAATTTGATAAATCCGCAGTGCTAAACCGCTGTGGATTTATCGCGGATTTACCGCGGTTTTTCTGCGCATTTCACTGCGGTTTTACAACTGCGATTTTCTATTGGAGCAGTTGTAAAACCGCTGCGGAATCCGCAGAAAGAAGTGACATGCTGTGGAATGTAAACCGCTGCGTTTCCGTGCAGTTTTTCCGCAGCATGTGCACAGCGATTTTTGTTTCCCATAGGTTTACATTGAACTGTAAACTCATGGGAAACTGCTGCGGATCTGCAGCGTTTTCCGCAGTGTGTGCACATACCTTTAGAATTAGGCTATGTGCACACGGTGCGGATTTTGCTGCGGATCTGCAGCGGATTGGCCGCTGTGGATTCGCAGCAGTGTTCCATCAGGTTTGCAGTTCCATGTAAACATATGGAAAACCAAATCCGCTGTGCCCATGGTGCGGAAAATACCACGCGGAAATGCTGCGTTGTATTTTCTGCAGCATGTCAATTCTTTGTGCGGATTCCGCAGCGTTTTACACCTGCTCCACAATAGGAATCCGCAGGTGAAATCTGCACAAAAAACACTGGAAATCCACGGTAAATCCGCAGGTAAAACGCAGTGCCCTTTACCCGCGGATTTTTCAAAAATGATGCTGAAAAATCTCACACGAATCCGCAACGTGGGCACATAGCCTTAGGGTTAGGGTTGGATTAGGGTTGTGGTTAGGGGTGTGATTAGGGTTATGGCTACAGTTGGGATTAGGGTTAGGGGTGTGTTGGGGTTAGTGTTGGAGTTAGAATTGAGGGGTTTCCACTGTTTAGGCACATCAGGGGTCTCCAAACGCAACATGGCGCCACCATTGATTCCAGCCAATCTTGTATTCATAAAGTCAAATGGTGCTCCCTCAATTCCGAGCCCCGACGTGCGCCCAAACAGTGGTTTACCCCCACATATGGGGTACCAGCATACTCAGGACAAACTGCGCAACAATTACTGGGGTCCAATTTCTCCTGTTACCCTTGTGAAAATAAAAAAATGCTTGCTAAAACATAATTTTTGAGGAAAGAAAAATTATTTTTTATTTTCACGGCTCTGCGTTGTAAACGTCTGTGAAACACTTGGGAGTTCAAAGTGCTCACCACATATCTAGATAAGTTCCTTGCGGGGTCTAGTTTCTAAAATGGGGTCACTTGTGGGGGGTTTCTACTGTTTAGGCACACCAGGGGCTCTGCAAACGCAACGTGACGTCCGCAGACCATTCCATCAAAGTCTGCATTTCAAAAGTCACTACTTCCCTTTGGAGCCCCGACGTGTGCCCAAACAGTGGTTTACCCCCACACATGGGGTATCAGCGTACTCAGGACAAACTGGACAACAACTTTTGTGGTCCAATTTCTCCTGTAACCCTTGGGAAAATAAAAAATTCTGGGCTAAAAAATTATTTTTGAGGAAAGAAAACGTATTTATTATTTTCACGGCTCTGTGTTATAAACTTCTGTAAAGCACTTGGGGGTTGAAAGTGCTCACCACATATCTAGATAAGTTCCTTTGGGGGTCTAGTTTCCAAAATGGGGTCATTTGTGGGGGGTTTCTACTGTTTAGGCACACCAGGGGCTCTGCAAACGCAACGTGACGCCCGCAGACCATTCCATCAAAGTCTGCATTTCAAAAGTCACTACTTCCCTTCGGAGCCCCGACGTGTGCCCAAACAGTGGTTTACCCCCACACATGGGGTATCAGCGTACTCAGGACAAACTGGACAACAACTTCTGTGGTCCAATTTCTCCTGTAACCCTTGGGAAAATAAAAAATTCTGGGCTAAATAATTATTTTTGAGGAAAGAAAACGTATTTATTATTTTCACTGCTCTGTGTTATGAACTTCTGTGAAGCACTTGGGGGTTCAAAGTGCTCACCTCACATCTAGATAAGTTCCTTTCGGGGTCTAGTTTCCAAAATGGGGTCACTTGTGGGGGGTTTCTACTGTTTAGCCACATCAGGGGCTCTGCAAACGCAACGTGACGCCCGCAGAGCATTCCATCAAAGTCTGCATTTCAAAACGTCACTACTTCACTTCCGAGCCCCAGCATGTGCCTAAACAGTGGTTTACCCCCACATATGGGGTATCAGCGTACTCAGGAGAAACTGGACAACAACTTTTGGGGTCAAATTTCTCCTGTTACCCTTGGGAAAATAAAAAATAGCGGGCTAAAAAATCATTTTTGAGAAAAGAATTTTTTTTTTAATTTTCATGGCTCTGCGTTATAAACTTCTGTGAAGCACTTGAGGGTTCAAAGTGCTCACCACACATCTAGATTAGTTCCTTTGGGGGTCTAGTTTCCAAAATGGGGTCATTTGTGGGGGATCTCCAATGTTTAGGCACACAGGGGCTCTCCAAACGCGACATGGTGTCCGCTAATGATTGGAGCTAATTTTCCATTTAAAAAGCCAAATGGCGTGCCTTCCCTTCTGAGCCCTGCCGTGTGCCCAAACAGTGGTTTACCCCCACATATGGGGTATCTGCGTACTCAGGACAAACTGGACAACAACAGTTGTGGTCCAATTTCTCCTATTACCATTGGCAAAATAGGAAAATCCAGGCTAAAAAATCATTTTTGAGAAAAGAAAAATTATTTTTTATTTTCATGGCTCTGCATTATAAACTTCTGTGAAGCACCTGGGGGTTTAAAGTGCTCAGTATGCATCTAGATAAGTTCCTTGGGGGGTCTAGTTTCCAAAATGGGGTCACTTGTGGGGGAGCTCCAATGCATAGGCACACAGGGGCTCTCCAAACGCGACATGGTGTCCGCTAACAATTGGAGCTAATTTTCCATTCAAAAAGTCAAAAGGCGCGCCTTCCCTTCCGAGCCCTGCCGTGTGCCCAAACAGTAGTTTACCTCCACATATGAGGTATCGTCGTACTCGGGAGAAATTGCTCAACAAATTTTAGGATCCATTTTATCCTATTGCCCATGTGAAAATGAAAAAATTGAGGCAAAAATAAATTTTTTGTGAAAAAAAAGTACTTTTTCATTTTTACGGATCAATTTGTGAAGCACCTGAGGGTTTAAAGTGCTCACTAGGCATCTAGATAAGTTCCTTGGGGGGTCCAGTTTCCAAAATGGGGTCACTTGTGGGGGAGCTCCAATGTTTAGGCACACAGGGTCTCTCCAAATGCGACATGGTGTCGCTAACGATGGAGATAATTTTCCATTCAAAAAGTCAAATGGCGCTCCTTCCCTTCCGAGCCTTACCATGTGCCCAAACAGTGGTTTACCTCCACATGTGAGGTATCAATGTACTCAGGAGAAATTGCACAACAAATTTTAGGATTCATTTTATCCTGTTGTCCATGTGAAAATGAAAAAATTGAGGGTAAAAGAATTTTTTTGTGAAAAAAAAGTAATTTTTCATTTTTACGGATCAATTTGTGAAGCACCTGGGGTTCAAAGGGCTCACTATGCATGTAGATAAGTTCCTTGGGGCGTCTAGTTTCCAAAATGGGGTCACTTGTGGGGGAGCTCCAATTTTTAGGCACACGGGGGCTCTCCAAACGTGACATGGTGTCCGCTAAAGAGTGCAGCCAATTTTTCATTCAAAAAGTCAAATGGCGCTCCTTCCCTTCCAAGCCCTGCCGTGCGCCCAAACAGTGGTTTACCCCCACATATGAGGTATCAGCGTACTCAGGACAAATTGGACAACAACTTTCGTGGTTCAGTTTCTCCTTTTACCATTGGGAAAATAAAAAAATTGTTGCTGAAAAATCATTTTTGTGACTAAAAAGTTAAATGTTCATTTTTTCCTTCCATTTTGCTTCTGCTGCTGTGAAGCACCTGAAGGGTTAATAAACTTCTTGAATGTGGTTTTGTGCACCTTGAGGGGTGCAGTTTTTAGAATGGTGTCACTTTTGGGTATTTTCAGCCATATAGACCCCTCAAACTGACTTCAAATGTGAGGTGGTCCCTAAAAAAAATGGTTTTGTAAATTTCGTTGTAAAAATGAGAAATCGCTGGTCAAATTTTAACCCTTATAACTTCCTAGCAAAAAAAAAATTTTGTTTCCAAAATTGTGCTGATGTAAAGTAGACATGTGGGAAATGTTATTTATTAACTATTTTGTGTCACGTAACTCTCTGGTTTAACAGAATAAAAATTCAAAATGTGAAAATTGCGAAATTTTCAAAATTTTCGCCAAATTTCCATTTTTATCACAAATAAACACAGAATTTATTGACCTAAATTTACCACTAACATGAAGCCCAATATGTCACGAAAAAACAATCTCAGAACCGCTAGGATCCATTGAAGCGTTCCTGAGTTATTACCTCATAAAGGGACACTGGTCAGAATTGCAAACAACGGCAAGGTCTTTAAGGTCAAAATAGGCTGGGTCATGAAGGGGTTAAGCATTTATTTCCACATCAGGTTTCGAAAAACGCTTGGCGGGAAAAAAAAAGTACATGTCACTTTTTAGAAGTATCTCCTAATGGAATCCGCTCTAAACTGAGCACTGTCCAATCAGGGGCTACAAAAAAAAAATGCTTCCGAACAAAACACTTCCAAAAAACGTTTAAAAAACTGTTCAAAACAAAAGAATCCCCCTCCAAAATGTCAATAAAGAATGAGCGTTTATTGCTTGATTTGCAACTCGAAAACTCCATCGTTTTCGACTGCCTCCAAAAAACACATAGCCTAAATATATGGCAAAAAGGCGATAACAACAACGTCTTAACCCAGACTTATCGATACGCCAACACATTGAATGATAGAATCATAGTATTCAATTATTGATGGAAATTCCAAAGCATTCTAAATGATATCCAACCATTCTTGTACCGTAAACTTATTGATCTGGTATGATGCATTAAATCGACCAGCTTACATTTCCGAGTCTCCTTAAACCTGGGAAAATCAGACAAAAACCCAGTAATGTACAATAATACAATAAAGGGTGTCAAACTCTCCTCCTAAAACTCTATCCTACGTATCATATTTCATTGATCATTTAAAAGGAGCACAACAAACAATTGTAAGGCAATCTTCCAGCTCAAAACACTGGGAGCCCCTTCGAGGGGACATGATGTATATAATTCAGCGTGGCCACAGCGTTCGTTAAGAAGCAGAGGCTATCATTCTCCCTAGTAATTTTCTGGTAGATTGTGTGTGCTAACTGTCCTCAGGGGTGAAATTCATCATGCAGCTGGTTACATTATATCAAGCCGAGCTCAGGGAAAGGGTCAAGTGGTCCGTTGCCGCGCTGTTCGGAGCCCATCAGAGACATATTTAATTTAATTAAGGTTGTCAGCACTATTGATTTTTGTAGTTTCAATTACCGTACTCTTATGGCTTCTGGATCTAGTGATCTGTGAGGACTCCTATCAGCACAGCCACACATTGAAGCAAAGACTCTTTGTCTCTTTTAAAGCCTGACATCTCCTGCCATAGGCCATAACTTATTACTCTTATCCAGCCCGGCTCCTCTTCTGTTTCCCATAATTAATTTCTCATTAGACAGCTCTTTATTGTTTAATTTGTGCAGTTTATAATCAAATTGGGCACATTAATTGTGGCTGAATTTAAGGCTAATGAAAAATAAAAAGCCTTTCACTAAGTTACTCTTCAATTATTCCAGACAAGATAAAATAAAGGACCCCGGGAAAGTTGTCAGCTCTTTAAATTATAAATGAAAGCGTTTAAAGAGCAGGAACATTTAGGAAGCAGTTATCTGGTATTTAGTAATTATAAATCCTGCGCCGCAATATAATTGTGCCGATGTATTTATGCTTCATATAATATGGCCATTGTTTGCTCTTGCGTGCTAAGAAAAATATGAACATAATTATGAAGCAATAGTCATAGTGGCGGAAAATAGGAAGACGGTATTTACTATTGGGATAAATCATTTCTATCACTCAGTAATGGATTTCATCCAGGCAAACGAGCTTTCAGTAAATATTATACTTATATATTTATGTTGTTTTTTACTTGATTTTGGATATACAGAGGGTTAGGAGAGTGTGAACCCTTCAAAAATTTTCATACATTTTCATTAATTTTGACCTAAAGCTACATGAGATTTTCACAGGTCCTAAAAAGTTGATAAAGAGAACCAAATCTAATAAATTAATAAAAAAATATTAGACTTTGCCATTTTTTTTTAAATGAGGGAAAAGATCCAATATAAGTGGAAAAAGTATGTGAACCTTTGCTTTCACTGTCTGGTATAACCTCTTGTAAAGCAATTACTCCATGCAAACATTCTGAGTAATTCTCGTCTTAGAGGAATTTTAGTCCATTCTTCCCTACAAAAACAGCTTCAACTCTGTTATTTTGTTGGGTTTCTCCCATGAACTTCTCACTTCAGGTCCATCTATAACATTTTCATAGGATCACTGTTAGGATTTTGGCTTTGACATTCCAAAATTTTTAACTTTCTTCTTCTTTAACCATTTTTTTTGGTATAGCAGTTTTTCAGCTTTGGGTGGTTGTCTTGCTGTATAACCTAAATAGCTAAATCCTCTTCAAATTCAGCTCATGGTTCAATGTTCTGACATTTTAAATTAAAATTTGCTGGAATAACTTAGAATTTAGTGTACAATTAATAATGGCAAGCCGTCCTCACACAGAGGCAGCAAGACAGGTTTAAGGTTAAGGTGTAATGCAGTAATTTTCTATCTCCAAAAGTAACAGTACTCATTTAAACCCAAATTTTGGTCTCATCTTTCCACAAAACATTGTTTCTTACTTATCAAATGGAAAACAATGTTTGTTTTGGAAAGTAGAGGCTTCTTCCTTGCAATCATGTCATACACACCGTTGTTGCTTACTGCCCTCCTGATGCTGAACACATGAGCCTTAACATTAGCTAATGTGAGCGAGGCCTTTAGTTGCTTACAAGTTTCATTGGGTTCCTTTGTAGCCTCAGTTATTATGCACCTTGCATTTGGAGTGGCCTTTGTCTGTTGACCATTCCTGGGGAGGGTAATAAGGTTCTTGAATTTCCTCTATTTGTACAATACCTCTTTCCCTGTATATTGGTATATTGTCCATACATAAAAAAAAAACATCTTGCAACCTTTTTCAGCCTGATGAGCATTAAGAACTCTTCTTCTAAGGTCCTCAGAAATCTCCTTTGTTCATGCCATGATACACTGACTCGTTCCTTTAGTCCCTGGGATCTTTTGTTTTCAAGACCCGCCCAGTCTCTCTTGCGCTTTTGCCCGCCTGGCTTCCACTTGTTAGAATTCAATAAGACACTCGTCCTTGTGCCTAGTTGGGGTCATAGGGACTGGACGTCTCAGGAATGTCCACTGAAGAAAGTTGCTGACGTTCTCATTCTGCCAGACCAATATGTATTCCTCATGCCTCAAGCCATCTGGCCTTGAACTCTCATTAACACTTTATCTATCTCTCCATCTAATCTTACGAGGAAGTGCTTCCCATTTTATGTGACCTGCCGTCTCCCATGCAGCGCTGGTTTCAAACATATTAACCATATCTAAACCTGTGCACTACTTCCTATAACTAATATGCCCACTCCCTCCTCCTTGCAGGGATGCCAGCGTGTGTACTTACATGTTCACACTGCCTGGGTGCCTGTCTCCTTCCAGGATATGTGCATGGCATGCAGGTCTCCTGGGAGTGGGCTTAGGGAGCACGCACAACCTGACTCTTAAAGGGCCAGCGCTTGGGCTACTAAACACGTCGCCAGCCAATAGCTGGGAGACATCTTGTATATAAGGCACCCTCCCCTATTGGGAGGTGCATTAGCAACTTTGTTAGTACTTGTGATTCTGCTAGGGAGTTGGTAGGTGTCAATGCTCTTGTTACAATCTACTCTGTCTGTTCCTGTTCCAGTCCACCCTGCTATTCCCATACCCGAATCTGTCCTACCTGTACCTAGTCCCACTTCTGGTGTTCTGGCAGCCGATGATCTTACTAGGGATTTCTCAACGATATGGGAAGATAATAAGGTTACTCATGAAAAATCGCATATGAAGAAGCATGCGGACAAGAGATGCCTGGATGTACCTTGCTATCATTCTAGAGATAAAGAGTGGTTGTCCTTTAAATACATCAAGTCTTAAGATTCCATCTTACAAGTTAGATCCTCCCTTCATCGGCCCCTTTGAAGTCATCAAACAAATGAATGGTGTGTCCTACAAATTGAAGTTGCCAGCCTGTTTACAGATACCCAATTCCTTAAATGTGGCCCTCCTGAAGACAGTCATCCTAAGTCCCTTCTTCAAGGATCCTGGTGTTATGCCTGCTCCCATCAGCTCCGAAGATGTCTTTAAAGTTAAGAATATCCTGGCATTGAAGTGGATGAAAGGGAGAAGATTTTTTCTAGTCGATTGGAAGGGATTTGGGCCTGAAGAAAGTTCATGGGACTCCAAAGAGAATATTCTTGCTCCACTTCTTCTACAGAAATTTATTGCAGGCTTGAATAAGAGGGGGCATAAGGAGAGTGCTAGTAGGAAACCGCCAGTGCCCTTCTTCCTCCCATCTGCAGGGACACCGGTGTGTGTACTTACCTGTTCCCACTCTCTCGGCGTCTCTCTGCTCCCAGGACCTGCACGCGGCATCAGGTCTAATGCCAAAGGGCCAGTGCATATGCTGCTAAAGACATTCCAAGCCAATAGCTGGGAAACATCTTGTATATAAGGCACCCTCACCTATTGGGAGTTGCCTTAGAAACTTAGTTAGTTCTGCTCGTGACTTGGTAAGTCTCTGTGCTCTTGTTTCAGTCCACTCTGCCTGTTCCTTTCCCATTCCACCCCACTATTCCCATATCTAAATCTGTCCTGCCTGTGCCTAGTCCCAATCCTGATCCATCTGACATGTTTTTGTGCTTCTTATCTACCCAGTTAGTCTAAACTTCAACCTGTGAATCTGCATCTGTGATCCTATATTATGGCTGTCCCATGTTCTGTTACAATCCTGCTTGGACTGTACCACCCTATTGGCCAGCTACTGGCTGGTCCTGTTTCCGTGTCATCTGTGGGGGTGAGCTGCCATGGCTCTGTGGGTCCGTCATGGAGTAGCACCTGGCATGCACCTGGAGCCAAGTCTTACCCCACCATCAGGCATTCTAGTGAAGAGTCAGTTGCTCACTTAGTTATGCCCCTCTTGGATCTCCCCAGACCATGGCACTGTGGTTCCACAACCATGTGCGTGACCTTGTCTTTCAGGAGGGAAGGCAATGACACTAATAGCCACTTTTACCCTTAATTGTTCCATAACCATTTACACCCATCAGAGCCTAGTCTACTGACTTTTGACTCATTTCCAATATTCTTCTGTCCACTTTTTCTACATTTCGTGCATTTTTTTTACAAACTTGAGCAAACGCTTCTAATAATAATATTGAAGTTGAGGCTTCTTGATTTTTTTGTGTGCCACAATTCCAGATGTAACATGCGTTGCACAGTTGTTATCTCACTATTACGAAGCATACAAGTCACATCCACTGTCGTGTTTGTTGCACCAGAGCTGAGAGACCTTGTGATGATCCGACTTGTAGACTCCTATATGTTGCCTCGACATCCACCTCTTGGCTTTTAAATAAATTAACGGACTTCATTTTGAATTCTTCCAACTGTCATAGCACACACATGATGCAGTTTGACAATTTTCTTTGCCAACAGACTGCTATTTAGGATGAGCTGGATGATGCTGTTTTTATTTTTTTGGGATATCTTCTCCATTGCTGCTCCTCAATTCGGACCAGTGACTTTTGCTTGGGAATCAACCTAATTACACATTGAGCTATTAGGGAATGAGAAAACAGATTGTATTTCCTACAGGGTGGGCCATTTACATGGATACACTTAAATAAAATGGGAATGGTTGGTGATATCAACTTCCTGTTTGTGGCACATTAGTATATGGGAGGGGGAAGACTTTTCAAGATGGGTGGTGACAACGGATACTAGAAGCCCGTGCTAGTATTTCTTCTGCAGTGTTGCTATCAGTGTGTCAAGATTGTGCTAGTATTTCTTCTGCCGTGTTGCTATCAGTGTGTCAAGATTGGGAGAAGTAACATAGTAACATAGTAACATAGTTAGTAAGGCCGAAAAAAGACATTTGTCCATCCAGTTCAGCCTATATTCCATCATAATAAATACCCAGATCTACGTCCTTCTACAGAACCTAATAATTGTATGATACAATATTGTTCTGCTCCAGGAAGACATCCAGGCCTCTCTTGAACCCCTCGACTGAGTTCGCCATCACCACCTCCTCAGGCAAGCAATTCCAGATTCTCACTGCCCTAACAGTAAAGAATCCTCTTCTATGTTGGTGGAAAAACCTTCTCTCCTCCAGACGCAAAGAATGCCCCCTTGTGCCCGTCACCTTCCTTGGTATAAACAGATCCTCAGCGAGATATTTGTATTGTCCCCTTATATACTTATACATGGTTATTAGATCGCCCCTCAGTCGTCTTTTTTCTAGACTAAATAATCCTAATTTCGCTAATCTATCTGGGTATTGTAGTTCTCCCATCCCCTTTATTAATTTTGTTGCCCTCCTTTGTACTCTCTCTAGTTCCATTATATCCTTCCTGAGCACCGGTGCCCAAAACTGGACACAGTACTCCATGTGCGGTCTAACTAGGGATTTGTACAGAGGCAGTATAATGCTCTCATCATGTGTATGCAGACCTCTTTTAATGCACCCCATGATCCTGTTTGCCTTGGCAGCTGCTGCCTGGCACTGGCTGCTCCAGGTAAGTTTATCATTAACTAGGATCCCCAAGTCCTTCTCCCTGTCAGATTTACCCAGTGGTTTCCCGTTCAGTGTGTAATGGTGATATTGATTCCCTCTTCCCATGTGTATAACCTTACATTTATCATTGTTAAACCTTATCTGCCACCTTTCAGCCCAAGTTTCCAACTTATCCAGATCCATCTGTAGCAGAATACTATCTTCTCTTGTATTAACTGCTTTACATAGTTTTGTATCATCTGCAAATATCGATATTTTACTGTGTAAACCTTCTACCAGATCATTAATGAATATGTTGAAGAGAACAGGTCCCAATACTGACCCCTGCGGTACCCCACTGGTCACAGCGACCCAGTTAGAGACTATACCATTTATAACCACCCTCTGCTTTCTATCACTAAGCCAGTTACTAACCCATTTACACACATTTTCCCCCAGACCAAGCATTCTCATTTTGTGTACCAACCTCTTGTGCGGCACGGTATCAAACGCTTTGGAAAAATCGAGATATACCACGTCCAATGACTCACCGTGGTCCAGTCTATAGCTTACCTCTTCATAAAAACTGATTAGATTGGTTTGACAGGAGCGATTTCTCATAAACCCATGCTGATATGGAGTTAAACAGTTATTCTCATTGAGATAATCCAGAATAACATCCCTCAGAAACCCTTCAAATATTTTACCAACAATAGAGGTTAGACTTACTGGCCTATAATTTCCAGGTTCACTTTTAGAGCCCTTTTTGAATATTGGCACCACATTTGCTATGCGCCAAGTGGGTTGCATTGACAATCCAACACAATGGGCAGCACTTTGAACACATTTTATAAGAGGTCATAAACTTGGAAATAACTAATGAAAGAATAAAGTTACATTAAAACCAAGTACACCATTGCTTTTCTTGTGAAATTCTCAAAAAGGTTGATGTATCACATGACCCTCTTCCCATTGAAAAAAAATAAAGTTGGATCCAAAATGGCTGACTTCAAAATTGATAACAAAGCAAAATCTGTGTAATAAATACAATAAATAATCCTATAAATAATCCCAATACAGCAAAAAGGACTAATAAAACGTAACTTTTAATACTCAAAAAGTAACCTAAAAAAAACACACAAATCACCCAAGTGAAAAATATACCATAATAGGGGCTCTGTCTCTACCATATAACGTGATGGTCCATAGAGACTAGTGAGCCCTCTATAGGATAAAACAGAACTCGACTGCAATAACAACAGCCAGAATCCTGATTGCTGAGGCAGTGAATATGACAAAGCTGTGCCACCAATGTTTATATGTGGACACAGCAAATCTATTGCACTCAGTCACATAAGACCAGAAAAAACAGTCCTAGCATATATTGTAAATAATGCTTGCTGATGTTTAATAAATATACATATAAATAAATAAGGAACGGTCTCACCAATTCCAAAGCGAGGGCAACGGAGCACCAGATAATCCCCTGTTAGGTAGACATCCAGGATACGAAGGGATGACAGTCCCTATATCAATCCCTATGGGGCTATAAATAGTCTATCCCCCAAAGCTCCTGCCCTTACAAGGGCAGTCCACAACTACCCCTATACATAGGAAGCCCTGCACTCTCCCTTATAAATTCGTCCCTACGCGTTTCGTCCAAGACAACTCTTCAGGGGACATGCTTGCTTGTAGAGAAGGAGTGCCTAAATATTAAAGTAGAGGGACATAAAGTCCTGCCGCCCTCTATGCTTGACAGCATTGTAAGGGCAGGAGCTTTGGGGGATAGACTATTTATAGCCCCATAGGGATTGATATAGGGACTGTCATCCCTTCGCATCCTGGATGTCTACCTAACAGGGGATTATCTGGTGCTCCGTTGCCCTCGCTTTGGAATTGGTGAGACCGTTCCTTATTTATTTATATGTATATTTATTAAACATCAGCAAGCATTATTTACAATATATGCTAGGACTGTTTTTTCTGGTCTTATGTGACTGAGTGCAGTAGATTTGCTGTGTCCACATATAAACATTGGTGGCACAGCTTTGTCATATTCACTGCCTCAGCAATCAGGATTCTGGCTGTTGTTATTGCAGTCGAGTTCTGTTTTATCCTATAGAGGGCTCACTAGTCTCTATGGACCATCACGTTATATGGTAGAGACAGAGCCCCTATTATGGTTTATTTTTCACTTGGGTGATTTGTGTGTTTTTTTTAGGTTACTTTTTGAGTATTAAAAGTTACGTTTTATTAGTCCTTTTTGCTGTATTGGGGTGACTTCAAAATTGCCATCATGGTCACCACCCATCTTGAAAAGTTTTCCCCCTCTCACATACTAATGTGTTACAAACAGGAAGTTGATATCACCAACCATTCCCATTTTATTTAGGTGTATCCATATACAGTGGGGCAAAAAAGTATTTAGTCAGTCAGCAATAGTGCAAGTTCCACCACTTAAAAAGATGAGAGGCGTCTGTAATTTACATCATAGGTAGACCTCAACTATGGGAGACAAACTGAGAAAAAAAAATCCAGAAAATCACATTGTCTGTTTTTTTAACAATTTATTTGCATATTATGGTGGAAAATAAGTATTTGGTCAGAAACAAACAATCAAGATTTCTGGCTCTCACAGACCTGTAACTTCTTCTTTAAGAGTCTCCTCTTTCCTCCACTCATTACCTGTAGTAATGGCACCTGTTTAAACTTGTTATCAGTATAAAAAGACACCTGTGCACACCCTCAAACAGTCTGACTCCAAACTCCACTATGGTGAAGACCAAAGAGCTGTCAAAGGACACCAGAAACAAAATTGTAGCCCTGCACCAGGCTGGGAAGACTGAATCTGCAATAGCCAACCAGCTTGGAGTGAAGAAATCAACAGTGGGAGCAATAATTAGAAAATGGAAGACATACAAGACCACTGATAATCTCCCTCGATCTGGGGCTCCACGCAAAATCCCACCCCGTGGGGTCAGAATGATCACAAGAACGGTGAGCAAAAATCCCAGAACCACACGGGGGGACCTAGTGAATGAACTGCAGAGAGCTGGGACCAATGTAACAAGGCCTACCATAAGTAACACACTACGCCACCATGGACTCAGATCCTGCAGTGCCAGACGTGTCCCACTGCTTAAGCCAGTACATGTCCGGGCCCGTCTGAAGTTTGCTACAGAGCATTTGGATGATCCAGAGGAGTTTTGGGAGAATGTCCTATGGTCTGATGAAACCAAACTGGAACTGTTTGGTAGAAACACAACTTGTCGTGTTTGGAGGAAAAAGAATACTGAGTTGCATCCATCAAACACCATACCTACTGTAAAGCATGGTGGTGGAAACATCATGCTTTGGGGCTGTTTCTCTGCAAAGGGGCCAGGACGACTGATCTGGGTACATGAAAGAATGAATGGGGCCATGTATCATGAGATTTTGAGTGCAAACCTCCTTCCATCAGCAAGGGCATTGAAGATGAAACGTGGCTGGGTCTTTCAACATGACAATGATCCAAAGCACACCGCCAGGGCAACGAAGGAGTGGCTTCGTAAGAAGCATTTCAAGGTCCTGGAGTGGCCTAGCCAGTCTCCAGATCTCAACCCTATAGAAAACCTTTGGAGGGAGTTGAAAGTCCATGTTGCCAAGCGAAAAGCCAAAAACATCACTGCTCTTGAGGAGATCTGCATGGAGGAATGGGCCAACATACCAACAACAGTGTGTGGCAACCTTGTGAAGACTTACAGAAAACGTTTGACCTCTGTCATTGCCAACAAAGGATATATTACAAAGTATTGAGATGAAATTTTGTTTCTGACCAAATACTTATTTTCCACCATAATATGCAAATAAAATGTTAAAAAAACAGACAATGTGATTTTCTGGATTTTTTTTTCTCAGTTTGTCTCCCATAGTTGAGGTCTACCTATGATGTAAATTACAGACGCCTCTCATCTTTTTAAGTGGTGGAACTTGCACTATTGCTGACTGACTAAATACTTTTTTGCCCCACTGTAAATGGCACACCCTGTAGTATACAGTGGAAAAATAAGTATTTGGTACACTGCCGATTTTGCAAGTTATCCCGCCTCCAAAGAATGGTGAGATCTGTAATTTTTATCGTAAAAAAAACACAACTGTAAGAGACAGAATCTTAAATAAATCACATTGTATGTGTTAGGGTTGGCGGATTGCGCTAAATAAAGATAAATAATAAAGTTCAGTCGCAATCCGGAGTCCACCATGCAGAGATGGATAACTGCTACTAGTGAACAATGGCGAGACTCAGCAGTATACTATAACCGCACTGTGTTAGAACAGAACACAAAGTAGCAAGCTCAGTTACTTCACACGAGAGGTACTGCACTCAATATACTGAGTTCTATACCCTGTTAAACATCACAGGGATGATAGCACGTGGGTTGCGCTTGCTCTGCAACTAAATTGTGCTAACCGCACACAAGAATGAAGCAGATGCTGAGCCAAAAGAAAGAACTCATGTGACGCTCGGGTCAAAGCCCTGACACTTTTCCTAAGAAGTATAGCCTGAGGGTTGGACTTGCTCTGTAACTCAACTGTGCTAACCGCACACATGAAGGGAACATATGCTAAGCCAAGGGGTAGCTACCCAGTCCTAACCCTACCTGCCAATGTAAGAGCTCTCACTATTAGGGTGACATGAGCAAACAGAGTGGTAGAGTATCCCCTCACAAACACCTCACATAAGTGATACTAGAGCGCCTGCTTGTGCAGCTGGTAGTCTTTTATATACAAGGCTCCACCCCCAAACACTCACACTCAGTTGGCCGAGACGTCGCCCATGGGCCAATCCGAAACTGCCACCTTGTTGGTGCAGCAACCGTCTGACCACCAATGAGCAGACGCCACATCACAGACATGCTCAGTAGGGTGATCTCTGGACTTTGACTCCCGAGCATCAGGCTGATCAGGCTGCGCCTGCCTACCTCTGGTTACCGTAGATTTGACTGGAAATCCAGTAAGAACCAAACAAATACCACAAGCGTGAGCAAGATGCTGGGACTGACATCTGTGCTGAGCAGCACCTGCAGCGGCTGGACCAGAATGGGAGACCACAGCACCAGGCAATGCTTGGGATCTATCCCACGCAGCGGGAAAATCCCAAGGCCTAACAGTATGATTTTTAAATAATTAATTTGCATTTTATTACATGAAAAAAGTATTTGATACAATAGAAAAGCAGAACGTAATATTTGGTACAGAAACCTTTTTTTGCAATTAGAGGATAGACGTTTCCTGTAGTTCTTGACCATGTTTGCACAAACTGCAGCAGGGATTTTGGCCCACTCCTCCTCACAGATCTTCTCCAGATCTTTCAGGTTTTGGGATTGTTGCTGGGCAACATTGAGTTTCAGCTCCCTTCAATGATTTTCTATTGGGTTTAGGTATGGAGAATGGCTAGGTCTATCCAGGACCTTAAAATGCTTCTAATGGAGCCACTCCTTAGTTGCTCTGGGTGTGTTTTGGGGCATTGTTATGCTGGAAGACCCAGCCACGACCTATTTTCAATGCTCTTACTGGGGGAAGGGAGTTGTTGGCATGACCAGGGGAATCTTGTGTGCCCTACAGGATTTTAATCCATGATTGTGTAGTGTGTTACTAACGGTAATGTTTGAGACTGTGGTCACAGCTCTCTTCAGGTCATTGACCAGGTCATCCAGTGTAGTTCTGGGCTGATTCCTGACCTTTCTCAGAATCATGCTTACCCCACGAGGCAAGATCCGGCATGGAGCCCCAGACCACGGAAGATTGACAGTCATCTTGTATTTCTTCCATTTTCTAATAATTGCGCCTTCTCACAAAGCTGCTTGCCTATTGTCCTGTAGCCCATCCCAGCCTTGTGCAGATCTACAATTTTGTCCCTGGTGTCACTAGACAGCTCTTTGGACTTGGCCATGAAGAGAGGTTGGAGTGTGATTGATTGAGAGTGTGGACAGGTGTCTTTTATACATATAACGAGTTCAAACAGGAGCAATTAATACAGGTAATGAGTGCAGAGTCGGAGGACTTCTTAAAGAAAAACTAACAAGTCTGTGAGAGCCAGAATTATTGCTGGTTTGCTGGTTCGTAGGTGATCAAATACTTATTTCATGCAAAAAAAACAAAACAATTTAATTATTTAGAAATGATTCAATGTGATTTTCTGTTTTTTTTTTTAGATTCTGTCTCCCACAGGTGAAGTGTACCTACGATAAAAATTACAGACTTCTCCATTCTTTGTAGGTGGGAAAACTTGCAAAATCGGCAGAGGATCAAATACTTATTTTTTCTCCTGAACGGAAAAGATTTTTCCACCACCGGGAACAAAACAGTAATAATGCAAAGACTTGCCAAAAATCTGCATAACTAATCATATGCTAAATAATTGCAAGTCAAATGTATGCATGAGATAGCCAAGATGTTTATCTATAAAATAATGGTAGTCTCACATTTGAAGCAGTAGTGGATGGTGAGATTTGGAGCCTGAAAGTCAACATTCAAAACATTGTTACCCTTTTGCTCGTCACTGTACGTATATTACAGTATGCTACGTAATTTATATGCTTTTATTAGCCTTGTATGTATTGTCAGTAAAAGCATAGTCACTTTTAAAAGGACTGCCACTTTGGATCCCTTTTTGCCAGAAGGGTTCACTGTTGATAATAGTGCAATTGAGATGAGAAGACAATTAAACCTACAATTTCTATTTTCAGGAGCTTTTACTGAGTCAGGTCAATTATAGGTATTTAGATGAGAAAACAATTGGAAAATTAATGTTTGTAGGAACACTCTTTCCCTATTATCCGCCCATGTAAAAAAACAATTGTTATTGGCAGCACATTATATTATGCGGCGAATGTTCTGCCGATAACATGATATTGCAGAGGGACAGAACGATCAATTTAGAATCCCAAATCCTGATTGATCACCAGTGTAAACAGGTTGTAAAATGAGCACCAATTCACTAGAGCACCATTCAATATTTCAGCAGTGTCACTACAGGGGAAATAAGTTATTACGCAGGTTTCAATGAAATATGTCTGTTGAGTCCCTCTGAGCTAGAGATACTTCTTGTAGTGTCTCTTGGCAGAGAAACCTGAATGAAAACCTGCACCTCCAGTGAATCAGATGTTGCTGATAGGATATATGCAAATAATGTGTTTTTTTTAAATAATTCATAAACGCTAACATTTTAATGCATGTACTTTGTCTTTGAAGGTACTGTACATAGGATACCATGTTTAGAGAGATGCAATATCTGCAATTCTTCAATTTTTAATATTCCTCCTGCTTTTAGCTTGCGTTTGTATGTTATTACATCATAGGCAAACTATAGACTGGTGTTAAGGTACCGTCACACTCAGCGACGCTGCAGCGATATAGACAACGAGCCGACCTAAACTAGATCGCTGGAGCGTCGCTGTTTAGGTCGCTGTAGAGACGTCAAACACAGCAACTCCAGAACGATGCAGGAGCGATCCAGTGACGTAACGGCGACTCATTTATCGTTCTCGCTGGTTGTTAGCTCCATGTAAAACATTTCTGGCATTGTTGCTTTTGATGTCAAACATGACGATACACGCCGACCTGACGACCAAATAAAGTTCTGGACTTCTAGCTCCGACCAGCGATGGCACAGCGGGATCCAGATCGCTGGTGCGTGTCAAACACAACGAGATCGCTATCCAGGACGCTGCAACGTCACGGATCATTGTCGTTCTCGTTGCAAAGTTGCTGAGTGTCAAGGTACCTTTAAAGACACTTAACATTTTGTGCTCTTGAAGGCCAACCATGGCTAATCTGATGCCCCGTAGTTGTCCTTATAAGGAATAAAACCTAAGCTAGAAATGAAATTTAAAAA
Organism: Ranitomeya imitator; assembly: GCF_032444005.1. Classification (NCBI taxonomy): domain Eukaryota; kingdom Metazoa; phylum Chordata; class Amphibia; order Anura; family Dendrobatidae; genus Ranitomeya; species Ranitomeya imitator. Next base: position 1,189,973,593 of record NC_091282.1, read on the forward strand.
AATTATGCTTTTTTTTAAAGCAAAAATAGCATTTACTATGCACCTTATCATGTTATTTATATAACAAACAAATGAATCTTGGAACAAATCAAGCCAGACATGTCTCTTAGAACAAGGATTGCTAAGCTACGAGTTGCCTACTTTGGACACGAAGAGAGCAATCACTGGAGAAGGACACCATGATCGGAAGAATAGGAGCAACAAGGCGAAGAGGAAAACCAAAAACTCAAAGGTTTGATGCTATCAAGATTATGACAGAGAAGACCCTGGTGGACCTATCTAGGCTTGCACAAGATCGATCTTCCTACAGATTGTTTATCCATCACGTCACCATAGCCAATAAATAAATAAATAAAAATGTAGGGAAGTCCTGCCAAATGTCAGGGGAAAATGAGGACCCTGAGGCGCTCTACTGGTTGAAGCCCCAGCTTCTGGGCACCCAGTATTGTTGCATTTGAAATGGCAGAAAAATAAAAATTTTTCTCTTTTTGATTTAGTGATTTAATTCAACTTTCTAAAACAAAATCAATGTGCTACCGCAGGTCAAGGAAATATATTAATGAATAAAATATAGTATATCAAACGTAATGGTGATTTCAATGGATTCAAAGGGACTCTAATGTGCCAATATTCCATTTCCTCCAAGATTAGAGTTGGAGATTACAGAAAAGAATCAGGAATAGGAGCCTTCTTGACTACAAGATGCATATTTAGCCATGATAAACCACAACGTCAGACCAAAAAACTACACTTGGTTAATTTAACCTGCAGACTGAGCCCCAACAAAGATAATTGAAGACATTTTCTTGACTAGACTGACTTTAATTTTTGGTCACTAAAAGCGCTTGAAGTTTGTATTTAATTTCTGTGTTGATTCTAGAAAGAGCCGTGTGTTTACCTTTAGGAGGGGCTTGAGTACGTATGTTTAATGGAGCAAGATATACATTTCTTCCACAGCATTATATTGCCTTAACTGCAGCAAAAATCTCGGTTGATGTCTGATGAAAAGATTTCTGTAGTTATTATTCTAAAAAAATAAGTTAACTTTAATGACTTTGAAACATGTTTAGTCTTCGGTTAATTATTTTGGTACGAGCCATTATCACTTAGTTTTGGATTTGAAAAACAAATTTTATACATTCATACAGTACGAATGTAGAAGCTTCAGGCCACTGATGGACACCGAAAGAAATGGGTGTCTCAATTAGAAAACAACTTTCAAAGAATAAATAGAAAGGAGCCCCCATTTGGAATTCTCTACTCTTAGGATTTCTATGAGCGGTACATTGGGGCATGAGCAAAATATAATGCTTAACCAGTTCAAGATCGGACCATTTTTTCCTGTTTAACATCAGGCATATTTTTGTTATTTTTTTTTCTCGTACATGTATTTTCAAGAATTTTTGGGATATTTTGTTTGGATATTCAAATAATTTTTGCTCTTTGTTATAATGCTTTGGGCACATTTTTTATGAAATTTGTATTTTATTTATTTTTGCTGCTATACATGTTTGTTCTTTAACAGAGGACCACAAAGGACCACTAAAATACATTTCATATTGTGTTCCCACATTATGTAACAATTAAATTATTATATCGGACACATGTTTTTTTTTTTGGGGGGGGGGGTGCAGCTGGAATAGCATTTTTAGCTTTTTCTATTATTGCATTTTTATATTTTTTATCATTTTACAGATTATGCTCCCCATAAGATCATAAAATTATCTTTTAAATACATTTTTTATTTATCCTATAACACTAATTTGCCAGACTGAAGACCGGAAAAATTTGTTGAACATCTTTTTGAATTTATAACAGCATTCAATCTTTTTGGGTGGGAGTCTATCAGCATGGCACATTTAGAGTTGGCAATCTTTGCTCACTCTTCCTTCCTTCCCTCCAAATCTGTAAGACTGCAAGAACATCTTGTATGTACAGCGCCCACAGATTTTCAATTGGAATTCAGGTCTGGACTCTTGTTGGTCCATTCCAAAACTTTGATCTTCTTCTGGTAAAGCCATTCTTTTGTTGATTTGGAGGTATTCTTAATGTTGTCATGCTGAAAGGTGGAATTCCTTTTCGTCTTCAGCTTTTTACCAAAAACCTGAAGGATTTCATACATAATTGACCGATATTTGGATTATATCATAACTCCCTCCACCTTGACAAAAAGCCCTACTTCCAGCTGCCTAAAAACAGCCACAAAGCATAATGATGCCTCCACCATGCCTCACTGTGGGTATGGTATTTTTATGCAGTCTTGGCTTTGTGCCATACATGTCTTTTAAACTAGAAGACAAACTGGGAGTGCTCCATGGTGAAGTACTGGCAATGAATTAACAGGAAAAAGTAGATTAAATCTGCGCACCTTCTGGAGTTGTGCAGGACAGACACAACTCTGATGAGAGTGGAGTGGTATTCCTTGTATAGATTCTTGTTCTACCTGTTAAAGCCAACAGAACAGCTCATTAAAACAATTGCAACGTAAAAATATGAGGAAAAAACTTTATGGTGGGATCTGTCGGATCAATTTTCAAACGTATTGCTGTCTTTTAATAAATATTTGCAGTTTTCTACACCTTCTCATCCGTGTTTTCATCATCATAGTGTCCACTAACTTTTTTTGTTTTGTTTGTTTATTTCTCAATTTTTGAGTTGCAATACATACTATACCTTATGGAATTATGACAAAAAAATTCCATCTTGGTCTCATCAGACCATAAAGTATTCCCACATGCTTTTAGCAGTCTTGATGTAGGTTTTGGCAAAACATAGCTGAGCTTAGTTGAGCTTGGATGTTTTTCTTTGCAAGAAAAGGCTTCTGTCTTTCCACCATACTAACCAAGCCAGATATAAGAAGAAAACAATTCACTGGCATACATAGTCTGTCTTGATTGTATCATAAATTGATAACAACACTAGCCATGTGGATCAAGACAGACTTAGGACCATACATGGACAACTGCACATAGAGATAATACCAAAAAGCACCAAACAAGCAGTCAAAGAAACGTCCGATAATGAAAAATAGAAACAACTTTATTGAATAAAAACACAGGTGCACAGCATGGCGGGCATACAGATCCCCTACACAGGCCCGCATACCCATCTCACATACAGGGACCAGGCTGTAGTGCAACGCTGTTCGCAATATAAGAGCCCATTAATAGCATATACGACCCTATGGACAAATATCCAAAACAGAATACATGGTACATACCACAGTGATGTATCACCGAACACGTGCACGACAGCCCAGTCCTCCCCGACGCGCGTTTCGGCGGGTAGCCTTCCTCAGGGGGGTGCCAAACACAAGGGGGGCACCAATTAAATAGCTCATCGACCGGAAATAACAGCGCACGCCAGCCCAGCTGCACCGCAACATCCATATCCGGTCCGCACAGCCTGCGGGGCCGGAAACACACTGGCCCCATGTGATCCGCCCCACAAGGCATAGCGAAAACCAGGAAGGAGAGCGGCGCAACTGCGCGTGCGCAAACAATACCCATCGCCATATTGGAAAGGGGCAAATGTACTGGCATACAAAACCAGAACCATCCAGGGCGCACAAACCACTAATCACCAATAAAAAATGCAAAAATACATAAACAAAAACGATTACAAATACAATACTATAGCACACAAGAGAACAGTGGTATGGGATCAAATAAATAAATAGATAAATACATACATATGGCCAAGAGGTAAACATATACCAAGATATACACAGATACATGAAAATATAATCTCTCATCTACAGATCCGCCGCAATTAATACAACACCCATAGACAATATACATACCCATCTCTGGGCAAAGAACCTCTAAGATGGGATAAATATCAACACATATATATATATAGATATCAGCAATAGAGACGATGTCATATAATACATAAATAAAAGCTGGTATACATAGTCCAAGTGTATATCTCTTTCTTGTAATACTATACAAAAACGCTGGTACAAATAGTCCATGATATATATCTCAATTTTCTTGTAATAATGTACGACCACAAATATTTATGTCCATCAAGATGTCGGAACAATATTCATATAGATGCAGGTTCTTCTCAAGACCATCGGATAAATATCCCATACCCGTGTTCAAGCCGGAAACAAGCTAAAACTAGAAAAACAATAATAAAACGCAAGTTAAAAACAGGTAAAGATAGCGAATGCGGAGCAGTACAAGGGAAAACGATGCACGGCAGTCCGGCGGCTACAAGAACGGGGCGAACGACAATCCCTCATTCAGACCATTAGGTTGAACAGTGTGCAGGCGCCATATCCAGCGTGTTTCAAGCATGCCAAGTCTCTTAGAGAGACCGCCACCTCTAATGTTGATCCTAAGGGCATCAATTCCCCTTACTTTCAACATCCTGGCATCACAATCATGATACATCTTGAAATGCCTCGGCAGTGTTTTTAGTGTGGTCACATCCGTGTGGCCGGCGGCCGCCTGTATCCCCAACACATGTTCCCTCACGCGGACTTTCAACTGGCGGGTGGTAAGGCCAACGTATATAAGTCCGCAGGGGCATGTGGCGTAATAAATAACATACCTAGTGGTGCAAGTAATCCGTTGTCTAATAGAGAATCTCCTTGCACCACTAGAGTCAAAGAAAAAATCACTTTTCTCAATGTTGGGGCAGGCGACACACCGACCACACGGAAAACAACCAACACTAGATGTAAACCTATCCAGAAAGGTCACAGGGGGCCGCCCTTCATGGTGGCTATGGACCAACTGGTCCCTAAGATTAGTGGCACGCCTGAAAGTGATGGATGGTTTTTTTGGAACAAATTTCTTAATTACCGGATCAACTAGAAGTATAGGCCAGGCTTTATCTAAGGCTCTCCTAATCTGGTTAGTTTTAGAATTATAAGTGGTGATAAATCTAATATTACTGGTGTTATTAGTTCTATTATATTGTCCATGTTGACTGCCATAAAGTAAATCATGGCGTGTAGCATGTTTTGCCCTCTGGTATGCCCTCTTGATGGATCTACCACTATAACCCCTTGCCAGAAACCGCATCCTCAGTTCCCCAGCTCTTTTTTCAAAATCGCCATCAGTGGAGCAGATACGACGTAAACGAAGAAACTGCCCCACCGGAATAGATCTAATCATATGCTGGGGATGACCTGAGGAGGCGTGCAAGAGGGTGTTAGTAGAAGTTGGTTTACGGAAAATATCCGTACAAAGTGATCCATCAGGGTCTCTCTTAATTGTCACATCTAGAAAGTCAATGGATGTGTCACTCCACACAAATGTCAAAAGAATGTTCATATCGTTGCTGTTCAAGGAGGCGATGTACTGAGCAAGGTCGGCGGATGTGCCCTGCCAGACGAAGAAGATATCATCAATATAACGTGTCCATAAAAGGACACGGTCAATTGATCCCTGTTCGCCCGACAGGATCAGGTCCCTCTCCCACAGCCCCAGGAAAAGACCGGCATAGGAGGGCGCAAAGGCCGCCCCCATGGCAGTCCCCTGGAGCTGAAGGTAGAAGGACCCCTTAAAGACAAAAAAATTGTGCGTGAGGGTGAACTCCAAAAGTTCCAGCAGAAGCGATCTCATACCAGTAGACAAAGTGGATGACTGCAAAAAGTATCTAACGGCACCAATGCCGTCTCTATGCCTAATATTGGTATATAGAGACTCGACATCCGCCGAAACCAGTAGAGAATCACCCTCTAAACACAATCCGTCGACCCTTTTTTATTGGTGATTAGTGGTTTGTGCGCCCTGGATGGTTCTGGTTTTGTATGCCAGTACATTTGCCCCTTTCCAATATGGCGATGGGTATTGTTTGCGCACGCGCAGTTGCGCCGCTCTCCTTCCTGGTTTTCGCTATGCCTTGTGGGGCGGATCACATGGGGCCAGTGTGTTTCCGGCCCCGCAGGCTGTGCGGACCGGATATGGATGTTGCGGTGCAGCTGGGCTGGCGTGCGCTGTTATTTCCGGTCGATGAGCTATTTAATTGGTGCCCCCCTTGTGTTTGGCACCCCCCTGAGGAAGGCTACCCGCCGAAACGCGCGTCGGGGAGGACTGGGCTGTCGTGCACGTGTTCGGTGATACATCACTGTGGTATGTACCATGTATTCTGTTTTGGATATTTGTCCATAGGGTCGTATATGCTATTAATGGGCTCTTATATTGCGAACAGCGTTGCACTACAGCCTGGTCCCTGTATGTGAGATGGGTATGCGGGCCTGTGTAGGGGATCTGTATGCCCGCCATGCTGTGCACCTGTGTTTTTATTCAATAAAGTTGTTTCTATTTTTCATTATCGGACGTTTCTTTGACTGCTTGTTTGGTGCTTTTTGGTATTATCAGATATAAGAAGAATATAGGAGATTGTTGTCACATGTACTTTACAACCAGTACTTTCCAGAAATTCCTGCAGCCCCTTTAATGTTGCTGTAGATCTCTTGGCAGCCTCCTGTACCAATTTTTTTCTTATGTTTTCAGCAATTTTTTAGAGATGTACCGACTTCATAGAGTTCCATTGTATATCTAATGCCATGGAATTCTATTTGTACCCTTCTTCTGACTGATAATTTTCAGGAATGAGATCCTTTTCCTGTATTTTAATCTGTTTACAGACCATAACTTTCATTGTAAAATGCAACTAAAAAATATCAGGAAAATTCTCCTAGAACAGCTAAACTTTATATGCGATCAATCAGAATCACTGTAAAATATGGCAGCTTTGCACTGACTACTATTTAATGTGAGTTTAAATGTGATTGTCTAATTCTGAGCCCAACCACATCCCCAATTATAAGTGGGTGTTCACACTTATGCAACTACATTATCGTATGTTTCTGACTATAAGACGCACCCCAAATTTTTGTAAGGAAAATAGAGAAATTTTTTTTTACCTACCTATAGATCTATTAAGCAGACTGAGTTTGCATGTTTTTTCAATTAGAAGTCATGTTTGCTAGGTGATGAGTTCCCGCCTCTGCACGGGGGGAATCTCGAGCCATCTCTGCTGCGGTCTCCCATTCTTTTCCAGCCGCAGTGGAGTCTGCTTAGCCGAGACGTCGGTCCCAGCATCTTGCTCAGTCTCACTCTGTACATAGGGTTATTGCTGCTTTTCCTGCTTCTGCCATTGAAGCCAGTGCTGGGCAGCGGCGAGCAGACGCTTTTGGGACTAAGTCCTGCTTTTTCGCTTCTGAGCATGCCCAGGGTGAGACCTCCCATTGGACATCGAGGGTCACATGCTCAGATGCTGCAGCGGTTCCCATTAGTCCTCCAGGAAGGTCCTGAAGGTGCTAACTTCTGTGGCAGCTTCCCATTGGTCCTTTATTGGAAGGTCCTATACATGCTGCAGCTACATAAGCTTCGCATGACCGCATGGCCATGCGCTAGTGTACAATTGTAATCGTGTGTGTGTTGATGAGTGCAAGTCGTTCCTTAAAAAACCCATCCCTTGTGTATGACTGTTCGCGTAAGGTGTATGGCTGCAATCTAGCGCCCGGCTGAACTCACAGCGTTAACACACGAAACAGCGCCTACTGCTGTGACCGTCAGTATGGTGCCATGCGCCATTAGAGCGCTCCTTGAACCCAAGTCAGGGTGGTTAGTGGAGTCCGCCAGTACGGCACAGTTTGCACTCTAGTGCTATTTAATTATTAGTTTTGTTACGTGCGGTACTGCGGCCCTGTGACGCAACAGGGTTCACTTACTTCACACAGGGTGAAGTTAACCCGTGTGTGTATTCACATTGTACCGCCATATAGTCCGTCATTACTTGGCAGCAGGTTCCATCTCTTCACGTTGGACCCTGGGCTGCGAACGCACCTTATTCTATCTTATTATTTGGTGCATTCTGCTAGCCCTAACATTACACTAGCGCCAGGGTCTGGCTACTAATGACGGACAAACAGCAATCCTTGCGGTATATCCAGCAGCTGGAGGGTAGGTTGGCGGCTCTCGAGAGCTCAAGCTCAGCTGTGGATGTTACCGCAGTTGCTGTACAGGCTGCTAGCGTGGCTGCAGCAACCTTGTCCATTGCCACTCCTGTTCCGACATTATCTCGCCTCCCGCTGCCAGAAAAATTTTCTGGAGATAGCAAATCTTCGTGAGTCAGTGCTCTATTCACCTTGAGCTCCTGGCTGCACGTTTTCCCACAGAGCGGGCTAAGGTGGGATTTATTGTGTCTCTCTTTTCGGACAGGGTGTTGGAATGGAGCGTGGCGATCATGTGGTGCAGAGTGCTCTGCTGTTCCTGAGCACTCTGAAACAGGTCTTTTTAGGACGTAAAGTCACCCATGATACTGCGCTACAACTGCTGGCATTAACTCAGGGTGAGTCCTTGGTCAGCCATTTTGCCGTCCACTTCCGCACTTTAGCTTCTGAGCTGGAGTGGTCGGATAAAGCCCTTATCCCCATATTTTGGAGGGGGCTGGCTGATCACGTGAAGGACGCTCTGGCCACTAGGGAGATTCCTGCCACACTGGAGGAGTTATTAACTGTCTCTGCTCGTATTGACCTCCGTTTTAACGAGCGGAGGTTAGAGTGAGCTCAGTGTAGGCAGAGGTTTCGGCTGGCTCCTACCTTCGCCAAACCTCTGGAATCTCCGGTCCAGGTTCCTGAGTCACATGAGGCCATGGAAGTGTCACGAGCGGGATCTAAGTCCCGGACCGCTTGTGCACTCAAGGTCTGTCATGTTTGCCAGCAGTCATGACATCTCGCCACCAGATGTCCCCAGCGGTCGAGGAAACGTCAGTGTCTAGTGGTAGTAGGTGGAGGTACACTAGACACGGCGACGTTTGCCTCCAAATTGTCCTTTAAGGGGACAATTATTATAGGCTCATCCTCCCACTCGGTAGAGCTCTGCGTGGATTCTGGGGCGGAGGGCAATTTTATGTCTTCTGCCTTCGCCCAACGTCACGCAATACCCCTGGTTATGCTAGCTCAACCGGTAACGCTACGAGTGGTGAATGGGTCGACCCTGCTCTCACAGATAACACACCAGACCATCCCTTTTACTCTATTCATGTCGCCATCCCATCAGGAGATTATATCTCTGCTCGTCATTCCTGAGGGAATTGATGAGGTCCTGTTGGGAATACCTTGGCTACGGTACCACTCTCCTCATATCGAGAGGTCCTCAGGCAGAATTCTGGGATGGAGTGAATCTTGTGGGGGTAGGTGTCAGAGGGAGTGCATTCAGGTTGCTACTACAGAGGTACCCGCAGATCTATCCTCTCTTCCCAAGCAATATTGGTCTTATGCAGACGTGTTCTCCAAAAAGGCGGCGGAGACCCTTCCGCTCCATCGCCCCTATGACTGTCCTATTGATCTCTTGCCTGGTGCTGAGCCTCCCAGGGGTCGAGTCTATTCGTTATCTCTCCCGGAGACAGAGGCAATGTCACAGTACAACCAGGAAAATCTGGCAAGAGGGTTCATCAGGAAGTCAGTGTCACCTGCTGGGGCAGGGTTCTTCTTCGTGCAGAAGAAGAATGGGGAATTACGTCCATGCATAGACTACAGGGATCTTAATGCCATCACCGTTAAGAATAAGTATCCTTTGCCCTTGATATCTGAGCTCTTTGATAGGCTTTGGGGAGCAAGGGTATTTACCAAATTAGATCTGCGGGGTGCTTGCAACCTGATTCGCATCCGTGAGGGGGAAGAATGGAAGACGGCTTTTAACATCAGGGATGGGCACTATGAATATCTGGTGATGCCCTTCGGGCTCTGTAATGCCCCAGCCGTTTTCCAAGACTTTGTGAACGACATCTTCCGGGATATGCTCTCTACCTCGGTCGTAGTCTATCTGGATGATATTCTCATCTATTCTCCAGATATTGACTCCCACCGGAGAGATGTTTGCAAAGTCTTCGACCTCCTACGGGCAAACTCCCTCTATGCCAAGTTGGAGAAGTGTATGTTCGAGCAGGAGTCCTTACCTTTCCTAGGTTATATCATCTCCGCCCAGGGACTGGCTATGGATCCTGCGAAACTACAGGCTGTGATGGACTGGCAGGAACCCCATTCTCTTAAAGCGGTGCAGCGCTGCACCGCTTTATGGGGATTATTAATTATTATCGCCAGTTCATTCCGCACTTCTCAACTTTGGTAGCTCCCTTGGTTGCCCTCACCAAGAAGGGGGCAAATCCCAAATTGTGGTCTGAGGAGGTCTCCAAGGCCTTTAACTCCATAAAGTCACACTTCGCTAGTGCTCCCATCCTACATCGCCCCGATGTAGATAAGCCATTTATCATGGAGGTGGATGCCTCATCTGTTGGTGCTGGAGCAGTCCTCTTCCAAAAGGATGCTCAAGGTCGGAAGCATCCTTGCTTCCTCTTTTCTAAGACCTTCTCACCAGCAGAGAGGAATTATTCCATCGGGGGCAGGAAGTTGCTAGCCATGAAATTGGCTTTCTCGGAGTGGAGACATCTCTTGGAGGGAGCTAGTTTTCCCTTCCAAGCCTTCACAGACCATAAAAATTTTGTGTACCTGCAGACAGCCCAGTGGTTGAATTCTCGCCAGGCCAGATGGTCCTTGTTCTTTTCCCGGTTTCATTTCACCCTCCATTTTCTTTCTGGGGAGAAGAACATTCGGGCCAACGCTCTCTCTCGCTCTGTTGTGTCATCTGTGGAGGAGGAAGAGGAGCCTCGGCTTATTGTCCCCACCGAGAGCTTGAGAACTGTGGCCCCGGTTTTGCTAGAGTCTGTGCCGCCGGGCAAGACTTTTGTACCATCCAGTTTGCGACTGGAGGTTCTCTCTTGGGCACACTTGTCCAGGGTGGGTGGACATTTTGGTTCCAAATGGACATCTGAGTTACTGGAGAAGACATACTGGTGGCCGCATATGGCTTGTGATGTCGCAGAATATGTTCGGGCGTGTGTCTCTTGCGCCAAGAACAAGTCCCCTCAGCAACGGCCAGCTGGTCTGCTTTACCCTCTGCCGGTGGCAGACAGGCCCTGGGAGATGGTCGGGATGGACTTTGTGGTGGGCTTACCCAAGTCTCGTAACTGCACCATTATCTGGGTAATCACCAACCATTTTTCCAAAATGGTGCACTTGGTGCCTCTTCCACGGCTACCTTCTGCACGGGCTCTGGCTGTGTTTTTCATCAAACATATCTTTCGCCTACACGGTATGCCAGACAAAATTGTTAGTGACCGGGGTCCCCAGTTTGCATCTCGATTCTGGAGAGAGCTTTGTCGTCTACTCAGTATTGAGTTGAATCTCTTTTCGGCATATCATCCCGAGACGAATGGATTGGTAGAGAGGGCCAACCAGACCTTGGTCACATATTTACGACATTTTGTTTCTGCCAGGCAGGATGACTGGGCATCCTTGCTACCGTGGACATCGGGTTCGTCTACATGCAATTACGAGGTGAACGCTATTTTGGGGTGCAAGGTGGTACGTGGCAAAAAATTCTTTTTGGTGGATTGGAAGGGTTATGGCCCAGAGGACAGGTCCTGGGAGCCTGATGAACACATTCGAGCTCCACAGCTCATTGCTGCCTTCGAGCATAGCGAGGTCCAAGGAGGGGGGCAATGTCGAGTTCCCACCTCTGCACGGGGGGAATCTCGAGCCATCTCTGCTGCGGTCTCCCATTCTTCTCCAGCCACAGTGGAATCTGCTCAGTGGAGACATCAGTCCCAGCGTCTTGCTCAGTCTCACTCTGTACATAGGGTTACTGCTGCTTTTCCTGCTTCTGCCATTGAAGCCAGTGCTGGGCAGCAGCGAGCAGACCCTTTTGGGACTAAGTCCTGCTTTTTCCCTTCTGAGCATGCCCAGGGTGAGATCTCCCGTTGGAGATCGAGGGTCACATGCTCAGATGCTGCAGCGGTTCCCATTAGTCCTCCAGGAAGGTCCTGAAGGTGCTAACTTCTGTGGCAGCTTCCCATTGGTCCTTTATTGGAAGGTCCTATACATGCTGCAGCTACATAAGCTTTGCATGACCGCACGGCCATGCGCTAGTGTACAATTGTAATCGTGTGTGTGTTGATGAGTGCAAGTCGTTCCTTAAAAAACCCATCCCTTGTGTATGACTGTTCGCGTAAGGTGTATGGCTGCAATCTAGCGACCAGCTGAACTCCCAGAGTTAACACACGAAACAGCGCTTACTGCTGTGACCGCCCGTATGGTGCCACGCACCATTAGAGCGCTTCTTGAACCCAAGTCAGGGTGGTTAGTGGAGTCCGCCAGTACGGCACAGTTCGTACTCTAGTGCTATTTAATTATTAGTTTTGTTACGTGCGGTACTGCGGCCCTGTGACGCAACAGGGTTCGCTTACTTCACACAGGGTGAAGTTAACCCGTGTGTGTATTCACATTGTACCGCCATATAGTCCGTCATTACTTGGCAGCAGGTTCCATCTCTGCACGGTGGACCCCGGGCTGCGAACGCACCTTATTCTATCTTATTATTTTGTGCATTCCGCTAGCCCTAACAATGTTTTTCTTAGCCAAGACCCTTGTTTGTTCAACAGCCATTCCCACCAACCTTTCCATAAGCAATAATTATCTTTATTAATAATCTTTATTTTTATATAGCGCTAACATATTCCGCAGCGCTTTACACACATTATCATCACTGTCCCTGATGGGGCTCACAATCTAAATTCCCTATCAGTATGTCTTTGGAATGTGGGAGGAAACCAGAGTACCCGGAGGAAACCCACGCAAACACGGAGAGAACATACAAACTCTTTGCAGATGTTGTCCTTGGTGGGGTTTGAACCCAGGACTCCAGCGCTGCAAGGGTGCTGTGCTAACCACTGCGCCACCATGCTGCCCTAGCAATGATTGGATGCATGTTTACTTCAGTGTGGAGAGGGAATATTTTGGAAGATTTCTGGCACTCTTCTAAAGGAGCCAAGGTACTGGTATGTTGCATTTGTCATAGTATACAACAGCTTCAGGCTTCTGTTGAGGGGGAACCTTGTTAAGCAGTCAGCTGATGGCACTATGTTAACTATTATAACACTGGAGGACAGGGACAAAAGACGGCCCCTGTGCAAGAACAGTATATGGGCCCTTTGCAGTCCAAAAGCTCATCACAACACACAACTTCATCTGCTTCAAAGGTGGAAGTGGCTCACTTACCGCTTGGGTCCCTATGTGGCTGCACAAGTTGCACCAATGATATGTATGCCCCAGCGTTGTAGTATGTTTATGTGCATGTTGTTGCTCTAGACCAGTGTTTCCCAAACTCCATCTTCACAGCCCCCCAACTCATCAAGTTTTCAGGATTAGTATTCCACAAGTGAGAGGGAAGGGATAGGGATTTAGATAGTGAGCCCCAATGGGGACAGTGATGATAATGTGTGCAAACTGTAAAGCGCTGCGGAATATGTTAGCGCTATATAAAAATAAAGATTATTATTTGTGGTATTATACCATTTTGTGCTATATGTCGCAAATAAATCAGCTTATACTCATAGTGTCTGAGTGATGATGATTTTGTTGGAAGATGAAGTCTACAATGGGATCCTCCCTTCCCGACGTCTGACAATGACGTACAACTGGTAGGCCCTCATACATGCAGTATTTGATTGCCTATTTCTTCAAAATTGTTGGGTTATCCTTTTTTCTAGTCTATATGGCAAGCTTACAACTTTATTCAACCATAAATTAATGTTGGTGGGTCCCCTCAAGAATTTTTATAGGGGTTGAAAAGAGATAGTAGTAGGTCAAACAAGTTTTGGCCAGTTTACATTGCCCGTTGAGTTTTGGATCTTGAGAAAACTTGGAATATTGGACCATTGTTTCTCCTGCTCATAGATAATCTTAAACAGTCTAGAAGGTTTCCATTTTTCTTACATCCTTTTCATGTGATATACATATGATTGCACACAATGTAAGCCTTCCACACTATTTTAGTTTGTCATTAAAATCATATTAAAGACAACATAAACCACAAGTTATTGAGAATGCATGACCAGTTTAAGTGCAAAGGGCTCGAAACAAAGCAGTTATTACTTCAAGAATCTAACACTGCAAGTGATCCGAAAGCTGCATAAAGTAGCATTTCTTCGCTTTGGTCACACCATATTATTAACTTATCACACCCTACTAAATGCTCTAAAAACTCTGCTTAGAGCCATATTGCACAAATAAGCGCGAAGGTCACGATATCCTCTAATTGACCAATAATGCTTGCATTCTTAGAGGCTTATGTGGTATGAAGTGAAGAATTAACAAGGATGTCTTTATATTATAGGTCCTATACCCAAAATTAGTTACAGTACCAAAACAAATGCTTATACTGAGCTTGTACTACCCCTTCTTTTATTTTCATAGGCAAAAAGTAGGTGATAGGTTATTGAAAATTAAACTAACTTAAATACCGTGTATATTTTTAGCTTTTTTTGTACCTTTTTGTATGTGATTAACAGATGATCACACACAATGTAAGTCTTCTGCATTTCTGGAACAAAGGGTTTTCCCTAAAAGTTATTGCCATCCTTAGCATAGGGGTTTACTTGATTATTGCTGGCAGTCCACCTTTTATCACTCCCAACAAACATGAGAACAAGGTTCTGGAACTCAAAAAATGGAGTTCCGTCTTGAAATTAGTAGAGTTGCGCATGCTTGGTCTTCTTTCCATTCATTGTCTATTTCCAGCAGCCCAATAAAAAAATTAATGGAGTATCTTACAGCTTAAGTTGAAAGCGGGTGTATGGAGCGAACTCATAGCGTTAGCCCGCCCTATACCCAGCAGGTCATGGCTGCTATTTGCTATTGGCAAACTCTGACAGCGACATTTAGCACGCGCCGGCATGGGTGCACAATGCACATCATTCCATGCACCCGTGACGTGATTGTGGATCGCCGATGGATTGTTATGACAGCATGTTCTTATGGAGCTCCTTTGAAACCTTATCTGTGGCTGGGCTTCAGAGCAGACTGTGATTTTTACTATATACTATAGCATAAGTGATCAGACAATCGCAGCTTCAAACCCCCAAAGGGAATTACGTTTTTTTTTTCCACAACTTCTCCCCACTTGGACTTTTTTTTCCCATTTTCCAGTACACTCTGTAGTAAAATAAATGGTATTATTCAAGAGTGCAACTCGTCCTGCAGAAAAAAAGCCTTCATATGTCTGTGTGGACAGAAAAATAAAAAAAGTTACGGCTCTGGGTAGAAGGGGAGGAAAAAACGAAAATTCAAGAACGGAAATTGGCTCTGTCATGAAGGATTTAATATTCTGTTGGACCAGTCTCATCATGTGGCGAACAACACTGAGTTCCCTGAGTCACATATCATGATTGTCTATTCTGTAAATACAGTGGCTTGAGAAAGTGCTCACCCCCTTGGTATTTTTTGTGTTTTGCTACCTTACAACCTGGAATTTCTGTTTAGAAAAGTCTCTATGATCTTTTCACATCTGGCCACAGGGATTTTTGCCTGTTCCTCAAGGCAATACTGCTGCAGCTTCTTCAGGTTAGATGGTTTCCTCTGGTGAACAGCAATCTTCAAGTCTGACCAGATTTTCAATTGGGTTAAGGCCTGGGCTTTGACTAGGCCACTCCAAAACATTTACACGTTTCCCCTTAAACTCAAGTGCTGCTTTAGCAATATACTTTGGGACATTGTCTTGTTGGAAGGTGAACCTCCGTCCCAGTCTCAAATCACTGACACACTGAAACAGGTTTTTCTAAAGAATATCCCTGTATTTTGCACCGTCCATTTTCCCCTTGACTAGGGTCATTTTCTCTGTCCCTGCTGCCGAAAAACATCCCCACACCATGATCCTACCACCACGATGTTGCATCGTGGGGATGGTGTTCTTGGGGCGATGAGCTGTGTTCTTTTGGCGCCAGACATAGCATTTACTTTGGTGGCCAAAAACTAAAATTTTGGTCTCAGTTGACCACATCACCTTCCTCCATACATTTGGGGAGTCTCCCACATGTTTTCTGGCAAACATAAAGCGAGCCTTACAATTTTTGTGTGTAAGTAAAGGTTTTTATTCTGCCCACTCTCCCATAAAGGCCACCTCTATGGAGTGTACAGCATATTGTGGTCGTTTGGACTGATACTCCAGTTTCTGCTTGGGAACCCTGCAGCTCCATCACGGTTACCTTTGGTCTCTGTGCTGTTTCTGTGATTAACGTCCTCTTTGCCCAAGCTAAGAGTTTTGGTGGGCACTGGGCAGTCCTCTCTTGGCAGGTTTGTTGTGGTACCATGTTCTTTCCATTTGATGATAATGAATTTGATGGTGCTCCAAGGGATTATCAGAGATTTAGATATTTTTTACAACTCAACCCTGACTTGTACAACTTTGTCCCTGACTTGTTTGGAGATCTCCTTGGTCTTCAATGTGTTTGGTTAGTGATGCCTCTTGTTAATGGTATTTGGTTAGTGGTGTCTCTGTGGCCTTTCAGGAAAGGTAAAGTGTATATACTCACAGACCATGTGACACTTAGGTTACACACAGGTGGATGTCCTTTCACTAAACATGTGAATTATGGAGGTAATTGATTGCACCAAAAAAATTTAGGGGATTCATAGCAAAGGGGGCGGGGGGGATACATATGCACAAGCTAATTTTTATTTATTTTATCCCATAAATGTAATTTATGCTTATATTTTTCTCGCTTCACTTCACCAACTTAAACTATTTGGTGCTGATGCATCACACACAAATCGGTTTACAAAAATATTTAAATACATGTTGTAATGTAAAAAAAAATTAAAATTGAAGGGGGTAGGTGACTGTAGACCTCTAATGCCTGATTATTACATTGGCAATACCCACAGGTTTAGCAGGGCATCAGGATCATAAGGGAATTGAAAATATATATTTATACACAAGGTGATTATAAAAGATTCATCGGGTTTCAAAGAAGTATATGTTAGGGGTCGAGTTCCCGCCTATGCACAGGGGGAATCTCAGGCCATCTCCGCTGCGGTCTCCCATTCTTCTCCTGCTGCAGTGGAGCCTGCTCAGCGGAGACCTCGGTCCCAGCTTCTCGCTCAGTCTGACTCTGTACAAAGAGTTACTTACTGTTGCTTTTCCTGCTTCTGCCATTGAAGTCAGTGCTAGGCAGCGGCGAGCAGACGCTTCTGGGACTAAGTCCTGCTTTTCTCGTTCTGAGCATGCCCAGAGTAAGATCTCTCAGTGGAGATCAAGGGTCACATGTTCGGATACTGCAGCTAAAGCCATTGGTCCTTCAGGAAGGTCCTATAGGTGCTCAGACTCTGTGGCAGCTTCTCATTGGTTCTTCTAGGAAGGTCCTGTACGTGCTGCAACTATTTAAGGCTCGCATGGCCGCACGGCCATGCCCAAGTATCTTTCTATTTTATGTGCTTTGCGCCAGTGTGGTCATGTGCGTTTGTGTTCAGGGACCTGGCTGAAATAAGCCCCTAGAATGCTGGCACTTCCGGCGAGGAGTTTTGTGTGCATGCATGACCACTGACTGCTCTCACTTGGGTAGTTAGCCTGTGCCTCTGTGAAGTCAAACAGGGCACAGTGCGTTGATTTCACGGCTACTCTGTGAAGTAACAGAGTTAGTTCATACCGCCATATAGTTCCACCGTTTGCCAGCAGCAGGTTCTCCTGCACGGTGGACCCCGGGCTGCGAACACATCTATTACAATAAAACTTCTTTACTCGGTGCGTTCCGCTAGCCTTAACAGTATATTAAAAAATGTATTGAATGCATAATAGTGAATGGCACAAGATATGATTTATAAATGTTCTATGTGTCCTCTTGTCACACGACACTAATCTATGAGGTAATCCAATTTGACCCAAACACGCTGCAGCATGTCCCGGTCGATGGTCATTTGAGCGGCTTTTATGTTTACACAAGGATGCTGTGTCCTTAAATTGTCGATACCTCGCAGAATGCTCTGGTGACCAGGTGGGTCACTTTTATAACTTCTTCGGAATGTTCGGTGCATGGTAACAATTTATTTACACTTCTCATACTCTAAAACAAAACACTTTCTCTTGCATAGTTGCCATTTTGTGATCTGATGCTACCTAGTGAGTCACAAGCGAGTATGCATGTGAAATGTGACCTCTCCATAAGTTATTATTACAAGCGGGTGCAATTTTTATCTTTGCAGTAATATGAATGCAAAACCTGATGAATCTTTTTTTTTCATATTTATAATCACCATGCATATACTGTATATCCTCTATCATCCTGGCTTCATGCTGGTACATATGTCCATTATTCTGGGCGCCATCCTGGTTTATAACTCCCATCCCATCCGTGTATATGTCCCTCATCCTGAGCTCCATCCTGGTATATATGTCCTTTATCCTGAACCCCATCTAGGTATATATATACCCCATGCTGGTATATGTCGCTTATCTTGGGCCCCATCCTGATATATATCCCCTATCCTGGTGTGAAGAGCAGAACAAAAATGATTACCTCAATGAACAAAAATAAAAAAAAAGAATTTGTGATAAATATTGACCTGTCCATTCAAGGACATTTTAGCTATAGTATGAAATCCTGTTTTTCTTGTCTGTGGAATTGCCTTTGTACTGTTTGTTGTGAAACTGCCGCCCACGAAACTGTTTTCTTTTCTTTTCTTTCTTTCCTGTTTTGTCTCTTTGTTTAAACATGCAAAACTTGTATAACCACTAAACCTACTGAAACAACTATATAAAGAAGGGGTAGCACCTTGAAGGCAGGCGTGCTTCAGAGACTTCCCAGTGATACACTATACAAGACGTGTCTTGTGTATTATTTCTGGTGTTTCCCCACTTCCAAAGGCTGCTCCGACTGAGTGTGATCCCGACATTTCCTGGCACCCGAACAGGGACCCGAGGTCTGTGTATTCCTTCAAGAACACCGGCAGAATACGAACGAAAAGAGAATCTGGGATAATGGACGGCAGATGAACAAAAACCTGGCCAGGTAAGAGACACTGTTAGATCTCTTATATCTGCCCTGCACTGTCCGTAAGATTTTCTGTGTCGTGTTCTTTAGCGGGTAGTTCTAGTAGAGGAGGATACCTATAGCTCGGGTTCTTGAACTATTTAGGAATTGATCACCTCACGGAGTACGGCATTGAATGAGAGTGAATGTGAATAGAAGGTGTGTGGAAGTTGGGAATAGCCCTATAAGCCGCCCAGGGGGTTGAAACAGAAGAAGTGACTGTCCCACTGGGCAACGTGGTTGCGTCCTTTCGGGGAGACCTCCGCGCCTATGTTCAATCTCTGATCCTGTCTTTGACAAAAACCTGGTGACGGATAAGTGTATGATAGTATGAGCCCAGGACAGATAAATTAGCCTGGGACAAGAATACGTTGTATGTGATAGTATAAGCCCAGGACAGATAAATTAGCCTGGGACAAGATACGTTGTATGTTCTTTTTCTTTTTCTGTCTGGTTGCATTTGTGTTGTTTGCTATAGGTGTAGGAATCAGGATTTTCTTACATCAACACAGTTTAAACATCCTAGCTCCTTAGGAAGAAGGTAACGAGGTATTCTCATACCCAAACGCCACCTAGGGCAAGAAAGCTCAGGATAAGAAAATGGGGAATAAGCAAACAAAGTCGGAACCAGAAGAATTAGATATCTATACTATCATAAAGGAGAGAAGTGGTGAAGATGCCACTAAGGGGCTGAAAAAGATTTTTAGTAAGTTTGGAGTTACTAGGGCAGAAGCTTTTAGTAGAAAACTATGGGAAGGAATTCAGGAAAGGAAAAAAGGCATAATCAGAGACAAGAAATGGATAGATCAGATCCAAGCATTGATTGATGTCTCTAGGGTAGCAGAAAATGAGGGATGGACATATAATCAACAGAGTAAAAAGTGGTGTATTAGACCCACAGGCTGTGGAGAAAAACAAAATGTGGAATCTAAAAATACCCCACCCCCATACCTTAACCCACATGCCCCATCTTTTCTCCAAACACCACCTCAAAGTTTAGCCGGACCAGGAGGATGGGTATGTCCGCACTGTGGACAACAAAATCCAGACTGGAGAAATGATTGCCTAGCCTGTGGTACACCTAGACATGGCGCTGTACTTGCCCCTGTTAGGGTAGTACCAAGACCCTTTAGGGAACCTGGTGCTGACGGAGTAATGGGAACTAGATATCACCAAACTCGACAATATTTCCCTTGGTCCCCCGCTGAAGGCATGTCTCTCTTGCATAACGCACCAGATCCCACCCAGTGTCCAGTTAGATTTGCACAATATATACAGCAAATTATGCAGACTCACGCTGGAGTTTGGGCAGATGGAGAAGAATTATGTAGAATGAAAATGACTCCTGGACTCTTCCAGGAGCTATTAGCGAATCTACAGGTACATAGGCCCCAAGCAGGAGATGGTGCCTTACAAACGATAGAATCAGGTACACAATTTGTAGATCACTTAATGGTTTTCATGAGGGAGAGACAGAGGCAGAGAGGAACAACGGGAGTGGTGGCTCAGAAATCTGGACAATCAGTAGACGAATATTATCTAAGTGTAGAAAATAATTTCAGAGATGAAGGCATGGATCTAACCGCTCCAGGAATGATGAGGTTAGTTACAAAAACCTTTATAGATGGATTGTCTCCAAAAGTGAAGGAAAAGCTTAAGGCCGCAACCCCTGATTGGAGAACCTTGGAAGACCCACACCTGGCTAGACAGAAAGCTGTAGGGATAGAAATGGACTTAAGAGAAAATTCTAAGCCAGTAAGAATTGCACAGGCTAATACTGGCTCTGCTAATCAAAAGTTTACTTGTCATTACTGTAAGAAGCCAGGACATTTCCAAAGGGAATGTAGGAAGAGAAAAACAGATATAGATTCAGGAACCTTTGTACCCAAAAATAGGATAAATAACCCAGTGCCTGATCAAACAGACAGCTCAGAATGACTGAAAGTTATGCAGGTCTCTCTTCCTTCTAGAAGACCAATAATACAAGTTGAAGTTGAGGGTAAAAATGTACCTTTTCTGATAGATACGGGAGCAACATCCTCCATTTTAAATCAGGACTTTTTACCATATCCTGACAATGTATCCTCAAAGGTTACATATGCAGAAGGGTATGATGGTAAAATTCAGGCGTTGCCCTTTACAAAACCTTTAAATGTGAGCTTTGGCCCTAAAACTTTTGTATCCAAATTTTTATTTGCTAAAGGTGCACCTACCTGCTTGTTGGGTACTGATGTCTTAAGTAAAATGCATGCAAACATCCATTTTAGAGAAGATGGCACAGTTATGCTGACCATCCCTGAAGATGCAGAAACTCTGGAACCATATGTTAGAATACAGGCAATGGAGGATTTTCCCGAAATTTACACTCAACAAGCAAAAATTGACTTGTCTCGGGTTCCTGACAGCCTATGGGCAAAAGGAGACACTGATGTAGGATTTTTATCAGTAGCTCCTATACTGTTAGAAACTGCCCCGGGAACCATATTACCTCAGCTTAGGCAATACCCCATCAGCGCCCAGCAAGAACAGGCGATTTCTCAACAAATTCAGGATTATGTGTTACAAGGTGTTTTGGTAGAAATCAGGTCACCCGCCAATACACCCTTATATCCTGTTAAAAAGAAAGTGTCCTCCAAAGAAACTATGGTGAAATATCGCATGGTGCACGACTTACGGGAAATCAATAAGGTTTTGGCACCGGTCACCCCTGTGGTACCGAATCCTCATACCTTACTGTCTCAAATTCCCAGCACTGCTGCATATTTTACGGTAATTGACTTATCAAACGCATTTTTTTCTGTGCCACTACATAAGAACTGTTGGCATTTGTTTGCCTTTACACTCAAGGGTAAACAATTAGCATGGACAAGATTGCCACAAGGTATGGTACACTCACCAACTTTGTACTCTGAAGCAATGCAGACCGTGCTAAAAAATTTCATTCCAGAACCAGGAGTAGTCATTCTACAGTATGTAGATGACTTACTTATTTGTTGCCCTGATGAACAGACGGCAGTTACCTCAACTGTTAATTTCTTAATTTTCCTAGCGCAAGAAGGCTGTAAAGTAAATAGACAGAAACTCCAGGCTTGTCAACAAACAGTCGTGTTTTTAGGTCACTGCATATCACAGGGCATCAGACACCTCACACCTCAACGTACGGAAGCCATACGTAACATGCTTGAACCCAGGAATCACAAACAGCTGCGTGCTTTCCTAGGTATTGTTTCACACTGTAGACAGTGGATCATACATGCAAGTCAACTCATGCAGCCTTTATATGACTGTATTGCCAACACACCATATTCACTCAGTGAAGAGGCTAAACAGTCATTTTCCTCTTTGAAAACAGCACTGGTATCAGCTCCGGCTTTGGGACTCCCAGACTACACTAAACCTTTTCAATTGATGGCAGCTGAGATATCCTCACATGCTACAGGGGTGCTCACACAAAAACATGGAAACAAACAGAGACCTGTGGCATACATATCAGCTCATCTGGACCCTGTAGCTAGAGCCGCACCTTCTTGTGTAAGAGTAGTAGCCGCAATTTCACTGTTATTAGATAAAGCTTCTGAGATTGTTCTTGATCACCCACTTCTAGTTCAGACCACTCATGATGTACATGGCATTCTTAACCAGGTCCAACCTAAACATATTTCAATGGCCAGACACCTCCGTCTCCAATGTTCCCTACTACTGCCGCCCAACATTTCCTTTGCCAGGATTCAGACTCTTAATCTCGCGTCTTTGCTCCCTTTAGAGTCTGAGGGGGGTACCATACCTGAGGAAACTGCACTCTCCAACTCCTTTGACCCATCAAAGTCAATGCATGATTGTGTACAATTAATGGAACAAGAGACTCAGGGCTTATGTAATGTACGTGACAAGCCACTCTGTAATGCTACATTTGAACTTTTCATAGATGGCAGTAGATATGCAGATATGAATGGACAATTTCATACAGGTTATGCGGTAGTAACTCAGCATGAAGTGCTGAAAGCAGAACCTCTCCCTGCTAATCAGTCTGCACAAGAAGCAGAACTTACGGCATTAGTTGAAGCTCTAAAAATAGCCAAAGATCAGACAGCAAACATATACACTGATTCTAGATATGCACATGGCATTATTTTCGATTTTGGCGTAATATGGAGAGCCAGAGGTTATATGACTGCTTCAGGCCAACCTGTTAAACATGCCTCCCTCATTAGACAGATTCTGGAGGCAGCACAAGAAACTAAAGAAATAGCGGTGATAAAGGTAGCTGCACATGTGAGACTTGACACCGAGGAAGCCAGGGGTAACGATAAAGCCGATAAGGCAGCAAAACAGGCAGCACGTAAACCCTTACATCATGCCCACACACTAGATAGCTCTGAAGATGATGAGGAAAGATTGAAGGAAGCTCAGAAACAGGTAGACGACGAAGAACGAGGGCAGTGGCAGAAAAAAGGGGCAGAAGATCAGCAAGGATTATGGAAAAAAGGAACTTTGTTGTGTTTACCCAGAGCCTGGTACCCCGCAGTGGCAAGTGACCTCCACCTACCCACGCATGTGTCGGCAAATGGTATGACGCTCAAGGTAAAAGAAAGGTGGTTGGCTCCAGGCTTTGGTAATTTTGCTCGGAACATGTGTGCTGCATGCGCTATATGCCTGGCACACAATCCAGGTCAGGCCATTAAAACCCCAACCAAGCATCATGTAAGACCACTGTATCCCTTTCAAAGACTCCAGATCGACTACATCCAACTTCCTAGGTACAATGGATACGAATATGTGCTTGTGTGTGTGGACATGTTCTCAGGGTGGCCAGAGGCTTATCCAGTTCGTAAAGCCTCAGCAAAAACTACTGCCATTAAAATAGCACATGAACTGATACCCCGTTACGGCATGCCTGAGGTGATCGAGTCAGATAGGGGTACCCATTTTACTGGGGAAATATTCCAGAATGTTATGAAAATGTTGGGAGTAGAAAACCAGTTTCACACTCCATATCATCCACAGAGTTCAGGTAAAGTGGAAAGATTAAATGGGACAATAAAATTAAAAATCCAGAAGGCCATGGCAGAAACAGGAAAGCCTTGGACCGAGTGTCTACCACTTGCCCTGTATTCCATCCGAAACACCCCAAGGGGGAAGGCTAAGCTGTCACCACATGAGATTCTTTTTGGTAGAGCAGCAAATTTGGGTTGTTATTTTCCACAACAACTGATGTTGAACACTGAGACTTTAACTGCTTATGTACAAGAATTACAAAAACGTTTAACTAAAGTGCATTCGCAAGTTTTTGCTTCCCTTCCAGATCCAGAAAATCTCGAAGGAGGCCACAAGTTGGAACCTGGTGATCAAGTCTATGTGAAAAGACACACCAGAAAGACTCTGGAACCGAGATTTGACGGACCTTTCCAAGTCCTGTTAACAACTCCAACAGCAGTCAAGCTTGAAGGAAAGGCATCATGGATACATGCAAGCCATTGCAAAAAAGCAGTATAAGACTCATGATATTGATGTTAATAATGTTAACCTCAACGGAGGCATGGGAAAGACTGAATTCTCTAGCCCCTTTGAACAATAGATTCGTACAACATCATAGAAAATTAGTGCATGACTTGTTAAATAATACGCAACCCCTGGCAGATTGTTGGATCTGTACCCATTCACCAGTATCAGCCACAAGTATACCTTTTCTAGCAGTTACCGTGTCAGCTGAAGAAATATTCGCTTGGCCTAATTGTTCAGACAACCTGGCCAACAACCAACCTGGCAATACTAGACTATGGAATACTACAATCGCCATACCAATTGTGGGATGGGTAGAATTTCCTTGGTGGCAGGGCAATCTTACAGGAAAAATAGACAACTTACAATATTTAGCATTCAAGGGAGGAAAATGGGTACCTAGGAATAAGACTGGATTAACTGATTTAGGACAGGTCCCCACTGAAAATCTACAGCTCAGTTTCAGTACAACCACCCCTTCCTCTGATGCTTTCAAACCTATAGTATTGGAAAGATATATACATAATAGAAAATGGGAACATTCTGAGTTGTTCCCCCAAGGTGATGCAGACAGTTGTACAAGTAAGCCGGGGAACCTGGTTTGTAATGAATCCAATGAGTATGTCAACGGAATGCATGTATGTGGGAATCCCGCAGCCGGGTACTGTAGTCCCTTGGGAAAAAACCCTCTTGGTGTATGCTTCAGAATGTATCTAGTTTTGTGGATTTGGCTCACAGATTGGTATTGCAGCACTCAGCTTTGTGGGATCTGCCTGAGGGTACATTTTGGATATGCGGAGAAGGAGCATATAAATGGCTTCCCGTAGGTATAAAGGGTACTTGTACATTAGGACGCCTAACCCCGGCTACTTTCATAATTTCAAATAAACAAGTGAATATGCAAGCCGTGCCCAAGCACACACTGTATAAAAGAGCTGCAGATAACTCACCACGTCCCTCGGGGAGGCCGCATATAGTACAAATGGGAATTCCCAACAAAATTGCTAGTACCATTTTTATTTATCCTATGTTAACACAAATGTGGGATAAATTAGTTAGAGCCACGGATTATCTAGATGATCAGATTTGGGATATATTGGACATATTAAATACTAGTATAGCTGTACAGAATCAGCTTATAATAGTCACTAACCAACATACCCTGGTATTGGATTACCTAACTGCCTCACAAGGGGGTATGTGTCAAATCATCGGACCCACCTGCTGTCATTATATAGACCCGAATAGTACTATGAGTATGAGATTTAAATTAAAAGACGTACAACGACTCAGGGATCAGTATGACAAAGACAATGACCAAAATAAGGATAGCTGGTGGTCAGATACCTTTTCTTTTCTTAACCCGGCCAATTGGTTCAGAGGGATCGGTGGGTGGGTTACCGGGATTATGCAAAGCCTAATACATACAGTTATAGTTATTGTAATTATATATGTATTATTCAAGGTTGTACTCAAGGGTATCTCGGTATGCACAAATAAATTTTGTGTAATGGATGCGAGAATATAAAGTTTTTTTTTGTAATATCACAAAAAGAATGACTAAAATGATCGACAAGGTTTTGAATGGAATATGTCAAAGGGGGGATTGTGAAGAGCAGAACAAAAATGATTACCTCAATGAACAAAAATAAAAAAAAAGAATTTGTGATAAATATTGACCTGTCCATTCAAGGACATTTTAGCTATAGTATGAAATCCTGTTTTTCTTGTCTGTGGAATTGCCTTTGTACTGTTTGTTGTGAAACTGCCGCCCACGAAACTGTTTTCTTTTCTTTTCTTTCTTTCCTGTTTTGTCTCTTTGTTTAAACATGCAAAACTTGTATAACCACTAAACCTACTGAAACAACTATAAAGAAGGGGTAGCACCTTGAAGGCAGGCGTGCTTCAGAGACTTCCCAGTGATACACTATACAAGACGTGTCTTGTGTATTATTTCTGGTGTTTCCCCACTTCCAAAGGCTGCTCCGACTGAGTGTGATCCCGACACTGGTATATGTCCCTCATCCTGGGCCCCATCCTCATAAATATATGTATCCTCCATCCTGGTATATGTCCCCCATTCTGTCACTTTAATGTATAGAAAAAAATAAACTGCTATACTCATCTTCCATCTGCTCCCCCACTGCTTGGCGTACCCAGCTGACTTCAGCATGTAAGTAATGGGAGTGCATGACATCACTGCCATGCTCCTCTAAGTCACATGCACTTCGACATCAGCTGCTTGCCACTAATTGTCCGGTAGCGCGTATTGCCACGCACGGATCCGACGGGTCTCTGCACTGTAACAATACACTTCACCTGAATGTGCATCTGAGGACCCACATTCAGTTGAAGTTTACGATGACTTCGGCTGGCCTCCACCTGCATGGGCCCGTTTGTGGTCACGACCGGTTATGCCCCTGTTTGCAATGAGTTGGATATTATGTACAGTGGGGGAAAAAAGAACTTAGTCAGCGACCAATTGTGCAAGTTCTCCCAGACAGAGGCCTGTAGTTGACATCATAGGTCAAAATGAGAAAACAAATCCAGAAAATCTCTGATTTGGCAAGATTTTTTTTTGCAAAATATGGTGGAAAATAAGTATTTGGTCATTAACAAAAGTTCATCTTAATATTTTGTTATATATCCTTTGTTGGCAACCACAGTGGTCAAACGATTTCTGTAAGTCTTCACAAGGTTGGCACGCACTGTTGGTGGTATGTGGGCCCATTGCTCCATGCAGATCTCCTCTAGAGCAGTGACGTTTTGGGCCTGTCGCTGGGCAACAGGGATTTTCAACTCCCTCCAAAGGTTTTCTATGGAGTTGAGATCTGGAGACTGGCTAGGCCACTCCAGGCCCTTCATATGCTTCTTACAAAGCCACTCCTTCGTTGCCCTAGTGGTGTGCTTGTGATTATTATCATGCTGAAAGACCCATCCACGCTTCATCTTCAATGCCCTTGCTGAAGGAAGGAGGTTTGCACTCAAAATCTCACAATATATGGCCCCATTCATTTTTTCATGTACACGGATCAGTCGTCCTGGTCCCTTTGCAGAGAAACAGCCCCAAAGCATGATGTTGCCACCCCCATGATTCACAGTAGGTATGGTGTTCTTTGGATGCAACTCAGCATTCTGTCTCCTCCAAACACGATGAGTTTTATTTCTACCAAACAGTTCTACTTTGGTTTCATCAGACCATATGACATTCTCCCAATACTCTCCTGGATAATCCAAATGCTCTCTAGCAAACTTTAGATGGGCCCGGACATGTACTGGCTTAATCAGGGGGACACGTCTGACACTGCAGGATCTGAGTCCCTGGCGATGTAGTGTGTTACTGATGGTAGCCTTTTGTTACGGTGGTCCCAGCTCTATGTAGGTCATTAACTAGGTCCCCTTTTGATTCTGGGATTTTTGCTCACCGTTCTTGTAATCATTTTGACCCCATGGGGTGAGCTCTTGTGTGGAGCCCCAGATAGAGGGAGAGTATCAGTGGTCTTATATGTCTTCCATTTTCTTATTATTGCTCCCACATCCTATGACTAAGGGCGCCGTGGTGCGCCAGAAACGCGTCAGGCAGAGAGAGTCTCTCTCTCTCTTTTTTATTATTGTTTTTTAAAATGCTTCAATAAATTTTGGATATTTTATTTACACTGGATGGACGTGCTGGATATTCCCTTTTTCTTTCTTCCACTATTGCTCCCACAGTTGATTTCATCACACCAAGCTGCTTGCCTATTGCAGATTCAGTCTTCCCAACCTGGTGCAGGGCTACAATTTTGCTTCTGGTGTCCTTTGACAGCTCTTTGGTCTTCACTATAGTGGAGGTTGGAGTGTGACTGTTTGAGGTTGTGGACAGGTGGTCGACCTATGATGTCAATTACGGGCCTCTCTCATCTTTTTAAGTGGGAGAACTTGCACATTTGGTGTCTGACTAAATACTTTTTTCCCACTGGATATGTGGATAGTAATTTTCACAGTGATGTCTGACTTCTATATACCGTATGTATTTATAGTATACTAGATGGTGGCCCGATTCTAACGCATCAGGTATTCAAGAATATGCATGTCCACGTAGTATATAACACAGCCACAGCTGTTATGGACCTGGTGGTTAGGAGCACACGGAATGACCTGATGGTTAAACTAACACAGGACAAGCTCTGGGAAGTGGGAGCTCTGCTGACCGCAACCCCTAATCCTATCACACACACTAGAAATAGCCGTGGAGCATACCTAACTCTGCCTAGACGCCTCTTCACAGCCTAAGAGCTAACTACCCCGAGAGAAAGGAAATAAAGCCTAACTTGCCTCAGAGAAATTCCCCAAAGGAAAAGGCAGCCCCCCACAAATATTAACTGTGAGTTAAGATGAAAGTCACAAACACAGGAATGAAACAAGTTTCAGCAAAGGGAGGCCAGACTTACTAAACAGACTGAGGATAGAAAAGGTATCTTTGCGGTCAGCACAAAAAACTACAAAAAGACCACGCAGAGTGTGCAAAAAGACCCCCGCACCGACTCACGGTGCGGAGGTGCCACTCTGCATCCCAGAGCTTCCAGCTAGCAAGGCAAAATCATGATAGCAAGCTGGACAAGAAAACAATGAACAACAAAAAAACTAGCAGGGACTTAGCTTCTGCTGGAGTAGACAGGTCACCAGAAAGATCCAAGAGCGAACTGAACCAGTACTAGAACATTGACAGCTGGCATGGAGTAACGATCTGAGTGGAGTTAAATAGAGCAGAAAGCCAAAGAATAAACTAGGTCACCTGTGGAAGGAACCTCAGAACCAGCAGCTCCACTCACAGCCACCAGAGGGAGTCCATGGACAGACCTCGCCGAAGTACCATTCATGACCACAGGAGGGAGTTCGATAACAGAATTCACAACAGTACCCCCCCTTTGAGGAGGGGTCACCGAACCCTCACCAGAGCCCCCAGGCCGATCAGGACGAGCCACATGAAAGGCACGAACCAGATCGGCATACGAGAATCCAAAATCTTCTCCACCACATACTCCAACTCCCCCTCGACCAACACCGGGGCAGGAGGGTCAACGGAGGGAACCATAGGCGCCACGTATCTCCGCAATAACGACCTATGGAACACATTATGGATGGCAAAAGAAGCTGGAAGGGCCAAATGAAATGACACAGGATTGAGAACTTCAGAAATCTTATAAGGACCAATGAAACGAGGCTTAAACTTAGGAAAGGAAACCTTCATAGGAACATAACGAGATGACAACCAAACCAAATCCCCAACACGAAGTCGGGGACCAACACAGCGATGGCGGTTAGCGAAACGTTGAGACTTCTCCTGGGACAATGTCAAATTGTCCACTACGTGAGTCCAAATTTGCTGCAATCTGTCCACCACAGAATCCACACCAGGACAGTCCGAAGGCTCAACCTGCCCTGAACAAAAACGAGGATGGAAACCAGAATTACAGAAAAAAGGCGAAACCAAAGTAGCCGAGCTGGCCCGATTATTAAGGGCGAACTCAGCCAAGGGCAAGAAGGACACCCAATCATCCTGATCAGCAGAAACAAAGCATCTCAGATATGTTTCCAAAGTCTGATTGGTTCGTTCTGTTTGGCCATTTGTCTGAGGATGGAAAGCCGAAGAAAAAGACAAATCAATGCCCATCTTAGCACAAAAGGACTGCCAAAACCTCAAAACAAACTGGAAACCTCTGTCCGAGGCGATGTTCTCCGGAATGCCATGCAAACGAACCACATGCTGGAAAAATAATGGCACCAAATCAGAGGAAGAAGGCAATTTAGACAAGGGTACCAAATGGACCATCTTAGAGAAGCGATCACAAACCAGCCAGATGACCGACATCCTTTGAGAGACAGGGAGATCTGAAACAAAATCCATGGAAATATGCGTCCAGGGCCTCTTCAGGACGGGCAAGGGCAAAAGCAACCCACTGGCATGAGAACAGCAGGGCTTAGCCCGAGCACAAGTCCCACAGGACTGCACAAAAGAACGCACATCCCGTGACAAGGAAGGCCACCAAAAGGATCTAGCCACCAAATCTCTGGTACCAAAGATTCCAGGATGACCAGCTAACACCGAACAATGAATCTCAGAGATAACTCTACTAGTCCATCTATCAGGGACAAACAGTTTCTCCGCTGGACAATGGTCAGGTCTATCAGCCTGAAATTTCTGCAGCACCCGCCGCAAATCAGGGGAGATGGCAGACAAAATTACCCCCTCTTTGAGAATACCAGCCGGCTCAGGAACACCCGGAGAGTCAGGCACAAAACTCCTTGAAAGGGCATCAGCCTTCACATTCTTAGAGCCCGGAAGGTATGAAACCACAAAATCGAAATGGGAGAAAAACAGCGACCATCGAGCCTGTCTAGGATTCAACCGTTTGGCAGACTCGAGATAAGTCAAATTCTTGTGATCCGTCAAGACCACCACGCGATGCTTGGCTCCTTCAAGACAATGTCGCCACTCCTCGAATGCCCACTTCATAGCCAACAACTCTCGATTGCCAACATCATAATTGCGCTCAGCAGGCGAGAATTTTCTAGAAAAGAAAGCACATGGTTTCATCACCGAGCCATCAGAACTTCTTTGAGATAAAACAGCCCCTGCTCCAATCTCAGAAGCATCCACCTCGACCTGAAACGGGAGTGAAACATATGGCTGGCACAACACAGGGGCAGAAGAAAAACGATGCTTCAACTCCTGAAAAGCCTCAACGGCCGCAGAGGACCAATTGACCACATCAGCACCTTTCTTGGTCAAATCAGTCAACGGTTTAACAACACTAGAAAAATTAGCGATGAAGTGACGCTAAAAATTAGCAAAGCCCAGGAACTTCTGCAGGCTCTTCACAGATGTAGGCTGAGTCCAATCATAAATGGCCTGAACTTTAACAGGGTCCATCTCGATAGTAGAAGGGGAAAAAATGAAACCCAAAAATGAAACCTTCTGAACTCCGAAGAGACATTTAGACCCCTTCACAAACAAGGAATTCGCACGAAGGACCTGGAACACCATTCTGACCTGCCTCACATGAGACTCCCAATCATCCGAAAAGACCAAAATATCATCCAAATATACAATCATGAATCTATACAGGTACTTTCGGAAGATGTCATGCATAAAGGACTGAAACACAGATGGAGCATTAGAAAGCCCGAATGGCATCACCAGGTACTCAAAATGGCCCTCGGGCGTATGAAATGCTGTTTTCCATTCATCGCCCTGTTTAATACGCACAAGATTATACGCCCCTCGAAGATCTATCTTGGTGAACCAACTAGCCCCCTTAATCCGAGCAAACAAATCAGACAGTAGCGGCAAAGGGTACTGAAATTTGACCGTGATCTCATTAAGAAGGCAGTAATCAATACAAGGTCTCAAAGAACCATCCTTCTTGGCCACAAAAAATAACCCTGCTCCCAATGGTGATGACGACGGGCGAATATGCCCTTTCTCCATGGACTCCTTTATATAACTCCGCATAGCGGCGTGTTCTGGCACAGATAAATTGAACAGTCGGCCCTTAGGAAACTTACAACCAGGAATCAAATTAATAGCACAATCGCAATCCCTATGAGGAGGTAGGGCACTGGATTTGGGCTCATCAAATACATCCCGGTAATCCGACAAAAACTCAGGGACTTCAGAGGGAGTGGAAGACGAAATTGACAGCAATGGAACATCACCATGTACCCCTTGACAACCCCAGCTGGACACAGACATTGATTTCCAATCCAACACTGGATTATGGACCTGTAGCCAAGGCAACCCCAAAACGACCACATCATGCAGATTATGCAACACCAAAAAGCGAATATCCTCCTGATGTGCAGGAGCCATGCACATGGTCAATTGAGTCCAGTACTGAGGCTTATTCTTGGCCAAAGGCGTAGCATCAATTCCTCTCAATGGAATAGGATACTGCAAGGGTTCCAAGAAAAAACCACAGCTCCTGGCAAACTCTAAGTCCATCAAATTCAGGGCAGCTCCTGAATCCACAAATGCCATAACAGAATAAGACGACAAAGAGCAAATCAGAGTAACGGACAAAAGAAATTTAGACTGTACCGTACCAATGGTGACAGACCTAGCGAACCGCTTAGTGCGCTTAGGACAATCGGAGATAGCATGAGTGGAGTCACCACAGTAAAAACACAGCCCATTCTGACGTCTGTGTTCTTGCCGTTTAGCTCTGGTCAAAGTCCTATCACATTGCATAGGCTCAGGCCTCTGCTCAGAGAATACCGCCAAATGGTGCACAGCTTTGCGCTCACGAAAGCGCCGATCGATCTGAATGACCAAGGACATAGACTCATTCAGACCAGCAGGCGTGGGAAATCCCACCATAACATCCTTAAGGGCTTCAGAAAGACCCTTTCTGAAAATTGCCGCCACGGCACACTCATTCCACTGAGTAAGCACAGATCACTTTCTAAACTTCTGACAATATACCTCTGCTTCATCCTGACCCTGACACAAAGCCAGCAAGATTTTCTCTGCCTGATCCACTGAATTAGGTTCATCATAAAGCAATCCAAGCGCCAGAAAAACCGCATCTACATCACGCAATGCAGGATCTCCTGGCGCAAGGGAAAATGCCCAGTCTTGAGGGTCGCCACGCAACAAAGAAATAATGATTTTTACTTGCCGAACGGGGTCACCAGAGGAGCGGGGTTTCAAAGCAAGAAACAGTTTACAATTATTTTTGAAATTCAGGAACTTAGATGTATCCCCAGAAAACAAATCAGGAATTGGAATTCTAGGCTCTAACATCGGATTCTGAACTACAAAATCTTGAATGCTTTGTACCCTTGCAGTGAGATGATTCACAGAAGAGGACAGACCTTGAATGTCCATATCTACACCTGTGTCCTGAACCACCCAGAGGTTAAGGGGAAAAGAAAGACAAAACACACTGCAGAGAAAAAAAAAATTGTCTCAGAACTTCTCTTATCCCTCTATTGAGATGCATTAACACTTTGGGCCAGCTGTACTGTCATGGACCTGGTGGTTAGGAGCACACGGAATGACCTGATGGTTAAACTAACACAGGACAAGCTCTGGGAAGTGGGAGCTCTGCTGACCGCAACCCCTAATCCTATCACACACACTAGAAATAGCCGTGGAGCATACCTAACTCTGCCTAGACGCCTCTTCACAGCCTAAGAGCTAACTACCCCTAGAGAAAGGAAATAAAGCC
Source organism: Ranitomeya imitator (assembly GCF_032444005.1). NCBI lineage: Eukaryota > Metazoa > Chordata > Amphibia > Anura > Dendrobatidae > Ranitomeya > Ranitomeya imitator. The sequence continues at coordinate 1,190,007,192 of NC_091282.1, forward strand.
TAACTTGCCTCAGAGAAATTCCCCAAAGGAAAAGGCAGCCCCCCACAAATATTAACTGTGAGTTAAGATGAAAGTCACAAACACAGGAATGAAACAAGTTTCAGCAAAGGGAGGCCAGACTTACTAAACAGACTGAGGATAGAAAAGGTATCTTTGCGGTCAGCACAAAAAACTACAAAAAGACCACACAGAGTGTGCAAAAAGACCCCCGCACCGACTCACGGTGCGGAGGTGCCACTCTGCATCCCAGAGCTTCCAGCTAGCAAGGCAAAATCATGATAGCAAGCTGGACAAGAAAACAATGAACAACAAATAAACTAGCAGGGACTTAGCTTCTGCTGGAGTAGACAGGTCACCAGAAAGATCCAAGAGCGAACTGAACCAGTACTAGAACATTGACAGCTGGCATGGAGTAACGATCTGAGTGGAGTTAAATAGAGCAGCCAGCCAAAGAATAAACTAGGTCACCTGTGGAACGAACCTCAGAACCAGCAGCTCCACTCACAGCCACCAGAGGGAGTCCATGGACAGAACTCGCCGAAGTACCATTCATGACCACAGGAGGGAGTTCGATAACAGAATTCACAACACACAGCCACGTAGTATATTGCACAGACACGTAGTATATTGCACAGCCACGTAGTATATTGCACAGAGCACGTAATATATTGCACAGCCACGTTGTATATTGCACAGGCCACGTAGTATGTTGCACAGCCCACGTAGTATATACTCACCTTCCATCCGCAGCTGTTACCGCCGCATATGCTGCGCTGTTTCCTGCTGTCGCGGCTGTCATCAATGACCGTGGCCGTCATCACTGACCGCGGCTGCTAATTTAGTCCCCGGCTTTTGGCCATGGTAGGCCCAACAGCACCCATGCTCCCGCCGCCGCTTGTGCTGCGCTGTTTCCTGCTGTCGTGGCCGTCATCAATGACCGCGGCCGCTAATTTAGTCCCCAGCTTTTGGCTGTGGTAGGCCCAACAGCACCCATGCTCCCGCAGCCGCTTGTGCTGCGCTGTTTCCTACTGTTGCGGCCGTCATCAATGACTGCGGCCGCTAATTTAGTCCCCGGCTTTTGGCCGTGGTAGGCCCAACAGCGTCCATGGTCCCACCCGGCTCCACCCTTCTCATGTTGACTCCGCCCCCTTTGCAGGTCTTCTGGCCGGGCCTGTACGGAGTGGGTGGGGACTCGCTCTGCATACTTCCTGGCCTCCCCTGCCCTTTTGTCTACGCCCACTGGCTGGCCACGACCAATGAATATCTGTGACAGACAGACAGATAGGTAGACAGACAGACAGACGGAAGTGCCCCTTCGACAACTATATAGTAGATTCCCCACACTTGTGGTGGTGGATTATCATGTAATCTGGACTAATGGCCGTAGAAAAGTGCATAACATGTACAGCAACCCAAATTTATAGTCAGAGACATTTATTTGGATGTTATCTCTACTGATTCTTTTACCCATGATTTGTGTAATTACAGATTTCCTTGCCTGGAATAAGTGTTGAGTTGTCCCAAAATTTAGATAATCAGAAACTGAAGACTTAAGCGAGAACAGAGCACCACACATACTAGCTGTTCTGAAGATGAATGTCAGCTGAGAAGAGACAATGTCTTGCCTTTACTCTATTCTTATCTGCCAGCCAAATTCATTTATTATTGTTGAATTTTTCACTGGTCCTATAGTGACAACATATTCCTCAGAGTTGTACAAAGAGCGTTGGAACTGTATCCAAGACTGTCCATTCCACCAAATGGGCTCATCTTGTGACAGCCTTCATTTCTAGAACAATCATGGCCTAATTCTACAGGACAATTGTTCTGACGAATAATTTTTTGACAACAATTTTGAGGCAGATTCTTTTCCAAAGACGCCATCCGGAAATGTTTTGGATAAGTTTACTATTGATTTTATTGGGAAAACGCAACTCATACTCATATTTTCAAAACGTTTCATTAAAATCATTAGGAATCCTATTACGGTAAGCAAAAACATATTTGACAAATTTTAAATGTGGATTTTGGAACAGAATCCGCTTCATAATCCTCATCAAAAAATGTATGGGAACCTATTACAGTACTTTGATATGGATTTTGAAACATATTCTGCTACAAAATTCACATCAAAAACAGCTTCAAATAGTTTTACGAATAGGTTTCCTATTGAAATCAAAAGCAAAAATTCCCTTATAGTCCGAGTTTTTTTTCAATGTTGAAGGAGAAGTTTCATATCAATTCTTGACATGTTTGGTTGAAAAATGCTCCAAATTTGAATCAATAGAAGCAGAAAATGCCAAATGCAAAAATAAAACTCTAACCCGCCCACAAAACGTTCCTAAAAACTACTGTTAGGACTGGCGGAACGCACCAAGACAGATGATAAAGGTGCGTTCGCAGTCCGGGGTCCACCGTGCAGGTGAGAACCTGCTGCTAGCAATTAGCAGACAATATGGCGGTACACTAAAGTATACACGCGTGGGTTAAACCTCACCCAGCGTGAAGAAAGCGATCCTGTTAATTCACAGGACCGCAGTACCGCACTAGTGCGCGAGCAAGTGGTCAGCGGACTTAACCCCAGAAGGGATTGGAGCCCGATTAGACCCTTGCTGGCGTAACACCGCAACTGGGTGTGTAGAGAACCTTAAGCAATCTGTGCACAAGAGTGCGAGCGATGCCGCACTAACGGACGCCACTAACCACCCAGACTCGGGTATGGAAAGCGCAAGGCAGGCGCACGGCGCCGTACTGGCAGGCACAGCTACAGGACGCTGTGATGTGTGTTAGTGCTGTAGGCTAAGTCGGGCGCTAGGTAGCAGCCATACACCTTCCGCGAACAGACATTCAATAGGGTAGGGGTTTCCAAGGACGACTTGCACTCACAACATACACACATAAGCAATTGTAAAACAATACTAGCGCATGGCCGTGCGGTCATGCGCAGTTTATATAACAGCAGCACAGGAAGTGGCCACAGCACTTTTGCCCTTCTAGGACCTGCCAAGAGGACCAATGGAATGTGCTGCAGAGCCTGAGCACATGACCCTCGATCTCCAACGGGAGACCTTACGCTGGGCATGCTCAGTACATGCAGACAAGGACTTAGTCCCAGAGAAGTCCGCTCGCTGCTGACCAGCACTGACTTTAAAGGCAGAGACTGGAGAAGCAGCACTAACTCTCAGAACAGAGTGAGAATGAGCAAGACGCTGGGACCGACGTCCTTGCTGAGCAGGCTCCACTGCGGCTGGACAAGAATGGGAGACCGCAGCGGAAGTGGCTCGAGATTCCCCCTGTGCAGAAGCGGGAACTCGACCCCTAACATTACCCCCCCTCCTAGGGCCCCCCCCTCCTTGGGCCTCGCTACGTTCGAAGGCAGCAATGAGCTGCGGGGCCCGAATGTGCTCAACAGGTTCCCAGGACCTGTCCTCGGGGCCATAACCCTTCCAGTCCACCAAATAAAATTTTTTACCACGCACCACCTTGCACCCCAAAATAGCGTTCACCTCATAATCGTCCGTAGACGAACCCGATGTCCCAGCAGATGACTCGGAAAAGCGGGACATATACACGGGTTTCAAGAGGGACACATGAAAGGTGTCGGTGATACCCAGGCGTGGCGGAAGGGCCAAACGATAGACCACAGGATTAACCTGCTCGAGGACCTTGAATGGACCCAAGTAGCGAGGAGCAAATTTAGTGGACTCAACTCGCAGCCTGATGTTACGGGCGGAGAGCCACACCAAGTCGCCAGGAGCAAAGGTCGGGGCGGGGCGCCGATGAGCATCAGCGGAGGACCTCATTCTCTCCTTAGAGGCCCGAATGGCATCCTGAGTGCGGTCCCAAATATCCCGTGCCTCCACAGCCCAGTCTGCCACCCTGGAGTCGGCGGAAGACACGGGCATAGGCACAGGTACCCGTGGATGCTGACCATAGTTGAGGAGGAATGGGGTTTGTCCAGTGGAGTCGGCAACGGCGTTGTTCAGTGCAAACTCTGCCCATGATAGCAAGGATGCCCAGTCATCCTGCCTGGCTGAAACAAAATGTCGCAGGTATGTGACCAAGGTCTGGTTGGCCCTCTCTACCAACCCATTCGTCTCGGGATGATAAGCGGAAGAGAGATTCAACTCAATACTGAGAAGACGACAGAGCTCTCTCCAGAACCGAGACGCAAACTGGGGACCCCGGTCACTGACAATTTTGTCTGGCATACCATGTAGGCGGAAGATATGTCTGATGAACAACGCTGCCAAGGCCCGTGCAGAAGGTAACCGCGGCAGCGGCACCAAATGCACCATTTTTGAGAAATGATCGGTGATGACCCAAATGATGGTACAGCCGCGAGACTTGGGCAAACCCACAACAAAGTCCATCCCGACCATCTCCCAGGGCCTATCTGCCACCGGCAAGGGATAGAGCAAACCAGCTGGCCTTTGACGCGGAGATTTATTTTTGGCGCAGGAGACACACGCCAGAACGTAATCCCTGACATCCCGGACCATATGCGGCCACCAGTACGTCCTCGCCAGTAGCTCAGATGTCCTCTTTGTCCCAAAGTGTCCACCCACCCTGGACGAATGAGCCCAAGAGAGAACCTCCGGTCGCAAATTAATGGGCACAAAAGTCTTGCCCGGAGGCACAGACTCTAGCGATACCGGCACCACGGTTCTCAGGCTCTCGGAAGGGACAATAAGCCGAGGCTCCTCTTCCTCCTCCTCAGTTGACATAAGGGAGCGAGAGAGAGCGTCAGCACGGATATTCTTCTCCCCGGCGAGATAATGCAGGGAAAAGTGGAACCGGGAGAAGAACAGGGACCATCTGGCCTGGCGAGAATTTAGCCGCTGGGCTGTCTGCAAATAGACCAAATTTTTGTGGTCCGTGTAAACTTGGAAGGGAAACCGCGCACCTTCCAGAAGGTGTCTCCACTCCGAAAAGGCCAACTTCATTGCTAGCAACTCCCTGTCCCCGATGGAGTAGTTCCTCTCCGCTGGCGTGAAGGTCTTGGAGAAGAAGAAGCATGGATGCTTCCGACCTTGAGCATCCTTTTGGTAGAGGACTGCTCCAGCACCAACGGACGAGGCATCCACCTCCAGTAGGAATGGCTTATCCACATCGGGACGATGTAAGATGGGAGCGCTAGCAAAGTGGGACTTAATAGAAGTGAAGGCCTTGGAGACCTCTTCCGACCACAATTTGGGATTCGCTCCCTTCTTGGTGAGGGCTACCAAGGGAGCCACCAGAGTTGAGAAGTGGGGAATGAACTGGCGGTAATAGTTTATGAACCCCATAAAGCGCTGCACCGCTTTAAGAGAATGGGGCTCTTGCCAGTCCATCACAGCCTGTAGTTTGGCAGGATCCATAGCCAATCCCTGGGCGGAGATGATATAGCCCAGGAAAGGTAAGGACTCCTGCTCAAACACACACTTCTCCAACTTTGCGTAAAGAGAGTTTGCCCGTAGGAGGTCGAAGACTCTGCCAACATCTCTCCGGTGGGAGTCAATATCTGGAGAAAAGATGAGAATATCATCCAGATAGACTACAACCGAGGTGGAAAGCATATCCCGGAAGATGTCGTTGACAAAGTCTTGAAAAACGGCAGGTGCATTACAGAGCCCGAAGGGCATCACCAGATACTCATAGTGCCCATCTCTGGTGTTAAATGCCGTTTTCCACTCGTCCCCCTCACGGATGCGAATCAGGTTGTAAGCACCCCGCAGATCTAGTTTCGTAAACACTCTAGCTCCCCGAAGCCTATCGAAAAGCTCAGATATCAACGGCAAAGGGTACTTGTTCTTAACTGTGATAGCATTAAGACCCCTGTAGTCTATGCATGGACGTAGTTCTCCATTCTTCTTCTGCACGAAGAAGAACCCTGCCCCAGCAGGTGACACTGACTTCCTAATGAACCCTCTTGCCAGATTCTCTTGTATGTACTGAGACATTGCCTCCGTTTCCGGGAGAGATAATGGGTAGACTCGACCCCGGGGAGGCTCAGCACCAGGCAAGAGATCGATAGGACAGTCATAGGGGCGATGGGGCGGAAGGGTCTCCGCCGCCTTCTTGGAGAACACGTCTGCATAAGACCAATATTGCTTGGGGAGAGAGGATAGATCTGCGGGTACCTCAGTAGTAGCAACCTGAACGCACTCTCGGTGACACCTTCCCCCACATGATTCACCCCATCCCAGAATTCTGCCTGAGGACCACTCGATGTGAGGAGAGTGGTACCGTAGCCAAGGTATCCCCAACAGGACCTCATCAATACCCTCAGGAATGACGAGTAGAGAAATAATCTCCTGATGGGATGGCGACAGGGACAGAGTAACAGGGATGGTCTGATGTGTTATCTGTGCGGGGAGTGTCGACCCATTCACCACTCGTACCGTTACTGGTTGGGATAGCATAACCAGGGGTATTGCGTGACGTTGGGCGAAGGCAGAAGACATAAAATTGCCCTCCGCCCCAGAATCCACGCAGAGGTCTACCGAGTGGGAGGATGAGCCAAAGGTAATTGTCCCCTTAAAGGACAATTTGGAGGCAAACGTCGCAGTGTCTAGTGCACCTCCACCTACTACCACTAGACGCTGACGTTTCCTCGACCGCTGATGACATCTGGTGGCAAGATGTCCTGACTGTTGGCAAACCTGGCAACCCTGGAGTGCACGAGCAGTCTGGGACTTAGATCCCGCTCGTGACACCACCTTAGGTTCCTGAACCTCAGGAGCCTGAACTGGAGATTCCAAAGGTTTGGCGAAGGTGGGAGCCAGCCGAAACCTCTGCCTACACTGGGCTCGCTCTAACCTCCGCTCGTGAAAACGGCGGTCAATGCGAGTAGATACTGCTATTAACTCCTCCAGTGTGGCGGGAATCTCCCTAGTGGCCAGAGCGTCCTTAACGTGGTCAGCCAGCCCCCTCCAAAATATAGGGATAAGGGCTTTATCCGACCACTCCAGCTCAGATGCCAGAGTGCGGAAATGGACGGCAAAAAGGCTGACCAAGGACGAGCCCTGAGTCAGTGCCAACAGTTGGAGCGCCGTGTCATGGGTGACACGAGGTCCAAGAAAGACCTGTTTCAGAGTGCTCAGGAATAACGGAGCACTCTGCACCACATGATCGCCACGCTCCCACAGCGGCGTAGCCCACTGCAACGCCCTGTCCGACAATAAGGAAATTATAAAGCCCACCTTAGCCCGCTCTGTAGGGAAACGAGAGGCCAGAAGCTCGAGATGTATTGAGCACTGACTCACGAAACCCCTACAGGACTTACTGTCACCAGAAAATTTCTCTGGTAGCGGGAGGCGAGATAGCGTCGGTACAGGAGCGGCAGTGGACAAGGTAGCTGCAGCCACACTTGCAGCCTGAACAGCGACAGCAGTAACATCCACAGCTGAGGTTGAACGCTCAAAAGCCGCCAACCTTCCCTCCAGCTGCTGGATGTACCGCTGTAAACGCTGATCGTCCGCCATTTTACTAGCCAGACCCTGGCGCTAGTATTCTGTTAGGACTGGCGGAACGCACCAAGACAGATGATAAAGGTGCGTTCGCAGTCCGGGGTCCACCGTGCAGGTGAGAACCTGCTGCTAGCAATTAGCAGACAATATGGCGGTACACTAAAGTATACACGCGTGGGTTAAACCTCACCCAGCGTGAAGAAAGCGATCCTGTTAATTCACAGGACCGCAGTACCGCACTAGTGCGCGAGCAAGTGGTCAGCGGACTTAACCCCAGAAGGGATTGGAGCCCGATTAGACCCTTGCTGGCGTAACACCGCAACTGGGTGTGTAGAGAACCTTAAGCAATCTGTGCACAAGAGTGCGAGCGATGCCGCACTAACGGACGCCACTAACCACCCAGACTCGGGTATGGAAAGCGCAAGGCAGGCGCACGGCGCCGTACTGGCAGGCACAGCTACAGGACGCTGTGATGTGTGTTAGTGCTGTAGGCTAAGTCGGGCGCTAGGTAGCAGCCATACACCTTCCGCGAACAGACATTCAATAGGGTAGGGGTTTCCAAGGACGACTTGCACTCACAACATACACACATAAGCAATTGTAAAACAATACTAGCGCATGGCCGTGCGGTCATGCGCAGTTTATATAACAGCAGCACAGGAAGTGGCCACAGCACTTTTGCCCTTCTAGGACCTGCCAAGAGGACCAATGGAATGTGCTGCAGAGCCTGAGCACATGACCCTCGATCTCCAACGGGAGACCTTACGCTGGGCATGCTCAGTACATGCAGACAAGGACTTAGTCCCAGAGAAGTCCGCTCGCTGCTGACCAGCACTGACTTTAAAGGCAGAGACTGGAGAAGCAGCACTAACTCTCAGAACAGAGTGAGAATGAGCAAGACGCTGGGACCGACGTCCTTGCTGAGCAGGCTCCACTGCGGCTGGACAAGAATGGGAGACCGCAGCGGAAGTGGCTCGAGATTCCCCCTGTGCAGAAGCGGGAACTCGACCCCTAACAACTACTTTTATATATTGCTCTTTGGACATAGGTTTTCAGTCGGAAAAAAAACTTCATGATGTCATACCCTTACAGACTGCCCCTTTTCCATTGAAGGGTTTTGAAGGTCAAAGAAGGAGAATTTGAAAGTATTCTATTTTATTACAAGATTAAGAATAGTTTTAGGCATTTATCCATTATTATCAATGCTCAGCTGTTTCTATTGCATAGCTCACTTTACTAATTATATGATTAACATGGTTTGTGAGGGTTGTAGCAAGTCCAGAGAAAAATGTTAACATTTACTTCATTTTTTTAAAACTTTTTCTTATGTTTTTTTTTTTTTACAAGCATTTAATGTTGTTCTTTATGCTTAATAGTAACATGTCAACATAATTACAAGGGAAAACTTTCAAGACATTGTGCTTTTCCAATAAATACATTAGTCATCCTGGCTTTCATAATGAGTAATTTAGAACACTAGTTTATTGCCATAGGCTAGAAAACATTTACTGACATCAGTTATGGCTGCGGATTTAACAGCCCTGATTAGAAATACTGGCAGTCACTCAGACGTCTTACAGTTACATATACCTTAAAAAATGCATTTACACTATTTACATCTTTGATCATGCCTGTCTTTAAATAGTTTCCTTGTAAATCTTCATCTTGTGGATTCTTAGAAAAGAAGTGGCCAGATAAGAGATCCTTTGTATAGCTCCCTGTCATTATTAAGGGGATGTGTGGATGAATGTGCTGCCTTCTCAGTCCACTACTTCATTTTTCTCTATTGCTTCTTGCGGAAGCAAGCTTCTATTTTTATTTTATATCAAATTTGATAACGTTCCAAAAAATTCCTATCTTCTCTATGTACCACTGCAAGGTCATGGTCAGAATTTAAAAAGTAAAGTCATTCAGTATTGTGCCTTTAGTCTACAATCCATGTATCCCTTGTCCTAGCCCCATTAATGCCTCATGCCCCCAAATATACTGTAATCAGTATAGATTGCTTGTCCTGGGAAAGTACCCATGTGACCTATTATGACTATATAACTAGGCTGCGAGTGTGGGGCTCTTGAAATACCATTTCTATGGCTGTCTGTATTGACCAGTACTCACACAAAGTGGTTTCATCACATAGCTGTAACTCGACTGCAGAGGCATCTCTGTAGGAGAATGTGGAGACATGGGGGTCATCTAGCTAGAACAGCATGGATCAGGGATCGTCCCGCCGAACGCCCGCTCTCCCTTTTAACTTGGGTAAAATCCTACTCAGACAATACAGGGTGAGGGTAAAACAGTGTGGCAATAAGTTATTGAACCACAACACAGGCAGATAACATGTATGTGGTGAAATATGTGTGTATATATATATATGTGTGTGTGTGCAGTGGACTATGTATAGATTTATTGTGTCACTGGCAATAATGTAACATCTGTCTTGAAAAGCTGCATGTCGCACCCAGGTGTTAATATGTACTTTCCTAGGACAAATTGACTTCTGTCCCCAAATCTCACCAGGGGGTTGTGCTGAGATCCAAGAAGAAAGGGAACATTTGACACCTCCTAGGTCTTGGAAGGGAGATGTTAATTACCGCCTGATAGTTTCTCTGGGAGAGTTTTTACACAAAGGATCTCAAGAGAAAATAATATATTTGGGGGCACAGCCGTGGTCCAATCAAAAAACAAGCAGTTATGATATTAACCTGAGGGGCTGGTCTAGAAACCTGATCTCCAGTCCAGACCAAAGCTACAAATTAGACCTGTATTCAGAGGATTTGGTTCACATGTGAGTGCGGCCTGAGAAGCTGATGTTTTCCACCAACTCCATTCACCCCCCCCCCCCTCAGGGAGCAGAAAGCAAACTACCAGTTAGATGTTTTCTTTTAGTTTTCTCCTGTTATTTTATACTGTTTTGCGCCAACATCTTCCGCATGCGCTTTACAAATTATAGAGGGGATTTGTACAGACAATAGTCATTACAGCATAACAAAAATCACAGTTCAAAACAGATACCAAGAGGAGTGAGGGCCCTGCTCGCAAGCTTACAAACTATGAGGAAAAAGGGGAGACACAAGAGATGAATGGTAACAATTGTTAATTCCAAAACAGTAGAAAAAAGCGGTACTCACCATTTGATCGTAGTGAATTTTTTTCAATGTGTCAAGAATCCATTTATAGGCATTCCATAAAACATGACTGGTGGCTGTAGGCGGTGAGGGTGCGGGGGAGAGTGAGGAGGACGACGGCCGTTTTGCGCAATCAGCACTTTGACTGGCACAGGGTAGAGGCATCGGTGTAATGGTTGGGGAGGACTATATTCCTGGCAGTCACATTCAGGACAGATTGGAGCAGGGAGAGTTTGGAAAGAGGGAGGCCGTTTAGGAGAGAGTTACAATAGTGCAGACGAGAATGAATGAGTGAAACAGTAAGAGTTTGTGCAGAGTCGAAAGTAAGAAAAGGGTGAATTCTAGAAATGTTTTTGAGATGCAGATAAGAAGAGCGAGCCAATGATCAGATGTGGGGGTGAAGGAAAGCTCGGAATCAAGTATGACCCCAAGGCAGCGGGCATGTTGCTTGGGAGTAATGGTGGAACCACACACGGAGATGGCAATGTCAGGGAAAGATATGTCAGTAGAGGGAGAGAACACAAGGAGTTCAGCTTTTGACAGGTTCAGTTTCAGATAGAGGGAGGACATTTGATAAGAAGACGCATAAGGTTTAGTGAACAGGCACTCAAAACGCTGTTCCACTCCTGCACAAATTGTTCACCAAAATCTGTAGTCGCCAATTTAGTTATGTTCTTTATTTTCTGCACTGAATACATTTTCTTCTGTTGTTGTTTGGTATGGCAGATACATTGATGACACCTTGATCATCTGGAGGGGACATGTATCTGCCATACAGGAATTTGTGGATTATATTAATCACAATCGGTACAATATCAGATTAATTCATGTACATGATAAACATAAAATTTATTTTCTTGATTTGGAATTGTTAGGTATACTCTATCAATTGATTTCCACTAGGACCTATTCCAAACCTCTTACGGGGAATACAATTCTGCATGCCAGAAGTTGTCACCCTGCACACACAATCAAATCTATTCCGGTGGGCAAGTTTACCAGACTTGGTAGAAATTCCAATAATAATTGTGACCTGGAGGATGATCTAAAAAAATCTTGTCATAAATTTGGGAGAGGGGGTATCCCAATCGGATGCTCACCAGAGCGTTGAAAGTAGCTTCCTTCAACAAACGAGACCAAACTAATTATTCCATTAAAAATCGTACTAGCAAGAGTACCGTAATTACAATAAACCTTTTGTATGTTTACAATTTAGTCCACAGTTTTAGCAAGTCAAAAAAATAATTAATACTTTTTTGCCAATTCTCATTGAAGATCCGATTTTAGCCAAGATTCTTGAGGATGGCAGTAATGTTGTGGCAAGGAGAGCCCCGACTCTAGGAAATGTATTGTCTCCCAGTATGTTTCACTCCACTAATCATCATAGAACCTGGTTAGATTGTAAAGGTAGTTTTAAATGTGGCACTACAAACTGCAGAACCTGTGAGCAAATGGTTAACTCCAAAACATTCAGTAATCATGACAACGCTAATATTTTTACCATAAGGAGTTTCATCAATTGTCACACTTGCTATGTTGTGTATAAAATTGATTGCACCAGTTGTAATAAGGCATATGTTGGATGTACATCCAGAAAATTAAAAACTCGTATAGAGGAACATTTGAATGATATTACTAACATCACTGTTAGTAATCGTAATATTCTGTATGCACCTAAGCATTTTATTGATGTACATTCAAGTGATATTGTCTCATTAAGAGTCACTGGCTTGGAAAAAATAAAAAAAGGTCCGTGAAGGTGATATCCAAAGACTTTTACTCACTCGTGAGTAGTGTTGAACAAGTATACTCGTTGTTCGGGTTTTCCCGAGCACGCTCGGGTGGTCTCCGAGCATTTGTGACTGCTCGGAGATTTAATTTTCCTTGCCGCAGCTGCATGATTTGTGGCTACTAAACAGCTTGATTACTTGTGGGCATTCCCTAGCAACTAGGCAACCCCCAAATGTACTCAGGCTGGCTAGTAGCTGTAATTCATGCAGCTGTGTCAACAAAAACTAAATCTCCGAGCAGTCACAAATACTCGGAGACCACCCGAGCGTGCTCGGGAAAACCCGAGCAACGAGTATACTCGCTCATCACTACTCATGAGGCTTATTTGGATATTTAATCTTGGAACTAGATTCCCTGCTGGTCTGAACAGAAAGAACGAAGTTATGTTTCATCATTGATTTATATCGAAGCGATTCTTTATTATCACATTAATTTTATTGTTTTGTTTTTCATTTAATTATCTGGTGTGTTATAATGTACGTTTCTCTGTTTTTTGGCCAATATTTTGAAATATGTGATTTTTTCAATCATTTTGATTATATGTATGTATTCTGTTAAGGAGCTTTAATCATGTGACACTGTTTTGACAGCTTATTGGTGATTTAGATTCTAACAGCTGATTGGTGATTGGTCCATTTTTAATGTCGGTACTTTCATAGTATGACAGCTTTGATAAAGATCTGTCTCAATCGAAACTTGTAGCTGTCCCTCACGTGTGCTTTGATGTTGCCTGTGAAGCTGTTCATGTTTTATTATGATACAATAAAGAAATTTTTTTATGGAAGAGCTGGAACAATTGGCCTTCACATTCCACATGAATGTGTCTCATCAGGACGGAGTTCCGTGCGCTTCCCGAAGATCGGGAAGAAATGCATGTGTGCAAAAAAACAATTTAGTGGCTTCTGATTGGCTGCAGTGCTCATGTGGCATAACAATGTCACGTGAGCCCTGAGAGACCCACGCCAACATCGTTGAAACGTTCCGGTGTAGGAGGTGAGTATCTGTTATGTTATTTTACACTGGGGAATACAGAATTTAGGAAACTGATCCAAGTAGTAGACAACCACTTTGACAAAGAATTTTTGTTTTAGCCGACCGGTCACAGATCATCGTAGTTTGAGATAAAGTTGACTGTGTTTCATTTTTACTGCCAAAAGTCATAAAACTTTCTTTCATTCATACTAATATTGTTTATCCATGAATAACGTTTTTTGAAGGAATATTCCCATAAAGAGAGTTGTCCAAATGTGTAAGACCAATATGAATGATTATAACAGGCAATATGGACTAAAATGTGTATGGCAGCGTCAACATTGTGATCACTTGTTGAACTATTGTTCGTTAGTTGAAATTGTTCGTTATCGTCAACTAAAGCCTAACGTGCATGGAGACTTTATCCTGCGGGTCTGCATTACTCCACTCCCACTTTACTTCACTCCTCTGCCTTATTTTCTCAAGTCTGAAGATAATAAACCCCTTACTATTAAGCATTTAAACTCTTAACATCATTCTAATAACACCTGATCAAAATGACTGCGCAGGTACGAAACTGACATTAGATACTTGACTTGTAAAGGTGTTCCACAATTTGTAGGCAATAAAACGGAATGTGACAGTAGCTGTCATATTTATCCAACTGTCTGATATGCCGTCTGTGGTCTTCCCTCTACCATAGCTGCTGGTAAGGGGATAATGATAATGGATGGAGAATACCTCCTCTTCTGAAAGCCCATCTAACCTTACTGGAAAATTTCTCTCTTTCTATACGGTAGACCTAGGGATATATCACTCTGTATGGTGAAAAGTTACACTGTGCAGAAGATTTATCTGTTATTACAGTTGTGCGTTTAGACATCTGCTCCAATAATGATGGATCATCTAGATATCATCTGCACCAAAGTCAAATCTTATGTGTATGTATATTGGAGAAATGCAGGATGGTTAATGGTTAATTAAACACAGTACTCAGGCTCGGACTGGCCCATAGAAAAATAGGTGAATCCCCTGGTAGGTCCCTGTGCAGGCCAATCACTCCTTTACATTCGTCATAGTTGGCACAATGTACCGTACTTGATGATCTATATATAGATAGAGGCAGCATGATTTCATCATTCTTTTAACAAACTACCCAGTGTATTATTAAATAACCTAGGTAAATTTATTAATGAAGATAAAGTAATATTGGCATGCAGTTGAATATTGGCATGCAGTTCAATATTTTAATTTTAAACGGAATTACCCATATAGACTATACTTATAAAATAAAGATACTTAGCACATACAGTAAATTTGCTAATTCGCTTGAGTCCACCATCCATGACGATGTGATTTTTTTAAAAAATTGACCATATCCAAAAAGGAAATTTTCTCCAAATCCCCTAATATCATTCATCCTCTTCCCTCCTGCACTCCATCTAACTTACTTTCTGTCTTTGAACTGGTCACGAAAGAAGAGGTTACCTGGCTCCTCGCATCTTCTCACCCTACCACCTGCACCAGTGAACCTATTCCCTCACATCTCCTTCAGTTAATTTTCCCGACTGTTAACACTGACCTGACTAAAATATTTAACCTCTCTCTCTCATCTGGTATCTTTCGCTCCTCCATCAAACACGACAGCATACACCCATTACTTAATAAACTATTTTTCGAACAGAAATGCACTGCTAACTACAGACCTGTCTCTAACCTTTCCTTCATCTCTAAACTCCTGGAACGCTTGGTCCACTCCCGTCTAATCTTCTATCTCTCCTATCTCTCAGATAACGCTCCTCTTGACCCTTTATAATCCGGTTTCCGCTCTTTACCCTCTACTGAAACTGCCCTCACTAAAGTCTCTAATGATCTATTAACAGCTAAATCTGCAGCATTCGTTACTGTGGACCACAAGCTTCTCCTTACTACAGTGGGTACGGAAAGTATTCATACCCCTTCACTCTTGGTTTCATTGCAGCCCTTTGGTAAATTCAAAAAAGTTCATTTTTTTCTCATTAATGTACACTCTGCACACCAAAAAAGAAAAACTGAAATATCACATGATCATAAGTATTCAGAACCTTTGCCCAGTATTGAGTAGAAGCACCCCTTTGAGCTAGTACATCCATGAGTCTTCTTGGGAATGATTTTTCTCACCTGGATTTGGGGATCCTCTGCCATTCTTCCTTGCAGATTCTCTCCAGTTCTGTCAGGTTGGATGGTGAACATTGGTGGACAGCTATTTTCAGGTCTCTCCAGAGATGCTCAATTGGGTTTAGGTCAGGGCTCTGGCAGGCCCAGTCAAGAATGGTCACAGAATTGTTCCGAAGTCACTCCTTTGTTCCCTTCTTTTGAGGTCCTTGCTGTCAGACTCTACATCCCCTTCTCCATGCGAGTGGTGGTGGTGTATGGTCCTTCGGGCCCCTCCTATCAGTTCCTGGATCATTTTGCCACCTGGCTTCCACACTTTTTCTCCTGTAAAATCCCCACCCTCATCACGGGTGATTTCAACATCCCCATTGCTTTTCCCCTCTTCCCACCTGCTACTCACCTTTTACCTCTAACCTCCTCCTTTGGCCTTTTGCAGCTTACTGAAGGTACCGTCACACTCAGTGATGCTGCAGTGATATAGACAACGAGCCGATTGCTGCAGCGTCGCTGTTTAGGTCGCTGTAGAGACGTCAAATACAGCAGCTCCAGAACTATGCAGGAGCGATCCTGTGACGTAACGGCGACTCACTTATCGTTCTCGCTGGTTGTTCGCTCCATGTAAAATGTTGCTGGCATCATTGCTTTTGCTGTCAAACACGACGATACACGCCGACCTGACGACCAAATAAAGTTCTGGACTTCTAGCTATGACCAGCGATATCACAGCGGGATCCAGATCGCTGCTGCGTGTCAAACACAACGAGATCGCTATCCAGGACGCTGCAACGTCATGGATCGTTGTCGTTCTCATTGTAAAGTTGCTGAGTGTGAAGGTACCTTAACTCTCCAACGCATGAAGACGGAAACTCCCTCAACTTGATCTCTCGACTTTGCTTAGTGGATGATTTCGCAAACTCCCCTTTCTTGCTCTCTGACCACAACCTTCTTTCATTTTCCATCAAAAACTGTCATCCCGCTCAGGTCACCCCTACTTTCCACACATATAGAAATATACAGGCCATTAACTGTTGTGGCTGGCAATCAGGCAACACAGCGTGCAGTAATCAGCGCACATACAGAGATCTGGCAATAACCAAAAACAATAGGACGAGCTCTGAGACGTGGAATCTCTGTAGACTGCAGTACCTGATCTATCCTCACACAACTATAAGCAGCAGTGGATTGCGCCTAACAACTACCTATGCAACTCGGCACTGCCTGAGGAGCTGACTAGCCTGAAGATAGAAATACAAGCCTGACTTACCTCAGAGAAATACCCCAAAGGAATAGGCAGCCCCCCACATATAATGACTGTTAGCAAGATGAAAAGACAAACGTAGGAATGAAATAGATTCAGCAAAGTGAGGCCCGATATTCTAGACAGAGCGAGGATAGCAAGAGAACTATGCAGTCTACAAAAAACCCTAAAACGAAAACCACGCAAAGGGGCAAAAAGACCCACCGTGCCGAACTAACAGCACGGCGGTGCACCCCTCTGCTTCTCAGAGCTTCCAGCAAAAGACAATAGCAAGCTGGACAGAAAAAAACAGAAAACAAACTAGAAGCACTTATCTAGCAGAGCAGCAGGCCCAAGGAAAGATGCAGTAGCTCAGATCCAACACTGGAACATTGACAAGGAGCAAGGAAGACAGACTCAGGTGGAGCTAAATAGCAAGGCAGCCAACGAGCTCACCAAAACACCTGAGGGAGGAAGCCCAGAGACTGCAATACCACTTGTGACCACAGAAGTGAACTCAGCCACAGAATTCACAACAGTACCCCCCCCTTGAGGAGGGGTCACCGAACCCTCACCAGAACCCCCAGGCCGACCAGGATGAGCCACATGAAAGGCACGAACAAGATCTGGGGCATGGACATCAGAGGCAAAAACCCAGGAATTATCTTCCTGAGCATAACCCTTCCATTTAACCAGATACTGGAGTTTCCGTCTAGAGACACGAGAATCCAAAATCTTCTCCACAATATACTCCAATTCCCCCTCCACCAAAACAGGGGCAGGAGGCTCCACAGATGGAACCATAGGTGCCACGTATCTCCTCAACAACGACCTATGGAATACATTATGTATGGAAAAGGAGTCTGGGAGGGTCAGACGAAAAGACACCGGATTGAGAATCTCAGAAATCCTATACGGACCAATAAAACGAGGTTTAAATTTAGGAGAGGAAACCTTCATAGGAATATGACGAGAAGATAACCAAACCAAATCCCCAACACGAAGTCGGGGTCCCACACGGCGTCTGCGATTAGCGAAAAGCTGAGCCTTCTCCTGGGACAAGGTCAAATTGTCCACTACCTGAGTCCAGATCTGCTGCAACCTGTCCACCACAGAATCCACACCAGGACAGTCCGAAGACCCAACCTGTCCTGAAGAGAAACGAGGATGGAACCCAGAATTGCAGAAAAATGGAGAGACCAAGGTAGCCGAGCTGGCCCGATTATTAAGGGCGAACTCAGCCAACGGCAAAAATGACACCCAATCATCCTGGTCAGTGGAAACAAAACATCTCAGATATGTTTCCAAGGTCTGATTGGTTCGTTCGGTCTGGCCATTAGTCTGAGGATGGAAGGCCGAGGAGAAAGATAGGTCAATGCCCATCCTACCACAAAAGGCTCGCCAGAACCTCGAGACAAACTGGGAACCTCTGTCAGAAACAATATTCTCAGGAATGCCATGTAAACGAACCACATGCTGGAAGAACAAAGGCACCAAATCAGAGGAGGAAGGCAATTTAACCAAGGGCACCAGATGGACCATTTTAGAAAAGCGATCACAGACCACCCAAATGACCGACATTTTTTGAGAAACGGGAAGGTCAGAAATGAAATCCATCGAAATATGTGTCCAAGGCCTCTTCGGGACCGGCAAGGGCAAAAGCAACCCACTGGCACGTGAACAGCAGGGCTTAGCCCTAGCACAAATTCCACAGGACTGCACAAAAGCACGCACATCCCATGACAGAGATGGCCACCAGAAGGATCTAGCAACCAACTCCCTGGTACCAAAGATTCCTGGATGACCGGCCAGCACCGAACAATGAAGTTCAGAGATAACTTTACTAGTCCACCTATCAGGGACGAACAGTTTCTCGGCCGGACAACGATCAGGTTTATTAGCCTGAAATTTCTGCAACACTCTCCGCAAATCAGGGGAGATGGCAGACACAATGACTCCTTCCTTGAGGATACTCGCCGGCTCAGATAACCCCGGAGAGTCGGGCACAAAACTCCTAGACAGAGCATCCGCCTTCACATTTTTAGAGCCCGGAAGGTATGAAATCACAAAATCAAAACGAGCAAAAAATAACGACCAACGGGCCTGTCTAGGATTCAAGCGCTTGGCAGACTCGAGATAAGTCAAGTTCTTATGATCAGTCAATACCACCACGCGATGCTTAGCACCCTCAAGCCAATGACGCCACTCCTCGAATGCCCACTTCATGGCCAGCAACTCTCGGTTGCCCACATCATAATTACGCTCAGCAGCAGAAAATTTCCTGGAAAAGAAAGCACATGGTTTGAACACTGAGCAACCAGAACCTCTCTGTGACAAAACCGCCCCTGCACCAATCTCAGAAGCATCAACCTCGACCTGGAACGGAAGAGAAACATCAGGTTGACACAACACAGGGGCACAGCAAAAACGACGCTTCAACTCCTGAAAAGCTTCCACGGCAGCAGAAGACCAATTAACCAAATCAGCACCCTTCTTGGTCAAATCGGTCAATGGTCTGGCAATGCTAGAAAAATTACAGATGAAGCGACGATAAAAATTAGCAAAGCCCAGGAATTTCTGCAGACTTTTTAGAGATGTCGGCTGAGTCCAATCCTGGATGGCCTGAACCTTAACCGGATCCATCTCGATAGTAGAAGGGGAAAAGATGAACCCCAAAAATGAAACTTTCTGCACACCGAAGAGACACTTTGATCCCTTCACGAACAAGGAATTAGCACGCAGTACCTGGAAAACCATTCTGACTTGCTTCACATGAGACTCCCAATCATCTGAGAAGATCAAAATGTCATCCAAGTAAACAATCAAGAATTTATCCAGATACTCACGGAAAATGTCATGCATAAAAGACTGAAAAACAGATGGAGCATTGGCAAGTCCGAACGGCATCACCAGATACTCAAAATGACCCTCGGGCGTATTAAATGCCGTTTTCCATTCATCTCCCTGCCTGATTCTCACCAGATTATACGCACCACGAAGATCAATCTTAGTAAACCAACTAGCCCCCTTAATCCGAGCAAACAAGTCAGAAATCAATGGCAAGGGATACTGAAACTTAACAGTGATCTTATTAAGAAGGCGGTAATCAATACACGGTCTTAGCGAACCATCCTTCTTGGCTACAAAAAAGAACCCTGCTCCCAATGGTGACGACGATGGGCGAATATGTCCCTTCTCCAGGGACTCCTTCACATAACTGCGCATAGCGGTGTGTTCAGGTACGGACAAATTAAATAAACGACCCTTAGGGAATTTACTACCAGGAATCAAATCGATAGCACAATCACAATTCCTATGCGGAGGTAGGGCATCAGACTTGGACTCTTCAAATACATCCTGAAAGTCCGACAAGAACTCTGGGATGTCAGAAGGAATGGATGACGAAATAGACAAAAATGGAACATCACCATGTACTCCCTGACAACCCCAGCTGGTTACCGACATAGAGTTCCAATCCAATACTGGATTATGGGTTTGTAGCCATGGCAACCCCAACACGACCACATCATGCAAATTATGCAGTACCAGAAAGCGAATAACTTCCTGATGTGCAGGAGCCATGCACATGGTCAGCTGGGCCCAGTACTGAGGCTTATTCTTGGCCAAAGGTGTAGCATCAATTCCTCTCAACGGAATAGGACACCGCAAAGGCTCCAAGAAAAATCCACAACGTTTAGCATAATCCAAATCCATCAGATTCAGGGCAGCGCCTGAATCCACAAACGCCATGACAGAATACGATGACAAAGAGCACATTAAGGTAATGGACAAAAGGAATTTGGACTGTACAGTACCAATAACGGCAGAGCTATCGAACCGCCTAGTGCGTTTAGGACAATTAGAAATAGCATGAGTAGAATCACCACAATAGAAACACAGTCTGTTCAAACGTCTGTGTTCTTGCCGTTCTACTTTAGTCATAGTCCTGTTGCACTGCATAGGCTCAGGTTTACTCTCAGGCAGTACCGCCAGATGGTGCACAGATTTACGCTCGCGCAAGCGACGACCGATCTGAATGGCCAAGGACATAGACTCATTCAAACCAGCAGGCATAGGAAATCCCACCATTACATCCTTAAGAGCTTCAGAGAGACCCTTTCTGAACAAAGCCGCTAGTGCAGATTCATTCCACAGAGTGAGTACTGACCATTTCCTAAATTTCTGACAATATACTTCTACATCATCCTGACCCTGGCATAAAGCCAGCAGATTTTTCTCAGCCTGATCCACTGAATTAGGCTCATCGTAAAGCAATCCGAGCGCCAGGAAAAATGCATCAACATTACTCAATGCAGAATCTCCTGGTGCAAGAGAAAACGCCCAGTCCTGTGGGTCGCCGCGCAAAAAAGAAATAATAATCAAAACCTGTTGAATAGGATTACCAGAAGAATGAGGTTTCAAGGCCAAAAATAGCTTACAATTATTTCTGAAGCTCAGGAACTTAGTTCTGTCACCAAAAAACAAATCAGGAATCGGAATTCTTGGTTCTAGCATCGATTTCTGATCAATAGTATCTTGAATCTTTTGTACATTTACAACGAGATTATCCATTGAGGAGCACAGAGCCTGAATATCCATGTCCACAGCTGTGTCCTGAAGCACTCTAATGTCTAGGGGAAAAAAAAGACTGAAGACAGAGCTAAGAAAAAAAAATGATGTCAGGATTTCTTTTTTCCCTCTATTGGGAATCATTGGTGTGGCTCCTTGTACTGTTGTGGCTGGCAATCAGGCAACACAGCGTGCAGTAATCAGCGCACATACAGAGATCTGGCAATAACCAAAAACAATAGGACGAGCTCTGAGACGTGGAATCTCTGTAGACTGCAGTACCTGATCTATCCTCACACAACTATAAGCAGCAGTGGATTGCGCCTAACAACTACCTATGCAACTCGGCACTGCCTGAGGAGCTGACTAGCCTGAAGATAGAAATACAAGCCTGACTTACCTCAGAGAAATACCCCAAAGGAATAGGCAGCCCCCCACATATAATGACTGTTAGCAAGATGAAAAGACAAACGTAGGAATGAAATAGATTCAGCAAAGTGAGGCCCGATATTCTAGACAGAGCGAGGATAGCAAGAGAACTATGCAGTCTACAAAAAACCCTAAAACGAAAACCACGCAAAGGGGCAAAAAGACCCACCGTGCCGAACTAACAGCACGGCGGTGCACCCCTCTGCTTCTCAGAGCTTCCAGCAAAAGACAATAGCAAGCTGGACAGAAAAAAACAGAAAACAAACTAGAAGCACTTATCTAGCAGAGCAGCAGGCCCAAGGAAAGATGCAGTAGCTCAGATCCAACACTGGAACATTGACAAGGAGCAAGGAAGACAAACTTAGGTGGAGCTAAATAGCAAGGCAGCCAACGAGCTCACCAAAACACCTGAGGGAGGAAGCCCAGAGACTGCAATACCACTTGTGACCACAGAAGTGAACTCAGCCACAGAATTCACAACAATTAACACCCAGAAACTTATGAAGAACTTGCAGTAATCACTGGCCCCTATCTCCTCCCTCTCTGTTGTGAATTCTGTGGCAGAGCTCCCTCCTGTGGTCACAAGTGGTACTTCGGCTGAAGGACGACCAGGATGAGCCACATGAAAGGCACGAACAAGATCGGGAGCATGGATATCAGAGGCAAAGACCCAGGAATTATCTTCCTGAGCATAACCCTTCCATTTAACCAGATACTGGAGTTTCCGTCTTGAAAGACGAGAATCCAAAATCTTCTCCACATATTCCTATGAAGGTTTCCTCTCCTAAGTTTAAACCTCGTTTCATTGGTCCATGATTGGACTCAGCCGACATCTCTGAAAAGTCTGCAAAAGTTCCTGGGCTTTGCTAATTTTTATCGTCGCTTCATCTGCAATTTTTCTAGTATTGCTAAACCATTGACCGATTTGACCAAGAAGGGTGCTGATGTGGTCAATTGGTCTTCTGCTGCTGTGGAAGCTTTTCAAGAGTTGAAGCGTCGTTTTTCTTCTGCCCCTGTGTTGTGTCAACCAGATGTTTCGCTTCCATTCCAGGTCGAGGTTGATGCTTTTGAGATTGGAGCAGGGGCTGTTTTGTCGCAGAGAAGTTCTGATTGCTCGGTGATGAAACCATGCGCCTTCTTTTCCAGGAAGTTTTCGCCTGCTGAGCGAAATTATGATGTGGGCAATCGAGAGTTGCTGGCCATGAAGTGGGCATTCGAGGAGTGGCGTCATTGGCTTGAAGGAGCTAAGCATCGCGTGTTGGTCTTGACTGATCATAAGAACTTGACTTATCTCGAGTCTGCCAAGCGGTTGAATCCCAGACAGGCTCAGCCGAAGTACCACTTGTGACCACAGGAGGGAGCTCTGCCACAGAATTCACAACACCTCTCATGTCCTGATTCTGCACTGAAGCATTACAATGAAACACTGCAGCGTGCCCTGGATGAAACTGCACCTCCTATACATAGAACTACAAGTCACAGATGGCGACAACCATGGCACATGCTGCAAACACGTTTCCTGCAGCAGTGCTCCAGGTGCGCCGAACGTCTGTGGAGAAAATCCAATCTACCCAAAGATTTCATCCATTATAAGTTTATGTTTAAAACACAACACTGCCCTTCACCTCTCCAAACAAACCTATTTCAACACCCTCATCACCTCACTATCCAATAACCCAAAACATCTCTTTGACACTTTTCACTCCCCACTCAACCCAAGAGTGCAGGCCCCAACCACGGATCTCCGCGCTGACGATCTGGTCAATTATTTCAAAGAAAAAACTGATCATATCTGACAGGAAATTATCTCCCAATCCCCTCATACCATGCACTGTCCTCTCTCCCCCACTGCATCTAGCTCATTCTCTGACTTTGAACCAGTCACAGAAAAAGAAGTGATCAGGCACCTTGCATCTTTTTGCCCAACCACTTGCACCAGTGATACCATTCCATCACATCTCCTCCAGTCCCTTACCCCTGCTGTCACCACTCACCTAAAGGTACCGTCACACTTTAGCGACGCTGCAGCGATACCGACAACGATCCGGATCGCTGCAGCGTCGCTGTTTGGTCGCTGGAGAGCTGTCACAAAGACAGCTCTCCAGCGACCAACGATCCCGAGGTCCCCGGGTAACCAGGGTAAACATCGGGTTACTAAGCGCAGGGCCACGCTTAGTAACCCGATGTTTACCCTGGTTACCATCGTTAAAGTTAAAAAAACAAACGCTACATACTTACCTACCGCTGTCTGTCCCCGGCGCTGGGCTTCTCTGCTCTGGCTGTGAGCACAGCGGCCGGAAAGTAGAGCGGTGACGTCACGGCTCTGCTTTCCGGCTGCCCGCCGCTCACAGCCAGAGCAGAGAAGCCCAGCACCGGGGACAGACAGCGGTAGGTAAGTATGTAGCGTTTGTTTTTTTTACTTTAACGATGGTAACCAGGGTAAACATCGGGTTACTAAGCGCGGCCCTGCGCTTAGTAACCCGATGTTTACCCTGGTTACCAGCGAAGACATCACTGAATCGGCGTCACACACGCCGATTCAGCGATGTCAGTGGGACCTCAACGATCAAAAAATGGCCCAGGCCATTCCGACACGACCAGTGATCTCACAGCAGGGGCCTGATCGCTGCTACGTGTCACACATAGCGAGATCGCTACTGAGATCGCTGTTGCGTCACAAAACTTGTGACTCAGCAGCGATCTCGCTAGCGATCTCGCTATGTGTGACGGGGCCTTAACAAACATATTCAACCTCTCCCTCTCTTCTTGTATCTTTCCCTCCTCTTTTAAGCATGCCATCATACATCCATTACTTAAGCAAAATCCCTCGATCAAAACTGTGCCACTAACTATAGACCTGTCTCTAATTTTCCTTTAATCTCTAAACTCCTTGAATGCCTGCTCCACTCCCGTCTTATCCTCTATCTCTCAGATAACTCTCTTCTCAATTCTCTACAATCTGGGTTCTGCTCTTTACTCTCTACTACCGAAACTGCCCTTACTAAAGTCTCTAGTGATATACTAACAGCTAAATCTAACAGTCAGTGCTCCCTGCTAATTCTCTTGGATCTCTCTGCAGCATTTGACACTGTGGATGATCAGCTTCTCCTCACTATGCTGTGCTCCATTGGCCTCAAGGACACCGAACTCTCCTGGTTCTCCTCCTACTTCTCTGACCACTCCTTCACTGTATGTTTTGCTTGCTCCTACTCCTCTCATCTTCCCCTTACTGTTGGGGTTCGTCAAGGATGAGTTCTAGGCCCCCTCCTCTTCTCTTTGTACACTGCCCCTATTGGTAAAACAATCAGTAGATTTGGTTTCCAGTACCATCTCTATGCTGACGACACCCAATTATACACTTCTTCTCCTGATATCACACCTGCTTTTTTAGAAAGCACCAGTAATTGTCTTACCGCTGTCTCTAACATCATGTCTTCCCTCTATCTGAAACTGAACCTGTCAAAAACTCAACTCCTTGTGTTTCCTCCCTCTACTAATGTACCTATGCCCGACATTACCATTTCTGTATGTGGTTCCACCTTTACTCCCCAGCAACATGCCCGCTGTTTTGGGGTCATACTTGATTCCGAGCTTTCATTCACCCCCCCCCCCCCACATCCGATCACTTGCTCGCTCTTGTTATCTACACCACAAAAACATTTCTAGAATTCGACCCTTTATTACTTTAGACTCTGTAAAAACTCTCACTGTGTCTCTTATTCATTCTTGTTTGGACTATTGTAACTCCTTACTAATCGGCTTCCCTCTTACCAAACTCTCCCGTCTCCAATCTATCTTGAATGCTACAGCCAAGATCATATTCCTCACCAATTGTTACACCGATGCCTCTACCTTGTGCCAGTCACTACAATGGTTACCCACCCACTCCAGAATCCAGTACAAACTTATTACCCTCACCCACAAAGCACTCCATGTCTCAGCACCACCCTACATCTCCCACGTCTCAGTCTACCACCCTACCCGTGCCCTCCGTTCTGCTAATGACCTGAAGTTAGCATCCTCAATAATCAGAGCCTCCCACTCCAATCTCCAAGACTTTTCCCTTGCTGCGCCAATTCTCCTCACGTGTTGCCCCCAATCCCCACAGTTTTAAGCGTGCCCTAAAAATGCACTTGTTCAGAATAGCCTACTGTCTCAATACATTTACCTAACTATCCCTATGTTGCCCATTTAAAATTTTTACCGTAACCAGGTTCCTCGCATCATGTTTTCACATACTTTATGCATTTAGTAGCCCTCTGTGTCTGTACTGTTACATACTTAGGCTGATAACCAGTTCATTCAGCATTACATGAACACCCAATTCTTACACTTTGGCTGGTCCGAACAACGAAAGAAGTTGAGTGCCCCCCCAGGGCAGTGGGGTGCTGGGTACCAGGTCCGGTTGCAAGGGGGGATGTCACGGTGGCTGCGACCCAGTCTGTGGCCCTGGGCCTCAACGTTAAAGGGTAAAATGTTCAAAGTTTGTCGTGACACCACCTGTGGAGTTCGGTCAGTAATTGGAATGAGGCTGCATTAAAGGGGTCCCTTGGGGGATGTTGCGGCAGCACAGATGTTACACTTCCCACAGGTGAAGCGGGGTCCCCAAGGGTCCTATGGTGTAGGACGTAGATGGTATAGCAAGTGAATAAATGAGAGGAGAGAAGTTGTAAGTCTTTACCTGGTTTACTTGTGGGTGACAGGCCACAGTCCAGGGCACCGGCAACAGGTGAATTAGGAGTCCAGGCAGTCCAGAGACAAGCGGAATCCCCTTGGCAGGTCAGGTAGTAGCCTTCATCTCTGCGCTTACTGTCTTTGAGGTCCCTGCTGCCACTAAGTGTCCTAAGCAAAGTCCTTATTCGTTCTCCTGTCCAGGGACAGGTACCTGTATGGCAGGCAGCTTGAGCCATGCCTACTGGGGTCCTTTCACGGTGACTCCAGGCTCCAAGGTACTCCTCTGCCACAGGTGAATATAATAATAATAATAATCTTTATTTATATAGCGCCAACATATTCCGCAGCGCTTTACAGTTTAACAGTTTCAAACACAAAAGTCATAAGTAACAACGTTAACAATACAATAATTAAAGCAAAATAAGATGACCCTGCTCGTGAGAGCTTACAATCTACAATATGGGCAAAGTCCATGTAATTCTATGGTTCTGCTCTGTGTCTTATAGCTCCATAAAAGCCTCGAGCTCCCGGTACCCGTATTCTGCGCTCTGACTCCGTGGAGGCCGTCTTAGTCACCTCCTGGAGTCCTGTATTTCCACTGTGCTCCATTTCTGTCTGTACTACCACACAGACTCTCTGTATGGACGGATTTGACTGGTCTCCTGGGACCAAGTGTCTCACTGGTCTCCTGGGACCAAGTGTCTCACTGGTCTCCTGGGACCAATTGTCTCACTGGTCTGCTGGAACCAACTGTGTAGCTCCTCCTCCAAACCAGGATCTTTATCCAGGGAAGCTGCCCTAAAACAGGGTTTTTAGCTCCATCTCCTGGCCTGGATTTGGAAGGTGTTATGTGTGTGATAACCTACCAAAGGGAAACTCACTTGTCTCCAGACATAGCACTACCCTCCCCGAGAGGAAGGCAGCACTACTGTGGTACCCGAACTCCTGGGGTGCCATACAATTGTTACCATCCACCTTTAGTGTCTCCCCTTAAAGTGCTGCGGAATATGTTGGCGCTATAGAAATAAAATTCTTATTCTTATTTATTTTAGCTGTGTGCTTAGGGTCATTGTCTTGTTGGAAAGTGAACCTTCGGCCAAGTCTGAGGTCCAAAGCACTCTGAAAGAGGTTTTCATCCAGGATATCTCTGTACTTGGCCGCATTCATGTTTCCTTCAATGAGAACCAGTCGTCCTGTCCCTGTAGCTGAAAAACACCACCATAGCATAATGCTGCCACCACCATGTTTCACTGTTGGGATTGTATTGGGCAGGTGTTAGGTGTCGAGTTCCCGCTTCTGCACAAGGGGAATCTCGAGCCATCTCCGCTGCGGTCTCCCATTCTTATCCAGCCGCAGTGGAGTCTGCTCAGCAGAGACGTCGGTCGCAGCGTCTTGCTCAGTCTCACTCTGTACAAAGAGTTACTGCTGCTTTTCCTGCTTCTGCCATTGAAGTCAGTGTTGGGCAGCGGCGAGCAAATGCTTTTGGGGCTAAGTCCTGCTTTTCTCTTTCTGAGCATGCCCAGGGCAAGATCTCCCATTGGAGATCGAGGGTCACATGCTCAGGTACTGCAGCACGTCCCATTGGTCCTCCAGGAAGGTCCTGAAAGGGCAAAACTTTAGTAGCAGCTTCCCATTGGTCCTTTATTGGAAGGTCCTGAACGTGCTGCAACTATATAAGCTGCGCATGACCGCACGGCCATGCGCTAGTGTACATTTGTAAATGTGTGTGTGTTGTGAGTGAAAGTCGCTCTTTAAATAACCCTCCCTATTGGATGACTGTTCGCGGAAGGTGTATGTTTGCTATCTAGCGCCCGACTTAGCCATCAGCACGTAAACACACAATACAGCGTCTTATTGCTGTGACCGCCAGTGCGGCGCCTTGTGCTTTCACAGCGCTTTCCTGACCCAAGCCTGGGTGGTTAGTGGCGTTCGCCAGTGCGGCACTGCATGCACTCTCGTGCTTCTATTGCTGTCACTCTGACACCTCAGTAGCGGTGTCGAGCGCATGAGGTCTATGTACTCAAATCCTGTGTCTTGGGATTGAGTTCTGAGACTCGTTGCTTGCGCTCTTGGTGCGGTACCACGGCCCTGTGACGTAACAGGGTTCGCTTCCTTCACACAGGGTGAGGTTAGCCCATGTGTGTATTCACTTTGTACCGCCATATAGTCCGTCATTACTTGGCAGCAGGTTCCATCTCTGCACGGTGGACCCCGGGCTGCGAACGCACCATACTCTATCTGTCTTATTATTTGGTGCGTTCCGCTAGCCCTAACAGCAGGTGATGAGCTGTGCTTGCTTTTCTCCACACATACCATTTAGAATTATCACCAAAAAAAGTCTGTCTTCGTCTCATCAGACCAGAGAATCTTATTTCTCATAGTCTGGGAGTCCTTTATGTGTTTTTTTGGCATACTTTATGCGGGCTTTCATATGTGTTGCACTGAGGAGAGGCTTCTGGCGGGCCACTCTGTCATAAAGGCCTGACTGGTGGAGGGCTGCAGTGATAGCTGACATTGTGAATCTTTCTCCCATCTCCCTACTGCACCTCTGGAGCTCAGCCACAGTGATCTTGGGGTTCTTCTTTACCTCTCTCACCAAGGCTCTTCTCCCACGATTGCTCAGTTTGGCTGGTTTGCCAGGTCTAGGAAGACTTCTGGTGGTCCCAAACTTCTTCTATTTAAGGATTATGGAGGCCACTGTGCTCTTAGGAACATTGAGTACTTCAGAAATTCTGTTGTAACCTTGGCCAGATCTGTGCCTTGCCACAATTCTGTCTCTGAGCTCCTTGGCCAGTTCCTTTGACCTCATGATTCTCATTTGGTCTGACATGCACTGTGAGCTGTGAGGTCTTATATAGACAGGTGTGCGCCTTTCCAAATCAAGTCCTATCAGTTTAATTAAACACAGCTGGACTCCAATGAAGGAGTAGAACCATCTCAATGAGGATCACAAGGCAATGGACAGCATGTGACTAAAATTGAGTGTCTGAGCAAAGGGTCTGAAAACTTATTACCATGTGATATTCAGTTTTTCTTTTTTATTAAATTTGCAAAAAATTCTACATTTCTGATTTTTTCACTCATTTCTTCAGACCGGCCTATCGCCTCACCTCACTTATTTATTTTATTGATGGCTGGACCATACAATACAAGCACTTGATTTTTACCATGTACCTTATGTGTCTCGCCTATTTCCTCGTAGATTGTAAGCTTGCGAGCAGGAACCTCACTCCCCTTTATTGTTTGTACAAGTCTCTGAAATGTTCAGTGCTGTGGAATATGTTGGCGCTGTAGAAAAATTACTATTATTAATGATTATTATTATCTCTCAACTAAGATCCTCAGTGCCTTTATCAATTTTGTAGCTCTATTTTTCCTACAAAAAAAGAGACAGATTGACTTGAAGAGGACTTTTTTATTAAATACTGTGCAAAACATTGCTAAGATTGGTGCAAATAGCATCACCGCAGACACAAGCAAAATTGACTTCTTAATTGATTTATTCCCCCCCAAAAATGGGCAGCACGGTGGCTCAGTGGTTAGCACTGCAGCCTTGCAGCGCTGGGGTCCTGGGTTCTAATCCCACCAAGGACAACATCTGCAAAGAGTTTGTATGTTCTCTCCGTGTTTGCGTGGGTTTCCTCCGGGTTCTCCGGTTTCCTCCCACATTCCAAAGACATACTGATAGGGATTCTAGATTGTGAGTCCCATCGGGGACAGCGATGATAATGTGTGCAAACTGTAAAGCGCTGCGGAATATGTTAGCGCTATATAAAAATAAAGATTATTATTATTAAGTATCTAAACCACGTAGGGGAAAATTTATCATGAGGGGAATTTTTGACTCATTTTCGCTTCTAAGTGCATTGCCACTTTTTGTGCAAAAGTTATTGCAATATTGCACAGCATTTGCTCACATTGCCACATTTTAGGCATAAGACACCCCTGGAGTGATTTTGCATCATCATTTTGTGTGTAATATATTTTTTTAAAATCATACATTTAGCTAAAACTTTAAAAATGTCAGTGATGATGAGCATCATTTAACAAACTCAAAATGAAAATTATGGATTTGGCTCAAAAAGCTTTAAAAATTGCTCCTAACTTTTCTGGCTGTATCCACACAACACAAAGAGTGAAATAATAATTTTTTTGTGCCTGTTTATTGTCACTTTTGTTTCATTTTTACTTTTTCATTTTCAGACACATTTATCAAAGCTGTGTGCCATGTTTAATGCAATTTGGGCCAAGTTTGTCATTTTTACTTTGATTTTTGTTTTAGCTGTATTAAGGACTTGTTTTTTATTATTATTTCTTTTAAAGTCATAAACTCTCTCCACTAGGGGGTGATGTAAAAAGTGGAACATAAGTTCTAGATAAAAGTGCAATATTTATCACACACCATATGATGTGGGAACGCAGCCAAAGAAAAAAAACAGCGATAAATTTCACCCAAAATTAGCCAAAATTCTGGTGCAAAAATTATGGTAAATTCCCTCCTTTTATGTTTCAGTTCCTCAACATTTGCAAGATAATTCAGTCAGTGAACACTGTTGTTTCCATTCAGAGGCAGCAAACCTGTTTGATATATTCAGCTCACAAAGCATTGTCTAGCCTGGATTCAGTGCTGTTCACTTCTCAGCGGGCAGCAGGCCTAGCTGTGAACAGGTTTACTGCTCCTGAATGCAAACTAGGGTGTCCTCATTCATTGACAGCAGACACCGTAATTAAGCGTTATTAACATTAAAAACTGGAAAACTTTAATGCAGCTGTGTCCTCAAGGAGTTCAAAAAAATATATTGATTTGTTGACTATCTTCCTCATAACTAAACATGAGCCAATCTGCCGAAAATTTGTATTCGGCAAATTCACTCAAATTCGGTAGAAACATTCTATGCAAGTTGAACATGACTCCATTGCTGGTAACAGACGTTTCTATAGTTCCCAGAGTATAATAAGTATAGGCGTAAAAAAAACTCCAAATTAATAAAAAACATCTCATACCAGATTTCTTCCATACTTCCCCCCTACTCTGGAACTCTCCACCCCAACATATCAGACTCTCACCTTATATGCAAACCTTCAAAGGGAACCTGAAGACCTACCTCAACCAACAAGTGTAAAACCCCCAGAAACCCTGATTCCACCATACATGACCAGCTCTACCTTCACCTACTGTATCCTCACCCTTGTAGACTGTAAGCCCTCGCGGGCAGGGTCCTCTCTCCTCCTGTACCAATCGGTGACTCGCATTGTTCATGATTATTGTATTCATTTTTATTATGTATACCCATTGTCACATGTAAAGCGGCAAGGAATAAATGGCTCTATAATAATAAATAATAATAATTATATTCTTCTCGCCTCTCATGTGTCCCTCATCCCAATCTCTCGGCCCAGTCCTTTACGGACTCTCATCTTATTGTTCTCCTTAGTTTTCATTCTCATGTAACTTCATGCCTTGGGTTGTCAGACTCATAAAGCACGGCTTGACACACGTCATGATGTTGTGGAAGGCTTTGCCATTGATACTGACTCACGCGTAGTCATGACATACGTTGCCCAGCAATGTCATGACATCGCATGAGGCCTAGTGAGCCCCTAAAGATGCCAAAGAGTGGAGACCCCAGAGCCAGCAGGGTATTTTTTTTTCTAAACTTTATTTTGCCCCTAAAAAGACTCCAGCAAAATCAAAATAATGTCCAGCATAAATCTGGCGAATCAAAAATTTGTACCAGATTTGACCCACTTTGAATAGATTCGCTCATCTTTACTAGCAATTATATAAGATTTGGGCATCTATCCTCATAAATAGCACATAATGGGCCATTTTCTGGAATTATCCAAAAGCAAAACTGTATTTGTTGCCAATATCAACCTATCACAGCACAGCTTTCATTTTACAAAATGAAAGCTGCGCTCTAATTGGTTCCTTTGGGCAACAAAGGCAGCATTATTTTCTTTTCAGTATGTTCACAAATCTCTATCCCGTTACCCTCCTTAATATCTACCACACGACGGATATTTTAACAATTCACTTCCTGCCTTTTATCAGCTGCTTAAAGGGGATAAAACTGTTCCAATGCTTTGAATAAACTGCGATTACATCTATATCTGCTGGTAATGGGATTAACATGCTAAAAAAAAACCCCAAAAATAAAAGTCAGTCAATATCAAATTGGTGTAAATTGCTTGCAAGGGTCAGGAAAATCCTCTCAGTTGCTTAATGCTGGGGCCTCTTAGTTTGGAGCTGTCCCGAAGCAAAATATCTGAATAGAAAAGAGCCATCTGAGGGTTCCCCGCTGAGCCTCTCCTCTGTGCCTCTGTGCATGCGTTCAGTCAACCAGAAAATATAATTAAAGAGATCTAAGAGGAACGTTAGGGACTTTTTTTCTTTTTCTTCTGTGATGGCTCATAATGGTTTGGGAAAAAAATATAATTGGTTTCATATCAGGATGATAACCTATCGTAAATTTAGCTGGGTCTGCAAGGTCTATTTACCCTGAAAGTTATGTTGCTGAAAACATTTTACAGCCATAACTCAGCCTATGGTATTAATGGAGTAGACGTAATGACACGTAGCACAATTCTTACCCAACAGAGCAGCACCTAAGCCAAGGATTGTCAAGCTTTACCACACAAGCTGCGGCTACATTTCATCAATGGTTGACGGTGCCTGACTACTCCAATCTCTCATGTAGAGGTAGACTCATGAGGTCTCCAACGTTATCACGTCCTCCAATTAAAGAATAGAGTCGAGGTCATACATCAAAGAGTAAAAGAATTCTTAAAATTAAGTTGATACTAAATTTTTGATTATTATGTGTCAACAGAGGTGCTATAAATCCAGTAGAAACCTTGGAAAGAGAAGATGTTTCAAGGGACGTTTCAGGAATAGAAAAAAGAAACCCAAAAAGAAAGAAAATGCCATTATTGAGTACATTTTATAGTTTTAATTAGCAAATCAGAAGATAACCGCTATTGTACTTTACAATGTCATTACTTGGTTACACACACAGAAACCTGTCCTAGAATGTTAATAGGACACGTGCCTGTGAGCATGTGCATTAGAAGCTCGACATCCCTGTAGGAAGTTGTATTGCCAGTCAATATTCTGATCTAATACTGGAGATACAAGTTGGGCTCAGGAAAGAACATGCTGCTCACACCGCTATCCAACATGTCTTTCAGATCTAAAACTGGAGATGCCGGAAATATTGAGGCAAGAAGAGACTGCTCACACTGCTGTCCACCATGTCTTTCTGATCTAACAGTGGAGATGCCAGGGGTACTGAGGTAAGAAGAGGCTGCTCAAACTGCTGTCCACCCTGTATACCTTATCTAACACTGGTGATACCAGGGGTACTGAGGTAAGAAGAGGCTGCTCACACTGCTGTCCACGATGTCTCTTTGATCTAACACTGGAGATACCAGGGGTACTGAGGTAAGAAGAGGCTGCTCATTCTGCTGTCCATCCTGTCTATCTGATCTAATACAAGAGATAACAGGGTTCCTGAGGTAAGAAGAGGCTGCTTGCACAGCTGTTCACCCTATCTATCTGATCTAAAACTGGAGAATTCAGAGGTGCTGAAGTAAATGAGATTGCTCACATTGCTGTCCAGCCTGTTTTTGTAAATAGAGAGTGGTTGATGTAACCTGGGGGTAGCTTGACAATAAGTGTTGTAGGATATCTCCAGGTCACAGCTGCAGAGCTACCAACTGCACATGCTAACAGGGTCTTATCCACACTTTAACATTCTAGAGCAAATTTATGCCAATGTAAAAGGGTCAGTTTGATATACTACAGTGATTACCTCTCTACACAACATAAATATGATTTTATAATTACAGATTTCATAGGAATTTATTTTAAATAGCATTTTATTTATTTAGTCCCAGAGAATCCTTAAAGGTCCTTATACAAAATAGACTAATGTTGACTGAACCTACTGATATTCATTGGTTTAGCCAACAGTCTGATGTGTATGTGAGTCCCAGCCTACTGACGGGTCTGTTTTTTGACTGCTAATTGCATTTCTCTCTCTGACATAAGCCACCAGCTAACATTTCAGTTTGTGACTTTCACACAGAGAATGTAGGAATGCTTGGCTAAGCAAGAGTCTGCTCAAATGGTTGTTGGCCCTATGATCAGCTGGAGCATCAATTGATCGATATCCATCTAATGTGTATGGCCAGCCTTAGGGTGGGAGAAGATTGTTTGGGTTAATACAAATGTCATGAAGTGGTAAGGGACAATGGGCATCTACCTGTTCCCTTGAGCTTGGAGCACCCTTGACTATCCCTGTACCCTGCATAATCCCAGATGGTGGAGATGCCAGCGTCTCATACCTTACTATGCTCCTATCTTAAATCTTATCTGTTCCTTCCCCGCCCAGGGAGGTGTGGGAAAATAGTGTATTAGAAAACACTTATCTGACAGACAGGGGTAAACAGACAAGATTAAAAGAAAACTACTACCATACAAATGCACTCACAAAACAGCAGTGTGGAAAACATGGGAGGAATAGGAGGGAGAAACACCCATACCAACTCCACACAGATATCTCCTGAAAAACTCTCCAACAGCCTATTCCAAACACTGAATTTCTCCACCAACACCTAAACGCGAAGTAGAACTATAACTCCCAAGTGCCAGTGGCGAGCATATAAACCAGAGAAGAGTGGCCAACACAGAACAGCTAAGACAATTCAGGATAGAGAACTCTAGGAGATCAACATAGCTGATTAAGTCTGGCAATGACAGAGCAATAAGCAGGTGAAGCTGTTCCAATCAATGCAGGAGTGTGTATAACTAGACGCCACAATCTTCTGGCCCCTCTCTGACGCGGTATCCACGTGACAAGTATTTTGTCTGAAGGGGTAGATTAGTACATACCTACTAACTGACCTGAATTTTCAGACAAAATCCCAAAACATTTAGTGCAATCCAGACAGAAAGTGGTGACGTTCATGTGAACTCCACACAAAGCAGCTGTGGGTAGGTCAGTGTTTGCCAGAAAGGTTGTGAGTGTTCACATACACGGTTCATGGGCAGGACTTTAACATTTCTATTCCCCGACATCAACAGAAATGTTGATAAGAATGGATGAGTAGCAGCATCTAATATAAGTGAATGGTAAGAACATATGATCAGTTCTAGAACCCAGGTGGAAGAGAACTTCTCCATGGTATTTCTGATGGAAACATTCAGATACTACATGAAATATGCATTCTTGATTCAAGTATAAAAGTCTATTTGAAAGAAATAAGCCATTTGCAAAAATTATTATCAGAAAATGTCCTATGGTTTAATTCAGATTTTTGTGTCACATGTATTTTTTTTTCACGATCTTTGTAAAAAAAAAAATTGGTAAACTTGCATTTTTCACAGTGGCCACTGGGGCTTTTTATACACTACTAATTTCTATTCTTTCAGGAAGAGTTTTCAGCAGAGAAAATGGGTGTTGTCATAGCTGTCTCTTCACCGCCTTCCTTCACAATGACCTTTGCAAGTGATTGACGCTTCAATACAAAAGCTAGATTCAGTTTGTGATATTGAAAAAAATAAAGCTAAAAATAAAAAAACCTGATTTAAGCAATAGGTCAGTTGCTGATAATAGCTTCACTTTACGTATACAGAGTAAAAACCTACTACAAAATTGGTCAAAATATTACACTTGCTTTGGCAAAACTGATGTGTATTTGGTCCTGCCAATAAAGCTTCTTTGAATCTTGAATCTTGAATATTTTGGAGAGACCTTCAGAAAGTATGTGAGTGGGTCATGACTCATGAGGGATGTCTAAACTGAACAAGTCAAGATGAAAACAGATAGGCTAATAGGGTACAATTAAGGTGCATTCTTTGTAAACGGGAGTGGCAATAGCAGCAGGAACTTGAAATAAAGGTATTGAGTCTAGGAAGTGCTAGCATATGAGGTTATCAATATCTTAGAATGGTTTTCCATGTGTAGGGAACATAAGTAACTTTTGGTTAATTCCCTACCCACCCATGGCTCCTAGTTTACAAGTTTACAAGTAGTTTTACAGTAGATTACAAAAGGTGAAAAAAGCCAGCCTGGAACTATAGATTACCAATAGTTGTGGTTAAAATATTAAGAGGTTTTTAATAGAGGGGTGTTTGAAAGGTGTCAGTAGATTATTGTCTAGACAATTTTAACTGCACTTGACAAATACTCCCAAACCTGTCACAGGTGTGACTGTCACTCTGCATCTGGCTGCAGAAGGTCTCTGCATTTGGCATTACAGAGACCTCCTTAATCCTTCTGACTCTTGGACCCAGTGGCAACCTCCCTCTGGCTCTAGTTGACACCCCTGGTCCTGGGGGTTTATAAATACCCAGTCTGCTGTAAGAGAGCCACCAATGATAGTCACATTTTTCCCTTGTGAAGGCTTGAAGCTATAGCAGTAGGCTAGCTTCCTCTCTGGAGCTGTTTGAGAATGTTTGTTGTTACCTCTCTGAGTCTGCTCAAGCTAAGTTCATTCCCCTCGTCTATCTTCCTTTTTGTCTTTAGTTTACAGTGGAGATTGACCAGTACTCATTTTCCCCCCTCCCTATCCAGGGACTAGCTCTAGGGATATACAGGGTTTAGGTTCCTGCTTGGTGATTGATGAGGAACCAATTTAGGGACAGTAGGGCAGGTAGGGAGTTATCAGATCTGCCTAGGGGTCTTCAATCACCCTTTCCCTAGTGTCTGGGCTTCCTTCCTGTCATCCCTTCATGTTGCACCTAGTCTTCCCATACTATGCTTGACAAAAACCTTAGTAAATCACATTAAACAAAGTAGGGTATGAGAAACCAGGCACCCATAAAAATGTTAAAAACCCCAAAACATCACAGAACAATTCCCTTGAAAATGCTATGGTTATTGGAGTGCACCAATACGTCAACAAATTATTTTATACAACAAAATGAAAGGATTTTTATTGTTCAATAACAATATTCCCCCCCACCAAAAAGAAATAAAAATAACATTTACATATCTTATGTATCCAATGGTCCTATTTAAAATGCATGCCTTACAAAATAAGTCCAAGTCTTTATACAGCCATGTAGATGCAGAAATTAAAAACAAATTGTAAAAATAACAACTCCAATGTTAAGGCTCTAATTAGGCCATGCCCTAACTCGTTAAAGACGTTGTCTTCATTCCCTGTTAGGGCATAAAGAGATTTTAGATGGAGATTCCTTACAGAACTCAAATTTGTAGCTCCTGAGCTAGTGGACCTTGCTTTCCGTGTGTTCCAAGCAGTAGCTGCAAAGGAAATGAACGCCCAAAAGTAGATGATCGATTTGTCCTAGATAAGTCAGACCTCACGAAAATGACTCCAATTTGTTTTTTTTTTTTGTTTTTTTAAAGAGTTCTTTTGATATCTTCATTGCATCTCATTTAGTGACTATGGACTCTTTCTCCCTTCGATCTTCGGGTTCAGTCATAATGCTCAAATGGTCTGTTCACCTTTGCGCCTGATATGGTTTTAGTCAAGTTTTCCAAATGTCCAAGATATATATGGAATATCCAGGGTTGCACAAATCACATCCTATTTCAGTCAGAATTAAACTACCATATTACATTCTTCCTCTTCTTCCTGGATACTGGATATGCTGTCATTATTATCTTCTTTGAAGAAGCTTTCAACTCATCATCTATATGTGTTTTGGACATATGAAGAGAAACAATGCGTCTTTTCTTTTTGCAGGTTCCACTTTATTGTCGATATAAATAATCCTCCATGCTGGTGATGTGTCTTCAATTTTATCTGAGGATATAACATCATTTAATCCTCTTGAAGTAAATAAGATTGATAACATTCGAAAGCAGATCATTACTTTAATCTTTAGGTGCCACCTATTATCTCGGAAGGTCTGAACTTATGGAAGCTTCAAGCACTTTGCGTCTGTCAGTGAGATGGTAGACCCATTCATTGCTCAACTTCGCAATGTTTCCTCTGCTCCTTGAAGATGCTTGGCTGGTCTCCCAGACACGGTTGGTCTCTTTTGTTGTTTAAAGCTTTCAGATTACAAATGATAAAAGTAGACAACAGGAGAAAATGATAACTGTAAAATATGACATCAAAATAATGAAAAAGGATTGAGAACCGGAAACATACTGTACTCTTTCCATCCTGAGAAATAATAATACATTTGACCATTTTCCCATTTTCCGTTTTTCCCTTCTCGTCTTCGAAAAGCCATAGCTTTTTACATTCATATCAATGTAGCCATATGACGGCTTGTTTTTTTGTGAAATGAGTTGTATTTTTTAATGAAACCATCGATTTTACTTTTTATTGTATCCTGAAAAGCTGGTGACAAAAAAACATAATTCTGGAGTTTTAGTTTCTTTTTCTTGTTATACCAGCGTTTACTGTTCTGATTAATTTACTTTATATTTTGATAGTTCGGACATTTCTGAATGTAGTTTTACTTACCAACTATGTATTGTTTAATTGTTTTATTTTCAGTGGAGAAAAAGGGCAGTGATGTGAAGTTTTGTATTTTTTTTTATTTTTTCATATTTTTTAAACTTTTTTTTACTGTAACAGTCCCCTTATGAGACTTGTAGCAGGGATTGTGTGATTCCTGTGCTATACATAGCAAGGCTTCAGCACTGCTACATATAGCAGAAATGACAATCTCCTATGAATGTCGACCATGAACTGACGTTTACAGTTGTATCATAATGGCAGGCACAGGGGTCTTCTGCAGATTCTCGGCTGTCATAACATCCTCTTGGCGCCCTCGATTATGTGACAGGGGCGCCAATAGACTGGATTTGTGACGTGCTACCGGCCGGACCCATGTTAAATGCCGCTGTCAGAAATTGACAGCGGGATTTAACTAGTTAACAGCCGCGGGTGGAGTTCAGATCCACCCATGGCTGTTAAGGGCACATGACAGGTAATTAAATCAGCTATCATGTTGATGGGGGGAAAGATGGGGCAGTTATCGAGCCCCCCAAAAAATAATAGTAACTTTTTGCAACTCTACTCCAGTACTCCAAAGCAGACACAAATAACAAAAGTGTTTCAAGCCCGAATCAAGGTCTTTGTGATGAAGAACCCCAATGCAGAGCTGAAACATGTTCGACACTGTGGATGACAAAGCTACTCACTGCTTTCAACTTTCCAATAGGCTGGATTTGTGACGTGCTATCCGCCGGACCCATGTTAAATGCCGCTGTCAGAAATTGACAGCGGGATTTAGCTAGTTAACAGCCGCGGGTGGAGTTCAGATCCACCCATAGCTGTTAAAGGCACATGACAGGTAATTAAATCAGCTATCATGTTGATGGGGGGGGAAAGATGGGGGCAGTTATTGAGCCCCCCAAAAATAATAGTAACTTCATGCAACTCTACTCCAGTACTCGAATCAAGGTCTTTGTGATGAAGAACCCCAATGCAGAGCTGAAACATGTTCGACACTGTGGATGACAAAGCTACTCACTGCTTTCAACTTTTTTTTCTGATTTTTTTTGTATCCTTTGGGGCACTAGAGCAGGATTGATTTCTACAAGGTACTTTAAGGTTTCTAATGTGGCATGATGCCCACCCCAATTCACTGGTCAAGTGACTAGAAAGTATCTCATAGCATTGTGCTTTTTATTAGAACAAGTAGTACAGAATAGAGGGGTCAGAGAGGTGAGTGGTAAGGTGAGCAGTGCTGACACCAGGCTTTTGTGTGCCCCAGTTGAAAGAGTCTCAATAATGTAATATGTAGACATACGGTACATATACAGGCATATGTACATACACATATATGAAGAAAAATTCACAAAAATACTTATAAACAGACATAAATATGTACACATCATACACAATGACATACATAGATATACACATACATGCGTGCACACACAGATATACAGACACATTAGAAATATTTTTAATATGGGGAAGCCGGCAACAAGCCTCACTCACCTCCGTTTTGGCTTTTCTCCTGTTCATGGCATATGGCTGTGCTGGGCACGCTGCTTGATGGCCGTCACTTTCACAGACATAGCCGCACACAGTGCTCGGCGCGGCCGTGACTGCTAATAGTGACGCAGCAGGGCTGGCACTGCACCTTTAATTTTGCTTAATTTTGCTTGCATGTTAGCCCGGCCTCATCACTAGTAGCAAACATGGCCGCACAGTCCACTATGTGTGGCTAGACTACGACTGTGAAAGTAACAGCCATCAATGAGCACCAAAGAAGAAACAGAAGGCCCTGCTCAGCTGCTGGGGGAGCGGCCCTCACCCCGCCGGTACCGGCCCCGCCTGCGTGAGACCCCATATCGGGTGCTGATAATTATGCAAAATACCGTCTGCATCAGAACTGCATTGGAAATAGATGGAAAGTATGTGAAAGTAATGGCCGC
Organism: Ranitomeya imitator; assembly: GCF_032444005.1. Lineage (NCBI taxonomy): Eukaryota > Metazoa > Chordata > Amphibia > Anura > Dendrobatidae > Ranitomeya > Ranitomeya imitator. The sequence continues at coordinate 1,190,047,972 of NC_091282.1, forward strand.
TACAATGGAGATCCAATTTTAATTTTTGTCATGGGCTTCCGTTCCCTTTTCTGTACATCCCTGCTGCAAACTACTGAACCTGTACATTGTCTATAAATGTAGTTTAGTTACAAGAGAAACATCACCCTATATAACTTGGATTTATTATGCTGTTCAACACAACATTTTCCATTTACGACGGTCACATGAGAAAATTGCAACTCAGAGGCCATGTAATATTGAGCTATACGCGGCATACATAATTCTAGTAATTGACCTGGAACAGGGCGGTTCAACTTCCTTCTGCTGTAAAACTGTACAAAATCCATTAAAATGTAACAAATGCCCTGAGTGTTAAAGATGATAGGCTTAAAATCTGTAAAACGTATTAATCCAATTCCAACCGGCGTTTAATGAAACCATTGCAGAGGTTTAATGAGGGTATAACAAGTTCTCCTTATCGGAGCAATGTCTTAACCGTTGGGATCCCTGTTAACTTGGGATTACTGAAATCTGCATTTTGCTAGGAGCTTCCATTACATGAGGCTCCAGAAAAGATTTATTGTTGCTGCTTTTTTTGGCTTCTTGACTCCGAACTGTAACATATCTTTGTGGCATTCTTTTCTCGATAAAAGGAGATTATCTACAGTAGGGTCCCTATTATTTTACCCTCTCAGGCCCTCTGAGTACTGTTTTGATGCTTGTCCTTTGTCTGGGGTGGCAGTAGCATGTACTATATACTGACCTTTTACTTTGTTGCGGAGGTAAGACAAAACCATTTTTCAACTTCAAAGAGTTGAAGGCGGACTTCAAGACTTCTTGTGCTTATCAACTTTTTTCTTTCAAGTCCGGCAGACTTTTCTGTTCAGCCCAAAAACCCTTTGCTACTTTAATATCTTGAAATGTACTTTTTCTAGAAATAATTTGAAAAGATTTACCGTAGTTTATTCTTTCATCACCCATATACATCATTGTGCTGAATGATACTCCCTGTTCGATAATATATAATAATAATAATCTTTATTTATATAGCGCCAACATATTCCGCAGCACTTTACAGCTTAACAGTTTCAAACACAACAGACATAAGTAACAACGTTAACAATACAATAATTAAAGCAAAATAAGACGACCCTGCTCGTGAGAGCTTACAATCTACAATGGGGTGGGGGAGATACAAAGTACAGGTGTGTATTTACAATGGACTGATCACATCAGTCCTAGTCCCCAATCAGGGTCACAATTCAAAGTCAGATCTCATGCACACGCAAGTCAATTTCCTAAGAAACCAATTTTTTAAGAGTCTCTATGCAGTGTTTTTTAATATCTACCAATGTCTCCTGTCTGGCATATACTCCTGACAGATGATATTTTATAAGTCTACAGTGACATGTGATCATGGGCTCACATTGTAAAAAAAAATACACAGTCATGGCCGAAAGTGTTGGCACTCTTGAAATTGTTCCAGAAAATTAAGTATTTCTCACAGAAAATTATTGCAATTACACAAGTTTATTTCCTTTGCCTGTATTGGAATAACACAAAAAAAGAGAAAAAAAAGTCAAATTGGAAATAATTTCACACAAAACCCCCCAAAAATTGGCTGGACAAAATTGTTGGGAGCCTCAACTTAATATTTTGGTTCACACCCTTTGGAGTGACTAATTGCAAACAATCGCTTCCTATAAACATCAACAAGCTTCTTACAACTTTCAACTGGAATTTTGGACCACTTTTCTTTTTCAAACCGCTCCAGTTCTCTCATATTTGAAGGCACCTTTTCCCAACAGCAATTTTAAGATCTCTCCACAGGTGTTCAATGGGACTTACAGTGGGTAACCCTTTAACCCCTTCACCCCAAAGCCTGTTTTCAACTTCCTGACCAGGCCATTTTTTTTCAATTCTGACCACTGTCACTTTATGAGGTCATAACTCTGAAACGCTTCAACGGATCCTGGTGATTCTGAGATTTTTTTCTCATGACATATTGTACTTTATGATAGTGGTAACATTTCTTTGATTTGACTTGCGTTTATTTGTGAAAAAATGGAAATTTGGTGAAAATTTTGAAAATTTTGCAATTTTTAAACTTTTAGTTTTTATGCCCTTAAATTAGAGAGTCATATCATACAAAATAGTTAATAAATAACATTACCCACATGTCATCTTTACATTACCACAATTTTGGAAGCATAATTTTTTTGTTAGGAAGTTATAAGGGTTAAAAATTGACCAGTGATTTCTCATTTTTTCAAAAAAATTAGCATTTTTTTAGGGACCACCTCACACTTGAAGTGACTTTGAGGGGTCTATATGACAGAAAATGCCCAAAAGTGACAACATTCTAAAAACTGCACCCCTCAAGGTACTCAAAACCACATTCAAAAAGTTTATTAGGCTGGGTTCACATTGCGTTAGTGGGTGTCCGCTGACGGAATCCATTACATGGCGCAATTAACGCTATGTAATGGATCCGTTAGCGCACCCATTGACCACAATGTATCTAACGCATCACTAACGTATGCCATTTTTGGCATGCGTTAGCGATGTCCCGTTATTTTCTGACGGACCTCGAATGCTGCTTGCAGCGTTTTTGGGTCCGTTCTCGCTAGCGCAGATCGGGCATCTGCGCTAGCGGGATCGCTAAACGCAATCCCTTTTTGTACATTGGGCCGATCGTTGGCATTGCTGCGGGGTGTCAGCTGTCATATACAGCTGACACCCGCACACGATCATCGCAGCGCTCAGCGTGAGGCCACGCGATCATGCCGCCGTACTAGTACAGTGGTTTGCAGGAACTCAGCTCACGCAGAGTAGTACTAGTATGGCGCATATCGGGAAGGGGTTACATTTTTCACTCTTTGTTTCAATGCAGCCATTTGGTAAAGTCAAAAAAGTTCATTTTTTCATCATTAATGTACACTCTGCACCCCATCTTGTCTGGAAAAAAGCAGAAATGTGGAAATTTTTGCAAAGTTATCAAAAAATAAAAACTGTAATATCACTTGGTCATAAGTATTCAGACCCTTTGCTCAGTATTGAGTAGAAGCCCCTTTTGAGCTAGTACAGCCATGAATCTTCTTGGGAATGATGCAACAAGTTTTTCACACCTGGATTTGGGGATTCCCTGCCATTATTTCTTACAGATCCTCTCCAGTTCCGTCAGGTTGGATGGTGAACGTTGGTGGACGGCCATTTTCTGGTCTCTCCAGAGATGCTCAATTGGGTTTAGGTCAGGTCTCTGGCTGGGCCAGTCAAGAATGGTGACAGAGTTGTTCTGAAGCCACTATTTTAGCTGTGTGCTTAGGGTCATTGTCTTGTTGGAAAGTGAACCTTCAGCCAAATCTAAAGGTACCGTCACACATAGCGACGCTGCAGCGATACCGACAACGATCCGGATCGCTGCAGCGTCGCTGTTTGGTCGCTGGAGAGCTGTCACACAGACCGCTCTCCAGCGACCAACGATCCCGAGGTCCCCGGTAACCAGGGTAAACATCGGGTAACTAAGCGCAGGGCCGCGCTTAGTAACCCGATGTTTACCCTGGTTACCATCCTAAAAAGTAAAAAAACAAACGCTACATACTTACCTTCTGCTGTCTGTCCTCGGCGCTCTGCTTCTCTGGTCTGGCTGTGAGCGCCGGGCAGCCAGAAAGCAGAGCGGTGACGTCACCGCTCTGCTTTCCGGCTGACCGACGCTCACAGCCAGAGCAGGAGGAGTGCAGAGCACAGCGCTGGAGGACAGACGGCTGTAGGTAAGTATGTAGTGTTTGTTTTTTTACTTTTAGGATGGTAACCAGGGTAAACATCGGGTTACTAAGCGCGGCCCTGCGCTTAGTTACCCGATGTTTACCCTGGTTACCAGCAAAGACATCGCTGAATCGGTGTCACACACGCCGATTCAGCGATGTCTGCGGGGAGTCCAGCGACGAAATAAAGTTCTGGACTTTCTTCCCCGACCAGCGATCTCCCAGCAGGGGCCTGATCGCTGCTGCCTGTCACACTGGACGATATCGCTAGCGAGGACGCTGCAACGTCACGGATCGCTAGCGATATCGTCTAGTGTGACGGTACCTTTAGGTCCAGAGCAATCTGTAAGATGTTTACATCCTGAATATCTCTGTATTTGGCCACATTCATGTTTCTTTAAATGACAATCAGCTGTCCTGTCCCTGCAGCTGAAAAATACCCCCATAGCATAATGCTGCCACCACCATGTTTCACTGTTGGGATTGTATTGGGCAAGTGATGAGCAGTGCCTGGTTTTCTCCACACATACCGCTTAGAAATATTACCAAAAAGGTCTATCTTCATCTCAACAGACCAGAGAATCTTATTTCTCATAGACTGGGAGTCCTTCGTGTGTTTTTCAGTAAACTCTATGTGGGCTTTCGTATGTCTTGCACTGAGGAGAGGCTTCCATTGGGCCACTCTGCCATAAAGGCCTGACTGGTGGAGAGCTGCAGTGATAGTTGACTTTGTGGCACTTTCTCCCATCTCCCTACTGCATCTCTGGAGCTCAGCCACAGTGATCTTGGGGTTCTTCTTTACCTCTCTCACCAAGGCTCTTCTCCCACGATTGCTCAGTTTGGCTGGATGGCCAGGTCTAGGAAGACTTCTGGTGGTCCAAAACTTCTTCCATTTAAGGATTATGGAGGCCACTGTGCTCTTAGGAACCTTGAGTATTGTAGAAATTATGTTGTAACCTTTGTCAGATCTGTTTATTGCCACAATTCTGTCTTTGAGCTCCTTGATCAGTTCCTTTGACCTCATGATTCTCATTTGGTCAAAGTTTTGGAAAAATCTTACCAAAACTTTTGAGTACATGGTCCATTGTAGATATTCGTAATCAATTTTTCTTAGTTTTGGTAATTGTGTAAGAAAAGGGCGTGGGTACAAAGAGTCACCAGATGTACTCTACTCTCTGGACTCCCCTCTAGCACTCTGGCACCACTCCAATCCATCCTACACTCTGCTGCCTGACTAATCCACCTGTCCCCCCCCGCTATTCCCCAGCCTCTCCCCTGTGTCAAGCCCTTCACTGGCTTCCTATCGCCCAGAGACTCCAGTTCAAAACCCTCACACTGACATACAAAGCCATCCACAACCTGTCTCCTCCATACATCTGTGACATAGTCTCCCGGTACCTACCTACACGCAACCTCCGATCCTCCCAAGACCTCCTTCTCTACTCCCCTCTCATCTCTTCTTCCCATAACCGCGTCCAAGACTTCTCCCGTGCTTCCCCCATACTCTGGAACTCTCTACCCCAACACATCAGACTCGCGCCTACCATAGAAACCTTCAAAAAGAACCTGAAGACTCATCTCTTCCGACAAGCCTACAGCCTGCAGTGATCCTCAACCTACTGAACAGCCGCACAGCCAGCTCTTCCCTCTCCTAGTGTATCCTAACCCACCCCCTGCAGACTGTGAGCCCTCGCGGGCAGGGTCCTCCCTCCTTATGTACTCGTGTGCCTTGTTATCTGCTCATGTTTAATGTATTTGTCTATATTTGCCCCGCATTCACATGTAAAGTGCCATGGAATAAATGGCGCTATAAAAATGTATAATAATAATAATTATGTACATGCTCAACCAAGCCAAGTGTGAATGTGCAAAGGGGAATCAGGAGAGATAGCAGTCGGCCAACAGATTTGTAAGCATTGTAAAGGAAAACAAATTCCATTTTTTCCAGCAGAAGTCTGTGATTGTGGCTCTACTAGGCTTCAAAAACATAGACTCTTACAAGATCCCATTGATGCAAACAACCAACAAAAACTGATTCTGAGGTAAGGGTTTTCTTCTAGTCTTGATCGCACCAGAAATATGTTTCCTTTCTATGAGGGCAGATCTGTTTATTCATCAGGGTCGGAGACTGATTGCAATCAGGCTACTTTCAAGTCCCTAAAAAGTGATACATTAAAAAAACAGTAATCGGGGATCGGCAGGCAGAAAAAGAAGTGTTGGGTGGCAGCTGCCTAAATAGTCAGAAAAGTTTATAAATATATATATATATATATATAAATATATATATATATATATATACAGAGTTTTTGGCAAAGCCAGCTTACCACTTTGAAGAAACAGGAATACATCCAATCTGTGGTTACAGTTTGCACGGAAAACGGATTGGGACAAATCCACACATGTAAAGAAAAAACTTTTTGTTTCTCCAGCGAACAGTCCAATGGTAGAGTAAAATATACCTTTTATTTATCCATTAAAAAGTTCCAGATTTCTTCAGTTACAATATTGCATACATTCAATCCCTTATGGACGACATGTTTCGACACCACATGTGTCTTCCTCCCTGACCTGGCGGAAGACACATGTGGTGTCGAAACATATCGTCCATAAGGGATTGAATGTATGCAATATTGTGGCTGCAGAAATCTGGAACGTTTTAATGGATAAATAAAAGGTATACTTTACTCTATACCATTGGACTGATCGCTGGAGAACCAAAAAGTTTTCTCTCTCTCTCTCTCTGTGTATATATGTATATATATATATATATATATATATATATATATATATATATATGACAGATAGCAGCACAAACTTGAGCAGATTTTGGGTGCAATACTTCCTGAATAATGCGGTTGTCCAATGCAAAATATAAATGGAAAAAAATCAGGCAGCACTCTAGTTCAAGGAAAAATTGTGGGCTTTAATCCAGCACCAAGTGGTGCAACGTTTTGACCTCACATCACAGTCTTTGTCAAGCACAGTTTTACCATAGAATAGTGCACTTTTTATACATATCTCTTGAATTTACCAATATACAAAAACTAGCATACATTAAATACAAATCATAATCAAAGTGTATAAAAAAATACATTGCAGTAAATATAGAAACCATCATAGTGTTTACTTATATATATATGTGCATGTTGGAGTACGAAAAATTATATCCAACCGTACCTACAATCTTTGATACAGCTAGATTAACAATAATTAGAAAATGTGAAACACCTATGTGATATTTAACAGACATAAACATTATAAATCACCTGGAACACTCAAACCCATGCATCATGTTGTAGTTCCAACATAACAGCATTCTCAGAGCACAAATGAGCATGTCAGTAATCAGATACTGCTGATTGGCCACTCAGCAGTGATGTCAGCGATGATGTCAACGCACATGCTCACTAGGCACTTCCACTCCGTGCTCCACCATTACAAGTGCTGGCAACTATGCCCACACAATATTTCATAAGAAAAAGCAGCATTTATTCACAAAAGAGATAAATCTCGATACTTAAATGGAGTAGGGCACTTGTAGTGATCATATTAGGTGATAAACTGGAAACCCCAAACACAAAAATTTGTATTCAATTCTTCTCTTTACACTTGCACAAAGTCAGAGATTTTGTAGAATCATAGTCAGGTGTACGAGTAACCAATTATACCAAATAGGTGAGTGATAATCATTTTCATATGTAGGTTATCCAAGGGGTAACATTCCTCCTTGCAGAGAGAAATTAAAATCTCAATTTGCAGATACTGTGTTTTGGGGTACAGCCGCTCGTCAGTGCAAAAACATGAGATCTGGTTTGGCTGGGTGAGAGGCATCTGATTGAGATCCTAGGGGTAACGTTTCTCCTTGCGGAGAGTGACATGTCAAGCCTGCATGCCGAGGTGAAGAGACTTTTAAACAGCAATGCTCCTCTGGGAAATATGCAAATTGTCTCTTCAGAGAGGAAGAGGACAAAGAACTCTAGTGCCACCTATTGGAAGTAGCAATCTTAAAAGTCAATATTGAGTTTCTATTGAGCCTTGTCACATGAATTAGGATAAAAGCCTAAACCAAAATATTAATTTGCAAACTCTGTATTTCAGGGTACTGCCCCTCGTCAGTGCAACTTATGAGATTTGTCATAAGTAGGTTGAAACAGTCATTAACTGAAGCAGAAACAGCTGTGGAGGAGGCTGAAGACTCGATGAGGAACAAATACTGAACATGTGAGGCCAGTCTCACATGTCCAGATAATTCCGGTACTGGAGAAAATGGTACCGGAGTTATCCGTGTCCATGTGCTCACGTAGGCCATCCGTGTGGGATCCGTGTGATGTTCGAGAGTACGTTTTTAGGGTCAGTGTGCTGTCTGTTTGCTGTACGTGTGCTCTACGTGTGTCCGTGTCCGTGTCCGTGTATTGCAACAATTTTACAATTTTACCCCTATGACAGGAAAAATGCACACGGACAGCACACGGATGGCACACGGACAGCATCCGTGTGCGGTACGTGTTTACACGGACCCATTGACTTTAATGGGTCCGTGTGATCCGTGCGCTCCCATGAATACTGATATGTCTCCGTGTTTTGCAAACGGACACACGGTCTGTGAAAACACGCTGACATGTGCAGAGACACATTTATTCTAATGTGTCTACGTGTGTCAGTGTCTCCGGTACGTGAGGAAACTGTCACCACACGTACCGGAGCCACTGACGTGTGAAACCGGCCTGAAAGTGGCCAAACTTTGCTACACAGGAAGCAAGTTTCAAATTTAAGGTCAAACACAATGGCAAGAATGAGCACAGAAATAGTAAAAAAGCAGGTCTACTTTGTTTTACTGAAGGGGCTTCACCAGAGTTTTTACTCTGTACAGAGGAGTATAGAGGGCAGGCGGCTTCTAAGCATGAACATGTTAATACTTTTTAAAACTTCACTGTTTCCAAACTCTGAAGTGGTTAAAAGTGACTTTAGATAGAACATGTGGTTTCTGTCAGGCATTGTTTGCAGCAAAAAAGTGACTTAAAAACAAAACAAAATCCTGGGCATGATTCATTACTATATTCGCGCTTGTTTTTTTGTTTAGTTTTAGTGTTTTGCACCTATTTTTTCGTTTGTGCCATATTTATTTTTCCATTTGCACCTTTTTTTTACTCGTTTAAGCCAAAGTTTATTTTCACCTTACTTCCAGAGTCACATTTGTCAAATCTGTCATGCGTCTCTGAATATGGCAATAACTTTGGAACGTTTCACCCAATCCCAGTGATCCGGAGTTTGTTTGTTTTTTGTGGCGCATTATACTTCATGGTCGTGGTGAATTGAAATATTGGAAATTTTGCAAAAATGTTGTAAAATTTTCAAACATTGAATTTTTGCGCCCTTACAACAGATAGCCATACTACACAAAATAAGTAATAAATTACATTTCCCATATGTCAACTTCACATCAGCATCATTTTTTAAATGCTCTTTTATTTTGTAAGGATGTCAGGAGAGTTAAATTGTTAGCAACGCTTTTCATTTTTTCAGCAAAATTTACAAAGCCAATTTTTTTTTACAGATCTAGTCTTGAAGTGACTTTGAGGGGCTTATATGTCAGAAAACCTCCAAAAGTGACAGCAATGTAAAATCAGCTCCTCTCAAAGTATTCCAAATAACATTCAGGAACATTTTTTTTATTCTTCAGTTGTTTCACAAGAGTTAATGCAAAGTAAAATGAAAAAACTCTAAAAATTACATCTTTTCAATTAAAATGTTGCTTTAGCCTCCAAAGATGCTAAAACAGCAGAAATATCGCACAAGTGACAAAATTATAGGAAATGGTTCCCCTCAAGGAATTCATCTAAGGGTGTTGTGACCTTTTTAGATCCAAACGTGCCACACAAAAGTTTATAAAGTTGTGACGGGAAAATGAAAAATCCTGTTTTTCACACAACAATGTTGTTTTAGTTCTAAATTTTTCCTTTTTGATAAGGGTTAATAGGAGAAAATGGACTATGTAATGTGTAAAACAATTTCTCCTGCATATCACTATGCAGATAATATGTGGTTGTCAGCTGCTGTTTGGGCACACTGCACAGCAGAGAAGGGAGGTGCACTATTTGACTTCTGGATCTCAATTTTGGCTGGAATAAATTTTGGACACCATGTCAAATTTTTCATGCCTCCAAGGTGCCAAAACAACAAAATCCTCCCCCCACCCCCCCCACAAGTGACACTATTTTGGAAACAGCCTTCAACAAATTTATCGGGTAGAATAATGACCTTTTTGACCCTCAGGTTATGCTCAAAAGATTATAACTTCAGGATACAAAAATGAAAAATTTAATTTTTCCACTATAATGTTGCTTTAACTTAATTTTTTTCTTTTTCACAATGGGTCATATGAGAAAATGGACCCCACAATATGTAAAACAAATTCTCTCAAATGTGACAATAGCCCATATGTGGCGCCCCAGGGTCCTGGTTGTCACAGTAGCATTGCTTTCCTCACGGGTCACGGGAGTGATGTTACGCTTGAAGGCAAGAAGGGATAACTGCAACCAGGTACCACAAACATGCAACACATTCACACTCAAGGCCACCAGGGGGAGCTTTTGTTCCTACTTGCCAGGCGACTCCCCATATATATATATATATAACTGGTAGTCTGTAGGGAAAGTTAGTCAGTTCCAGGAAGGTCCAGTCAGGAGATGGACTGGATCAGTCTGAGGCAGCAGAAGGTTTTACGGAGCTGTGCCGCCACAGTGCAGCAGCTCCTGGAAAGAGACATTGAGAAAGCCCAATACATTGCAGAGAGCGTGCAGGAGAGCAAAGCACAGGAGAGAATACCAGGGGGAGATCAGCCTCAAGCAGGCTGCCTCCTTCCGAGGCACAGAGACCGGTAGCCGGAACACCGGGGGTATAAGGACCTCTATGGCTCACATCAGAGAATGGCAGAACAGCTGAACTCCAAGTTACCTGTCTGACCTACCACCCAGGAGGAATGGTGGCACCCCTCAGAGGCCAGGGCGTATTAAAGTCCCTATAAACAGCTTCAAGCCACCAGTCATATGGGTTAGGTCCTATCCTACCCGGAGGACAGAGAGAAAGTTAACATCTGTGAGGACCTTATGTGGAGCTTTAAGCCGTAAGGGACTACAACACCACGGTGCCAGAGGAAAGCTTTTGATTTCCACCTGGGTAAGGGGACTCCTAACTTGCCTTCAAGCCGGCCTGACCCTGCCTGCCCTGTGATCGGGTGCTCTGGACTGCGGATGTTGAAGTCTTCAGTAAACCAAGTTAAAGAGACTGCAACCTTGTGTCCTCATTTTTTACTGCACTCCTCACTATCTTCCATCTACACACCAGGAGCCCTGGGGATATACTTCACCTGTGGGAAGTCATACCATCTAACTGCCATAACATCACCCCAGAGGACCGCTTAAAGCAGCTTCGGTCCCCACTGACCGAATACCACAGGTGACGTCACGAATATAACCTTTATTCCCTTTAAAGACCTTCCCCCTTTAACGTTGATGCCTAGGGCCACGGACCGGGTCGCCACCGTGACATCCCCTTGTGAACCGCAGGACCCAGTACCTAGTACCCCACGGCCCAGGTGGGGCGACTCACATTCATGGTCCAAAACTACTATCTTAACACATGACAAGACTTGGAAGGACGTAGAAATGCTATTTCGCTTTTGGAGTGATAGCTTGCATGTGTCACTTGAAGAGTCTCAAGGGGGCTGGAAATGCAAATTAAAAAAAACCCAAAGTAATTCCTTTTCAGAAACTATACTTCTGAATCACTCCATTTAGGTGTATGGTGAGCATTATTAATCCAGAGGTGCTTCACATAATTTTATAATGCTGTGTCATAGAAATTTAAAATTACGCTATTCCCTCTAAAATATTGTTTTGGCCCCAATTCAGCTTAATTTTCCCAAATTATAAAAAGCAGGAAGTAGGCCTTAAAATTAGTAATTTTGTCCTGAATGCGGCAATATTCAATATGCATTAAGAAACTACATTCCGTGCTCAGAGCAGGGCATGAAAGGGAAGAATCCTTATTTGGGTTTTAGAGCAATAATTTGGCAGTAATAGCTTTCGGGTGCATCTTACCGAGCTCCTGAGGTGTCATACTTTCAGAAAACCCCAAAAAGTGACCCTATTTTAGAAACTAAGCTCCTCAGGGAATTAATGTAAGGGTGTAAGGAGAATTTTTTTTCTCATAGATGTTTTACCAATTTCTTTAACACTGGGCTGTGTGAAAATGAAAAATTACATTTGTTATGTTAATGAATAGATTTAGATCAAAATGTTTCATCTTTATCAAGGCTAATAAGAAAAATAGTACCCTGTGACTAATTACCGTACACTATTTCTCCCAAGTGTGGCAATACCATATATATGTGTCTTAACACTACTGTTTGGGACATGGTAAGGCTCAGAAGAGAAGGTGCTTCATTTGGCTTTTAGGGCACAAAGTTTCCTGGCGTAATATCTGTGCATTATTTGCATAGCCCGTAATCAGCCAAAACAGCAGAAATCCCCAAAATGTGACCCAATTTGGCAAATTACACTAAAGGAAATCATCTATGGGCGTAGTGACCTCACTGACGTTTTCTAAAAATTAGTGTGCAGTGGATGTTGCAGAGTAAAAATAGTAAATATGCCATTTTTGTGCCCAATCTACAGTACGGAGCTGAGGTCCCAGAGACAACCACCCCATCAATTTCTAAAGTGACAATTGATAACTTGTCACAATATGAGATTGGTCGGGGCCAGAAACTTTCACGGTCAGCTGAAAACTACTCCGGCAGTAGACTGATGTTTTGTGTCACTGTGATGTAAAAGCTATATTTTTGTCAGTTTATATATATTTTTATGGTGTTCAACAAATGGGTTAGATAATGGGATTTAAATAATGATGAATTCTATAGATTGGGCCATTCTGGATGTGGCGATATCAAATATGTGTAGTTTTTTGCTTACCTTAATTTTTAAAGAAAAACAGCGGTTTTACTCGCAAAACATTTTTTTATGTACTTTATCTTTCAGTTTTTTTTTCATATTTTTACATATTTGAATATGTTTTGATTTTTCTTAGTTCCAGGATGGGACATCATTTGTTCTAATACTCTACAATGCTTTTGCATGGTATGATATCAGTTCATATTAGGCTTCAATAACATATCTGTATGAATGTTACCATCGAAGAGAATCAGACTGATTTTTTTCTAACTGATTCCATTTTTTTTCCACTGTAGAGCTGTGCTTGCTTCCAAGTCAATAAGAAAAATGGTCGAAGGTCACATGTTTTTATTCAAGTTGATCACTAATCAATAAATCCAAGAGGTACGGATGCAAACTGGAATGAAATGGGGAACCTTCCAACTTGTACCCACGTCTCACGGATCCCCATAGACTTGGGGGGTGGCCGAGTCTGCTCAGCAAATTGGATCAGAATTGGACCTGCTCAGAGTGTCATGGTTCCCACTTTGGATCCTTAATTTTAATGGATGTGTGAAAACATCAATTTTACTCTATGGATCAGAGTGCTGTCCACGAGAAAAATCTGAGAAGACTCGGAGCTGCCATGTGGATGTGTGAATGCAGCCTCACACTGACAGAAGGCATGTCAAGCACTGCTTATGGCAGGAAATTATGGGCCACCATAGCTGAGTGAACGCACGGCCATCACTCGGCTTGGGGTCATTGTGGCTGCCATTGGCACCACACAATCCTGGGGACAGAGAGGGAGCCCCGTTCCTCAAATAATCAGATAGATGACACTGTTGCTTTTGTTAACAAGCTGAAGTACTTGCTAACACGAATTACTACAGATACACCAAGGTATCAGCTATGATATGTAGCGGACACCCATTGGTGATTTTGCCAGATCTGCTTGTGTGCGGTACATGCTGTACATGTGTGACGGTTTGCAGAAACGCACTTCCCGCTGCACCGTACATGCATGACGGATGACCAAAATGGGGGTTAAAGACACCTTTTTATCTGTTTGTCATTTTTTTCTTTAGTTCGCCATTGTAGGTAGAGTTTGGGGTTTCCAGATACTTTTGCCTTATTCTTAATTTGCAACTTTTCGATTGGTTTTGAATATACTCCAGTCTCCCTCCTGGAGTGATTTTATGTATGTCAGATATTTAAGCACAAATTTTCGCGACATTTTTGCAGAACATGTGGAAAAAAACCATCAACAAATACAACAAAACAAAATAAAAGGAAAAGTGACTTAAAAAAAGTCCAAGTGGTATTTCGGAAGGTCCCCTAGGGCGACATTAAATCAAAGAAAAATACAAATAGAAAAAAACATCTTCTAACAAAAATAAATAGAAATAACTAAAGAATAGCAATGATAAAAAAAAATACAGGAAATTAACACAAACAGACCCTTACATTGATTATTTGTTGGCTTTTCTTCCACCATAGAATATTTCTAAACCAAATGAAGCAACTGATAATAATTAACATAACATTGCAGCCAGAGGTCCTGTAATTGATGACCATATTAATAAATTAATTCCATGCCGGTAACTGATTGTGGTGACCGCTACATAATTTGCAGACAGACGATGCCTGTTAATTGGTAATTACCACGAATGGATGAGTAAATTGGAATCTCTCTATGAAGCTGTGACCGGTGACAATGACCAGCACATACAGAGCTGATAACTGGACCAGTGACAGGGAAATGATTGCTCCCATTCTCCAGGACAAGCCTTTAAACAGCTGCTTCTCTGCAAGATTTCAATCGGGGCCAATAGAGCCGTCTTATCAAACAAGCAGTAAATTATTTTCCACCTATTAACCCTCCAAACCCAATGAGAAATTACGAAATGTCATTGAATTGGGCAGTCCCTTTAGAAGACTAAATGTGATGAGATCCCCCCTTCATTATCCCACCCTCTGACTGGGTCAGGCATTGAGTAGGGGGCTTTCTTATCTGTCTGCCTCTGACGAAAGTCTGAGAAGCTGATACCTTGTCTTGCAATTTCAAATGAAGACTCATCTCATGCATGGATGTAATTAGGAAGCCTTATCTCCCCTTACACAAAACAGGGATGGATGCAGAATTGAAAGGAACCTATGAAACCCTCTGTGGATTCTATCGCCAACTCTGATAAAACAAATGAAACATCAGAAGATCCCAGGATTGACAAGATACAGGGCGAGTAGACTTTGAAGCTGCACTCATAAACATGACAACTAGGCGAGCCTGGACTGAAATCTAAGGAATTGGAGAGCAAATAAGGGTCAAGGGCCATATCACTACCTCCCAAGGTTTCCATTGGTCAAAATGGAACACACATGGTTCATTGAGTGAACAATCTTATTTTTTTACATGTCTGTATGCTTACATGATTTGTTAAGTTTAAAATGAATACTATCTGAATATAAAATGAAAAGGGGATTTTCTGGATACCCCACTAGGAAAAAAATGTTGAGGCCACATGAACACGTCGAGTATTTAGTGACTTTTTACATCAGTATTTGTAGCCAAAACCAGGAGTGGGTGATAAATACAGAAGTGGTGCATATGTTTCTATTATACTTTCCCTCTGACTGTTCCACTCCTGGTTTTGGCTTACAAATACTGATGTAAAATACTGACCATATACTGCTAGTGTGACGGCAGCATTAGTGATATCACATATGTGTGATTTTTACATTTTCTTTATTTTTAATAGAGGAAATAGGGTGTGATTTGAGCATAAAGACTTTAGTTCTTTTTGTTAGTCCCTTGAACCAAAGATCATCCAATCATTTGTGCTATAGACTGCATTACCACAATATTGCAATATATAGTAAAAATCATGGCAGGGTCTTCAGTAAACCCCCAACTGTCATAATAAAGGCCCCTTCACATTAAGCGACGCTGCAGCGATACCGACAACGATCCGGATCGCAGCAGCGTCGCTGTTTGGTCGCTGGAGAGCTGTCACACAGACAGCTCTCCAGCGACCAACGATGCCGGTAACCAGGGTAAACATCTAGTAACTAAGCGCATGGCCGCGCTTAGTAACCCGATGTTTACCCTGGTTACCTTCCTAAAAGTAAAAAAAACAAACAGTACATACTTACCTAACGCTGTCTGTCCTCCAGCGCTGTGCTCTGCACTCCTCCTGTACTGTCTGTGTGAGCACAGCGGCCGGAAAGCAGAGCGGTGACGTCACCGCTCTGCTTTCCGGCTGTCCGACGCTCACAGCCAGTACAGGAGGAGTGCAGAGCACAGCGCCGGGGACAGACAGCGGTAGGTAAGTATGTAGTGTTTTTTTTTTTTTACTTTTACGCTGGTAACCAGGGTAAACATCGGGTTACTAAGCGCGGCCCTGCGCTTAGTTACCCGATGTTTACCCTGGTTACCAGTGAAGACATCGCTGGATCGGTGTCACACACGCCGATCCAGCGATGTACACGGGAGATCCAGCGACGAAATAAAGTTCTGGACTTTGTTCAGCGACCAACGATCTCCCAGCAGGGGCCTGATCGTTGGTCGCTGTCACACAGAACGATTTCCTTAACGATATCGTTGCTACGTCACAAAAAGCAACGATATCGTTAACGATATCGTTATGTGTGAAGGTACCTTAACCCATCGCAAGGTCATGACATCGCAGGGGGACCAATGGAATGGCATGCCTACTAGTCCATGTGGCAGATAATGGCTGCAGCATTTAAGTGGTAAGCTGCAGCAGTTGGTGATTAGCAGTTGGTGATTAGTTGGAGATAGAGGCAGATCCTCCTTGTGTAACAGAGCCATTATCTGCTAGCACTGATGCAAGCTCAGTTCTTGAGCTTAAAGGTACCGTCACACTAAGCGACGCTGCAGCGATACCGACAACGATGTCGATCGCTGCAGCATCATTGTGTGGTCGCTGGAGAGCTGTCACATAGACAGCTCTCCAGCGACCAACGATCCTGAAGTCCCTGGGTAACCAGGGTAAACATCGGGTTACTAAGCGCAGGGCCAAGCTTAGTAACCCGATGTTTACCCTGGTTACCGTTGTAAATGTAAAAAAACAAACACTACATACTTACCTTCCCGGTGTCTGGTCAGGTCCCTCGCCTTCAGCTTCCAGCACTGACTGAGCGCTAGCAGATAATGGCTACCCTGGTCACCAGTGACAACATCGCTGAATCGGCGTCACACACGCCGATTCAGCGATGTCAGCGGGAAATCCAGCAACAAAATAAAGTGCTGGACTTTCCCCAGCGACCAACGATCTCCCAGCAGGGGCCTGATCGTTGGTCGCTGTCACACATAACGATTTAGTTAAGGATATCGTTGCTACGTCACAAAAAGCAACGATATCGTTAACAATATCGTTATGTGTGACGGTACCCTAAGGGCTCGTACTCATCTACAAGGAAAACGGACAAGTGCAATCCAATAAAACATTGGATTGCACTCTTACCAGTATTAAGCTGAGTCACAGCTCATCTGCGATTTCATTATCAGCTGAAATTGTACTGAGAAAAAAAATCACAGCATGCTGCGATTGTCCTCGTATCTCGGACGAGATTCGCCAATGCAAGTCTATGGGTGCGAGAAAAAAAATCGCACCGCACTCAGACCATGAGAGTGCCTTCTGATTTTTGTACACCGATGTCCTTTTAAAAGCCGGCAATTCATCTGCCGCATACAGTAAAATCACAACATGACAGGTTAAAATAGAAGAGATAGAATAAATATAAACACATAGAATATATAGATACAAAGGTGTCAGGCACATATATAATTGGTACAGTGCTTGTGTAACTTACTGTACACGTATTTTTTACATATGAAATTATTTTCTGGAAAAAAATGGCGAGGGATCTCCAGACATTTTATTAACCAGCAGAGGGAAAGCGGACAGCTGGGGCAGATGTTTTTAGTCTTAGTCTGGGAACAGGGTAATACCCATGGAGCTTTCCAGGCTATTAATATCAGCTCACAGCTGAATACTTAGCCTTACTTGGTTATTAAAATGGGGGACCCCCCAAAAAATGACATAGGGTCACCCTATATTTAAATACCAGCAAAGGCTAGGCAGACAGCTGTGGCCTGATATTATTAGCCTAGGAAGAAAACATGGATATTGGCCCCCTCCCAGACTAAAAACATCAGCAATCAGCTGACCCAGAAAAGGCACATCCATAAGATGTACCCATTCTGGCACTTAGTCACGCTTTTCCTACTTGCCCTGGTGTGGTGGCAAGTGGGGTGATAGTTGGGGGGGTTGATGTCACCTTTATATTGTCAGGTGACATCAAGCGCCATTACAAACCCCATAGTGATATTGCATAAAAAACACACACCCAGAATAAAGTCCTATAATTGAAAGAATGACACAGACTCCTTTAATGAATCTAAATTAAACCATACTCACATCATCGCCCAGTTCACTGAAGCCAATGTCCCCTGTAACAGAATTAAAATAATAAACCATAATATTCCTCACCTGTCTACCGAGAAGATAATAATCCATTTGTCCAGCGACATGTCTAGACTGCATCCAGAAGGCAGACTGCATTGTTACATGATGCGACCATACTGCCTGCCATCCAGCAGAGACACTTAGCTATGTGTGCTGGCTCAGCTCAGTGCCTTGTGGTAATATCCTTTCACCTTGCTGACATCACAGGAAGCATCAGAAAGTTCTCACGCTCGCGGTGCCATCAGAAAGATCCTGCAAGTTCACAGCCAATTAACTCAGTTCAACTTACTAACATCAGTGCAAGTGCCGTGTGAAAAGTTATAATGCCTCTCCATTGCTAACCTCTGGGCTTGATGTCACCTGGAAATTGAGGGAGAAATTATAGGATATTGTTTACATTTTTTGTGCAATTTCCATGCTAAGTGATTTTAGTGCTCCTTTAAAACATTGTCCACTTCGGGGGACATCTTTTTTTTTACTTAAGGTACCATCACACATAACGATTTCATTAACGATATCGTTGCTTTTTGTGACGTAGCAATGATATTGTTAACGAAATCGTTATGCGTGACAGCGACCAACGATCAGGCCCCTGCTGGGAGATCGTTGGTCGCTGGGAATGATCAGGACCTTTTTTTGGTCGCTGATCACCCGCTGTCATCGCTGAATCGGCGTGTGTGATGCCGATCCAGCGATGTGTTCACTGGTAACCAGGGTAAACATCGGGTTACTAAGCGCAGGGCCGCGCTTAGTAACCCGATACTTACCCTGGTTACCATTGTAAAAGTTAAAAAAAAAAAAACAGTACATACTCACATTCCGATGTCTGTCACGTCCCCCAGCATCAGCTTCCCTGCACTGACTGTGAGCACCGGCTGTAAAGCAGAGCACAGCGGTGACGTCACCGCTGTGCTCTGCTTTCCAGCTGGCGCTGACACAGTCAGTGCAGGGAAGCTGACAGCAGGTGACGTGAGAGACATCGGAATGTGAGTATGTACTGTTTTTTTTTTTTTAACTTTTACAATAGTAACCAGGGTAAATATCGGGTTACTAAGCGCGGCCCTGCGCTTAGTAACCCAATATTTACCCTGGTTACCCAGGGACTTCGGCATCGTTGAAGACAGTTTCAACGATGCCGAAGTCTTTCCCCTGATCGTTGGTCGCTGGAGAGAGCTGTCTGTATGACAGCTCCCCAGTGACCACACAATGACTTACCAACGATCACGGCCAGGTCGTATCTCTGGTCGTGATCGTTGGTAAGTCGTTTAGTGTAACGGTACCTTTAAATGCATGAATTTGGGTCTAAAAATAATTATTGCAATTTAGTTTCATTACATATTTGTCCCTGTTTTGCTTTTTGAAACTCTTAGTGTTACTTTATATTCAAATGTGATATTTTGAAGAATTTAAGAACTCTTTAAAAGGAATCTGTCACCAGGTTTTTGCTACCTAATCTGAGAGCAGCATGATGTAGAGACAGAAACACTGATTACATGTGTCACTTACTGGGCTGCTTGCTGTAGTTTTGATAAAATCACTTTTTATCAGCAGGCGATTATCATCAGAGGACTAGTAAACCTGCTGCCAGGTAGTCAAGCATATTTACGAACTCTGTATAACCCCGCCCACACCACTGATTGGCTGCTTTCTGTGTGCACTGTGCATAGGCAGAAAATTGCCAATCAGTGGTGTGGACGGCATTATAAAGGGCTCAACATTCAGAGAACTGGTATATCTACAGCAGAGAAAACAGTGATTACAGCAAAAGTGAAGTAAACAGTTTGGAAAGGGACACATCACTGGAACCAGAGTCTCTGCCCCAACATTATGCTGCTCTCAGATAACATAGCCAAAAAATTGTGACAGATTTCCTTTAAAGGTTCTTGTGATGTAACAATCAGACCACGATCTTAGTAGAGTTGCTTATTAGGGATGAGCGCGTGTGCTTGGATAATGTGTGATCCCAGCACACTCATGCCTTAATTGAGTATTTTTGGCGTGCTCAAAACATTTTCTCGAGTCCCCACTGTTGCATGTCTCATGGCTGTTTGACAGCCGCAAAACATGCAGGGATTACCTGTTTGTTAAGCAATCTCTGCATGTATTGCGGCTGACGAACAGCACGAGTCGTTCAGCCGTGGGGAATCAAGGACATTTTTCGAGCACGCCGAAATGCTCGATTAGCACTCATGCATTCTTGGATCACACCTTATCCGAGTACGCTCACTCATCACCATTGCTTATGTATATACCTATATACATTATATGTACAAAAGTATCAGGACCCCTCTACTTTACACGCACAGAATCTTTTATGCCCTCGAATTCTAAATCCATAGGCATTAATAAGGAGTCGGCCCCTTTGCAGTTACAACAACAGCTTCCACCTTTCAGGGAAGATTTTCTACAAGATTTTGGATCGGTGGGAATTTCCCCTATTCATCCAGAAGAAGAATTGTGAGGTCAGACATTGATGTTGGGGAGAGGCCGGGCTCACAATCTCCATTTCGGTTGATCCCAATTCACCTGATTGCCCTTAACTGGGGATATATTCACATGCAGGAGTCTGCTATAGACTCAGTCTGCTGAAAATCATCTTTTAACTTCCATCTTTTAAATTACATCTTTTTAATTATGATTCTGAATTAGACTGAATTCTAGAATGCATTTGGCTACTCATCACTACTACAATATTATCATCATCTGCACCATCTAATCGAGCTGTTCTCCTCTTCCCACAGGTATGCACTGACTTTACCCAGCTCTCCCTGGCTCCAGAATATCTCTGTATACTGCATTGATTTTCCATGGTATGCACTGACTTTACCCAGCTCTCCCTGGCTCCAGAATATCTCTGTATACTGCATTGATTTTCCATGGTATGCACTGACTTTACCCAGCTCTCCCTGGCTCCAGAATATCTCTGTATACTGCATTGATTTTCCATGGTATGCACTGACTTTACCCAGCTCTCCCTGGCTCCAGAATATCTCTGTATACTGCATTGATTTTCCATGGTATGCACTGACTTTACCCAGCTCTCCCTGGCTTCTGAATGTCTCTGTATATTGCACTGGCTTTTCTATGCTTCCCCTGGATCTGAGTGTCTTGGTGCAGCACATACAATCCTTTTAGTATGCTTTCTCACCTATGAGCTTGTTTCCACGACCTGTTTTCATGTCTCTCATTGTGTGATCCTGGCATCTCTTTGAGTGGTCAGTCTTACCCCTCCCTCACTTTATGACCTTTGCTTAACTCTCTACATCTGGTCTCCCATACCCAGCCACCCCCTCATTCACACCTGATTGCCCTTAACTGGGGATATATTCACATGCAGGAGTCTGCTATAGACTCAGTCTGCTGAAAATCATCTTTTACATAGTAACATAGTAACATAGTTAGTAAGGCCGAAAAAAGACATTTGTCCATCCAGTTCAGCCTATATTCCATCATAATAAATACCCAGATCTTTTAACTTCCATCTTTTAAATTACATCTTTTTAATTATGATTCTGAATTAGACTGAATTGGACTGGAATTGACTGGAAGGTAACAGAACACTAACCACTACAATGTTTCGGTTTCTTTTCTCTTTCACCCCCATACTACTTTCCTTCTTACAATCTCCTGCAATCCCTCCTCCTAGTAAGGAACTAGTCATTTCTTCCTCCATACTCCCCAGCCATCTCACCTTCTCCTCAGAACTGTTCCTCCACATATAATCCTTTTTATCCAGACACACACGGCCACATCATGTCCTATCCTGCTCCCACCTTCTAATGATCTGTCTGTTACTCCTCATTGCTGGTGACATATCCCCAAATCCCGGCCCTCCCCAATTCATCCCCACACTCATTTCTAACCCCCTGCCACGATCCTCCGCACGTTTTCCCAACCACGACAACCTCATACCCATTCATCCAGCCCCCACTCCCCCGCTCCCCCTACTTGGAGCACTATGGAACGCACGCTCCATCTGCAACAAACTGCCATTTATCCATGACCTCTTCATCACCAACAAACTCTCCTTCCTCGGCCTCACTGAAACCTGGCTCACCCCCTCTGACTCGGCCTCTCCAGCTGCGCTCTCCTATGGCGGATTCCACCTCTCTCACACCCCTCGCCCCAGCAACAAACGCGGTGGAGGAGTTGGCTTGCTCCTGTCCGACACCTGCTCCTTTACTCCAATCCCGCTACCACCCTCCGCTACTCTTCCCTCGTTTGAGGTGCACTCTGTCCGCATCTATACCCCCTCCAACCTCCAGCTGGCTGTCATCTACCGCCCCCCAGAACTAGCCATCTCCACCTTTCTCGACCACTTCACCACCTGGCTACTTCATTTCCTCTCTGTTGACATCCCCACTATCATCATGGGTGATTTCAATGTCCCCATTGACACTTTCACCTCAGCTACCTCTAAACTTTTATCACTGACTGCCTCCTTTGGCCTCACTCAATGGTCCTCTGAGGCCACTCACAAAGATGGCCACACGCTGGACCTCATCTTCACCCGCCTCTGCTCCCTTACTAACCTCACTAACACACCCCTCCCCCTGTCTGACCACAACCTACTGACATTCTCGTCCCTCTCCTCTCCTAGTGTGCAACCCCCACTCCACAAACTCACTCACCCTCGCCGAAATCTCAAACATCTCAACTTACAATCACTCTCTGAGTCCCTTCTCCCTCTCACAGACATAGCTTCCCTTCATGACACAGATGCTGCTGCCACTTTTTATAACACCACAATAACAACAACACTCGATTCGGCCGCCCCACTCATGCATAGTAAAACTCGTACAATTAACAGGCAGCCCTGGCTGACCAGCCTGACCAAAGAATTGAGACGGGCTTCCAGGATTGCTGAGCGGAGATGGAAGCGATCCCACTCTGCCGACCACTTCACTGCATACAAGCAGTCCCTCGCCAGCTTCAAGTCTGCGCTCACTGCCGCAAAACAAACTTACTTCTCATCCCTCATATCCTCCCTGTCCCACAACCCTAAACAGCTTTTCAACACTTTCAATTCTCTACTCCGTCCCCCCGCACCTCCTCCTTCCCCCCTCATTTCTGCTGATGACTTCGCCTCTTTCTTTAAACAGAAGATCGATACGATCAGAGAAAGCTTTGGCCCACAGCGCCCACTGCCCCTCTTAGCTGCTCAACCCTGCTCCTCCAAAACCAGCTTCTCCACCATGACAGAAGATCAGCTCTCCACCCTCCTGTCAAGATCACACCTCACCACCTGCACGCTTGACCCGCTCCCATCCCACCTCATCCCTAACCTTTCCACGGTCTTCATCCCAACCCTAACGCACCTCTTCAACCTCTCACTCACAACAGGTGTCTTTCCCTCATCCTTCAAGCATGCCAAGATCACACCCATCCTCAAAAAGCCCTCCCTCGACCCATCCTCTGTGTCTAGCTATCGCCCGATATCTCTTCTCCCTTATGCCTCCAAATTGCTGGAGCAACACGTCCATCTTGAACTGTCCTCCCACTTCTCCTCCTGCTCCCTCTTTGATCGGTTACAATCAGGCTTCCGTTCCCATCACTCAACTGAAACTGCCCTAACTAAAGTCACCAATGACCTACTAACTGCCAGGAGCAAGCGACACTACTCTGTCCTCCTTCTCCTGGACTTGTCTTCTGCCTTTGACACTGTAGACCACTCCCTTTTGCTACAAATCCTCTCATCCCTTGGCATCACAGACTTGGCCCTTTCCTGGATCTCGTCATATCTGACAGACCGAACATTCAGTGTCTCCCTCCCCCACACCACCTCCTCACTTCGCCCCTTGTCAGTCGGTGTTCCTCAAGGCTCTGTTCTAGGACCCCTACTCTTCTCCATCTACACTTTCGGCCTGGGACAGCTCATAGAATCCCACGGTATGCAGTACCATCTCTACGCTGACGACACGCAGATCTACCTATCCGGACCTGACCTCTCCTCCTTGCTTACCAAAATCCCGCACTGTCTGTCTGCCATTTCAGCCTTCTTTTCTGCTCGCTTTCTACAACTGAACATGGACAAAACAGAATTCATCATCTTTCCCCCATCTCACTCTACCCCTCCACCAGACCTATCCATCAATGTCAATGGCTGCTCACTATCCCCAGTCCCACACGCCCGGTGCCTCGGGGTGATCCTCGACTCTGCCCTCTCTTTCAAGCCACATATCCAAGCCCTTGCCTCCTCCTGTCGTCTCAAACTCAAAAATATTTCCCGGATCCGTGCTTTCCTTGACCGCAACACTGCAAAAACGCTAGTGCATGCCCTTATCATCTGCCGCCTCGACTACTGCAACCTCCTACTCTCTGGACTCCCCTCTAGCACTCTGGCACCACTCCAATCCATCCTACACTCTGCTGCCCGACTAATCCACCTGTCCCCCCGCTATTCCCCAGCCTCTCCCCTGTGTCAAGCCCTTCACTGGCTTCCTATCGCCCAGAGACTCCAGTTCAAAACCCTCACACTGACATACAAAGCCATCCACAACCTGTCTCCTCCATACATCTGTGACATGGTCTCCCGGTACCTACCTACACGCGACCTCCGGTCCTCCCAAGACCTCCTTCTCTACTCCCCTCTCATCTCTTCTTCCCATAACCGCATCCAAGACTTCTCCCGTGCTTCCCCCATACTCTGGAACTCTCTACCCCAACACATCAGACTTGCGCCTACCATAGAAACCTTCAAAAAGAACCTGAAGACTCATCTCTTCCGACAAGCCTACAGCCTGCAGTGATCCTCAACCTACTGAACAGCCGCACAGCCAGCTCTTCCCTCTCCTAGTGTATCCTCACCCACCCCCTGCAGACTGTGAGCCCTCGCGGGCAGGGTCCTCCCTCCTTATGTACTCGTGTGCCTTGTTATCTGCTCATGTTTAATGTATTTGTCTATATTTGCCCCGTATTCACATGTAAAGCGCCATGGAATAAATGGCGCTATAAAAATGTATAATAATAATAATAATAATAATCCCAATACTATAGGACGGGGTTGAGGTCAGGGCTCTGTGCGGCCAGTCATTTTCTCCCACACCAAACTCCCCTAATCATGTATTCAGGGGTCTTGTGGAATGGGCATGGTCATGGGGAACAGAAAAGGGACCACCCTAAACTACTCCCATAACGTTGGAAGCACAGAATTGCATTATCCCTCTTCCACCAAACATCACAGCCGGCACAATGCAGTCAGGGCAGGTAACGTTCTCCTGCTGGCATTTGCCAAACCTGACTTGTCCATCAGATGCCGGATAAGAAGTGCGATCCGAATACATGTCCACTGCTCCAGAGTCCATCCAGGACCACGCCGGTATCAGTGAGCTCCTTAGAACAAACCATTCTTTCGTAAATGTCTGTGAAGGCAGACGGCATGGCGAGGGACTGGACCCTACATACCCGTGTCGGTGGTAAGGACTTAAAAACCCTGAATTCAATGATTCAGATTTGCATCCCAAATATTGATGTCATTGAGATTTCTCTTTTATTTATTCATTGATAAAATAAACTATTAACACTTCTTTTTTTTTTAAAGTTTCTCATTTTGTAGCTTTTTTTTTACGCTCTTGCCTAAAACGTTTTTGCACGGTACTTCATATCTGTAGACAATGCAATCCTAATGCCGTAGGCTTGCTAATTATTATCATCTCTTTTAATAAATTTCCTAAATCAATAAGACGACAGAGTGAATTATGTTTGTATCTTTGTAGTCGCCTTTAAATAGAAAGCTACAATAAAGGGTCGACAAATTAACCAGGAACATGACCTCCCTTTCCTGCCTTTCCCGAGCACTTTCCTCTCTTCATGCTATAGCACTCCTAATGAAAGCTGATCGGACAATACTTGGTTGTAGTCCAGCCGGTGATTTTGGGGTAATTAGCCTCGGAACTGATACTGAACACTCAACCTGCCCTTTATATCAGGTACCAGGCAGGTTATGTTACGCACTTACCAGCCCCTCCAAGTCTCTGGTTTACCTTAATCCCTCTAATTCAAGGTACAAAGATTTTTCCTTAATGCTTGACTTCACTTTATGTCTGTTAGAATAGCATTTGTACACGCTGAATGGGATTTTTAACATTTTTATCGTAAGCCTGCACAGTGCTGCCCCGCCGCGCTGCCTCCATAGTTGCACCATTAACTTTACCAGTACGGAGGTGAGCACTTTTCTCAATATATCCAATATACAGGTTTAATTTAAGAGACAAAAAGACGGCCTTACACAATATGTTCTGTTGGATACACAACCGAGATATCAAGTGTTCATGGGAATCAAAAATTACAAAGCAGGTATAATAGTAAAATTATAGGAGATTTGTAAAGGGGGTCAGTAAAAATTGGAGCATTCCTCCATTGTAGATTGTGAGCCTTCGCGGGCAGGGTCCTCATTCCTCCTGTACCAGTTATGACTTGTATTGTTTAAGATTATTGTACTTGTTTTCATTATGTATACCCCTCCTCACATGTAAAGCGCCATGGAACAAATGGTGCTATAACAATAAATAATAATAATAATAATAATAATAATAATAATAATTGTGGATGCACGAACAGTCAAAACTTCAAAATGACAATACTTATAATTATTTGCCGAAGAAATACAAGAAATTGGCGTTTTTTTTCTCTGTGATTCCAGGATTCTTCAGTACAGTTTAAGAAAATATAAAATTAAAAAAAAACCACAACGAGTTTCGCCTGGGTCAGCCTTCTTCAGGTGTATAGCTCAGAAATGAAACATGCAACCTATTCCGGTGTTTGTAGTGGGCTCTGGTCATTTCCATAGCAAATACTTTCAGAGTACTTGTCCTCATTTTTTATTTTTCTATACCTTTCCTTCAATTGTATGTGTATAGATATAACGCAATCCAAAATTTGTAGCAACATACATAATGGATCTCACACATTTGCTCATATAACATATTAACAACAACATTTTGTATTAACCCCTTGATTCAATTTGGTTTAAAAAAAAAGTCTTTCTTTGAGTGTTAGAAGACTTATTTCATAAAATATTTCATAAAATGCTAATACAGACATGAATTTTGTACAAACCACCTATTTTACATAAGGGAGAGGTGAGGTGATATCACTTTCTATTTTTTAATTTGTTCTATCGTTTTTTTGGCTTCTTCTATTTTTTTTTGTAAATGGTTATATTTTATCTGTTATTACTTTTTTTATGTAAAAAAACAAAATGATTAATATATTAAATTGTGTTCCTATTTTTTATATATATATTTTTTCCATATATTTGTGTTATCCTAGTTTATTCCCAAATAGTGTCTAAGAACTTGCTTCCTTTTTGTTTTGATTTCACTAAACTGTTAATTGGAATATTTTTTGTCCAATTTTCTATTTGTTTGGAGATGAACTCACGACCCTCTCATCTACCCGACAAGGGGAAATAGCTTGAAGAAACTAGGAGAGTGTTAACTATCCTTAGGCTAGGGTCACATTGCGTTAGCAGCAGCCCACTCAGCACATACGCTAACGGGCTGCTGCTAGCGCAAGCGCCTGCGCTACATCACGCTAGCGCAGATGGAGCTTCTGCTAGCTCCATCTGCGCTAGCAGTTACGGACCCGGAAACGCTGCAGCCTGCGTCCCGGGTCCGTCACTCAATAACGGCGCATCACTAGTGCACGCCCATTTTGGGCGTGCGCTAGGCAATGCGTCCGACATTGCATTCAATAGTGGCGTTAGCGGAGTACGCTACACCGCGTTATGCCACGGTGTAACGTACTCCGTTTTTAACGTTGCCCCTGAACGCAATGTGAACCTAGCCTTATGCCAGCTGACAAAAAAAAAGAACAAATTATTTGGGAATTGAATGTGATGGAAACGAAATGGAGAAAAAAACACATTACAGAAAATGGATAATATATATAAAATGTATAAAGCGTAAATAACACATAAAATCGTTGAGCTGTCATCTAACATATTCGTTGGTGACTTGTAGTTTTCCAAAGTTTGTACAATAATATCCGGAGAAAGATTTGTGGGTGGGAGGAATTCTCTTTCCCAACTGATAGATGGATCTTGACGAAGAGACTAGTTTGATACATTCATATTTATGTTTTTCACGTGCACAAGGGGACAGGTAATGTGCATTATCGAAAAACGGCGGGCACCGCTAATAATACCATGTATAATTAAATGGTGGTGCAACCAAAAGCGCTGAAGAACATGTAATGTAAGGAGACAGTAGCGCAGTAGACGGTGCACACAACCAAAATAGAACCATGAAAAAAGCCTCTATTGATGTGCCAAATACACAAACGAACTTTAAAAAAAATTAAAAACACAAAATATACATGTGCATCTAGAATGAAGGTGCACAAAAAAAGGGCTGAAATAAGGTGCAATAAAACACAGATCGAATACACAGTACCACCCAAAGTGAGCTTCAAATAGATCTAAATAGAACAAATATCAAATATGCAGAGTACCCACTACAATAGTACAGTCATCATATTGCAACAGGCTATGTTGAAAAAATGCAAAGATATGAAATCTAAAATATATATATATGAATAAAAAAGGTAAGTATTTGAATAAAATTGTATCAAATAGTTATGTCATGCACATTTAAATGGACAAAGAGCATGGTGCACTCTAAAGTGCTGCGTGCAATGAAAATTCATTCCAGGTAGAATACCCACAACATAACCGCAGCAATATGGGTAAGTAATTTAAATTAAGAGAAAGGTGCCCCCCCACCATGCATACTTGCCTCACTGGAAAAGGAGGGTCTGTCCATAAATGTTCAGCCTAGCCAGGTAGTTAAGCAACCCCAACGCGTGTCGCTAGTCGATCTAGCTTTGTCAGGGGAAATAGGATAAGACTTATCGCTCTTTATATATATATTCATAAGTGCACTTACTAAGGCAATTGTGATTGCCAGCACCTGTTGGCGGCAATCACGGTACATTGGGAGGACTGTCCGGAGGAGGAGACATGTGCAATAAGCAACAAAAGACCAATCATACCTGCAGTGAAAGTGAAGCATCATATCCAGCAATTTGCATGTCCCCGCACGCGCAGTAAAGTATTCCGCACTTCAAGGATACAGGAAGTGGACAATGCGTTCCACTCTCTGGAAACCGACCAATGCGCATGCGTGAAGGATAAATATGCGTTCCACTAATGTCCAGGAATCAGCGCATGCATTCCATTATTAGCAATAGCAATTGACACTACTACAATCAGCAGTTAAAAATGAAAAAATATACAAAAAAACACATAAATAATAAATAATAGTGATGAGCAAGTATACTCGTTGCTCGGGTTTTCCTGAGCATGCTCGGGTGGTTTCCGAGTATTTGTTAGTGTTTGGAGATTTAGTTTTCATCAACTCAGTTGAATGATTTACAGCTACTAGACAGCCTGAGTACATGTGGGGGTTGCCTGGTTGCAAGGGAATCCCCACATGTAATCAAGCTGGCTAGTAGCTGTAAATCATTCAGCTGTGTAGTCATAGGAGATCACCCGAGCGTGCTCAGGAAAACCAGAGCAACGAGTATACTCGCTCATCACTAATAAATAATTAACTAAGCCTCCCACCCCACAAACAGACTAGCAAACTGGAGAAGGTAGCAATCCACATAAAATACTCAACAACTCCATATGGGATAAAGCCCAAAACCCAAAATGAAACTACAAATGTCCAAAGTGGGCAAATGGCCCCTATGTCATTAAGAACCCTGTAAACAAAAGATCCTCATTAAGACCAATCGGAGTGACTGCGTTTGTAACTCCAACCTCAACAAATTACCCCGACGGTCTGTTTTACGAATATTAGACGGTATCCTCTGCAAGCCTACCACCTGCAAGCCACGAGAGCTGGCCAAATCTTGTTTTGCTTGGTGAATGTTCGAGATATGTTAGTTATACTAATCACATTCTGATCAGGTTCTGATGAGAAGATGGAAAAAAAAGAAAAAAAATCTTCATCTTCTCTGTCAGAACGTAAAAATCGACCACTCTTAGATGTCATCTAAGTGCAGTCGGATCTTTCCCACAGACTCATTGGCTTGCATGGCCAAGTGCAATTCAAATATCGGATGCTAATTATACGTGACAGAATCTGTCCGAGGAAAATAAACTGACATGTGCATGGCCCCATAGAATAACAGGGGTACGAGTGCGATTTGATAACTGTCAGATCACACTTGGACTGAAAATACGGTCGTCTGCTTCTGCCTTTATACCTGCCATGAAATAAGGAATTCCTCATGATGATTCCTTCCTTAAAATCAAATGTCTCCCTGTACCACAATCGCTCCACTTACCGGCGGCCAATCAGGGCTCGGAAGCTGATTTCGGAGTGCCTGTTGTGGGCGGCACTGCCATGCGCCAGCTGTGAGGGATAGTACATTGCACATCATGGAAGCGAGGAAAGGTAGGAAGAATCTTTCTTTTTGTTTTTTTAATTGCTTGGAAATGAACATTAGGACAGGGAACATTACTAAAGGAAGGGGCCAGGTCTAGGGACATAATTACAAGAAGGGGTCAGGACTGAGGAAATTATTAATGAAAGGGGCCAGGACAGGACACATTATAAAAGGAAGGGGGACATAACTACAAACAGGATGGGAAAACAAATCCTCCAGTTAAGCAGCATGTTTTGTAAATGTTTGAATTGAATGTTTATTAACACGTTAAAACATAGTGGTTCCTCTAGCCGCACCCAACCAATGTGTTTTGGTGAATTTTCTCACGGTGCTGGTGGGATCTCATTGAGGTCACCGCAATTCATCGTACTGGATCACAGTAGATTGTCCATGGGAATGCAGCTTCAGTAACCAGCGGTAACCTCTATGAGGTTACTGCTCGTCACTGAAACTGCGATTACAGCAGCTCATTGTTCCCTGGTTTTCAGCTTGGATGGTTGCATCATGCCACCATTCAGTTTGTAAACAATATATTGAAAAGATAGATTACAGCATGGGACAGTATGGATTATCTGCACGTCTGACAGGTGAGGCATATGGTTGTTTACTATTTTTATTTGTTTTTTACAGGGGACATGGGCATCGATGGATTAGGCATAAAGGTGAGTATACCATTGTTTTTTATTTTTAAATAAATGTGTAAAACAGGGTGTGTTTTCTTTTATTGTATTCATTTTAATACTTACTATGGGGTTAGTAATGGAAGCGTCTTATAGACACTTCTCTATTACTAACCCCAGGGCTTGATGTCAGCTGACAATGCAAAGCTGACATCAACCCCACAAATTTTACCCCACTTGCCACCATCACAGGCTAGTGCGAAGAGCGAGGCTAAGCTCCAGGTTTGGCCCATCTCATGGATGCACCATTTCTGGGGTAACTGAGGGATGATGCTGACATCCTGGGGTGGGGCAATATCTCTGGCCCCTTTATTCCAAATTATTAACATCATCCTCCAGCTGTGAGCTTTCCCTCTGCTGGCTATGAAAATTACGTGGAGCCCACGGCAATTCTTTTATTTAATTCTGTATTTTACACAGTGGGGACACAGCGGATGTTGATTACAACTCCCATCATTGTCGCCTGGTTGCGCTGATCCCAGGGAGACCAGGTGACAATGGTGAGTGCTGCTGACTTCAACAGCCAGCGCTTGGGAGCAGCACAAACAATAC
Organism: Ranitomeya imitator; assembly: GCF_032444005.1. Lineage (NCBI taxonomy): Eukaryota > Metazoa > Chordata > Amphibia > Anura > Dendrobatidae > Ranitomeya > Ranitomeya imitator. The sequence goes on from NC_091282.1 coordinate 1,190,079,747, forward strand.
TACCTTTCCTAGGTGCTGATATGTGTCACATGGACACACAGACACCACACGCATTTGACACATTGACAGCAAATGGATACAAAGATGTCACACGGATGACACAAGGACCACAGATCTCACCAGTAGTGGTTTTTCCTGTGCAGGAATCACCAGGACATGTGAAGGAGGCCTTACTGTGCAGGGCACCGGGGTGGTAATATTGCACTTTTCTTCTTCATCTGGTGCAGTATATAAGAGGGGTAAAAAATATGGAGGGCACTGTAGAAATGATCGATCATAGATGTATGTTACTTTCTGCAAAAATGTTTGAAGAAGTAATAATAACGGTCTGTACTGGACAAAGATAGGTGAACCTATACAATCTACAAAACACCTATGTATTATGTCACTGCTGATAACATTAGCGTTAATACTGTTTTTTATTTTTTTCTCAGCATGGTGAATATAGTATAGTAACTATGTCGTGGTAATATGTAGCACGGTCATGCTGTGGCAATACTTATCCCTTTTATGACATTTTTGGTCTTGGCATAGTGAATTTTGTTCAGTAACAGGATGGTGGTTACACTCCGACACCAAGTAGTGATAATACATGGTCATTGTGTGGGATATTAATGCCCTTCTTGGTTCATTATTGGTAGATCAGTCTCGATATAGCGGACTTATTCAGTAACAATATGGTAATATTTGGTAACTCTATTTAGAAGTATTACGTTCAAACTGATCGTATTACCATACTTTCGATACGGTTTACATATTTTTGTATGTAGTGTGTGCGTGTTTTATTTATTTATTTTATTATTTTTTTATGGGTTTTCGGAGCGAACACGTGTCTACATAGGATCTAGAATGCTATAGAGGCCAGTACATCTGACCAACGATCTGGTGGGGTCCAGGTCCAAATTTTGCATCGGGGTCCATAGTGGTCTTGTTATGCCACTATGCACAACTTTCTTTTCTTTTTTTATTTCCGTTATGTTTTCACAAACTTATAAAACTTTGTATCAGATCTCAGTGCATGTCCTGGATAACACTTCAATGTTGTAATTGAATGCTGCAGAAAACCTAGATCCATTAGTTCAGTGATTTTTGTTTTCCATCTATAGTGAAAAACTGTATGGTAGCATAAATGATAAAATATCTAAAATATCACAAAGTTTGAAACTAAATAATCACTGAAAAGAGTTGTGCTGGGTTAGAAAAACATGGCTGTTTTCTTTAGCTCCTTCCTTAGTGAGCGGGCTAGGCTGCAATACCAGACAACCCAGGGACAGGCGTGGTGCGGTTTCTGGGAGAAAGCTGCCATATTTTTCTAACCCTGAGCAACATTTTTAACACCTTCCCATCCTGCATTTATTTACTGACAAGTGCCATGCCTTTGGCGAACCCCAACTATACAACCTCTCAATAGTGAACTTAACTTGCAATTCTTCAGTAACCTTTTATTTTTGGTTTGTTTTTAAAAAAATTGTTGCTTACAAATCATAATTGCCCTTATTTTCCTACCTGTATGTAAAGGAGCTTGATTACATGGCTGAATATTTCATCCAGGTCGCTCCCAGCATCGTATAGTGTCTAAAATCCCATGTCTGCGTGCTGATTATTGACCTCTACGCAAACGCGCCTCGCTACTCTCCAACCTCATCCCATCACAGAGCACAGAATGCAGCACACGCACAATGTCATGGAGAAGGCTGAGTGTAGTAAACAGCGCATGCGCCGAGTTCAATCAGTACACAGGTGCATGACTTCAAATGATAGGCGGGTGGGTCATCCTGTCCATCATTAAGTAAGACTATCTATGGATGTAAGGAGGAAAAACATCGGACTCATCTCTCAAGGAAAACGCTCATCACACAGATTAACTCAAGTCATTAGCATGCTCGGTGGGAAATGTTATGGGACCTGCAGTGGAGGAATTGTGGCTGCTATAATTCATTAACAAATTTGTGGGAAGTTTAATAGGTTTGCTTCATTATATACAGGAGCATGTAAACGTTTGGGCACCCCTGGTCAAAAGAACTGTTATTGTGAAAAGTTAAGCAAGTTGAAGATATAATGATCTCCAAAAGGTCTAAAGTTAAAGAAGACACATTTCCTCTGTATTTTTACCCCCCCCCCCCAAAAAAAAAAAAAAATTGACATTTTTTTATATGTCAAAAACTACAAAAAAGAAAATAAGCCGATTCAAAAGTTCGGGCACCCTGCATGGTTAATACCTAGTTGCACTTCCTTTTGAAAACTGTAAATGCTTTTCGTAGCCAACCAAGATTTTTTTCAATTCTTGTTTGAGGAATTTTCATCCATTCTTCCTTGGAAAATTCTTCCAGTTCTATGAGATTCTTGGGTCGCCTTGCGTGAATTTTTATTTTGAGGCCTAGCACCAAATTTGCAATGATGTTCTAATCAGGGGACTGTGAGGGCCATTGTAAAATCTTCAGCTTGCGCCTCTTGAGGTAGTCTATTGTGGATTTTGACGTGTTTAGGATCACTATCCATTTGTAGAAGCCATCCTCTCTTCAACTTCAGCTTTTTTTTTACTGAAGATGTTATGCTTTCATCAAGAATTAAAATTTAATTGAATCCATTTTTGCCTCTAAATGTTCACCATGCCATTAGCTGCAATACAACCCCAAAGCATGATTGATTCACCCCCATGCTTAATGGTTGGAGAGATGTCCTTTTCCCGAAATTCTGTGACCTTTTTTCTCCACACATACCTTTGATCATTGTGGCCAAAGAGGTCTATTTTAACCTCATCGGTCCACGGGATTTGTTTCTAATATGCATGAGGCTTGTTTAGATGTTCTTTTGCATACTTCTGATGCTGAATTTTATGGTGAGGATGCAGGAGAGGTTTTCTTCTGATGACTCTTTCATGAAGGCCATATTTGTGCAGGTGTCTCTGAACACTAGAACAATGCACCAGAGTCCAGAGCCATGCTTTATCCTGTTTAGGCACCTTAGGGACCCTGCAAATACTACATGGTGCCCGCCATCTCTTTCAACCTTCAAATTTGTGTTCCAAAATTCAAATATTGCTCCTTTCGCTCTGAGCCCAGCCATTTGTCCAAACAGAGCTTTTTGAGTACATGTGAGGTATCGTAAGAAAGTCGGTAACAAACACCATGGTCCAATTTTTGGTGTTACCTCTTGATAAAGTGAAAAAATTGGGGCTAAAGCAAGATTTTAGAGGTAAAATAAAAAAATATATTTTTTTCATTCCACTTTGCATTAATTCCTATGTAGCACCTGAAGGGTTCGAAAATTTCATGACAACAGTTTTGAACTATTTGAAGGGTGCAGGTTTTAAAATGGCATCACTTTTGGGAAGTTCCCAATACATGGGCCCCTCAAAGTCCATTTCAATCTGAATAGGTCTCCAAAGAAACATGTTTTGTAAATTTGGTGAAAAAATGAAAACTTGCTGCTAAACTTTTAACCCGTCTAACATCCTAAAAAGGAATGTTTAAAAAACGATGCAGGTGTAAAGTAAAGTAGACATTTGGGAAATGTTGAGTTCTATTAGCACTGTGAAAATTGCAGGATTAATATATATAATATCCCTCATATTAGTCAAAGTGCACAGCAGTTAAACATGGCATCAATCTAACACTCATCTCTCTTCTTTTCCTACAGGCATATATTCATTTTCTCTGCTGTTAACCCTTGCCTGAACTTATCTCTTCTTCCTTAGCAATTTATGGTATATGTTCATTTTATTGTGTTTGTTCATTCTAAGGTTATCTAGTCCCCCTTAAGTTTTATGGTCAAAGCTGGTCTGCATGTTTGTTTTATCTTTGCATATTATTACCTCCTCCAGTCTTAAGGTACCGTCACACTTAGCGACGCTGCAGCGATACCGACAACGATCCGGATCGCTGCAGCGTCGCTGTTTGGTCGCTGGAGAGCTGTCACACAGACAGCTCTCCAGCGACCAACGATCCCGAGGTCCCCGGTAACCAGGGTAAACATCGGGTAACTAAGCGCAGGGCCGCGCTTAGTAACCCGATGTTTACCCTGGTTACCAGCGTAAAAAAACAAACAGTACATACTTACATTCAGCTGTCTGTCCCTTGCCGTCTGGTTCCTGCACTGACTGCTGGCCGTAAAGTGAAAGTGAAAGCACAGCACAGCGGTGAGTCACACAGCGGTGACTCACCGCTGTGGCTGTGCTCTGCTTTCACTTTACGGCCAGCAGTCAGTGCAGGAACCAGACGGCAAGGGACAGACAGCTGAATGTAAGTATGTACTGTTTGTTTTTTTACGCTGGTAACCAGGGTAAACAGCGGGTTACTAAGCGCGGCCCTGCGCTTAGTTACCCGATGTTTACCCTGGTTACCAGTGAAGACATCGCTGAATCGGTGTCACACACGCCGATTCAGCGATGTCTACGGGGAGTCCAGCGACGAAATAAAGTTCTGGACTTTCTTCCCCGACCAGCGATCTCCCAGCAGGGGCCTGATCGCTGCTGCCTGTCACACTGGACGATATCGCTAGCGAGGACGCTACAACGTCACGGATCGCTAGCGATATCGTCTAGTGTGACAGTACCTTTAAGAAAGTTGATTAATTGTTTAATGGGTTAAATTAGGCCTAATCTAAGCACAAATTTCTTATAAATGTAGATCTGGCCAAGGCACTTGTGCAGGTGAGGGGCATATGTGCAGTGTAACCCCTTGTGCACAAATATTCCCCCACCTTATGTCTTTATGAGTCACTGTCATAATGCTTTATTGAAAGACACTGCCTGGTGTAATAATATGCTGGAGTAGGGTATGTGTCCACGTTCAGGATTGCATCAGGATTTGGTCAGGATTTTACTCAGGTAAAATCCTGACCAAATCTGCACCTGAGGTCACTGGCAGGTCACCTGCATTGTCCTTGCGTTGTTTCAGCATTGTAAGGACATGCTGCGTTCTTAAAAGACGCGCCGCATGTCCGGTTCCGCGGGTCTGCCGCATGCGTCTTTTAATGCATAGTGGAGACGGGATTTCATGAAATCCCCTCCACTATGATGTAACATCTGGACGCCGCGTGTTTGACGCTGCGGCTCAACGCAGCATCAAACACGCAGCATTTCCTGAACGTGGAAACATACCCTAAGTGTAATATAGAGTGATATGCTATAATGTATAATAAAGTAAACCAGCAAGATGATTCTGTTGAGTTTTGTTGGACTTTTTTTTCCTTCTGGAACAACCTCTGATGGACATCAACTGTAACCTGAATGGTTTAGTAAAAAAAAAAAAAAAACAATTATCAAGAACTGTGCAGTTAGACAATGCAGGACACAAGTGAGCTACACCAGGATACTCAAGCTTGTTGCTTGTTCACTAGTGCTGCAAAAGGAATTTTCCACTTCTATCTCCTCCTTGTATGTTCTTGTAGCTGCTTTCTTTCACACATTCTGTGCACTTTATCCACATCAGCCCTCTCTTCTCCCCTGTCCCATGTACAGATCACATTCTCTTCTCATAGTATTAAAATACCTAAATCCATTTTCTCCCACCAGGCGACTTTCACCAAGCACTGAACCATATGGTCACTGTCTTTATTTTCATTCTCTTAGTCGCAGGGGTTCTCGGGTAACACTGGCTCACCTTGTAATAGTAAATCTACCTCCTTTTCTACTGCCTACAGAAACCCTACTAATCCCAATACTATTCACTGAGTGGCCCTCTCCTATCGCCTTTATCTGTGTCCTCTGGATCTCCCTGTCAGTATGCTACAAATTCCCCTATGTCCACGACTTCTTCCTGTCAAATTCTCTTAACCTTCTGGCTCTCACTGAAATCTAGATCCAGCAGTCGGATAACACCTCAACTGCTGCTATACCGTATGCTGACCCACATTTTAAAAAAAAAAACAGACAAGGTTGAGGTATCGGTCAGTTTCTTTAAACAAAATGTTTTTTTCAGGTTTAAAGCTCCCTATCCCTAGTCACCTCACTTTTGTCTACCCTACTTCCCCTCTTTTGAGGTCCACACATCAGATATTTCCACTCCTTCTACCAGCAACTGGTGCTTGTGTCCCACCAATTCCTGGATTACTTTGCAACCTGCTTTCCATACTTTCTATTCTGTAAAATTCCCACTCTCATCATGGTAGACTTTAACATCTCTATTGATCTACTCTCCTCATCGATCTCTCCTCTTCTATCCCTAACTTCCTCTCTAGGCCTTCCACAGCGTATTACCTATCCTATGCATGAAGCTAGAAATCTACTGGATCTGGTCTAATTCTGACTTTGCTCAGTGGTTGATTTTACTAACTCTACTCTCCTGCCCTCCGACCACAACCTTCTTTGATTCTCTCTCAATGCAGCATTATTTAAAGGCCCTTGTTTATTATATTGATGGCTAGACCATCCATGACAAGCACTCTTTACCTTTTGTGTCTCCCCTATTTTCTCTATTTTGTGTCTCGCCTATTTTCTCACAGATTTCTCACTCCTCTTGACACTGTTTACTCTATAATACCTTATCTTGTTTGTTCATGTCCTGTGGAATATGTTGGCGCTATAGAAATAAAATTAATGGCTATCATTATTAAAGTGCCTTTTAGTTTTTGTCAACCCAAGGCAGATCCAAAACGGAAATTGTTACTGGGCTTGTGAATACAACGTAAATGCATGGGGGCCTTTACAATAGTCCGAGAAATTTTCAACCAGTGGGACGTCATGGAATCTAGTTTCTGCCCATGGCTATTCCCAGCTTTGACAATAGCTAGGATGCTCCTTGGTATGTTTGCATAGATTGAAACAACCACTTCCCCCTAAAAGGGAAAAATAAAATGACTCCTTGGAGTCAGTTTGAGTTGAAAGTTATCTCCTAATTACAGCTCTTCACCCTTAATCTGCTCCTACAAATTATTCTGCCATTATTGATCAAACACCACATATAAGATAAGATGTGAATGAGCAATTGAGAAGGCATCTTATCTGCAGACAGATAAGGTAAAGAATATGTTACTGTCTTCAAAGAGGGTTGTTCCTTTGGAGACATTGACTTAAAAACAAACATTAGAAATGTTTATGTGTTTTGTGGTCTGTTGGAATAACATTATTGAGACCAGAACCCTTCTCTTATCTGCCACAGCTCATGTCCCAGATTTCCCAGCACAGTTTTAGTAAAACAGTCCAGTGCATGGGAAATCTGCTGATGTCCAAAGATGTGGCAGCACATCATGGGCACTAAAGCCCACCATGCACAATAGATAGCTGTTGATGGAACCATCATTCGGCCAACAGATATCTCTTTCGACTTCTCAATTTGCTATGCTTGGCACTCCTGTGTTCATAACAGCTAATGCTTGATTCATCGGTTGGCAGCTTATGTCAAAGAGGAGGAAAAAAAAGGATCTACAGTCCAAAATTGGACATATTGGATCCTTATATTCTCCATTATCATCTGTCAGTGGAAAGTCGGGAGGCCACCATACAAGGTTTGGCCAAGAATGGCCATATCGTCGGGTTCAGCTGATGTTAGACTTATGTGTATGAAGGTTTTAATACAGGTAAATTATGTTTTTAAAGGGAACCTTACAGCAAAAGAAGTATTTACCAACAGCCATTGTGGAAGTTGCAAGTAAATACCATGCACAGTATCTAATAGGCAATGCGGCTTTAGGAGGAAAATGGAGTCATTTTCCCTACAACCGCTCACCGGGGCAGTGATCAGTCAGTGCTCGCTACACAGTGATCACACTGTAATCTCTCCCCTTGCTCCTTGAGCGACATCCTGCTCAGCAAACATGAGTGACTACAACGTGATCACTGTGTGGTAAGCACCGACTGATCACATCACTGACACCATCCCAATGAATGGAAGTGAGTGGTAGCATGGAGAATATACTTCCTGCGATTCCAAATAGGCACCTATACATGTCTATAATGCTATTTATCTGAAGATTGCCAACATGGCTGTGTTTCGTTTTTGCTTTTTTTTTCTGACAAGTCGTGTCTAAATGTCATTAATACCTTTCGATCAAATTGTGTGACCCAAATTGTCACAACAAAACATCTTCATTGCAAATGAAAAATTAAGCTATTGCCTTGCTACACTAATAATATATTTTTTAACATGTTTTTATGTATTTTTAAGGAGTTTTAGTTTTTATTGATTAAGTGGTAAATGTGTAATAGAGTCACAAATCTGGTATGCCTCAGATGAAGCCATGGTAGCGAAACAAGGTTGTTGCAGTTTACAATACATACCACTTGCATTATATTAATATACCTAGCAGGATATTTAAAAGGCTTTTTTTATCTACCGTATCTTAAAAAGTGATAGATTATTGCTAGGATTTGCCATCGATTAGTGATCAGTAGAGTTCTGACTTTTAGGAGCTCTATTATCTTGCATAGTGCTGCGCTAAACTTGGTAGCTGAGTTCAGAGAAAAAAACTAAGGAATGAAGTGTTTATGCTTCTCATGGCCTCTTTTATTTAAAGGATCATTAAGGTCAGACCTTCAGCAACTATAGTGTAATGGCAAATACATCACTTGCATAGATGGGAATATTCCTTTAACTCGTGTAAATATATAAATTCACATCATGACATTGGATGGTTATCCTGATGCGCCTGTGGTAGACTATATGGAAAATTAGAAAAAATTGGAGTCATAAGATCTGTCATAAAGGTATATACAAAAAATAGTTTATTCATACATAGACATAAAATGCGAATAGCAAAAGAATCACTACAATATGTAAATACAGAAGTATTATACAGGTAGAGTTAATGAGAAGGACACAGGACAAAAATAGGAAGTCTGGAGAACATCACTAATATAAAGTATATGACCGGTGGGATCAAGTTCTTGAGGCTACTTAACCATATTGATCAATATACATATGCCTTTAAGAGGCAAACAGTATAGTGGATAGTTTAAGACTGATCTTTACCCATGTCGGTCACCATGATGTCACCAGGCTGCCAGCCCCTATGCGCGTTTCGCGTAGGCTTCTTCGAAGGGGGGGGGGGCACTTGTGGTAGACTAGTTGAAATATCAAAAGAAAAAACTTGGACTGTCAACTTAAGGTCTTGTGTTATGCTTAATGTTTAAGAGTGCATTGATCCTCTACCTCCCGGATTCGTCTTTGTCAGTCACAAGAAGGGGAACTGTGACTCAACCTTAAGGAATTAGGACATAATTTCTAGCATGGCATCTAGTCAAGAAACAGTTTAATTCTTAAGTGTATTTTTTACATTTTGTGGAAATTTAATTTTGAAATTCCTGTGGCAGCTCCAATGAAAATTGAGGAACCTGTAATAAATCAAATGTGAGTGGCCATTATCATTGTCCTAAAAAGTGCTGAATTAAGAGGAAGCTACAGATCAGGGGTCTTCGCAACTCAAAGACAGACTAGTTCAATTGAAACAACACAACATGGAAGTCGGAATTATCTTTTTCCTCAGATCTCCTAAATTCCATATGCCTGCAATGATAATTCAATGAAATCCAGCTTTCATGTATTTATCAAAACAGAAATGGGGACTATGCAGCCAGAGTCAGATACCAGCTCCATACCTCCATACTACATGGTAGATCCTCATGTGGTTTTATTTTTGCCCAAATTTTTTTTGCCCAAATTTTGTTGCGAAACTTATACCTTTTCTGTAAACTATATCATAAAGGAGTGGAGATGAGTGAGCACTAAAATGCTCGTTACTTGAACCGAGCAATTCCGAATGCTCAGATGCTCGTTTCGCATAATGAGCATAATGGGAGTCAATGCGAAATTCTGAACAGATGAAATGAGGCTGGGCTGAGTAGTATCTACCTGTTCCATGTCTTCCTCCATCTCCACCTGGTCCTCATGCAGAGTTTCATGTTTAACCCCTTCACGACCTTGCCCTTTTCTGTTTTTGAGTTCTTGTTTTTCGCTCCCCTCCTTCCCAGAGCCATAACTTTTTAAATTTTTCATCAATTTGGCCATGTGAGGGCTTATTTTTTTGCGAGACGAGTTGTACTTTTGAACGACATCATTGGTTTTAGCATGTCATGTACTAGATAACGGGAAGAAAATTCCAAGTGCGGTGAAATTGCAAATAAAGTGCAATCCAACACTTGTTTTTTGTTTGGCTTTTTTGCTCGGTCACTAAATGCTAAAACTGAGCTGCCATTATGATTCTCCAGGTCATTATGAGTTCATAGAGACTAAACATGTCTAGGTTACATTTTATCTAAGTGGTAAAAAAAAATTCCCATCTTTCTAAAAAAAAAAAAACATTGCGCAATTTTCCAATACCCGGAGCGTCTCCATTTTTCGTGATCTGGGGTCAGGTGAGGGCTTATTTTTTGCGTGCCTAGCAGGCTTTTTTAATGATACCATTTCGGTGCAGGTACATTCTTTTGATCGCCCGTTTTTACATTTTAATGCAATGTTACGGCGACCACAAAAACGTAATTCTGTCGTTTCAAATTTTTTTCTCGCTAGGCTGTTTAGCGATCAGGTTAATGCTTTTTTAATTGATAGATTGGGCGATTCTGAACGCGGCGATACCAAATCTGTGTAGGTTTGATTTTTTTATTGTTTTATTGTGAATGGGGCGAAAGGGGGGTGATTTAAACTATTATATTTTTTATTTTTTTCGGGTTTTTTTAAACTTTTTCTTTTACTTTTGCCATGCTAGAAGCTGGCATAGCCTGATCGGCTCTGCTACATAGCAGCGATCATCAGATCGCTCCTATGTAGCTGAATTGCAGGCTTGCTATAAACGCCAACCACAGGGTGGCGCTCACTGCAAGCCGGTATCAGCAACCATAGAGGTCTCAAGGAGACCTCTGGTTGCTATGCCGACGCATCGCTGACCCCCGATCATGTGATGGGGTCGGCGATGCGCTCATTTCCGGCTGCGCGGCCGGAAGCACCAGTTAATTGCCACTGTCAGCATTTGACAGCAGCATTTAACTAGTTAATAGCGGCGGGTGAATCACGATTTCACCCACCGCTATTGCGGGCACATGTCAGCTGTTCAAAACAGCTGACATGTCACGGCTTTGATGTGGTCTCACCGCCGGGTAAGGGGTTAATTGTGAGCAGCGACTGTTTAAGTAGGCACAGAAGCGGGATCATTGCGCTGACTATGGTGTCATTGCTGTTCACCATCTTTGTGGAGTCCTCAAAGTCCTGGAGAATCACACAAGTGTCAGATATCCATGCCCACTATTCCGTTGTTATGTGTGGCGGCTGACCAGAATACCGACGGGCGCGTTGTAGCTGCTGCCAGCATGTGCAGTGTAGAGTTCCAGCGTGTGGGCATGTTGCGCTCCAGTCAGTGAGCTGGCACTTGTATGCACTGCTGCAGAACCACCAGAGCGGAGCCTGTCTGTTTTGCTGCTGCCTATCCATCCCCTTTGAGCTGTTGGTCTCACTCTGCATGCCTTATTCCCAGGTCGGGCCAGTGACTTTTTCATCCACCACCTCATCATCAACCACCGCCGCCTGGTCCTCCTGACTTGGTAACTTAACAATAACCTGACTTATGGGCAACGGTCTCATCATCATCTTCCTACTTAGTCAAAACGTGCCATTCCCCATAGTCATCTTCTTGTGGCCGTGGCTGCTTTGTTCATCACTAAACAGCAAGTCCACGGCAGCACGATGGCTGCAGCGCTTGGGTCCTGGGTTCAAATCCCACCAAGGACAAAACTTCCAAGGAGTTTGTATGTTCTCCCTGTGTTTGCGGGGGTTTCCTCTGGGTTCTCCGGTTTCCTCCCACACTCAAAAGACATACTGATAGGGAATCTAGATTGTGAGCCCCAATGGGGACAGTTCCGATAATGTCTGTAAAGCGCTGTGGAATTAATGATGCTATATAAGTGAGTAAAATTAAATAAACAAATAAATAAGTCCTCCTGTCTGTCTTGGAACATGCAGGGTGAGAGGCCACATTCAAGAAGTGACGTTGTAAAGAGCTCCTTCTGTGGGATCGCTATTCTCCTGGGACTTAACATGGTGGGAGGAAGGAGGATAAGGGTGAGGATTAAGTGATTCAGGCTGTTGGCTGGTGAGACTGGACCACGTGGAAGACTGGATGGTGCATGCTGTAAGCATCATCTGCTATCCAATCGACTGCCTGTGTGCACTGCTGTGGCTTCAGAAGTGGTGTCACGTGCCTCCCTGAAAAGTGGGACAGGAACCTATGTGTTGTGCATGGGCGTGTTTCTGTGCTCCAGCAAGAGGCATAGTCACCCCTTGCCCCAGGTCCAGTGCATCTGCGTTCACCGTCATTAGCACTTCCACTTCCCCATCCCTTACCGCACGCCTGACACATTTTCTAATTGATAGGTCTCTTGAAATCAAGTTTATTTTCAATAAAAAAAATTGGTCACGTGCAGGTTTTTTTTGGAGGTTAATACCACCATAATGTACCACAAAGTACCCCATTCTCTATGGATGACAACATAGTAAATTTTTTCATCCCCCCAAAAATATTTTGACACATGCAGCAGATATATATTTAGCAACGGACTGCAAAGCCCTAATCCCTGCCTTTAGACTGTATTCTGTCACTCTCCCTGCTCCTGCAACTGCCCCCCCATGGCTAAATGCACAATTCATCTGATACAAACAGCAACGTACAGATTTAACCCTTACAAGGTCTGTTAGTATGATTGTTAAGAATTAGAATTACTTTCACCACTGGAGGACTCTGATTCGTTCAATTGTGCACCCGCAGCCCCGGGCAAGAACTCTATCCCTCCTATAAGAACAGTCTTGTGAGTTGTGCACTGGAGTCAGTGGGCTGCGTGTGGTGGTGCATGTCCTTTTATAACCCCTGATGATGTAACACGGTCTGCCAATCACATTAATGCCAATACCAAGGTGTCTAAGGCATTACAGTTACTGGCTGACAATCCTCACATGCTTATTGACGGGGTAACAGGCGGGACGGGGATTCGTGTTTCAAATAAGCACATCGGCTAATGCTTTCCGAGTGCCAACCACCCAGAAACTCGAGTGATTTCAGAGTGTCACCAAGCACGTTCACACATCCCTACAAAGTAGATATTCAAAAAACACGAGACATCATTGAAAATAAAGAAAAAAACTCAAAAGATTAAAGGGTAAACTATAAATTAATTATTAGGGGTTGTCTTAAAAATCACATTTTGTTCAGCATTTGAAGGATTTTAAAATCTTCCTCGTGCCAGTGTGGCTTCAGTGGTCACCTGAGTGATAGATGGGATGTCATGGGATGTCATGTGGGAACAAGTGCCTAAAGACCCCCCAATACATATTAGACTAATGTCGACCAAACCCACCAAATATCAATGGGTTAGGTTGACACTCTAAAGTGACACATATTTACTAGGTGTAATAAAACCCCCCAAAACACAGCGTATATTAGTTTCGCCCTTTCTTTGTCAGAGGGTGTGAAACGTGCGTTGAGGTGGCAGGGCAGGCAGCTTACCAGTGTCTGTGTAAATACTTTCATACCTTATCTAATCTACTTTATCTTTGTGTATATAACTGTAGTTAGACACAATCAGTACAATTAATGCTAGACTTTGTGTGCAAAATATACATGATAACATTATATCACTAACTAATTCTTATATTTAATTACTTGCAATCTAAATCTATTTATTGCAGAATTAGACTAACAATGTTTTACAATAGGTATAATTAGCACGGTAACATTGTAATGAACATTGAAACTTTTTGTAGGAACAAACCTACATGAATTATACATTGCTTTGACTGGTTTTGGAAATGCCATTATACACCTGCAATTTTGTGAGGCACTCTGATTTGCTATTATTTTTAAATGTAGTATATAATAAAGATTATTTGAGTTTAATATACTCAATGTTTTTTCTTGGCTTTATTACGCCTGGTAAATATATGTTGCATTTCTATATGAGTTTTGTCCTTGTTATGTGTAGTCTTCCAATAGGAACAATTGTATTTAATGATACTCTAATGTGTATGGGGGGTACCAGACAAATGGTCATCAGGTGAGATATTGGCCAGGCATGTCCAATTTCAGACATTATTTTCCAGGAGAAAACCCATGGCTAGACATGTCTATTGGCGGCTTTCTCAAAGAGAACTCTTTAGCACTCTGCCAAACAAGCACTTCTGTGTATGGGAGAGCTGGCCAAGGTGGCTGTTGGCCGAAGCATTGTTTGGCCGACAGCTATCTAATGTGTATGGCCATCTTACGGGGTAACATGGTGACTCAGTGCTTTGGAGAACTGGGGTCCTGGGTTTTAAATCTCACCAAGGACAACAACTACTGTACAAGGTATTTCTGTGTTCTCCCAATATTGTGAATGGACGTTGCCTCCTACAATCCAAAGACTGAGCGTCAAGAGAGGTGTTGACTAGGCATGTCCAATTTCAGACTTTGTTCTCGTGGAGAAAAGCCATCACCAGACATGTCTATCGGTGGCTTTCTCAATGAGAACTCTGGAGCACTCTGCCAATCAAGCACTCCTGTGTATAGGAGAACTGGCTGAGTTGGCTGTTGGCTGAAGGATTGTTTGGCCAACAGTTATCTAAAGTGTATCACCAGCTTAATGGACACCACAGTGACTCAGTGCTTTGGAGAACTGGGGTCCTGGGTTTAAATCCCACCAAGGACAACAACTGCAAGTTGTTTGTGTGTTCTCCCAATATTGTGAGGGGAAGTTTCCTCCCACAATCCAAAGACTGAGGTGTTGACCAGGCATGTCCAATTTCTGACTGCTCATTGCTTTGTTCTCCTGGAGAAAAGCCGTTGCCAGTAATGTCTGTCTGCGACATTCTCATAGAGAACATAGAGCTCTTGGCTTAACAAGTGAGAGAGATGGCCGAGATGGCTGTTGGCTGAACTATTCACCAGGAGGGAACACTATCAATAGGTAGGGATTTTAGATTGTGAGTCCCAAAGGGGACAGGGATGATGACATCTGTACAGCAATGTGGAAATTTATGGGGATCTGTAAGGGTGTAAAATAAGGGGATACGTCAGCTTTGGCTATTTTTATTATACCAACACATTTCCAGCTTTTTTTCACTTTTTTTAAACCTTGGAAAATCCTTTTAGGGTGCCCATACACATTAAAAGAAAAGTTTCAGAATTTATAGTAAAAAATATGTAACAGGGTATCTCAACTTTCCCCAGATAGTAGATGAAGGAGAAATAAAGAATCTTTTTTTTCATATGAGATATGCATCTGCCAGTCACGATCTGTATGGAGATGGAAGACCATTTAGCAAATGACAATTAAAGCTGCATTGTCATATTTAGGGTCATAAAAAGTACTGATATTACTGTGATCATATGCAGCATATCAGTATGAAAGAATGCCTACAGATCGGTGCTACCCAAACGCCAGTCCTCACGGCCCCCCAATAGGTCATATTTTCAGAATTTCCATAGTATTGCACAGGTAAGAGAATTCCTGATACCTTTATGATACTTCCTCCACCTGTGCAATACTAAGGAAATCCTAAGAACACGACCTGTTGGGGGTCATGATGACTGGAGTTTAGAAAACACTGCTTAAGGTGAACCCTCTGAAAATGTCAGAAGAGCCCCAATTACTTTCTAACACTAGTATAAACCCTTCAGATCTGTTGCAGGATTATTTCTGTGTCAAAGTTCAGTTTGCTACAAGATATCAGTAACTACATAACAACTAAATAATTCTCCTATGTTCAGGTCCCATCCTTTGATGTAGTAGACCACACAGACCTGGCAAAAAAAACCCAATTCTTTAAATGATGATTCCAAACAGAGATGGCCTGAAGAAGACCTCCCTCCAGGCTTTCCCAGATAAGGTCTTCACCACTGATAGCACAAACAGTAGCATCACACAGCAATAAAGAATGGAGAACCTTTCATTTATATTTGTTTACTTACACACACACACAAAGACACAAAGATAGGCTATGCCAGGACCTTGATTTTGGAAATTCCACCATCGTTCAAAAAAGAAATATATATGATCAGCAGCTCATTGTAATGATAACCAGAGACCAATCACAATGTTACATTAATGTACAAATGAAATAGGATTAATGAGGGTTATTTCACGTAAGGGTACCGTCACACAGTGGCATTTTGATCGCTACGACGGCACGATTTGTGACGTTCCAGCGATATATCCGTGACGTCCAGCGATCTCGCTGTGTCTGACACGCTCCTGCGATCAGGGACCCCGCTGAGAATCGTACGTCATAGCAGATCGTTTGAAACTTTCTTTCGTCGTCTAGTGTCCCGCTGTGGCGGCACGATCGCATGGTGTAACAAAGGTGTGCACGATATCGTATACGATGTGCGCATAGTAACCAACGGCTTCTACATCGCACATACGTCATGAAATAATCGCTCCAGCGTCGTACATTGCAAAGTGTGACCGCAGTCTACGATGCTGGAGCGATATTGTTACGATGCTGGAGCGTCACGGATCGTGCCCTCATAGCGATCAAAATGCCACTGTGTGACGGTACCCTAAGTTTGATATACTATTGCAACCAATTTGGTTTTATTTGTTAAATGCATCTCAAATAATCAAATATATTATGCAAATTTGCAAACAGTCTTAATTAAAAATTGTCTTCTCTCTGCTCCATTTCTACTTCCTTTACTTCCCCAAAAGAAGAAAGAAATTTGTCAGTGATGTCTACTGTATTGGAGTCAACTACGCTGTAAGGCTGGCCACACACATTAGATGTCTGTTGGCCAACAGCCATGTGATGTAAGCCGACAGCCATCTCAGACGATACTTGCTCACCGAGTGCTCCTTATAAAGCAGCTGCCTAACACTTTGACGGACAGAGAAATGCAATCGACTGTCTGAAATCAGAAACGTCTGATTGACGTCACACATTAGACTGTTGGACCGAACACATTGATATTGGCGAGTTCAGCCTACATTAGTCTGATGTGTTATGTGGGGTCTTAAGTAGTGATGAGCAAGTATGCTTGATACTCAGGTTTCTCCGAGCATGCTCGGGTGGGCTCCAAGTATTTTGGCGTGCTTGGAGATTTAGTTTATGTCAACGCAGCTGTATGATTTGTGGCTGCTAGACAGCTTGAATACATGTGGGGATTGCCTGTTTGTTAAATCTCCGAGCACGCCGAAATACTCGAAGACTACCCGAGCATGCTTGGAGACACCCGAGTAACGAGCATACACGCTCATCACCAGTTAAGTCAAGTCAATGTCTTACTCTTTAATAAGCCTTCCAATGTGACTACAGATCAGAGATGGACACTGACAGCCAAAGACCCCTATGCAAAATATGAGACTGGGCTCTCCATATATACACACATTTGAATTTTGGCAAAAAAGAACCATATGAGGAAGTTGAAAATATGTTATGGGATTGCTCCACAACTTTTATATTGATGAACTATCCTGGGGAGCTAAACAGCATAGCTCCATCAATTGTGTCGTGGCCGCCGCCATTTACTGCAGATCCACCCGTATTCACAGTCACTAAACAGTTGATGGAGCGCACAGCTCTGCAGGAATAAAGATGCAATCCAGTTCACAGGATGCCAGCTTACTAGTAAAACTTATGATTCCTTTATTCCAATTGTTTAAAAACAAATTCACTTCACAAAGAATAATAATAGTGCATCTATGTCCACAGTGAAGAAAAGTCGGGGAAAATGGGGGAACAGAGGGGAGAACCAGACATGTTTCGAGCGTAGCAACACTTTTAGACTTGGTATGTAGACTTGGCATAGTTCTGCAACTTCTAACTTCCGGCTGTTAGCATCACCAAGAAAAACTGAATGGTGGGGATGGCAGATGAAGGACCCCCACAGATTGATAACTTTTGAAAATAAAAGTACTGAATTAACTCTTTAAATATATAAAAGTATCTATTGAGTGCCGGAGGGTCCCATTCGGAAATGTTCTGTGTCAACAGATAAGGGTCTACTGGCTGTGTCCTCTTTAATAAGCTACATTGGACATCTATTAGTACTTCGTAAAGAGCAGCAGTCAGCTTCCTGAGTGGGCTCTCGTTCTCCCTTAGGCCTTTGTGTAGATTAACCATCTGATCTGCACAAGTATTATGTCCACCACTATTAAGGATATTAATTAATCCAGGCACCAATCCATAGACAGCTTATTAGTACTTGCCCCTCAGGACAGAGCAGGGTTGTCTCGCTGAATGAAGTCTTGCTAAAAATGTCACGCATTGATTTATAGGGTGAATAGATGGTTCTAGTGAAATTGCATGTTTTCCCCCTGGAACGTTCCCAATAAGATTCCAAACACAGCTTATCTTTCTAAGGATCCAGTTTTCCCAAAGTTCCTTTAAGTAAGCAAAAAGAGGGGCAAATGGAAGCGTGTCAAATGCCCTGAGCATCACACTTCACACGCACAGTGCATTTTCAGTCTGTAATCATGGAGACACATAGTTCTGCATAGGAACTGTATACAGTATATTACACTCATTGGCTCTGATTCATCAAAAACATTTACATCAGAATTCTGGCTTAAGGTACTGTCACACTAGACGATATCGCTAGCGATCCGTGACGTTGCAGCGTCCTCGCTAGCGATATTGTCCAGTGTGACAGGCAGCAGCGATCAGGCCCCTGCTGTGCTGTCGCTGGTCGGGGAAGAAAGTCCAGAACTTTATTTCGTCGCTGGACTCCCCGTAGACATCGCTGAATCGGCGTGTGTGACACCGATTCAGCGATGTCTTTGCTGGTAACCAGGGTAAACATCGGGTAACTAAGCGCAGGGCCGCGCTTAGTAACCCGATGTTTACCCTGGTTACCATCCTAAAAAGTAAAAAAAAAAAACACTACATACTTACCTACCGCTGTCTGTCCTCGGCGCTCTGCTCTCCTCCTGCTCTGGCTGTGAGCGTCGGTCAGCCGGAAAGCAGAGCGGTGACGTCACCGCTCTGCTTTCTGGCTGCCCGGCGCTCACAGCCAGACCAGAGAAGCAGAGCGCCGAGGACAGACGGCTGTAGGTAAGTATGTAGTGTTTGTTTTTTTTTACTTTTTAGGATGGTAACCAGGGTAAACATCGGGTTACTAAGCGCGGCCCTGCGCTTAGTTACCCGATGTTTACCCTGGTTACCGGGGACCTCGGGATCGTTGGTCGCTGGAGAGCGGTCTGTGTGACAGCTCTCCAGCGACCAAACAGCGACGCTGCAGCGATCCGGATCGTTGTCGGTATCGCTGCAGCGTCGCTATGTGTGACGGTACCTTTAGAAAAGTCAGGCTGGCAATTAGCAGTGGGGGCGGGGTTACACAGAGTAGCTGGACTGTCTGGCACCTGACACCTAGTCCTGCAGTGATAATCTCCTGCTGGTTGCATTTGAACTACTACAAGCTGCTGAGCAAATGAAACATCCCTGAAATCAGGTTCTCGGCCCCTTAATTATGCAGATTCCCTTTAAAGTCCTACAAACCTTTTTTTTTACCTCTTATAGTATAAGTAAATATATCAATTAAAGAAAGACTACCTATTAGTACATTAAAGTCTTGGTTTTTAGCTTGTAATCAGTTTTGTTCTTTATATTGTAGGGTCATTTTGGTGTGTTTCCTATATGTTTCACGCAAATCGAGACCTAAAAGCGTCAGAGGTTTTTTTTTTGGTTTCTACTGAACTGATATCCAAGGTGGAATATTACAGTACTTACAACATGGAAAGAAACAGACCATGGAGCTACGAATCATCGAAATTGCAATCTAACAAGTGAAAACAGGTTGGGTAGAATAAGAACAGATGGAATGTAGACTGAATGTCTGCTCTCACAGCTTCTAGACCCTGAGCGCAGCATACAACCAAACTGGCTGTATCATCAAACAACAAATAACTCAGCGCTCAGAAGTCCTTTTCAATACCATTCGTGATTGATGGTATCTCCTCGTGAGACTAAAGGAGAAAACACAAGAGCATTAACCTATTATTTCTGTTAAAACTGTCGGTGATAATCATCTAAAACCAACCAACCTGGGACCATTTATGATCACTGCCCTCTATTATCAAAACGTAACCCTGACCCATACTCTACACCGATCAAAAACCCACACAATAGCTCTTCTTTTGAAGAACATCTAATATTTTTTATTGTCTATAATTAAGATTCTTTCTCATGTTCAGAGCCAAAAACCTGGATGATACCGCACTAATGTTACCTTACCTGGAACATTCTCCACTAAGAACCTTGAAATATTAACTGAATGGACTGCCATGAAATCGGTCTTTGGGAAGAGCCCCAATGGATTATCAAGCTGGTTTTGGTAATTGTTTAACCTTCGCCAAAAATTGCATGGTTGAAACTATCAAAAGGCAAAGAAGTTGCTGTGGGATCATCTTCCTAAGGATGTACAATTTAAAAGGGGCTTTTCCATGTCATAAAATCTTAACCTATTGCAAGGAGTTGCCATCACTTTATCATCAGTAGGGATCTGACCTCTGGGATCCCCAGTCATTCTGAGAATTAGGGGTTGCTTGAGTACTGCATCACTTTCACAAGTTATTTTACTGTACATGTGTCTTTCCAGCCATCTGCTGCAGAACTAATGAAGTGAATATGGCTGTCTGAAGTGTTCTGGACAACAGGAGAGTTGTTGTGCAAGGTTCAACTGTGAGGGGGAAACAGAGATGTGACTGCTCTCCTCTCACGATCGTTTGCAGTCCCAAAATTCATACTCTTATTGATATCCTAACGATCTGCCATCACGAGAAAATTGGGCTGACCTACTCCAAGCTCTACTTTGCACATAGAAGATGTCTGTCTCAGATGTCCAAAGATATCCTAAGTTTTATCCAAGTTACCCCAAGTCATGTGTCAAGGAACATTAAGGACTCAACATTGACTTTTAGGATTGCTACCCACAATAGGTAGCATTAGAGTTCCTGTCCTCTTAATCTCTGAAGAGGATGTTTGCAGGCCTCAGCTACATAGCATCTGGTAGAGTCTGGTCCTGGCATCTTCTTACCACTCTTTATAGGCACAAAACAACCCACATATCAAACATTTTGACTCAAAAAAGTTAAAGATGGAAAGCCCCTTCAATACAATACTTGGAATAGAAAAAATTCCTTGCATCTCTATCTAGGCTCACAACACCAGTGTCATCAAAAGTGATCAAACCTAGATCAGATATGATCTAGAAGCCTACTAGAGATAGCTTTCACTTGCAGCTTTTATGCTACCTAAAAGTTAAGGTACCGTCACACTCAGCAACTTTCCAACGATCACGACCAGCGATACGACCTGGCCTTGATCGTTGGAAAGTCCTTGTGTGGTCGCTGGAGAGCTGTAACACAGACAGCTCTCCAGCGACCAACGATGCCGAAGTCCCCGGGTAACCAGGGTAAACCTCCGGTTACTAAGTGCAGGGCCACGCTTAGTAACCCGATGTTTACCCTGGTTACCTTTGTAAATGTAAAAAAAAAACAAAAAAAAAAAACACATACTCACATTCCGGTGCCTGTCACATCCCCGACGTCCGCTTCCCTGCACTCCTCCTGCATCCTGTGTAAGCGCCGTGACGTCACCGCTGTGCTCTGCTTTACGGCCGGCCGGCACTGACACAGGATGCAGGAGGAGTGCAGGGAAGCGGACGCCGGGGACGTGACAGGCACCGGAATGTGAGTATGTGTTTTTTTTTTTACATTTACAATGGTAACCAGGGTAAACATCGGGTTACTAAGCGCGGCCCTGTGCTTAGTAACCCGATATTTACCCTGGTTACCAGTGAACACATTGCTGGATCGGCGTCACACACGCCGATTCAGCGATGTCAGCGGGTGATTCAGCGACGAAATAAAGTTCTGGCCTTCTAGCTCCGACCAGCGATGTCACAGCAGGATCGCTATCGTTATCATTGTAATGTTGTTCAGTGTGAAGGTACCTTAAATCATTGCAGTACATTCCCTTGTGTAAACTGGATGTGCTGCTGATAATATGCACACAGTAGGGTTGGCAGGTAGTGTTAACGGTTTGCCCCATGCTGTTTGCAACCACCTGTGTAAAATTACCTTTAAATTGGTTGCCTTATTCTATTGCCGATCGGCACCGATTGTGGTCAGAAATCTGCACTGGTAAGTGAAATATTAGATAGTTACCCATCAATAGTATAAACCTCTCATTCAGATCGTTTATGAATGACAACCTAAGCAAATATTTTCTAGCTGGTGAAATAATACACTGGTGTTTGCACACCTTTGTCATTTTGAGGCAAGGGCTACACGTATGTGTCACGACTCACGAGACATTAAAGGGAACCTTTCGCCTGGTTTTCCCCAAAGTACAGCCAGCATCGAGTTCTCTTTTACAGCTTTCTTGTATGCTGCATGTATGTCCCCAATCCATCCTACATGGTACAAAAAAAATCTCTTTTATTATACTCAAAATTGTTGCCACCTAGTCCAATAGGTTTCTCTGGTCTTTGATACAGAGCCTCCTCTCTTCTTACGATCACTGTTCTCCTTCTCTCATCCTATGTGACCTACCAGAGCTGGGACACAGAGTTGCAATTGTTTCCAAAAGTGTTCTGTCTCTGGTTGCAAGTCGCATGTGACTGACTTACCATATACTTAAAGTTACATGCAACTTATCTGCGGTTTTAGCCATTTTTTAAGCTGCAAATAGTCTTGTGACAGCAAGTTGCCCCAATGTTTTTGGTCATGTGACTTGTCTGAGATTTGTTGTACCCCCAGTCTAAATCACCATTCTGGTATAGGTTTAACATTGGAACCAGATAGATTAAAAAGAACCACAAGTATTGCACTGGATTTTTCCAAGGATATGAGATATATATTTCCCCCACAATTTCCTTTTTATGACCCATGTGCCAAATTCTTACCATTTATTTGCTAAAAACAGATTTACTGCTATGCCCACACATTCTGCGGCTCAGTCATCACTCACATCCTTCCCTGTACCCAAGCAGCTTTTAATGCAACGTTCCCATCCAGTGGCATGACGTGAAGCGCGTGGGAACTAATGCAAAATCTCCAACAGGACTCCCGACTGTTACAGATCTATAACAGGTCTTCTCATATGGAACTTTTGGGGCCGTCTAAGCTCCAGAGCCCACATGTACCAATTATAGTTAAGTCTCTGTCGCCATCCTAAACACACACATGACCAATTTCATGGAAAATCATTTACCTGATCAGGATGTTTTTGATGTGTTGGACGAAACTGGAAACTGTGGAGGTAACTCATAGAAATAAGAGGCCAACAATGGACCTCAATTTTGCCCTGGTTTTAGGTTTTGAGGAATGAGATCAACAAGGACTTGGGCCACTCTCTCCAAAGATCCTAAAGTGCCACATGGCCTCTATACAGCGCTGATCTATGGTTCTCCAGCTATTACAAAACTACAGAGAATGGCCCAACAATCCATTGCCGTCAAGGCATGATGTCATTTTGTTTGTTTGGCAATGACTAGAGATTACTATTCTGTAGAATGTAAAGCCCTTGACTAAAACCAGAGACGTAGCAATAGGGGGTGCTAAGCTGGCAACCACACACTGGCTCTGGTGCCTAAGGGAGCCCAAAGGACCCCCTGCCACGTCAGAAGACATCAGCATTGTAAATGGCACCTGATAGGTAGGGCCCCTGTTACAGATGTTGCATTGGGCCTCGGGAGCTTCTCGTTACGCCTATGATTGGAAACAATCCTACATGTGTGATACCGCAGGGTATTAAATAGAAGTGTCCATTGGCGTGAAAAAAAAAGGGCTAACAAAATATAAAATAATTTCTAAAATGCCATAATAGATCCCTTGTTCTAGTCAAGGCAGGTAATTCAGGGTTTGTCTTGTTTTGAGAACATTGTCCATCACACCCCCGCTACCCACTGTGCTCGCCTCTTGCAGGAAATGAAGGTCTCAGTGTGATCAGACATGGTCTCTTGTCTGAATTTGCTGTGCTTGTTTTCTAAGCACTAAGCTTTCAACTTTTTTTTTTTTTCATATTTCCAAAGGTATTTCTGTTAGCTGATTAGAGCTGGTATGAAGTGACCTTTGGTCTTCTTATCCTTGCCTCCCTCTCATGAGTTAAATGAAAGCCTTCCTCTACAGGGTACTTACAGCTAAGGCACCATGGCGCTAGCGTCAGGTTGGATTCATTACATTGATAGGATACATGTGCTGCTTTTTTTTTATCTGCAGCATTTTTTCAGTAATTCTGCACTTTAAAGTCTCAGCTGTATACCGATCTGCAGACAATTGTTTAGTGTAACACTATCCGGAAAAAGCTGATAAAATGCAGATGTGGCTAGGGCTCTGAAATTTGTGGTTTGTTAAGTGGTTTTTCAGTCATACTTGCCCATGGCAAGTACGCTCTCCCGCCAAGCTCCTTTACCTTTTTTTTTATTTTTTTTTTCGTTTATTAAAATGTTGAGAAGATGGAGTAATAGATAAAACAGGCAATTAATGTAAGTAAATGTAAGAAGAAAAGGCTCCACGTGGGTTATGCCATCAGCTCATTTTTGATCTTTGGTTCCTTGCGACCAATGTAGGAGGTAAATAACAAAGTAAAGCAAAGTAAAGGGAAAGTTGAGGACTTTGTTATATCAATTGACAACTGTGCGTGTGTTCCTGCAGAATTAACGGAGAATAGTATGTAGCATAGTATATACTAAAGTATATTAGAGAGTGGTTCAGGCCTTAAAAGAAGTTCATATCATAGAATCATAGAATGTTAGATTGGAAGGAACCTCAAGGATCATCGCGTCCAAACCCCTGCTCAATGCGGGATTCACTAAACCATCTCAGACAGATGTCTGTCCAGCCTCTGTTTGAAGACTTCCATTGAAGGAGAACTCACCATCTCTCACACCCCACGCTGAATATTTTATGCATATTCGTACGCCTAAACATGTAATTCTTTACATTTGGCAACCTGGTGGTTACGCCTTTGTGTTCTTATGTAAGGATTATGTTTTCAAAAACACGAAGAGGGGGAAACTTACAACAGAAAAAGCTGCAGATGATGGTTGGTCCCTATAGTAAGAGACTACTTTAGTTTAGCCTCCTTAAGTCATTTTAGTGAGTTCAGAAATGCCATGTGGTTATGTGAATTTCACATTTGAATACGGATTTATAGGTATTTCATTTTTTTCTGAATAGAAATATGATCTACATAAATCGTAATATTAGCAAACAAGGAACATTCTGGAGGCAACACCACCAGTTCTGGGTGGTTAGAAGTATGAAAACCAAACAAGCGAATAGACCTCTAAAATATAACTTTTATTAATATATTTAAAAATACAACACTCCAAACAATCTTCTAAAAGTAGTATAATTAATCCAGACCATCCAGTGTTCAGTCGAAGACACAAATTCATAATCAACATACATGCAGTGGGGAAAATAAGTATTCGATTGCCGACTTTGCAAGTTTTCCCACCTACAAAATGGAGAGGTCTGTAATTTTTATCATAGGTACACTTTAACTGTGAGAGACAGAATATTAATAAAAAAAATATCCAGAAAATCACATTGTATGATTTTTACATAATTAGTTTGCATTTTATTGAACGAAATAAGTATTTGATCTAATACAAAAACAGAACGCAATATTTGGTACACAAATTTTCTACTGGGTTTAGGTCTGGAGACTGGCTAGGCTACTCCAAGACCTTGAAATACTTCTAACGGAGCCACTCCTTAGTTGCCCTGGCGGTGTCTTTTGGGTCATTGTCATACTGGAAGAAAATCAAATATTTGGTGTGATGATCACCCTTTGCTTAGAAAACAGCAACAATTCTTCTAGGCGCACTTGTACAAAGTCAGAGACTTTGTTGTTGAATTATAGTCAGGTGTATGAGTAAGCAATTATATCAAGCAGGTGTTACGGGTCATCATTTTCATATGTTGGGTGATTCATAGTCATGAACTGAAACAGTAACAGCTGTGAAGGAGGCTTAAAACAAAGATGCACCAATGCAAGACAGCACAGCAATGATGACACAAGGTAGTTATACTGCATCAGCACATTCTCTCCAAGACAAAGGTTTGAAAGCAAACTGGAGTTTGAAGATGTGGTTGGTGTTCAAGCATCAAAAATTGGCGCTTTTGAGACACAGTGGTTGGCCAAGTAAACTTAGTCTAGTAGATGAAAGACGCATCTTGGTTAACTCCCTTCGAAATCAGAAAATGTATATCAGTGCCATCAGTTCAGAACTGTCAGTGACCAGTGTGACCCAGCTACACCCATCTACTGTTCGGAGAAGTCTGTCCATAAGTGGTCACCATGGAAGATTTTGAGGACAAAAACTACACCTTCAGCATGGAATCTAGATCAATCAACTCAACTATACACAAAAACATAGTAACCAGGATGAAGAAAAATGTCAGCAGGTGCTCTGGATTGATGAATGAAAATATGAAATATTTGGCAAGAACAGATGGCAATTTGATCACCAAAAGGCATGTATGAGTTTACTATCCCCATATTGTGACATCACTGTGTCAATTATCCTTTAACGTTGTGCCACCAGTTTTTTGTTATCCCTTTATCGTGAACTTATGTTGTTATTTTCCCTTGATCATGTGTTCTATCATTATTGTCTGCATTATGTTTGGAGATATCCCCATTACTTACACACCATGACATCACTGTTTATTATACCTGCAGTATCATATCTATGTGGTTATAATTATACCTGTGACATTATACTGTTTTTTCCCCTTGTTGTTACTTCAATGTGTGCATTATCTCTGTACTGTGATATCGCTGTTTATAATACCTGCCCTGTGACATCACTGTGTTTATGTGATCCCTGCAATGTGACATTACTGTGTGTCTTATCTAAGGAATGTGACATCACTGGGTGTAATACACTTGTACTATGACATCACTGTTTATTATCCCTTTTCTACGATATCACTGTTTATTATTCTTGTACTATGGAATCAGTGTGTTTATAGTCCCTGAGCTGTGACATCACTATGTTTATTATCTGTGTATTCTTTAGTATTCCGTTTCTGTGACATCACTATTTATTATCCCCGTACTGTGACATCATCGTATTGATTATTTCTGTACTGTGACCACAATTTATTATCTCTGAACTGTGATATCATTGTATTGATTATTCTTGTACTGTGACATCACTGTGTTCATTATCCCTGTACTCTGACATCACTGTGTTCATTATGTTTTTACTGTGACATCTCCGTTTATTATTCCTATATTGTGACATCACTGTGCTTATCAACTCTGTACTGTGTGACATTAATGCGGGGCCGGGACAAAGCATGTTAGTGCCCTAGGCAGATGAAGCCAATGACGCCCCCGGACCCAGAGCAAATGGATGGCTCTGAGACTAAAGGTACCGTCACACTAGACGATATCGCTAGCGATCCGTGACGTTGCAGCGTCCTCGCTAGCGATATCGTCCAGTGTGACAGGCAGCAGCGATCAGGCCCCTGCTGTGCTGTCGCTGGTCGGGGAAGAAAGTCCAGAACTTTATTTCGTCGCTGGACTCCCCGCAGACATCGCTGAATCGGCGTGTGTGACACCGATTCAGCGATGTCTTCACTGGTAACCAGGGTAAACATCGGGTAACTAAGCGCAGGGCCGCGCTTAGTAACCCGATGTTTACCCTGGTTACCATCCTAAAAGTAAAAAAAAACAAACAGTACATACTTACCTACAGCCGTCTGTCCTCCAGCGCTGTGCTCTGCACTCCTCCTGTACTGTCTGTGAGCGTCGGTCAGCCGGAAAGCAGAGCGGTGACGTTACCGCTCTGCTTTACGGCCGCTGTGCTCACACAGACAGTACAGGAGGAGTGCAGAGCACAGCGCTGGAGGACAGACGGCTGTAGGTAAGTATGTAGTGTTTGTTTTTTTTAACTTTTAGGATGGTAACCAGGGTAAACATCGGGTTACTAAGCGCGGCCCTGCGCTTAGTTACCCGATGTTTACCCTGGTTACCGGCATCGTTGGTCGCTGGAGAGCGGTCTGTGTGACAGCTCTCCAGCGACCAAACAGCGACGCTGCAGCGATCCGGATCGTTGTCGGTATCGCTGCAGCGTCGCTAAGTGTGACGGTACCTTTACGTAACAGGACCCTTAAAGCACATCCTTCATTCAACGCCGATGGGTTAGGTAGCAAATTCTGATGATCACATCATGATGTCCTATTTCTTAAGCGTAGAATAGGATAGTCATTGAAACTAATAAAGAGTAACTATAATTGGGGCTGTTTGGTTTCAATTTAGGTATCCAGCATTTGGCAAATGCCTTAATGGGAAATAAACAGACCCCATTATAAATAAAGGGATACATCTAATGGTTTTTGCATCTATCATGCGACAAATACACGTTGCACAAAACCGATGATGATTCTGGTGATGTATTCTGGTTCTGATGACATATTCATGTAGTGATGGTTGTTCAGGTGCTGTATTCATGTAGTGATGATGATTCTAGTGATATATTCTTCACCAGAACCATCATTAGTACATGAATACAAAACCAAAATCATCATCAGTACATAATTAGAGCACCAGTGCTATCAATAGTACATGAATATAGCACCAGAAATATCACCAGTAAATAAATGCATCACCAGAACCACCATCAGTACATGAATACATCACCAGAACCATTATTAGTGCATGAATGCATCACTAGATCCACCATCAGTACAAGAATACATAAACAGACCAATGAATAAAAGCTCACCGACACAAAAAGAGGACTTACAAATCCTCCAAAAAATTCAAAAAAGTCACAGCAAAAAGCAGAGATGTTTTACCTGCTGAAGCCTCCAACTGAATGCACCAGCAGGGCGCAGCGGACCTGATGAATGATGGCAAACACACAGGTGCAAAAAATACCGATGAAACAACCACTTTCAATCCAGTGTTGGCTGTTTGGCATTAGTGCACAAAAAGATAAGAGATACTAGTCTGTATATGGCATAATTCACACACGCAATGCAAGGCATCTGGTTTGCAACCTATTAGTAACGCACATACAGGCGGGCTGCCCAGTGCTACAAAATGCATGCTGTGTGAACAGAGGCCAATAGTTTACAGAGCCATCATGGTCCGACTGCGCCCTGCAAGATAAAGTGCAAAAAGAAAACCACATATCAATGTATGTAAGGTATTAGTTTATATTGGGGCCTCAATACGTAAGCTGGCAACCCACGTCACGGGTCCTTACAATTTGCCAGTCCTAACGCTAAACATTGAATAAAAGCTCACCGACACAAAAAGAGGACTTACAAATCCTCACACAGCATGCATTTTGTAGCACTGGGCAGCCCGCCTGTATGTGCGTTACTAATAGGTTGCAAACCAGATGCCTTGCATTGCGTGTGTGAATTATGCCATATAC
Source organism: Ranitomeya imitator (assembly GCF_032444005.1). Classification (NCBI taxonomy): domain Eukaryota; kingdom Metazoa; phylum Chordata; class Amphibia; order Anura; family Dendrobatidae; genus Ranitomeya; species Ranitomeya imitator. Next base: position 1,190,109,045 of record NC_091282.1, read on the forward strand.
AGACTAGTATCTCTTATCTTTTTGTGCACTAATGCCAAACAGCCAACACTGGATTGAAAGTGGTTGTTTCATCGGTATTTTTTGCACCTGTGTGTTTGCCATCATTCATCAGGTCCGCTGCGCCCTGCTGGTGCATTCAGTTGGAGGCTTCAGCAGGTAAAACATCTCTGCTTTTTGCTGTGACTTTTTTGAATTTTTTGGAGGATTTGTAAGTCCTCTTTTTGTGTCGGTGAGCTTTTATTCAATGTTTAGCGTTAGGACTGGCAAATTGTAAGGACCCGTGACGTGGGTTGCCAGCTTACGTATTGAGGCCCCAATATAAACTAATACCTTACATACATTGATATGTGGTTTTCTTTTTGCACTTTATCTTGCAGGGCGCAGTCGGACCATGATGGCTCTGTAAACTATTGGCCTCTGTTCACACAGCATGCATTTTGTAGCACTGGGCAGCCCGCCTGTATGTGCGTTACTAATAGGTTGCAAACCAGATGCCTTGCATTGCGTGTGTGAATTATGCCATATACAGACTAGTATCTCCTATCTTTTTGTGCACTAATGCCAAACAGCCAACACTGGATTGAAAGTGGTTGTTTCATCGGTATTTTTTGCACCTGTGTGTTTGCCATCATTCATCAGGTCCGCTGCGCCCTGCTGGTGCATTCAGTTGGAGGCTTCAGCAGGTAAAACATCTCTGCTTTTTGCTGTGACTTTTTTTTTTTTACATAAACAGACCACTATCAGTACTTGACTATGTCACCAAAACCGCCATCAGTAAATTAATACATTACCAGAACCTCCATCAGTACATGAATACATCACCAGGACCACCATAAGTACATGAATACATGACAAGAACTGAAAGTACTTGAATACAAGAACCAAGCTTAGCACAACAATCTATTGTAATATCAAGTCAGTCCCATAAAGAATTGTATTGCATCAACCTGCAACCCTACAACTCCCAGTATGCTCTTAACAATGGTAAGGAGATACTGAGAGTTGTTATTAACAGCTATCATCAGACTGTAAACCACACAGGAACCACAGTACTGATGAGAATTTGACAGTATCACAAATAAACATTTACACACATATACCTTATAGATTAGATCTTCTCTGGAGTCGTCTCTTTCTTTTCATCTCCATCTTGTCTAGATGCCATGATGACTTTTCACCTCCACAGCCTTTCTCTGCAGACCTCCTTCTTCTCCGGTCTTTTGTAGTACAACCCAACACAATGCCCTCTGCATAAAAATATCTGACCATATTATGACCCTAAATAAGTCTCCTATGGTATTTGAACTCCACACTGTCTACCATTATCAGCTATAATCGCCACACCATCCGACCTTGTGAACCATGGCCTACACCATGGCTGTCCCATCTCCAATTATCCATTACACTTCTATAGCTCTACACAGTCCCCCACCATGCTATCCCCTCATGGTATGATATCCACAACAACCCCCCAATATATAGTAAGGCGACCCCATGTCCACTACAAACCCCCATAAATTGTATGATGTTCAAAACAGCCCCAGGTATATTATGATCCCCACAACACCCAACACAGTATTATGGCCCACAAACAACACCCAAAAGAATATGATATTCACCACAGCCCCCTATCTAGTATGATCACAACAGCCCCCAGTATAATGGCCTACACAGCCCCATTTACAGTATGGTCACTACAGCTCCTCATATACTTTGTGGTACCCCCTTCACAGCCCCTCATTTAATGGGCCAAAAAGGACATCCCTTCATTTTATGTCTACTATAAAGCCCCTCATTTCATGTCCCCCTCACACTGCCTTTCATTTCATGCCCCCCTGCACAGCCCCTCAGTTTATTTCTACCCTCTGCACAGCCCCTCAGTTTATTTCCCTCATCTGCACAGATCCTCAGTATTGTCACGAGTTGGTCATGTCCTCCTGGGATATCTGTGGTTGGAAAATCACTGAGTATTGTGAATTGCAGATCTTACATTTAGCCTGTGTGTTTGTGTTTCATATTAACTGGATTTTGTTTCCTTTGATACTGAAAAGGTTAACAACACCTTTTATTCTGGTTAGAAACTTGCAGCTCTATCTCTGAGCTGTTCCTGACCTGGTCATTTCCTCTCTCTATAAAATAACTTCATTGTTTATTATCCCTGTACTGTGACATCATTATGATTCATATCCCGGTTTTGTGGAATCATTTTGTTTATTAACCTCATACTCTATCATCATGCCTACACTGTGACATTACTGTGCTTATTTTCTCTGTACTGTGACATCACTGTGATTATTATTATTGTCCTGTTACATCACTGTGATTATTATTAGTGTCCTGTTACATCACTGTGTGAATTATCCCTACACTGTGACATCACTGTGTTTATTATCCCTGTACTGTGACATCACTATGTGTATTATCCCTGTTCTGTGGCATCACTGTGATTATTATCTCTGTACTGTGACATCACTGTGTGTATTATCCCTGTACTGTTACATCACTGTGTGTATTATCCCTGTACTGTGACATCACTGTGTGTATTATCCCTGTACTGTGACATCACTGCGTGTATTATCCCTGTACTGTGACATCACTGTGTGTATTATCCCTGTACTGTGACATCACTGTGTTTATTATCTCTGTACTGTGACATCACTGTGTGTATTATCTCTGTACTGTGACATCACTGTGTGTATTATCCCTGCACTGTGACATCACTGTGTGTATTATCCCTGCACTGTGACATCACTGTTTATTATCCCTGCACTATGACAGCTCTGTGATTATTTTTACCGTCCTGTTACATCACTGTGTTTATTATCCCTGTACTGTTACATCACTGTGTGTATTATCCCTGTACTGTGACATCACTGTGTGTATTATCCCTGTACTGTGACCTCACTGTGTTTATTATCCCTGTCCTGTGACATCACTGTGTTTATTATCCCTGTCCTGTGACATCACTGTGTATTATCCGTGTCCTGTGACATCACTGTGTGTATTATCCCTGCACTGTGACATCACTGTTTATTATCCCTGCACTATGACAGCTCTGTGATTATTTTTACCGTCCTGTTACATCACTGTGTTTATTATCCCTGTACTGTTACATCACTGTGTGTATTATCCCTGTACTGTGACATCACTGTGTGTATTATCCCTGTACTGTGACCTCACTGTGTTTATTATCCCTGTCCTGTGACATCACTGTGTTTATTATCCCTGTCCTGTGACATCACTGTGTATTATCCGTGTCCTGTGACATCACTGTGTGTATTATCCCTGCACTGTGACATCACTGTTTATTATCCCTGCACTATGACAGCTCTGTGATTATTTTTACCGTCCTGTTACATCACTGTGTTTATTATCCCTGTACTGTTACATCACTGTGTGTATTATCCCTGTACTGTGACATCACTGTGTGTATTATCCCTGTACTGTGACATCACTGTGTTTATTATCCCTGTCCTGTGACATCACTGTGTATTATCCGTGTCCTGTGACATCACTGTGTGTATTACCCCTGTATAGTAACTTCGTTGTGCTTATTCTCATTGACTTTATGAATCTCTGCATGGTGATATCATTATTTTTATATTTCACGTATTGTGACATTCTATGATATTAGGTGGTAAAAAGAATACAACCTTTATTCTAGAAACAGTGCTGTTCTTATGTCATGGTTGCATCTGGTTTTGCAGCTCAAGGAAATACACCTAAGCTGCAATTCCATGTCCGTGGGTACAAGCTGGGCCCATTTCTGGAAAAGAAGAAAAAGAAAAAAAACAAGGCAGACCCTATTTTTTCTATGGATCAGACTCCCTGTTTTTCTATGGTGCTGTTCAGTGTGACAAATATCCAATTTCAAGGGAGCAGATACTTTCATGGGGGATATGAAAGGAGGGCGCATGGGCTGTCAATGAATAGCGAGGAGTGCAGAACACCTGCTCTTTTATTATAAGCAAAGTAACACAGAAATACAAGTAAGTATATAAATAAAGTAAAGTGTGTGTATATGTATATGTATATATATATAAATATATGTATTAGAATAATGGTAGCCAACCAGTTATTGACTGTGTAAGTGATTTGATGAGTATTGTTTAGCATCACGATGGCTTCCATTTCTTGTAGGAAGAGGAAGCATCGTTGTCCTTCTGTTTCAGTGGCGCCACCTGCACAGCAGGTGGTCTCATAGCAGGGACATGACTCAACCACCATGAGTGTCTAGAAGACATCTTACCAGGTAGAAATGGAGTTTTTGCTTCTTCTCTGGTTGAAAAAAAAAAAAGTCTTTCCAAGCATTGCTGGCAGCAGTTTCACTAAATGTGTAAATGAGCCAATCATGTAATTAGCGAGCTTTGAAGTGCCCCTTATTCTATTGATATAGGGGGCACGGTATAGGAGACTTTGATGTCTTTGCTATCTTAAGCCTGAGTGTCTTGATATGAAAAAAAAAAAAAAATAAGACACCAAAATAAGAATGGTTAAATGGAAAAGAAGGTTACGACTGCTGGCTGAGTGATGTTGGCACTTCAAAGCCCGGCCAGACTAAATTGCTGCCGATTGCTCCACACAAAAGTGTTCCCTTGTGGATGACAGTGCATGGTGACAAAGTTCAATTGGCAACAGGAGCCAGAAAAGATCAAAGGCTCGCCATTGTAATAGTTCTGTTCCATGAAGAATTGCTCATTGTTGAGAGTTCTCCGGCCTATACTGACTCTACTCTGCATCAGGATCCTTGTCTGCCAGCCATTCTACGCGAGATGTATGTGAACGCATTCTCTTCATGTTTGCCTGGGAGCTGGAGGAATCGGAATCTGGCCTACATGGCTCCATAGGTAACAGCTGGCAAGTAGAAAGGCCGAGAGTCCTTCATTGAAATAATTAACTTTAACGTATAAAAAATTACCCCATTCACACTGAGCGTGAAAGAACCTGCGCAGCTTCTCAGGAGCCAGGATGGTCAATATGGAAAAATGCAACAAGTGCACGACTTCATTTCCATTAAAAAGAAGACAGAAGTTATTAGCGCTTTCCCAACCACATGTGTATTCCTCAGGGAAAGTCACAGCGGCAAGAAATAGGAATTACATAGATAGATAGATAGATAGATAGATAATACATAGATAATAGCTGGATAGATAGATAGATAGATAGATAGATAGATAGATAGATAGATAGATAGATAGATAATAGATAGATAGATAAATAGATAGATAATAGATGATAGATAATAGATAGATAGATAGATAGATAGATAAATAGATAGATAATAGATGATAGATAATAGATAGATAGATAGATAGATAGATGATAGATAATACATAGATAATAGATAGATAGATAGATAGATAGATAGATAGATAGATGGATGGATGGATGGATAGATAATAGATAGATAGAAACATCCCCTATCCTCTAAAAGGAATTTGATATTCCCTGGACCTCTGTATGCCCCCCCTCCCCCACCCCCGTATTTTTACCATATGCTTTGGCAATGCTAACATGTACTTAGTCCTGCCAATAAAGCTCATTTGAATTTGATAGAGGATAGATAATAGAGATAGATAGATAGATAATAGTTGGATAGATAGATAGATAGATAGATAATAGATAGATAGATAGATAGATGATAGATAGATAATAGATAGATAATAGATGATATATAATAGATAGATTGATAATAGCTGGATAGATAGATAGATAGATAGATAGATAGATAGATAGATAGATAGATAGATAGATAATAGCTGGATAGATAGATAGATAGATAGATAATAGATAGATAGATAATAGATAGATGATAGATAGATAGATAGATAGATAGATAGATAGATAGATAATAGGTAGATACATAGATAGATACATAGATAACAGATAGATAATAGATGGATAGATAGATAGATATATATATAGATAATAGATAGATAGATAGATAGATAGATAGATAGATAGATAATAGATAGATAATAGATAGATAGTTACATAGATAATAGATAGATGATAGATAGATAATAGATAGATGATAGATAGATAATACATAGATAATAGATGGATAGATAGATAGATAATAGATTGATAATAGTTATATAGATAATAGATAGATAATAGATAGATAGATAGATAGATAGATAGATAGATAGATAATAGATAGATGATAGATAGATAATAGATAGACAGACAGATAGATAATAGATAGATAATAGATGGATAGATAGATAATAGATAGATAATAGATAGATAGTTACATAGATAATAGATAGACAGACAGATAGATAATAGATAGATGATAGATAGATAATACATAGATAATAGATGGATAGATAGATAGATAATAGATTGATAATAGTTATATAGATAATAGATAGATAGATAGATAATAGATAGATAATAGATAGATAGATTCTCTAACGAACGAGTGAAATACAGTTTCATCAAATGAGATGATTTGCAAGCTTGCAAATTGTCCTGTGTAAACAGGTGAAGTACTGTTGAAAACAGTAATATTAAATGCACACATCACGATCGAATTAGCGATTGTAGTGTGAATATAGAACATTTGTTGGGAAGTCTAAACAGGACAGTAAATGACCACAAATCAGCTTTCATGTAGACAAATGCAGGAAATTCATCGGCTGCGGACAACAAGTATTAACGTGTGCTCAGGCAGATATACTGTATATGCCGTATGAGGCTGATTTTTTGTGGCAAGGGATGTGTTCTCAATGACATGATTTTAGACTATATGATATGGTAAAAACTTTTTTTCATTTCTTTATTAATTTCTTCTAGAAGAGACAGAAAAAACAGCAATTATATAATATTTTATGACATCAAGTCAACAGCAGGACAAAATAGGGAGAACTGTGGTTCCGACAGACGACGGCCGTTTCGCGCTACCGCGCTTCCACGGGTCTTGATGGTGAAAGAGGGAGGGAGGGCCCCTATAACAGGAACCGAAATAAGGCTACCGCCCATCCTCTAGCGTCATCAGCATAATAAAAATCCTACTAATCAGATAAAACAACTTTAAAACATACCATAATAGTAAATGCACAAGAACAAAACGAGATAACACAATATCACATGAGAAGAAGTCTATTGTGATCGCCCCCTAGCTCTGGCAAGGCAACCTTTTGTAAACCAGCAAAGGTTTAGAAAAGGTTGCCTTGCCAGAGCTAGGGGGCGATTACAATAGACATCTTCTTCGAAGGGAAGGCAGGTGGATCTTGCGCGTTGACGCTACGGGACCTACAGGTTTTAATGAAAGGACAGATATGTCCGTATTTCTGTGAGGTTTCTCCACCATTGTTATGTGATATTGTGTTATCTCGTTTTGTTCTTGTGCATTTGCTATTATGGTATGTTTTAAAGTTGTTTTATCTGATTAGTAGGATTTTTATTATGCTGATGACGCTAGAGCATGGGCGGTATCCTTATTTTGGTTCCTGTTATAGGGGACCTCCCTCCCTCTTTCACCATCAAGACCCCTGGAAGCTCGGGGAAAATTTACGGATGGTGAGAGCTCTTTTTCACATTCTCTCATATGTTTGCCTTTTTTTTTCCGAATGAGCACCTGGATTCCGTTATGGCATTCACAACAGAACACCAGCTGTGATGGAGTGTGTGCTGGTGATTAAGTAAGCTGATGGTGCGGACTATTTTCCTTTTTTCCTTGTATATAATATTTTATATCTTTTAAATATTTTTACAGCGTTCATCATGTGGTGTAAGTGCTTCAAATAAAACCCTGGCCCTCAAATTTTGCAGGTTGAAAAGAATTAGAATTTCTTTATTGTAAAAATCTGAACTTCTTGTGTTTCCTCCCTCCAATAGCCTACCCATACCCAATATTGTAATTTCCGTGTGAGGATCTACCATTACTCCCCTGCAGCACACCCGCTGTCTTGCGCTTGTATTTCACTCTGATCTATCCTTCACTCCGTATATCCGATCACTCACTCATGTCACCTGCCCCTCAAAAGCATCTCTAAAATTCTACTTTTTCTTACCTTTATCTCTGCAAAAACTCTTACTTTTTCATCTGGACTATTGCAACTCTCTACTAATCGGTTTCCCTCTTACCAAACTCTTCAATCCGTCCTAAATTCAGCAGCCAGGATCATATTCCTGTTCAACCGTTACACCGATGCCTCCACCCTGTGCCAGTCACTGCACTGGTTACCTATTCGCTAGTCCAGTATAAATTTATCACTCTCACCTACAAAGCTGTCCATGGTTCTGCACCACCAAACATCTCCTCCCTCATTTCTGTCTACCGCCCTACCCATGCTGTCCATTCCGATAATGACATAAGACTGACATCCGATTCCTCAATAATTCGAATCTCCCAATCTCATCTTCAAGACTCCTCTCATGCTGCGCCAATTCTCTTGAACGCACTACCCTGGACAATTCTAATAATTCCCAGTATTGACAATTTTAAGCTTGCTCTGAAATCCCCCTCTTTAAACTGGCCTATCAGGTCACCTCATTAATCTGACTATTCAGTTCTTGCCCTTTCTAAATGTTCTTCAGAGTCAGGTGCCTTGCATCGTCTGTTTATACCCCTTCCATGCTCTTAAAGAAGAATTCCCAGTCAGGTGCCTTGCATCATCTGTTTATACCCCTTCCATGCTCTTAAAGGGAACCTGTCACCCCGAAAATCCAGGGTGAGGTAAGCCCACCGGCATCAGGGGCTTATCTACAGCATTCTGTAATGCTGTAGATAAGCCCCCGATGTTACCTGAAAAAGGAGAAAAAGACGTTATATTATACTCACCCCGGGGCGGTCCCGCTGCTGGTCAGGTCGGATGGGCGTCACCGGTCCGCTCCGGCGCCTCCTATCTTCTTTCCATGACGTCCTCTTCTGATCTTCAGCCACGGCTCCGGCGCAGGCGTACTTTGCTCTGCCCTCTTGAGGGCAGAGGATAGTACTGCAGTGCGCAGGCGCCAGAAAGGTCAGAGGCCTGGCGCCTGCGCACTGCAGTACTTTGTCTGCCCTCAACAGGGCAGAGCAAAGTACGCCTGCGCCGGAGCCGTGGCTGAAGATCAGAAGAGGACGTCTTGTAATGAAGATGGGAGGCGCCGCAGCGGACCGGAGACGCCCATCCGACCTGACCAGCAGCGGGACCGCCCCGGGGTGAGTATAATATAACGTCTTTTTCTCCCTTTTCAGGTTACCTGATGCCGGTGGTGATTACCTCACCCTGGATTTTCGGGGTGACAGGTTCCCTTTAAAGAAGAATTCCCAGTCAGGTGCCTTGCATCATCTGTTTATACCCCTTCCATGCTCTTAAAGTAGAATTCCCTTTTTAGATTTTTTTTTATTAATTGTGTATATATGTGCATGTAATGTAGAGTGAGTGTATTAATAAACTCTCTCTGGAATCTTTCTGCAGACTCTCCGGATCACGCTTGTGCTCTATGTACATAGTATAATGGAATGTTAGGGGGTTAATCATCTTCTTCTATTCTGAAATGGTAGAATTATTCTACGAAATTTTAGAATTATTTTTATATCTTAACTGGACTTGTATTCCCCATGAAAAGATAATTCTGAAGCATTTTTTTCCATAGTAATAAGCATTGTATCATTCCTCAGTTATTCCTCTTTGAAACAAATGACTACATTGTTACATGGACAGTACGACTTCACCCATCAATAGTTTCTAACACTAGGAGCACAGAATTTAAATAAATAGGAATGGAAATTCTGTTTTTATTATATTTAGGGGTATTAGAGGAGCGGCGCAGCTCAGTAGAGAGCCTACTATAGCACAATTTTCTCTTCTTCCTTCCTGCAAATCACTTCTCATCCCTTGTAATTCTTCTCACCCTAGCTAGATCCCAGTACACAACATTCTCTACCCATTTCTACAGGTTTTATGCTCATATTTTAATGTATTTCCAGAGAAATTAGTTTTGCCTCATTTACAGTTATTATTCTGTGTATTGGAGTTATCTGTGTTTTTTTCACAAGCCTGCATAAAGTAATCAGCTCAATGACAAAGTCAACTCTGCCATATCAATGCACCTGCCCAAATCCATCCTGGTAATTATGTAGTTACCCTGACTTATTCCGAGAAGTCAGAAGCAGTGATTTAATAATTTGCATTATAATCGGGATTAGTCATCAGGCGACCGCCCTTGTCAGAGGTTGTTATTTCATGCTCGTAAATGATGATGGACTTACACAATTGGCCATATTTTTCATTGCACCCTCTAGTGAAAACTCTGCCGAGTTCCCCACCAGGCAATTATGACTAGTTAAATAAATTAGCGCTTATTTTAATTCCCAGTCCCTCAGCCCCTTTGGTGTCAGTATGTTCAATATTTTAATTACAAATGCAAATCTGGGAAAATGAATTGTATGGAGGAGATTATTGAAATACCAAACTCACAGTTGCTAAGATATCACGAAACAAAAGCTCCTGTAAAGTTCAAAACAATAGTAATGAAATTCCAATAAATGAAAGCTTCTACATTGAGTTCATTAAAAAAGGATCAATATTGAATTAACATTTTAGTACAGGGAATTAATCTGAATTTAAAAGGCCATCAATACCTGCCCGCCACTAAGGTAAATGCTCTTAAAATGTTACTGTGTATTAGAGAAATCGTTTGATGAATTAATTGAATATTTCAGAGGGTTAAGTACATATTAACAGACAGATATAATGAATTAATATTATGCACATGTAGATATGGCACAAAATCGTGCACCTGGCCGTACAATGGCTACGTTTTGGATGGAACCGCAATGGGGTTCCCATTGAGGCTTATGAGCCCTTTATTGTACCTTGATGTGTCAGTTTGTGGCATATGGGAGAATGCTCAATCAGTTAACATATGTACAAAAGTGTTGCAAATGCATTGCTTCAAAGGACATTTTCATGCATGTAACAATCTGTGGAAATACTCATACTAGTGAATAGTGTCATATATAAAATAAACGATAAATACATAAAATTTAAAAATGCAGTATCAAGATTAGACAAAACCAATTAAATCTAAAGGTCCAATATACAAATTAGAAAACCTTCAAAAAATATGTGATTATCAGAATAATAATCGAAGTTCATAGGTTAAAGTGTTTACTGAATAGATCAATGGAAAGAATCCAAACACACCAAATTACAGTACTAAACACATTCTTTTTTGATTTTTACATAGTCTATACATACTGGAAGAGTACATTGGCTCAGTGGTTAGCACTGTTGCTTTGCAGCATTGGAGTCCTGGGTTCAAATCCCACCAAGGACAACATCTGCAAGGAGTTTATATGTTGTCCTCGTGTTTGTGTGGGTTTCCTCAAACACTCCAAATACATTCTGATAGGGAATTTAGATTGTGAGCCCCAATGGGTACAGTAATAATAATCTTTATTTTTATATAGCACTAACATATTCCGCAGCGCTTTACAGACTGCACACATTATCATCGCTGTCCCCGTTGGGGCTCACAATCTAAATTCCCTATCAGTATGTCTTTGGCATGTGGGAGGAAACCGGAGTACCCGGAGGAAACCCACGCAAACACAGAGAGAACATACAAACTCTTTGCAGATGCTGTCCTTGGTGGAGTTTGAGCCCAGGACTCCAGCGCTGCAAGGCTGCGGTGCTAACCACTGAGCCACCGTGCTGCCCCAGTAATGACAATGTCTGTAAAGTGCTGCTGAATATAATAGTGCTATATAAGTAAGAATAAATAATAAACTGCATTCTTTGGGGTTCTTCTGGTCTTTTTTACAGGACATCGATTTTTCCCAATGGAAATTCATTTTTGTAGGTTACAATGCCACAGTTGACCTGCTTGCCACAAAATAATGGAGGACCACTGGAAATCACTGGAATGGAAAATATTTTAAAATGGTGAGAATATTTATTTCTAATTATGTTATTGCATATGCAGCTGCAAGATTTTTTGTAATGCCTAGAAAAGCCCTCTCAGTGTTTCATTTACAGGTGCATCATTTTTACCCAAAGTCAGTCAGAGGATAGAAGGTTATAAATTAAGTGCAGATACATCTAATTCTTGTATAGGATAGTCAAACAGGGATGCTCTGTATACATATATTTACTTTTAAGCATTAACGCCACTAAATGAAAAATAAAAAAATAAAAGTGTGTAAATAGGGCATCCACCAAAAAGTAATGATCTCTTGTGTCCTGTATATAAATAAATTAATATCAATGGAGTCTGTGAGTTTGAACCGCAATCAATTTTTGTGGGACACCTTGTATTTTAATGGCAACCTTTGGAAAGTAGTTATATCATATATTTAAATAATAATAATAATAACAACTTATTATTATTATTAATATTATTATTATTATTATTATTAGTAGTAGTAGTAGTAGTATATCATATAGCTAAATAATAATAATAACAACAACGTATTATTATTATTACAATTATTTAAATATATTATATACTACTACTACTACTACTACTACTACTAATAATAATAATAAGTTGTTGATATTATTATTATTATTATTGTTATTATTATTTAAATATATGATATAACAAAAAGAGTAATACCTCCCATGTTATATTAATCATCCATTAACATTTTTTCTGTGGGTCAGTATGATTATGGAGATACCAAATTACTATAACTGCATAAAGGTATATGTGGCGCCCGTGAGGGTCCAGTCGCCACAGAGGTACTGCACCTCAGCCTGAAGTGGGGTATTCCGCTCTCGGGTAAGGAGGTGGGCACTACCCAGGACCCACACACTTGCACCCAACACACGACCTCTATAGGCCTGGAGGGAACGAGGTAGAGGGTGTGGGTGGAGGAATTAGGGGTTGTCATGGAGACAAGAGGGAGGAGTTAGTCAGTCAGTGAGAAGTGAGTTGAAGCTGAGGACTAGAGGAGTGAGGAGCTCATCCCAGCACCAGAGGATGGAGAGAGCGAAGGAAGAGAAAGAGGAAGAGGGGGTCCTAGAGACATGGGTAGTGAGGAATCCACCTCTGGGGCCCGCATCCACACCAACCATAGTCGGGTGGATGGACCAGGTTGCAGTAAGAGACCAGCCCGAGATTAGTGGGGAAACTGAGGACTCAGCTAGCAAACCAGAGGCTGAAGTAATTGCATGTGCTACAGCCACGCACATTTGCTGAAAAGGCAGCTATATAGGGTCAAGAGGACAAAGAGGACACTGTGTGAAGGCGAAGGGCAGTAGAGGCAGGAGCCAGCGCAGAGAGAGGGCCAGGAAAGGAACAAAAGACGGGAGTTCTGGCAAAGTGTACCCCAAATTACCTGGTAGCTGGCTGGACCACAGACCCGGAGGACACAGCACCTAACTGGGTGTTAGGGCTGGCGGAACGCACTGAGTATATTTAGATATAATTATTAGTCCGTTCGCAGCCCGGGGTCCACCATGCAGGAGACGAACCTGCTGCTAGCAAATGGTGACACAATATGGAGGTATAAGCGAACTCTGTTACTTCACAGAGTCGCTCATTAGGGAAAACGCTGTGCCCTATTAGTGTCACAGGTGAACACAGCTGCTTAACAGAGCAAAAGCAATCAGTGGTCAGGGAGTAGCAAGCACACAAACACCTCCTCTCCGGTTGAGCCGGAATTCTAATGGCTTTACGCCAGCCCTGAATTCACCATACAAACTCCTCACCGGAGGTGCCTGTATTCTAGTGGCTTATTTCAGCCGGACCATGACCACAAGCAGACAAGACCACTGAATAGCAAAAGCTCATGACATAAGCTGATCCTAGCGCATGGCCATGCGACCATGTAAACCTTTTATAGCTGCAGCAACTTCAGGACCTTCCTAGAGGACCAATGGGATCTGCCAAAGTACCTGAGCAACTTCAGGATCTTCCTAGAGGACCAATGGGAGCTGCTGCAGTACCTGAGCATGTGACCCCTGACCTCCAATGAGAGGGCTTACCTTGGGCATGCTCAGAAGGAGAAAAGCAGGACTTAGTCCCAGAGATGTCTGCTCGCCGCTGACCAGTACTGGCTACAATGGCTGAGCCTGGAAAGGCAGCAGTAATTATCTCCACAGTATCAGGCTGAGCCAGATGCTGAGACTGACGTCTCCTCTGAGCAGGCTCCACTGCAGCTGGAGAAGAATGGGAGATGGCAGCGGAGATGGTTCGAGACTCCCCCTGTGCAGAGGCGGGAACTCGACCCCTAACATTACCCACCTCCTAGGCCCCCCTCCTTGGACCTCGCTAAGCTTGAAGGCCGCAATGAGCTGCGAAGCTCGAATGTGCTTAGCAGGCTCCCAAGACCTGTCCTCTGGGCCATAACCCTTCCAGTCCACCAAATAAAATTTCTTGCCACGTACCACCTTGCACCCCAAAATAGCATTCACCTCGTAATCGTCCGTAGATGAACCCGATGTCCCGGCAGATGACTCGGAAAACCGGGACATGTAAACGGGCTTCAAGAGGGGCACATGAATGGTGTCGGTGATACCTAGGCATGGAGGAAGGGCCAGACGGTAGACCACAGGGTTAACCTGTTCAAGGACCTTGAAGGGTCCCAAGTAGCGAGGTGCAAACTTAGTGGACTCAACTCGCAGCCTGATGTTACGGGTGGAGAGCCACCCTAAGTCGCCAGGAGTAAAGGTTGGAGTGGGGCACTGATGTGTATTGGCGGAGGACCTCATTCTCTCCTTGGAGGCCCGTATGGCATCCTGAGTGCGGTCCCAAATGTCCCGTGCCACCACAGCCCAGTCTGCCACCCTGGAGTCGGCAGAAGACATGGGCATAGGCACAGGAATGCGCGGATGCTGACCATAGTTAAGAAGGAATGGGGTCTGCCCAGTGGAGGTGGCTACGGCGTTGTTCAGCGCAAACTCTGCCCATGGTAGCAAGGATGCCCAGTCATCCTGCCTGGCTGAAACAAAATGTCGCAGATATGTGACCAAGGTCTGGTTGGCCCTCTCTACCAACCCATTTGTCTCAGGATGGTATGCCGAAGAGAGATTCAACTCGATGCTGAGTAGACAACAAAGCTCTCTCCAGAACCGAGATGCAAACTGGGGACCCCGGTCACTGACAATTCTGTCCGGCATGCCGTGTAGGCGGAAAATGTGTTTTATATACAACGCCGCCAAGGCCCGTGCAGAAAGTAGCTGTGGAAGCGGTACCATGTGTACCATTTTAGAAAAATGGCCGGTGATTACCCAAATTATGGTGCAGCCATGGGACTTGGGTAAGCCCACCACAACGTCTATCCCGACCATCTCCCAGGGCCTGTCTGCCTCCGGCAGGGGATAAAGTAACCCAGCTGGCCGTTGTCGAGGAGACTTATTTTTGGCACAGGAGACACATGCCCGAATATAGTCTCCGACGTCACGGGCCATATGCGGCCACTAGTACATCCTCACCAGAAGCTCAGATGTCCTTTTGGTCCCAAAGTGTCTACCCTCCCTGGATGAGTGAGCCCAAGAGAGAACCTCCGGTCGCAAATTTGATGGCATGAAGGTCTTGCCCGGGGGCACAGACTCTAGCGAAATTAGAGCCACAGACCTCAGGCTCTCATAAGGGACAATAAGCCAAGGTTCCTCCTCCTCCGCTGATGACACCACGGAGCGGGAGAGAGCGTCGGCATGAATATTCTTCTCCCCGGAGAGAAAATGGAGGGTGAAATGGAACTGGGAGAAGAACAGGGACCATCTGGCCTGGCGAGAATTTAACTGCTGGGCAGTCTGAATATAGACCAAGTTCTTGTGGTCAGTGTAAACTTGGAAGGGAAAGCGAGTCCCCTCCAGGAGGTGTCTCCACTCCGAGAAGGCCAACTTCATAGCTAGCAACTCCCTGTCCCCGATGGAATAATTCCTCTCCGCTGGTGTGAAGGTCTTAGAGAAAAAGAAGCAAGGATGCTTTCGACCTTGAGCATCCTTTTGGAATAGGACAGCTCCAGCACCAACAGATGAGGCATCCACCTCCTTTATGAAAGTTTTATCTACATCGGGGCGATGTAGAATGGGAGCGCTAGCAAAGTGGGACTTAATAGAGAGGAAGGCCTTGGGGACCTCCTCTGACCACAATTTGGAATTTGCTCCCTTTTTGGTGAGGGCAACCAAAGGAGCTACCAAAGTTGAGAAGTGGGGAATGAACTGTCGATAGTAATTAATGAACCTCATAAAGCGCTGCACCGCTTTGAGAGAATGGGATTCCTGCCAGTCCATCACAGCCTGTAGCTTGGCGGGATCCATAGCCAATCCTTGGGCCGAGATGATATAGCACAGGAAAGGCAAAGACTCCCGCTCAAACACACACTTCTCCAAATTGGCATAGAGGGAATTTGCCCATAGGAGGTCGAAGACTTTGCAAACATCTTTCCTGTGGGAGTCTATATCTGGAGAGTAGATGAGAATATCATCCAGGCAGACTAAAACTGAGGTGGAGAGCATATCCCGGAAGATATCATTCACAAAGTCTTGGAAAACTGCTGGGGCATTACAGAGCCCGAAGGGCATCACCAGATATTCATAGTGCCCATCCCTGGTGTTAAAAACCGTCTTCCATTCGTCCCCCTCACGGATGCGAATCAGGTTGTAAGCACCCCGCAGATCTAGTTTAGTAAACACCCTTGCTCCCTGAAGCCTATCAAAAAGCTCAGATATCAGGGGCAATGGGTACTTGTTCTTAACCGTGATGGCCTTAAGACCCTTGTAATCTATGCATGGATGTAATTCTCAGTTCTTCTTCTGCACAAAGAAGAACCCAGCCCCTGCAGGTGACACTGACTTCCTAATGAATCCCCTTTCCAGATTCTCCTGGATGTACTGAGACATTGCCTCCGTCTCTGGGAGAGACAATGGGTAGACTCGACCCCGGGGAGGCTCAGCACCAGGCAAGAGGTCAATAGGACAGTCATAGGGGAGGTGAGGCGGAAGGGTCTCCGCAGCCCTTTTGGAGAACACGTCCGCATAGGGCCAATATTGCTGGGGGAGAGAGGAGAGATCTACGGGTACCTCAGTAGTAGCAACCTGAACACATTCCCTCTGACATCTACCCCCACAAGATTCATTCCATCCCAAAATCCTGCCTGTGGACCACTCAATATGTGGAGAGTGGTACCGTAGCCAAGGTATCCCTAACAGGACCTCATCAATTCCCTCAAGAATGATGAGCAGAGATATTATCTCCTGATGAGATGGCGACATGGATAGAGTAAATGGGATGGTCTGGTGTGTAATCTGTGAGGGCAGTGTCGACCCATTCACCACTCGTACGGTCACTGGTTGGGCGAGCATCACCAGAGGTATTGCGTGTTGTTGGGCGAAGGCAGAAGACTTAAAATTGCCCTCTGCCCCGGAATCCATGCAAAGCTCTACCGAATGAGTGGATGGGCCAATGGTAATTGTCCCCTTAAAGGACAATTTGGAGGCAAACGTCGCCGTGTCTAGTGTACCTCCACCTACTACCACTAGACGCTGATGTTTCCTGGACCGCTGGGGACATCTGGTGGCAAGATGTCCTGACTACCGGCAAACATAACAGACCCTAAGTGCACGAGCGGTCTGGGACTTAGATCCCGCTCGTGACACCTCTAAGGCCTCATGTGACTCGGGCGAATGGACCGGAGATTCCAAAGGTTTGGCGAAGGTGGGAGCCAGCCGAAACCTCTGCCTACACTGGGCTCGCTCTAACCTCCGCTTGTTGAAATGGAGGTCAATACGAGTAGACACAGCTATTAGCTCCTCCAGTGTGGCGGGAATCTCCCTAGTGGCCAGAGCGTCCTTAACATGGTCAGCCAGCCCCCTCCAAAATATAGGAATGAGGGCTTTATCTGACCACTCCAGCTCAGATGCTAAGGTGCGGAAGTGGACGGCAAAATGGCTGACCAGGATGAGCCCTGAGTCAATGCCAACAGTTGGAGCGCCATATCATGGGTGACTCGAGGTCCTAAGAAGACCTGTTTCAGAGTGCTCAGGAACAGCAGAGCACTCTGCACCACAAGATCGCCACGCTCCCACAGCGGCGTAGCCCACTCCAACGCCCTGTCCGACAGGAGAGACATAATGAATCCCACCTTTGCCCGCTCTGTAGGGAAACGTGCAGCCAGGAGCTCAAGGTGTATAGAGCACTGGCTCACGAAACCCCTACAAGATTTGCCATCACCAGAAAATTTTTCTGGCAGCGGGAGGCGAGATAGAGTCGGAGCAGGGGTGGCAGTGGACAAAGTTGCTGCAGCCATGCTAGCAGCCTGAACAGCTACTGTGGTAACATCCACAGCTGAGGTTCTGCGCTCGAGAGCCGCCAACCTGCCCTCCAGATGCTGGATGTACCGCAAAGATTGCTGTTTGTCCGCCATTGCTAGCCAGACCCTGGAGCTAGGATTATGTTAGGGCTGGCAGAACGCACCGAGTATATTTAGATATGGAGGCACAATATGGCAGTATAAGCGAACTCTGTTACTTCACAGTGTCGCACAGGAGGGAAAACACTGTGCCCTGTTAGCGTCACAGGTGAACACAGCTGCCTAACAGAGCAAAAGCAATCAGTGGTCAGGGAGTAGCAAGCACACAAACACCTCCTCTCCGGTGGAGCTGGAATTCTAATGGCTTTACGCCAGCCCTGAATTCACCATACAAACTCCTCACAGGAGGTGCCGGTATTCTAGTGGCTTATTTCAGCCGGACCCTGACCACAAGCAGACACCACTGAATAGCAAAAGCTCATGACATAAGCTGATCCTAGCACATGGCCGTGCGGCCATGCAAACCTTTTATAGCTGCAGCAACTTCAGGACCTTCCTAGAGGACCAATGGGAGCTGCCAAAGTACCTGAGCAACTTCAGGATCTTCCTAGAGGACCAATGGGAGCTGCTGCAGTACCTGAGCATGTGACCCCTGACCTCCAATGAGAGGGCTTACCTTGGGCATGCTCAGAAGGAGAAAAGCAGGACTTAGTCCCAGAGACGTCTGCTCGCCATTGACCAGTACTTGCTGCAATGGCTGAGCTTGGAAAAGCTGCAGTAACCATCCGCACAGTATCACGCTGAGACCGACGAGATGGTCCGAGACTCCCCCTGTGCAGAGGCGGGAACTCGACCCCTAACACTGGGGATTGCATATCAGAACTCTGAGTAAAGTGTGGAAACTGCACCTTGCTGTGTCCTCTGAGTTATTGCTGTGTCACCTGCCCTGCACTACAACATTCACCATCCCCATCATTGACTTTAACACTATAATTGCCCTGGGGCCCAGCTCAACCAGTGGAGAGCCGTAACAACTTTGCTGCATCACCATCAGCCCCAGCGGTCCCCTTAAGCAGCGTCGGCCACTCATTGCCGAACACCATGGGTGGCGTCACGATCAAATCCCCTATAAACTTTATTTCCCTCTTCATTACATCACTTTTCATTGGATGCCTAGGGCCACGGACCGGCTCACTGCTGCCATGACTACCCCTTTAAGAACCATCGGACCTGGCCCGAGTTCCCCACGGCCCTAGCGGATGCTATATATACTTTTAAAAAAATCCTTGTTTTTGTGTTCTTGCATTACCAGAGCCACAACATTTTTCTTACCATCACCATAGCTGTAGGATTACGTTTCCATGTGTACGACAAGTTTTTTTATTGATACTATTATTGGATAAATATAATTTATTGACTTCCCCAAACAGGATCATTTTATAGCAGCGATCATTATAGTTTCTTTAATTCCAGTTATGCACAATATTTTTTAGCTTTGTTTTTAAAACCCTATAGTAAAGCATTTTGTAAAAATTAAAACTTTTTTCCATACACTTTATTGAATTTTTTTCATTCCATCAAGAAAAATGTGATCTTCTCAACATCTAATAAAATGATTAATTAATCTCTAGTTTGTGGTTGGATAACATTTTTTCATGTAGACCTTAAATTCATGACGGCAGTACATCTCCTTGTATAAATAGGGATGTGCTGCCAGCAATTATGAAACTATAAGCAAATGAACAATTGCACGAATACCGTAATTGTTTGGTCACATATGATTGTGATTGTGTAAAAAGAGTGAAACAAAGGCAAAATGACTGACCATCATCATCATCTGGGGCAGAAAATCTACCTCTGTAAAAGGTTAGTTATTATTCCGTCTTAGGTAAGCTTTTGGTAGTACAGAAGAATTGTCATTTGTCATTACATTCACTGTTCTATGGCCCTAATGAGCTGACTCTGCTGATTCTGTCCCAGGCTATATAGCAAAGCTAAGCAATGAGATGTGATTTTAGTATGTTACGCTCCCTTTAAAACTTCTGTGTCAGTGGACAGATAATTTACATGCTCACTATTTTCGAGTGATAGTTGGTACTTTTCTGTTCAGTTTGTGGGTTCAGTACGGCCTCAGGAACAGATTTATAATACATGTCTAATTAACGTGTAATTTTTAGGACTCCATCATGAAGTTTATTACAACTTTCTTCACATAATCTGAAAAGTTTATACTATCTGCCATCATGAGAGGGTTAACAGCATAGTTAACTTAAAATCTATAATATATGCCTTTTTTGGACAAGACAAATGATGGTCAGCTATATTTCACTGAGTTATTGTTTTGTCCCGTTGTTACTATTTTTCTATAAATGTTATTACCTAAAATCTATTTCTTTGAAACGTGAACAATGGCCATTACACCAAAGAGGGAAAATATTTTCCAGACTCTATGCCAAATCTTGAAGTCAGAATATAGATAAATTAAAAGCAACCACGATCCACGATGACTTTGTCCAGCAGAATCCGTACATACTGTATGTCTACTACTAAAAAGTTGTAAATTTAGACACATCATCTGTCTACTGGTCTTTATATTATTGTCTGTCATATACTAGGCAGATGTGGATCAGGTTGTAGCCTTCATTGGAAAAACATGGAAATTGGTCACGGGCTCAGTTGTTCACCACATTTTGCAACTACAATAGTTTATTGACTGCTTGAAAGATAGTAGGTTTTGGTATTACTATAGAAAATTCAGATTTGTATATTTTTGGGGGAGACTATGATATCGGTATCATGAAGCTTATGAGCCCAATCCAAAATATCCAAAAGGCCCCCAATTATCAATATTAATGGTCTTCTCATATGGGCCAAAAGGATCTTTTGGGTCATCCTGACTTCCAGAGCCTGCACCTATTGATGTTTGATCTCAACATTTTTTTCTGCTTAAAGGCCCCTTTTGACGGGCCAAATGGAGAAACTAATGCTTGTAGGAACACTCGTTACCAACTACAGCGCTGTTCGTCATGTGCGATAGATAATTTTTGAGCAAGCTTAAAAATTATCACCTTCAGCAGCACATGGCCCCGTGAGGTGATGTATTGCCGATAACATGATGATCTATGGTCACAAAACAAATTAATTAAAGACCATTCTGTGCACATAGAATTGTGATCTGTCGGGCTAAACAGGGTGTTAAACTACTGGCAGCCATTTAACCCAGTATAAAACAACCTTCCACCTCGTAACCATGGATAAGATGCAGCGCACAGTCATAAAATATATAGAAAA
The DNA here is from genome assembly GCF_032444005.1 of Ranitomeya imitator. Taxonomy (NCBI): domain Eukaryota; kingdom Metazoa; phylum Chordata; class Amphibia; order Anura; family Dendrobatidae; genus Ranitomeya; species Ranitomeya imitator. The sequence continues at coordinate 1,190,130,535 of NC_091282.1, forward strand.
GAAAGGTCCCTGCCCTTTAATAATCTAAGATGTGCCCAAGTGCAACTGTGAGTCCTGCTCCTTTATACCAAATTTATATATCTTTTTATGTTTAGTATTTTTGTTAAGCAAAAGTATGTTTTACAGAGAAAAAAAAACATTTCTAGGATACAAATTCCCAGATTCATAACTTTCAAATTTTTCTTTCTATGTATCTGTGTGGAGGCAATTTTCGCTTTGGACTATTTTTTTTAATTTTGGCCCCCTTTTGTTGAGAATTTTAGGTCCAATCCATATGTGGTTTTTCACATCTGCAATAAAATGGTCTGCATTTAATCTATGTTTTCCATGCAGTTTACATCCGTGTTTGGTCAATGTGTCAGTTTTTAACATCAGTGTTATAATAAATTAATAAATTGCAAAGCTTCTCATATCCTTTATATTGTTAATGACTTGATTTGTATGGACCCAAAGACTTGTGTGGGTAATTTTTGATCCATGACTCAAATCGATATGGTCACATGGTCCACAACGGCTCCATAGATCATAACTATTAAGTGTTTTCTTTTCGTGAAAAACATAGATAGAACGATCTATAAAAATCGGAACCACAGAATGATTCCTTATTGTTTGACCAATTTTTCATCTTTATTTCATGATTCATGCTGTCTAATTTTTCTGTTATTTCCATACTGTCTTCTCTTATTTTTTTTGCCGATATCGGAAGATATTGATATAAAAATAAAGAAAATACATGGCTGCTTTTTTAATTCCTTTCCACATTTACTAATCTTATATGCAGAACAAAAGCTGGAAAGGAAATAGGGTCGTATCTGGGAGACATATCAAGGACAAAGATGTGCTGCGGTGCTCACCTGATATGGTTGTGTGCACAAAACCACTAATAAAGTGTTTATTAAATTTATTAAGAAAGAAAGAAAAACAAAATATCACATGGTCATAAGAATTCAGACCCACTGCTCAGACATTCATATTTAAGTCACATTTCCTTGTGATCCTCCTTGAGATGGTTCCATTTCTTCATTGGAGTCCAGCTGTGTTTAATTAAACTGATAGTACTTGATTTGTAGAGGCACACACCAGTCTATATAAGACCTCACAGTGCATGTCAGGTCAAATGAGAATCATGAGGTCGAATAAACTGGCCAAGGAGCTCAGAGACAGAATTGTGGCAAGGCACAGATCTGGCCAAGGTTGCAAAAGAATTTATGCGGTACTCAAGGTTCCTAAGAGCACAGTGGCCTTCATAATCCTTAAATGGAAGAAGTTTGGGACCACCAGAAGTCTTCCTAGACCTGGCCGTCCAGCCAAACTGAGCAATCTTGGGAGAAGAGTCTTGGTGAGAGAGGTAAAGAAGAACCCCAAGATCACTGTGGCTGAGCTCCTGAGATGACGTAGGGAGATGGGAGAAAGTTCCATAAAGTCAACTATCACTGCAGCCCTCCACCAGTCAGGCCTTTATGGCAGAGTGGCCCAACGGAAGCCTCTCCTCAGTGCAAGACATATGAAAGCCCACATAGAGTTTGCTAAAAAACACGTAAGGACTCCCAGATGATGAGAAATAAGATTCTCTGGTCTGATGAGATGAAGATAGGCCTTTTTGATGATAATTCTAGGCGATATGTGTGGAGGCACTGCTCATTCTATGGCGGTGTTTTTCAGCTGTGGGAACAGGACGACTGGTTGTCATTGAAGGAAACATGAATGCGGCCAAGTACAGAGATATCCTGGATGAAAACCTCTTCCAGAGTGCTCTGGACCTCAGACTGGGCCGAAGGTTCACCTTCCAACAAGACAATGACCCTAAGCACACAGCTCAAATAACAATGGAGTGGCTTCAGAACAACTCTGTGACCATTCTTGACTGGTCCAGCCAGAGCCCTGACCTAAACCCAATTGAGCATCACTGGAGAGACCTGGAAATGGCCGTCCACCAACGTTCACCATCCAATCTGATGGAGCGGAAGAGGATCTGCAAGGAAGAATGGCAGAGGATCCCCAAATCCAGGTGTGAAAAGCTTGTTGCATCATTCCGAAGAAGACTCATGGCTGTACTAGCTCAAAAGGTGCTTCTACTCAATACTGAGCAAAGGGTCTGAATACTTATGACCATGTGATATTTCAGGTTTTCTTTTTTAATAAATTTGCAAAAAAAATTCTACATTTATGTTTTTTTCAGTCAAGATGTTGTGCAGAGTGTACATTAATGAGAAAAAAATGAACTTTTCTGAATTTACCAAATAGCAGCAATGAAACAAAGAGTGAAAAATTTAAAGGAGTCTGAATACTTTCCATACACACTGTATATTCAGCTACTTTGTCGTTTGTTCTCTCTTTGCCTTGGCTATCCCATCTCAATGCTATCTGATGCAGACCCACGAGAAAGAAAGCTGGTAATCAGAAGTTGTAATAACTTTGAAAAGTATTGACCAATAAACCACCTACCATTGGATTCCATAAATTGGATTCTGCATCCGTTATATCATTCTGAATGGCAGCACACAGGTTAACCCATTTGCTTCCAGTTTCTAATTACCATTGTAATTTTATATATCAGACAAGTGTTTTTATGAGGTTTTTATTTCTTTCTTTAATTTGAATTACTATGGCTGGTCGGAACAAAGAAAGCAATTGTTACATCCACATTTCGTGTGTCCCCTTTTTCCTCATAGATTGTAAGCTTCCGAGCAGGGACCTCACTCCTCTTGGTATCTGTTTTGATCTATGTGTTGTTTATTCTTATGCTGTAATGTCTATTGTCTGTACAAGTCCTCTCTAAAATGTAAAGTGCTGCAGAATATGTTGGCGCTATAGAAATAAAATTATTATTACTATTCATTTCACATATTTCACATACTGTATTGTGTCTCTGATAAAATAATAAACGCTCTTTCCACATTTAAGTACTTGTTTTTATCTGATTTCCCTTGTAAGTGGGGTTGGTATATTAGCCCCAGTTACAGGGGAATTTCAGCCTCCTAGATGAAATGCAGATATGACCGGGTCCCCTAGAACCCAGCAGCTTCTGCTCCCTCCCTACACCTAGCGAATACATGGTAGCTGGGTCCATAAGAAGACGCACCACTAATGTTTCCTCTTACTGTATACACAGCACTTGTTCAGGGTAATAAACAATTACTGCCTTCTTCATGGGAAGAAATAGAACTCCCTGCTCTACTATGTCACTGCAGAGTAAAGCACGGATTAATCACCCAGATGTCAATCGTCTATGGGCAGCGCAAAAGCAGTTACATTTTTGCTAAAATTAGGGTAGATGTGGAAAAACAGCAATTCAGCCATTGTTTGTTCTAATAATAATAATAATAATAATATCTTTATTTATATAGCGCCAACATATTCCACAGCGCTTTACAGTTTAACAGTTTCAAACACAACAGTCATAAGTAACAACAATAATTAAAGCGAAATAAGACGACTAAGCTCTTGAGAGCGTACAATCTACAATGAGGTGGAGGAGATACAAAGTACAGGACTGTATTTACAATGATGGTCCAGCCATCTTCAGGGGGTGGGGGAATAGATGGAAATAGTGAACTAGATGGTGGCCCGATTCTAACGCATCGGGTATTCTAGTATATGCATGTCCACGTAGTATATTGCCCCGCCACGCAGTATATTGCCCAGACACGTAGTATGTTGCCCAAACATGTAGTATATTGCCCAGCCACGTAGTATATTGCCCAGCCACGTAGTATATTGCCCAGCCACGTAGTATATTGCCCAGACACATAGTATATTGCCCAGCCACGTAGTATATTGCCCAGTGACGTAGTACATTGCCCAGTCACGTAGTATATTGCACAGCCACGTATATTATTGCCCAGCCACGTAGTATATTGCCCAGCCACGTAGTATATTGCCCAGCCACGTAGTATATTGTCCAGCCACGTAGTATATTGCCCAGTGACGTAGTATACAGCACAGAGCCATGTAGTATATTGCCCAGTGACGTATTATACAGCACAGAGCCACGTAGTATATTGGCCAGTCACGTATGTCACAGGTTAAAAAATAAAAAATAAACATACTCACCTAATGATCCGAGGGCCCCTTGTAGTTCTAACATACTCACCATTCTTGTCGCTGCTCCTCAGCATTCTGTCTCTCCATCTCCTGGGATCCAACGGCGCTGTGCCGATGGGCGCGCGGCTGCCGCCATCTTTCGTTCCCAGGATGGATTGCGAAATTACCCAGATGTCTTAGCAGTCTCGCGAGACCACTAGGTCTTCTGGGTAATTTCGCAATGCATCGCTGGGAAAGAAAGATGGCGGCAGACGCGAGCGCCTCAGCGGACAACGGAGGGTGAGTATAGCAGTTTTTTTTTCTTTAACATTACTTTTTTTACTATTGTTGCCGCATAGGCAGCATCAATAGTAAAAGGTTGGGGACACACAGGGTTAATAGCGGCGGTAATGGAGTGCGTTACCCGCGGCCCGTTACCTCCGGCATTAACCCTGTGTTAGCGGTGACCGAAGGGAAGTATGGAGCGGGCGCCGGGGACACTGACTGCGGAGCGCCGGGGACACTGCAGGGAGCATGGAGTGGGCGCCGGGGACACTGACTGCAGAGCGCCGGGGACACTGCGGGGAGCATGGAGCGGGCTCTGGGGACACTGACTGTGGAGCGCCGGGGACACTGCGGGGAGTAAGGAGCAGAGCGCCGGGGACACTGCGGGGAGCGGGGAGTATGGAGCGGGCGCCGGGGACACTGCGGGGAGTATAATACAGCGGAGCGCCGGGGACACCGCGGGGAGTATAATATAGCGGAGCGCCGGGGACACTGTGGGGAGTATATAGCGGGTGCCGGGGACACTGCGGGGAGTATATAGCGGGCGCCGGCCACTGACTGCGGGGAGTAAGGAGCGGCCATTTTCTTCCGGACTGTGCCCGTCACTCATTGGTCGTGGCTGTTTTGCAGCGACCAATCAGCGACTTGGATTTCCATGATAGACAGAGGCCGCGACCAATTAATATCCGTGACAGACAGACAGACAGACAGAAGGACAGATGGAAGTACCCCTTAGACAATTATATATAGTATATAGGCAAAAAAGGCGTCAGTAAAAAGTACAATGTGCACATATATGGCGACTCTAAATCAAATAATCAAAAATAGGAGAACCAAGAGTCAAAACTGGCCACAGTATTTCGCAAAAGATAGTATTTATTAAATAAATCAAACAAACATACAAGTAAATAATGATCAAAAGTATAAAGTGCATAGCAACTATATCCTAGGGTATATCCATGTCACCCAGGTACACAAGACAGGGCCCAAATGAGTATGGAAAAAACAATACATTTAATAATAAATGTCAAAATTAAGGTGCTACTCACACAAGGGCTATATTACTTTAGACATGTGGTGATCTTAATGAAAAAAGTCTGCTCACAGTGGCCACATTACACCGAACACCACATCCACTAAGTATACTAATAGTCACATAAAAAGAAATCAGATGGTTAAATTACCCATGTGTGCTAAAGGAGTCCTGCCTGGGTCCTGGGTGACGTTCCCCAACGCGCGTTTCGCGTCCTATCGTTACCGTTTCTTCAGGGGGCGTCAATTATATATAGTAGATGGGCTACACACACACAAACATAAAATGACTTTGATTAGTGAACGTGGTAGGCCGCTCTGAACAAATGTGTTTTGAGGGAGTGCCTAAAACTATGCAAATTGTGGATGGTCCTAATATCTTGGGGTAGAGTATTCCAGAGGATTGGCACACCACGGGAGAAGTCTTGGAGTCAGGAGTGGGAGGTACGGATTAGTGCCGAGGTTAGTCGAAAGTCATTTGCAGAGCGCAGAGGTCAGTTAGGCTGATAGACAGAAATGAAGGAGGAGATGTCAGGGGGTGCCGCACTGTGGAGAGCTTTGTGGGTGAGAACAAGTACTTTGAATTGGATTCTATAATGAATGGGCAGCCAGAGTAACGACTGGTGAAGAGCAGACGTGTCCGAGTAATGACTAGCCAGATGGACGACCCTGGCTGCTGCATTAAGGATAGACTGGGGAGGGGAAAGTCGAGTAAGGGGGAAGCCAATTAATAGAGCATTGCAGTAGTCCAGGCGGGAGTGGATCAAGGCAACGGTGAGGGTTTTTGTTTCCATGGTGAGAAAAGGGCGGATTCTAGAGATGTTCTTTAGGTGTAAGCGGCACGAGCGGGCAAGAGATTGTATATGGGATGTGAAGAAGCGATCGGAGTCAAACATAACACCCAGACAGCGCGCCTGCTGCCGGGGTGTCATTATGGTGCCACCCACAGAGAGGGAAATGTCAGATTTAGGGAGGTTAGTAGATGGCGGGAGCAGAAGAAGTTCAGTTTTGGAGAGGTTGAGTTTCAGAGAGAGAGCAGACATAATGTTGGAGACTGCAGACAGACAGTCAGTGGTGTTCTGTAGTACAGCGGGGGTAAGGTCAGGTCAGATGACTTGTATAGTTGTGTGTCATCAGCATAAAGATGGTACTGAAAGCCAAATCTGCTGATGGTCTGTCCAATTGGGGCCATGTAGAGGGAGAAGAGAAGAGGGCTAAGGACTGAGCCCAGAGGTACCATGACAGTGAGAGGAAGAGGGGACAAAGTGGAGCCAGAGAACAGAACACTGAAGGAGTGGTCAGAAAGATAGGAGTAGAACCAGGAGAGAGCAATGTCTTTAATGCCTAGTGACTGGAGCCTAGAGAGTAGGAGAGGGTGGTTAACAGTGTTGAAAGCTGCAGAAAGGTCGAGATGAAGAGCATCGCTGGAGAAATCGGGTTTGCGATATGAGCCAGGGCTTTTTTACTCTGTGTTTGGAGGTCCTGAGGGTAAGGGGAGCTACTTGGTCAAGGGTGCTTCTAAAAGTGTCATTGAAGTGATGCACAGCCAGATCAGGACAGGAAAAAAAGGAGATTGGGGACTATGATGAGTGTAGGGAGTCTGAAAGTGTGTGAGGATTAATAGCATGTAGATTTCTGAATGTGTGGTAGGTAGGAGAGTGCTGGGGTTGGTGAGAAATTGTGAGTGTGAAGGATAGAATGTTGTGTTCAGAGAGGGGAAGCAGTGAGTTATCTAGGTAGGAGATTGAACAGAGCTGGACAAAGACCAGGTCAAGGGTGTTACCGTCTTTGTGTGTTTCAGAGGTTGAGAGCTGTGAGAGGCCTAGAGAAGTGTTTAGTGATAGAAGCTGGGATGCAGATGTGGAAGTGAGGCTGTTAATGGGGATGTTGAAGTCTCCCAGGATAAGGGTTAGTAGTTCTGAGGGCATGAAGTGATGCAGCCAGGTAGAGAAATGGTCCAGGAAGTGGGTGGGTGAGCCTGGGGCCGTTATATGACCGCTACTCTGATGGAGAGGGGACGAAAGAGCCTGATGCTGTGGACCTCAAAAGAAGAAAATGAGAATGATGGAGCTAGGGGGATGACCTGGAAAGTGCATTGTGGGGACAGGAGTATGCCGACTCCACCACCTTGTCTGTTTGTGGGTCTCGGGGAATGTGAGAATTGTAAGCCACCTTGGGAAATGGCAGCAGGAGAGACCATGTCAGAATCCTGAATCCAGGTTTCCGTGAGGGCCAACAGATTAAGAGAATTTTTCAGAAAGTAATTGTGTAGGAAAGGAAGCTTGTTACATACAGACCGTGGATTCCAAAGGGCACAATTAAAAGAAGGAGATGAAGGAGTGCAAGTAATATTAGTAAGATTATTAAGGTTTCGATGTGAGGTAGGGTTTGGGTTGAGGTTGGTGGGTGGTGGACCAGGATTGGGGGAGATGTCCCCTGAAATCAGTAGGAGTGTTCTTTATTTTTCTTTTTACACCATTTGTGACATGGTTTGAACCACTGCATCTAAGGTATTAACCAATAGAAAAAGGAACACTCAACTTCATCGTTGTGTCAATGCTTGCAAAGCGGGGTGAGCTTGGCAATAGAAATAGAGTCCTGGCACTACTTTATTGTGGGGGCATTTATGCCCTAATGTAACCAGGTTCATTCCATTTGGATGATGTAAGACACCCTGCTATGACAAGCAGCAGTTAAGAAAATATTTCGCACTGACGAGGGCCAACAGCCCGAAACGCCGTGTCTGCGAATTGAGATACTGATTTGGCTTTTGTCCTAAGTCATACTGCACGACTCGTTTAAAGGGTTGATTGTGACTTGTAGGATCGCTACTTCCAACAGGTGGCGCTATAGAGTTCAGAAGAGGCAATTTGCATAAGAAAATATTTGGCACTGAATTTTTGACCATTTTATCTATCAAAATGGCAAAGGGGTGATCTAGGTTCTAAAACCCAATTCTCCTACCCTGTGTGGAATGTCTGGGTTTATGTAGGGATGAAAGATCCTCCTCTGTTTAGAATCTAGAATTTTGTATAGAGCTCAGCGACCAATCACAAGCCGCGACGTCATCGAAGGCCCTTTACGCGCTCATTCTTCGGAACGAAAGCAAGGCGGTTGCAGCGGTGACGACCAGGGCGCGTCAGAGGGTAAGTATATCAATATTTTTTATTTTTATTCTTTATTTTACACATGAATATGGATCCCAGGGCCTGAAGGAGAGTTTCCTCTCCTTCAGACCCTGGGATCCATTACAGGATACCTTCTGATATTTGTGTCCCATTGACTTGTATTGGTATCGGATATCGGTATCGGCGATATCCGATATTTTTCGGATATCGGCCGATACCATCCGATACCGATACTTTCAAATATCGGATGGTATCGCTCAACACTAGTACTGAGTAATACTTTTTTTTCCTTTTTGGCAGCACTGAAGGAAAATTTTAAACTCAGGAATTAACTACAAATTATAACTAATAAGCTAGTTGAGAGGACACTATGTGAACTACTTAATGTTAAAGGACCCAAACAAGTATTTATCATTCAAAGTGCTGACCCATTTTAAATATAAATTACAAATCAGTTTTTTTATGTTCTTTGAGTAGTTAATATTATTGTCTAATACACTTTCTCTATTACATAAGAAACACTGAAATGTGTTACTGGGTTAAAGAAGAGGAAATAACTATGGCACTGTCACACCGCTCAGACGGATGGGGATTCATTTTCGCAAACACGATTGGTTCCACTTATAAATACAAGTTGGCTCATTTACTTTTCCTCGTAAATCTGTGACACTTGATCTGGAATGTATGAGTATAAATTTCATGTGACGAGCTCCACTGCTTCTGTGACACAACACTTACTGTCTTGTAAGGAAACTGTACATTTATCACGTGTTCATCATCTGTCCTGATGGAGTAAATCAATTCTCCGTTAATGTAGATACAGTAAATGTCATTATTACTAGAATTCACGAACAAAATGGCAACACTTTGTTCTGTTCTTTAAAACCAATGCTATATATCAATGAAGGGGCATTACTCCAGAGGTCATGGCCAATTAAGTTATACTGCTATCACTAAGTGGTGTTCTTGGTCTGTATAATGGTAGGTGGTACATGCCAAAGTAAAAATCGACATGAATGTCAGAACCCAAGGTTTATCAGCAGAACATTACCCAGAATATCACACTGCTTGTTTTCTTACAGTGGCATCCTGGTACCATCTAATTCCTATGTAAGTGGAACGCACACCAGAAGATATGAAAAAAAAATAATTTATCAGACCAGACCTCCTTCTTCATTGCTCCATGGTCCATTTCTAAAGCTCACATGTCCATTAAAGACCCTGTCCCGGGTATCCCGGGCTCTGCTGTTTTCAACTCGCTCTGCTCTCCCTGGTTCTGCCCTCTCTTGTGCTCTGCTGTATACAGACAGCAGGTGAAATAAGTATTGAACACCTCTCCAATTTTCTAAGTAAATATATTTCTAATGGTGCTACTGACAAGAAATTAAGAAATTCTAACCAGATGTCAGTAACAACCCATTCAATCTACACAGCCAAATAAATAAAACCATAGATGTCAATAAATTAAGTTATGTGTAATAATGAAAAATAACACAGGGAAAAGTATTGAACACATGAAGAAAGAGAAGTACAAAAAGCCATGGAAAGTCATGACACAATCTGAAATCTATCAGTAATTAGAAAGCAATCATATCAGCTAGTTCAACTGATGGCCTATAAAAAGTTGTCTCATTACCAAGGTGCCACACAAGTAACAGCTCATGATGGGTAAAACCAGTGAGCTATTTCAAGACCTTTACAACCTTATTGTTGCAAAACATACCAATGGCATTGGTTGCAAAAAAATGTCTAAACTAGTGAAGGTTCCAGTAAGCACTGTTAGGGGCCGTAATCTGTAAGTGGAAAGAACATAATTTCACCATAAATAGGTCACGATCAGGTGCTCTCTGCATGATTTCAGGCAGAGGAGGGAAAGAATTATCAGAAGAGTTATCCAAGAGCCAAGTACTGTGGAGAGCTACAGAAAGACCTGAAATCAGCAGGTACAATTGTTTCAAAGAAAACTATAAGAAATGCACTCAACCTCCATGGCATGTATACATGCTCACCACGCAAAACTCCACTGCTGAACAAAAAGCTTGTACAAGCACATTTAAAGTTTGCTTAACAACATTTAGACAAGCCTGTGAAATACTGGGTGAAAATAGTTGGCAGATGAGACTAAAATTGAACTCATTTGGATTCAATAATACACACCATGTTTGGAGGCCAAAAAGCAATGCATATCACCCAAAAACACCATACCAACAGTAAAGTTTAGAGGTTGCAACATCGCAGCATATGGCACTGGCAAACTTCAAATAAAAATCTGCTTAGAGTCCACTGTATATATACTGTATATATACAGTGGGGCAAAAAAGTATTTAGTCAGTCTGCAATAGTGCAAGTTCCACCAGTTAAAAAGATGAGAGGCGTCTGTAATTTACATCATAGGTAGACCTCAACTATGGGAGACAAACTGAGAAAAAAAAATCCAGAAAATCACATTGTCTGTTTTTTTTATCATTTTATTTGCATATTATGGTGGAGAATAAATATTTGGTCAGAAACAAAATTTCATCTCAATACTTTGTAATATATCCTTTGTTGGCAATGACAGAGGTCAAACGTTTTCTGTAAGTCTTCACAAGGTTGCCACACACTGTTGTTGGTATGTTGGCCCATTCCCCCATGCAGATCTCTTCTAGAGCAGTGATGTTTTTGGCTTTTCGCTTGGCAACATGGACTTTCAACTCCCTCCAAAGGTTTTCTATGGGGTTGAGATCTGGAGACTGGCTCGGCCACTCCAGGACCTTGAAATGCTTCTTACGAAGCCACTCCTTCGTTGCCCTGGCGGTGTGCTTTGGATCATTGTCATGTTGAAAGACCCAGCCACGTTTCATCTTCAATGCCCTTGCTGATGGAAGGAGGTTTGCACTCAAAATCTCACGATACATGGCCCCATTCATTCTTTCATGTACCCGGATCAGTCGTCCTGGCCCCTTTGCAGAGAAACAGCCCCAAAGCATGATGTTTCCACCACCATGCTTTACAGTAGGTATGGTGTTTGATGGATGCAACTCAGTATTCTTTTTCCTCCAAACACGACAAGTTGTGTTTCTACCAAACAGTTCCAGTTTGGTTTCATCAGACCATAGGACATTCTCCCAAAACTCCTCTGGATCATCCAAATGCTCTCTAGCAAACTTCAGACGGGCCCAGACATGTACTGGCTTAAGCAGTGGGACACGTCTGGCACTGCAGGATCTGAGTCCATGGTGGCGTAGTGTGTTACTTATGGTAGGCCTTGTTACATTGGTCCCAGCTCTCTGCAGTTCATTCACTAGGTCCCCCCGCGTGGTTCTGGGATTTTTGCTCACCGTTCTTGTGATCATTCTGACCCCACGGGGTGGGATTTTGCGTGGAGCCCCAGATCGAGGGAGATTATCAGTGGTCTTGTATGTCTTCCATTTTCTAATTATTGCTCCCACTGTTGATTTCTTCACTCCAAGCTGGTTGGCTATTGCAGATTCAGTCTTCCCAGCCTGGTGCAGGGCTACAATTTTGTTTCTGGTGTCCTTTGACAGCTCTTTGGTCTTCACCATAGTGGAGTTTGGAGTCAGACTGTTTGAGGGTGTGCACAGGTGTCTTTTTATACTGATAACAAGTTTAAACAGGTGCCATTACTACAGGTAATGAGTGGAGGAAAGAGGAGACTCTTAAAGAAGAAGTTACAGGTCTGTGAGAGCCAGAAATCTTGATTGTTTGTTTCTGACCAAATACTTATTTTCCACCATAATATGCAAAAAAAATGATAAAAAAACAGACAATGTGATTTTCTGGATTTTTTTTTCTCAGTTTGTCTCCCATAGTTGAGGTCTACCTATGATGTAAATTACAGACGCCTCTCATCTTTTTAAGTGGTGGAACTTGCACTATTGCTGACTGACTAAATACTTTTTTGCCCCACTGTATATATATATATATATATATATATATATATATATATATATATATATATACATATATATATATATATACTTTATTTCATTGTTTTTTATATAATTTATTAGATCCCTACGGGAAATATTGCATTTTTTTTATTACTATTCCCATATGAAGCCCAGCCACAGACTGTTTCTGCACATCTGTGTCATCTTCAGGGACAAGCTCTCTTCCCTTCCCCTATGTCTGCCGACCTTTGCTGTGCTTTACGTTGAGTCCTACAAGTGGACTGGCATTCTTCAATGACATCATTTCCAAAGGCTTTTTAAGGCCACTTGGACACATCCCGGGATTGTCTCAGACCTGCTGTTTTCCCTTCATCTACTGCTCTCCTGGTTCTGTAGTTTCAGGTGTGTCCTTCCTCACTTGTTTGTCTGCTGATCAGCCTAGCCTGTTATTCAAGTCTTTGCTATTCCATGTGTCTTTAAATCTTCTGTGCATTCACCCTGGGTCTGTGTGTCCACCCTGACATGTGGCTTCATGAAACCACCTTACAGGTGAGGCTAACGATGTGGTTTACAAGTGTACAAACGTGACCTTCGATTGGCCTCTGGCTGCACTGACAATGCCATTGCACCCTGTAATCGCGTCACAAGGAGCCGATAGGCATAAGAAGATCACATTCATATTTGTAACCTTCTTAGTGTCGGTATTATAATTGACAGTGGCATCTCTCTGGTTAGTACACTGCGAGCAGAGATATTGCCAATTGTAACAGATAGGCTTGGATGCTATAGCAGTGTATGATGCAGGCTCAGCTCCTGAGCCCACTCCATGCACACAGTGTACACATTTGCTGAACTTTTATGGTGGATATTGCCAATGAAAGTCTGGAAAGGTTTGGCCCCTTGGCGCAGTGGGCGCTTGGACTTGCCCAGGTTCAAGAGGTTCTGATGCCTCCATGGAAGAGAAAGCAAACAAGCATCAGAAGGACCTGTAGGAGTTGCATTTAGTGACTATGGGGGAGGCTGACCTGTTGAACCAGAGTTTGTGAGCCTTTAGCTACCATAGATGATAGATAGAAAAATAGGAAATATTTTAGATATAGTGCTTCATAAACTAAAAAGACATGACCCCCTGTAATTTGCATACTCCCCATGGATTATTTAATAAAAAATTTGAGACAAAACCCCTTTAAGAATATATAACTGCAATGATTTCCATATCAGAAATGTATCAAGTGACTTTTCATCTTTCTCCTTCTGTTCTTGAGTAGACTGCAGTCATAGATCAGCGAGAACTGACTCTCCAGCCTTTCGGACCATACAAAACAGATGTTGATGAATGTTAGATAAACTGTTTAAACATAAAAGCTTCCTAATTCATTTATAGCTTCTATCCATCATAACGAGGGTCAAGGCTGAATGGAAATAGCTTCCGCCCAACAACTTATTCAAGGAGGTTTTTTTGATTGGAACACAAAATATTTAGAGATAAAGTCATCAGGATTTAATACAATAAAAGAAATCCACAAAAGGCAAAAATGGAATTCCTCGGCAAGATACAAACCCCCTGCAGTGATGAAAGACAAAGATTCTACATTAGTATATCAGGATAGCTACAAGTATTTGGGCATAAAGGGGATTACTTAACATTTTCTAAAGCCTCCTCATACACTTTAGATGGCTGTTGGTTGAATGATGCTTTGGCAGGAATCTTACCAGTGGTGTAACTAAAGTCCGATGGGTTCAGTGCAAGATTTTGACCAGCCCCCCACATCCTGGTACATATACACCCTCCATCCTGATATTCAAGTCTCTCATCCTGGCTCCATCCTGGTATATTTAAATATGACCTCCATCCTAGTATACAGTGGGGAAAAAAAGTATTTAGTCAGCCACCAATTGTGCAAGATGAGAGAGGCCTGTAAATGACATCATAGGTAGACCACAACTATGAAAGTCAAAGTTAAGAAAACAAATCCAGAAAATCACTTTGCCTGATTTGGTAAGATGTATTTAGCAAATTATGGTGGAAAATAAGTATTTGGTCACCTAAAAACATGCAAGATTTCTGGCTCTCACAGACTTGTGACTTCTTCTTTAAGAGGCTCCTCTGTTCTCCACTCATTACCTGTAGTAATGGCACATTTTTGAACTTGTTATCAGTATAAAAGACACCTGTCCACAACCTCAAACAGTCACACTCCAAACTCAACTATGGTGAAGACCAAAGAGCTGTCGAAGGACAAAATTGTAGCCCTGCACAAGGCTAGGAAGACTGAATCTGCAATAAGCAAGCAGCTTGGTGTGATTAAATCAACTGTGGGAGCAATAATAAGAAAATGGAAGGCATACAAGACCACTGATAATCTCCTTCGATCTGGGGCTCCACACAGTATCTCACCCCATGGGGTCAAAATGATCACAAGAACGGTGAGCAAAAATCCCAGAACCACACGAGGGACCTAGTGAATGACCTGGATAGAGCTGGAACCACCGTAACAAAGGCCACCATCAGTAACACACTACGCGCCAGGGACTCAGATCTTGCAGTGCCAGATGTGCCCCCTGCTTAAGCAAGTACATGTCTGGGCCCATCTGAAGTTCGCTAGAGAGCATTTGGATTATCCAGAAGAGTATTGGGAGAATGTCATATGGTCTGATGAAACCAAAGTACAACTGTTTGGTAGAAGCAAAACTCTTCGTGCTTGGAGGAGACAGAATGCTGAGTTGCATCCAAAGAACACCATGCCTACTGTGAAGCATGGGGGGTGGCAACATCATGCTTTGGGCCTGTTTCTCTGCAAAGGGACCAGGATGACTGATCCGTGTACATGAAAGAATTAATGGGGCCATGTACCGTGAGATTTTGAGTGCAAACCTCTTTCCATCAGCAAGGGCATTG
Organism: Ranitomeya imitator; assembly: GCF_032444005.1. NCBI lineage: Eukaryota > Metazoa > Chordata > Amphibia > Anura > Dendrobatidae > Ranitomeya > Ranitomeya imitator. Next base: position 1,190,145,795 of record NC_091282.1, read on the forward strand.
AAGATGAAACGTGGATGGGTCTTTCAGCATTATAATGATCCCAAGCACACTGTCTGGGCAACCAAGGAGATGCTTCATAAGATGCATATGAAGGTCCTGGAGTGGCCTAGCCAGTCTCCAGATCTCAACCAAAATAGAAAACCTTTGGAGGGAGTTACATAGTAACATAGTAACATAGTTAGTAAGGCCGAAAAAAGACATTTGTCCATCCAGTTCAGCCTATATTCCATCATAATAAATCCCCAGATCTACGTCCTTCTACAGACCTAATATTTGTATGATACAATATTGTTCTGCTCCAGGAAGACATCCAGGCCTCTCTTGAACCCCTCAAAGTTGAAAGTCTATGTTGCCCAGCAACTGACCCAAAACATCTCTGCTCTAGAGGAGATCTGCATAAAGGAAGGGGCCAACATACCACCAACAGTGTGTGCCAACGTTTTGAAGACTTACAGAAAACGTTTGACCTCTGTTATTCCCAACAAAAGATATATAACAAAATATTGAGATGAACTTTTTTTAGTGACCAAATACTTATTTTCCATCATAATTTGAAAAATAAATCTTGCCAAATCAGACAATTTGATTTTCTGGATTTGTTTTCTCAATTTTGACTCTCATAGTTGTGTTAAGTGGGGAACTTACACAATTGGTGGCTGACTAAATTTTTTTTTCTCCACTGTATAAGTCTCCCATCCTGGGAGACTGCAAGTTTTCCCACCTACAAAGAATGGAGAAGTCTTTAATTTTCATCGTAGGTACACTTCAACTGTGAAAGACAGAATCTTAAAAAAAATCCAGAAAATCACATTGTATGATTTTTAAAAAATTAATTTGCATTTTATTGCATGAAATAAGTATTTGATGCAATAGAAAAACAGAGCTTAATATTTGGTACAGAAACCTTTATTTGCAATTAGAGAGGTCAGATGTTTCCTGTAGTTCTTGACCAAGTTTGCACACACTGCATCAGGGATATTGGCACACTTCTCCATATAGATCTTCTCCTGATCTTTCAGATTTCAAGGCTGTTGCTAGGCAAAATTGAGTTTCAGCCCAGTTCGAAGATTTTCTATTGGATTCAGGTCTGCAGGCTGGCTAGGTCTCTCCAGGACCTTGAAATGCTTCTTACACAGCCCCTCCTTAGTTGCCCTGGCTGTGTTTCACGTCATTATTATGCTGGAAGACCCACCCATGAACCATCTTCAATGCTCTTACTGAGGGAAGGAGGTTGTTGGCCAAAATCTCACAATACATGATCCCATCCATCCTCCCTTCAACACTGTGCATTTGTCCTGTCCCCTTTGCAGAAAAGCAACCCCAAAGTATGATGTTTCCCCCAACATGCTTCACAGTTGAGATGGTGTTATTGGGGTTGTACTCATCGTTCTTTTTCCTCCAAACACGGCGAGTGGAGCTGGTACCAAAAAGTTCTATTCTGGTCTCATCTGACCACATGACCTTCTCCCATGCCTCCTCTGGATCATCCAGAAGATAATTGGCAAACTTCAAATGGGCCTGGACAAGTACTGGCATGAGCAGGGGGATCCACTGCAGGATTTAATCCATGACGGCGTATTGTGTTACTAATAACAATGTTTGATGCTGTGGTCCCAGCTTTATTCAGGTCATTGACCAGGTCCTCCCTTAACCCCTTTCTGACATCGGACGTACTATCCCGTCCATGTGGGGTGGGCCCCCATGACCATGGACGGGATAGTACGTCCAGCGCGATCGGCGGCGCTCACGGGGGGAGCGCCGCCGATCGCGGCCGGGTGTCAGCTGCCTATCGCAGCTGACATCCGGCACTATGTGCCAGGAGCGGTCACGGACCGCCCCTGGCACATTAACCCCTGGCACACCGCGATCAAAGATGATCGCGATGTGCCGGCGGTGCAGGGAAGCTTCCCGCAGGGAGGGGGCTCCCTGCGGGCTTCCCTGAGCCCCCCGCAGCAACGCGATGTGATCGCGTTGCTGCGAGGGTCTTACCTCCCTCCCTCCCTGCTCGAGCCCCGGATCCAAGATGGCCGCGGATCCGGGTCCTGCAGGGAGGGAGGTGGCTTCACAGAGCCTGCTCAGAGCAGGCACTGTGAAGGCTGCAGCGCTGCATGTCATATCAGTGATCTGACAGAGTGCTGTGCAAACTGTCAGATCACTGATCTGTGATGTCCCCCCCTGGGACAAAGTAAAAAAGTTAAAAAAAAAATTTTCAAATGTGTAAAAAAAAATAAAAAAAAATATTCCAAAATAATGAAAAAAAAAAAAAATATTATTCCCATAAATACATTTCTTTATCTAAATAAAAAAACAAAACAATAAAAGTACACATATTTAGTATCGCCGCGTCCGTAACGGCCCGACCTATAAAACTGGCCCACTAGTTAACCCCTTCAGTAAACACCGTAAGAAAAAAAAAAAAAAAACAAGGCAAAAAACAACGCTTTATTATCATACCGCCGAACAAAAAGTGGAATAACACGCGATCAAAAAGACAGATATAAATATCCATGGTACCGCTGAAAACGTCATCTTGTCCCGCAAAAAGCGAGCCACCATACAGCATCATCAGCAAAAAAATAAAAAAGTTATAGTCCTGAGAATAAAGCGATGCCAAAATAATTATTTTTTCTATAAAATAGTTTTTATCGTATAAAAGCGCCAAAACATAAAAAAATGATATAAATGAGGTGTCGCTGTAATCGTACTGACCCGAAGAATAAAACTGCTTTATCAATTTTACCAAACGCGGAACGGTATAAACGCCTCTCCCAAAAGAAATTCATGAATAACTGGTTTTTGGTCATTCTGCCTCACAAAAATCGGAATAAAAAGCGATCAAAAAATGTCACGTGCCCGAAAATGTTACCAATAAAAACGTCACTCGTCCCGCAAAAAACAAGACCTCACATGACTCTGTGGACCAAAATATAGAAAAATTATAGCTCTCAAAATGTGGTAACGCAAAAAATATTTTTTGCAATAAAAAGCGTCTTTCAGTGTGTGACGGCTGCCAATCATAAAAATCCGCTAAAAAACCCGCTATAAAAGTAAATCAAACCCCCCTTCATCACCCCCTTAGTTAGGGAAAAATTAAAAAAATGTATTTATTTCCATTTTCCCATTAGGGCTAGGGTTAGAGTTAGGGCTAGGGTTAGGGCTAGGGTTAGGGTTAGGGCTAAGGTTAGGGCTAGGGTTAGGGCTAGGGTTAGGGTTAGGGTTAGGGCTAGGGCTAGGGTTAGGGCTAGGGTTAGTGCTAGGGTTAGGGCTAGGGTTAGGGCTAGGGTTAGGATTAGGGTTAGGGCTAGGGTTAGGGCTACAGTTTGGGTTGGGGCTAAAGTTACAGTTAGGGTTTAGATTACATTTACGGTTGGGAATAGGGTTGGGATTAGGGTTAGGGGTGTGTCTGGGTTAGAGGTGTGGTTAGGGTTACTGTTGGGATTAGGGTTAGGGGTGTGTTTGGATTAGGGTTTCAGTTATAATTGGGGGGTTTCCACTGTTTACACACATCAGGGGCTCTCCAAATGCGACATGGCGTCCGATCTCAATTTCAGCCAATTCTGCGTTGAAAAAGTAAAACAGTGCTTCTTCCCTTCCGAGCTCTCCCGTGTGCCCAAACAGGGGTTTACCCCAACATATGGGGTATCAGCGTACTCAGAACAAATAGGACAACAACTTTTGGGGTCCAATTTCTCCTGTTACCCTTGGGAAAATACAAAACTCGGGGCTAAAACATATTTTTTGTGGGAAAAAAAAAGATTTTTTATTTTCATGGCTCTGCGTTATAAACTGTAGTGAAACACTTGGGGGTTAAAAGTTCTCACAACACATCTAGATTAGTTCACTGGGGGGTCTAGTTTCCAATATGGGGTCACTTGTGGGGGGTTTCTACTGTTTAGGTACATTAGGGGTTCTGCAAACGCAATGTGACGTCTGCAGACCATTTCATCTAAGTCTGCATTCCAAATGGCGCTCCTTCCCTTCCGAGCTCTGCCATGCGCTCAAATGGTGGTTTCCCCCAACATACGGGGTATCAGCGTACTCAGGACAAATTGGACAACAACTTTTGGGGTCGAATTTCTCCTCTTACCCTCGGGAAAATACAAAACTGGGGGCTAAAATATTATTTTGGGGGGAAAGATTTTTTTTTTTAATTTTCACGGCTCTGCGTTACAAACTGTAGTGAAACACTTGGGGGTTCAAAGCTATCACAACACATCTAGATGAGTTCCTTAGGGGGTCTAGTTTCCAAAATGGTGTCACTTGTTGGAGGTTTCTACTGTTTAGGTACATTAGGGGCTCTGCAAATGCAATGTGACACCTGCAGACCATTCCATCTAAGTCCTCATTCCAAATGGAGCTCCTTCCCTTCCGAGCCCTCCCATGTGCCCAAACAGTGGTTCCCCCCCCACATATGGGGTATCAGCGCACTCAGGACAAATTGGACAACAAATTGTGGGGTCGAATTTCTCCTGTTACCCTCGGGAAAATACAAAACTGGGGGCTAAAAAATAATTTTTGTAGGAAAAAATTTTTGTTTTATTTTTACGGCTCTCCATTATAAACTTCTGTGAAGCCCTTGGTGGGTCAAAGCGCTCAGCACACATCTAGATAAGTTCCTAAGGGGGTCTACTTTCCAAAATGGTGTCACTTGTGGGGGGTTTCTACTGTTTAGGTACATTAGGGGCTCTGCAAACGCAATGTGACACCTGCAGACCATTCCATCTAAGTCTGCATTCAAATGGCACTCCTTCCCTTCTGAGCCCTCCCATGTGCCCAAACAGTGGTTCCCCCACATATGGTGTATCATCGCACTCAGGACAAATTGGGCAACAAATTTTGGGGTCCAATTTCTCCTGTTACCCTCAGGAAAATACAAAACTGGGGGCTAAAAAAATAATTTTGTGGGAAAAAAATTTTGTTTTATTTTTACGGCTCTGCATTATAAACTTCTGTGAAGCACTTGGTGGGTCAAAGTGCTCACCATACCTCTAGATAAGTTCCTTAGGGGGTCTACTTTCCAAAATGGTGTCATTTGTGGGGGGTTTCAATGTTTAGGCACATCAGTGGCTCTTCAAACGCAACATGGCGTTCTATCTCAATTCCTGTCAATTTTGCTTTGAAAAGTCAAATGGCACTCCTTCGCTTCCGAGCTCTGCCATGCGCCCAAACAGTGGTTTACCCCCACATGTGGGGTATTGGCATACTCAGGACAAATTGTACAACAATGTTTGGGGTCCATTTTCTCCTGTTACCCTTTGTAAAATAAAACAAATTGGAGCTGAATTAAATTTTTTGTGAAAAAAAGTTAAATGTTCATTTTTATTTAAACATTCAAAAAATTCCTGTGAAGCACCAGAAGGGTTAATAAACTTCTTGAATGTGGTTTTGAGCACCTTGAGGGGTGTAGTTTTTAGAATGGTGTCACACTTGGGTATTTTCTATCATATAGACCCCTCAAAATGACTTCAAATGAGATGTGGTCCCTAAAATAAAATGGTGTTGTAGAAATGAGAAATTGCTGGTCAACTTTTAACCCTTATAACTCCCTAACAAAAAAAAATTTTGGTTCCAAAATTGTGCTGATGTAAAGTAGACATGTGGGAAATGTTACTTATTAAGTATTTTGTGTGACATATCTCTGTGATTTAATTGCATAAAAATTCAAAGTTGGAAAATTGCGAAATTTTCATAATTTTCGCCAAATTTCCGTTTTTTTCACAAATAAATGCAGGTACTATCAAAGAATTTTTACCATTGTCATGAAGTACAATATGTCACGAGAAAACAATGTCAGAATCACTGGGATCCGTTGAAGCGTTCCAGAGTTATAACCTCATAAAGGGACAGTGGTCAGAATTGTAAAAATTGGCCTGGTCATTAACGTGCAAACCACCCTTGGGGGTAAAGTGGTTAAAGTTCTGGGCTGATTACTGACCTTTCTCAGAATCATCCTTATCCCACAAGGCGAGATGTTGCATAGAGCTGCAGACAGAAGAAAATTGACAGTCAACTTGTGTTTCTTCCATTTTCTAATAATTGTGCCAACAGTTATTGACTTCACACCAAGCTGCTTGCCTATTGTCCTGTATCCCATCCCAGCCTTTTGCAGGTCTACAATTTTGTTCCTGGTGTCCTTAGAAAAAAAGTGTGATGTTCCAGCTCAATAGAATAAAATGAATAAACTATTTATTGAAAATTTTTTTTTGTTAAAATACAAAATACAAAAATGCAAAAGAATGCATGCTCCTGAGACAACACCATAACCCCAGTGGGTAAAGCAACGCGTTTCGACCGTGCTGCGGTCTTTGTCAAAACATCCAAAGACGCACATTCAGTTGAAGTTTGTGATGGCGTCAGTGAGCTCCTTGCCCACACGGGCTCCCACCTGCACGGGACGTGGTCGCAACCTCTGTTACCTGCGGTCGTTACACCCCTGAATCTTGCCCATCTCTCCCATACTCTAGGCCGAGCGACTGCTCCTGTGCTCTCTATGAGAGAGCCACTGCAATAGATCATTCTGAAAGGAGGAAGAGGAGGTAAGTTGTGACATCGGCAATTGTGAATGGTGGAACGTATGTTACTTACTGTTTATAGGGATGTTATCTTTCATTTTCATACTGTCTGAGATGATGATCAGACTTCTGAAAAGTTATTCATACAAAATAGGATGAATAAGTCTAGTATGGAAAAACTTCAAGATTTCCTATATTTTTTATATAATTAGTGATATGAATAATTTAAAAAAAAGTTTAATCTTTTAAAATACAGCTAACATAAAGTTCTGATTTAAACAATAGGTCACGTTCTAATTACGCCATCCCTTTAACAGCAGACAGCATACAGTGGGGAATAAAAGTATTTAGTCAGCCACCAATTGTGCAAGTTCTCCCACTTAAAAAGATGAGAGAGGCTTGTAATTGACCTCATAGGTAGATCACAACTATGAGAGTCAAAATGAGAAAACAAATCCAGAAAATCACCTCGTCTGACTTGGTAAGATTAATTTTTCAAATTATGGTGGAAAAGGAGGTATTTGGTCATTAACAAAAGTTCATCTCAATATTTTGTTATATATCCTTTGTTGGCAATGACAGAGGTCAAATGTTTTCTGCAAGTCTTCACAAGGTTGGCATACACTGTTGGTGGTATGTTGGCCCATTTCTCCATGTAGATCTCCTCTAGAGCAGTGATGTTTTGGACTTGTCGCTGGGCAACACGGACTTTCAAATCCCTCCAAAGGTTTTCTATGGGTTGAGATCTGGAGACTGGCTACGCCACTCCAGGACCTTCATATGCTTCTTATGAAGCCACTCCTTTGTTGCCCTGGTGGTGTGCTTGATATCATTATTATGCTGAAAGATCCATCCACGTTTCATCTTCAATGCCCTTGCTGATGGAAGGAGGTTTGCACTCAAAATCTCACGATACATGGCAGAGAAATAGCCCCAAAGCATGATGTTGCCACCTCCATGCTTCACAGTAGGTATGGTGTTCTTTGGATGCAACTCAACATTCTGTCTCCTCCAAACACGACGCGTTTTGCTTCTACCAAACAGTTCTACTTTGGTTTCATCAGACCATATGACATTCTCCCAATACTCTTCTGGATAATCCAAATGCTCTCTAGCAAACTTCAGACGGGCCCGGACATGTACTGGCTTAAGCAGGGGGCATGTCTGGCACTGCAGGATCCGAGTCCCTGGCGGCGTAGTGTGTTACTGATAGTAGCCTTTGTTATGGTGGTCCCAGCTCTATGCAGGTCATTCACTAGGTCCCTCGTGTGGTTCTGGGATTTTTACTCACCGTTTCTGTGATCATTTTGACCCCACGGGGTGAGATCTTGCGTGGAACCCCAGATCGAGAGAGATTATCAGTGGTCTTGTATGTCTTCCATTTTCTTATTATTGCTCCCACAGTTGATTTCATCACACCAAGCTGCTTGCCTATTGCAGATTCAGTCTTTCCAGCCTGGTGCAGGGCTACAATTTTGTCCTTCGACAGCTCTTTAGTCTTCACCATAGTTGAGTTTGGAGTGTGACTGTTTGAGGTTGTGGACAGGTGTCTTTTATACTGATAACAAGTTAAAAAAGGTGCCATTACTACTGGTAATGAGTGGAGAACAGAGGAGCCTCTTAAAGAAGAAGTCATAAGTCTGGTTTCCTTTGACAGCTCTTTGGTCTTCACCATAGTGAAGTTTGGAGTGTGACTGTTTGAGGTTGTGGACAGGTGTCTTTTATACTGATAACAAGTTCAAACAGGTGCCATTACTACAGGTAATGAGTGAAGTACAGAAGAACCTCTTAAAGAAGAAAATACAGGTTTGTGAGAGCCAGAAGTCTTGCATGCTTTTACGTGGCTAAATACTTATTTTCCACCATAATTTGAAAAATAAATCTTACCAAATCAAACAAGGTGATTTTCTGGATTTGTTTTCTCATTTTGACTCTCATAGTTGTGGTCTACCTATGATGTCAATTACATGCTTCTCTCATCTTTTTAAGTGGGAGAACCAGCACAATTGGTGGCTGACTAAATAGTTTTTTCCCGACTGTAGATGAATATAACTGTCATGGGTGGCAGACTGGTAGAGAGCTCTGGTGGCCCTTGCCGATCTCTTTTTACGGATGCATGTATTCACAGCAGTTATGTTAGTTGCAGATTGGCTGCAGTAGTCACGTGAACCATGTTCGGGAAAAGATCACTGCAGATGTGGGAAGAGACCATAGGAGCGCCAGTGAATTAAAGAGATGAGAATAGTATGTACGTTTTTTTTTTTTTCATTTTTTCATCCCCTTCATCCAAGAGCCATAACTTTTTCATTTTTCTGTCCATATATCTATATGAGGGCTTTTATTTGTGGGGCGAGTTGCACTTTTGAGTGACACCATTCATTTTACCATGTGATGCGCTGTAAATCAGAAAAAATAATCCGAGTGAGTTAAAATTGCAAAAAAAAGTACAGTTGTTTTTTTTTTAGTTTTTTATTTACCATGTTCACTATACGGTAAGGCTGTGTGCACACGTTGCTAATTTTTCGAGTTTTTTCACGTTTTTTCACTATAAAAACGCTATAAAACCGCAAAAAAAGCCCTACATTATGCATCCCATCATTTAGAATGAATTCCGCAATTTTTGTGCACACGATGCGTTTTTTTTCCACGAAAAAAGCGCATCGCGGTAAAAAACACAGCATGTTCATTAATTTTGCGGATTTTTTGCAGATTTGCCACTATATACATATATATACATACATATACATATACTATATACATTGGGAAATGTCCGGAAAAAATCCGCAAAAAAACGCACCAAAAATGCATGCAGATTTCTTGCAGAATTCTTGTAGAAAATTTCAGGTTTTTCTCAGGAAATTTCTGCAAGAATTCCTGAACGTGTGCACATAGCCTTAAGCTGTGTAGGCAAAATGATTCTCCAGGTCAGTACAAGTAGGCAGATATCAAACATGTATAGTTTTTTTTTTTTATTTAAGTGCTGAAAAATAATGTGGAGGTTTATAAAAAACCTATTTTGCTTTTGTCGCCATTTTCACAGACCCGTAACATTTTTGTTTTTCAGGATCTTGAGGGCTTATATTTTGCGCCCTGAGCTGAGATTTTTACCTATACCATTTTCAAGTAGAGTCGCTGTTTTGATCGCCTCTTATTGCATTTTATTGCTGTGTTATGGTAGCTAAAAAAAAACCTAATTCTGGCATTTTAATTTATTGCCTCATTACCATTTAGTTTACCAATCGGACTAACTTATTTTCTATTTGATAGTTTGGACTTTTCTAAATTTTGTGATATCAAATATGTGTATTTTTTTATTTGTTTCATTTTTAATAGGGAAAACAGGGGGGTAATTTGAATTTTTGTATTTTTCTACTCATTTCATGCTTTTTTTTTAAAAGAAAAATCTCTTTTTAACTGCATTTGTTACTCCTTTCAGGTGACTTGAAGCTGTGAACGTCTGATCACTTGTGCTATACATACCAGTGCATCAGCATTGCTACAGTATGTATAACGAAAATCTCAATCCCCTATGAGCGCCAGCTACAGGCCAGCTTTCACAGGAGTATCATAACAGGCATGGGGGTGATCAGCAGATGGCTGTCATGGCAAACCATCTGGGCCCACGATCACGTCACGGGCTCTGCAATAGGCTCATGGAATGACGCGTCCAACAGCCGCTGTTAGAGATTGACAGCGGCATCTAAACTCGGGTGGTTGTTAGAGGCAGGTGATGGCTGAATAAATCAGCCATCATCTGCCAGGAATGATGTAGGCTCGGCATATGTCATATATCATGAGGGGGATAAAAAATATATGCCAACCTTGAAAAAAAAATACAAGCCTTCATATGGTTTCATCGACTGATTTTTAGAAAGTAGGGATGATTTCAAAAAATAGTCACTCTATCCTTAATGCAAATATAGGACACGTCATTAAAGGGTTAAAATGATGATAGGTCTTACTTCAGTTATAGGTGTATGGTGCAGGCTCAGGAACTGAGCCTGCACCAACCCTGGCAGATGCCAGCTGTGTTATACACCTGATATCTGCATGTAATAGCAACAAACAGCTAATTTTGATGCTGGCAATCTCTAAAAGTGCCATTTAAATTAACTGGTTGTGAACGTATGGTGTCCATGGGTTTTTTTGGCATCCGGGAGTCTGCTGAAACACAACCATCGTCGCCATCTTGGCCCTCCTTGAGGTTGGGCTTCGAAAGAGAATATAAGTTTCACTGTGTGCTGCAATACTGCAGTAGCGTAGTATAAAAATGAAAGAAAAGGTTTATTTAAAAAATATATGTTTTTCAAGCGTAAAAATAAAGAAATAAGAAAATCAGTCAATAAATATATTTGTTATTGTGCCAAAAAAATGAAAGTGCAAAAATTAAAAATTATCCAGTTATGAAGGAGTAGAAGTTTTGACCTCCACAAATAAAATATATTGTATCAATGACTGAAATTTAAAGGGGTTGACTGGGACGTTAACACTGATGGTCTATTTTTAGGATTGGTCATCAGTATCTGATTGGTGGGGATGTGACACTAGGCACCCCCGCCAATCAGCCATTCAATGTGATGTCAGGCGTAGCTGCACAACCCAGCTCTGTCGGCTCTATAGTGGCTACTGCCGGGTACTGCACATCCGCCATCTATACAATCAAATAGTAGGCGGATGTGTCCCAGCAGTGGCCACTATTCCATTGATGGAGCTGTGCTGTGCAGCTACGCAACTGGCCAACATCGAGACCAACTGATCAGTGGGGGTGCCAGGTGTCGCACCCCCACCGATCACATATTTATAATCTACCCTAAGATATCCTACAAACAACCATATTTTAGGTCCAAGTGCGATCTGACAAAACACTAGATTGCACTCGGAACAATGTTATTTTATGGGGCCGTGCACATATCTGTCCGACTAAGAAATCGCACGAGTAAACTCGTCAATGTAACTCAAAAGAAAACGGACCGCACTTAGATGACATCCGAGTCCGAACCAATTTTCACGGACTGAGAAAACGGAGAAGATGGAAAAAATGTTTTTCCAACTTCTTCACAGCCAAGAAAATTGGCTCATACTGTGATCAAACTTTGACGGGACTGATTTTCCCCGGTGAGAGAAAATACGATTGTGAGACCTTTAGCCTAAAGATAGTCCATCAATGTTAAAATCCTGGATGACCCCTTTAATGTTGTCCACAATATTTACTTTACTTTTCTTTACTTTACTTTATGGAGACTGTAAGAACCATCAGTCGTCCACCAAATGCTCAGGTTTATGCCCTAATGTCTGTCACTTACAGGTATAGCGTCTCCTCGAACTTCCAACTGGATTCCGAAGTAAAAACAATCCTGCTAATGTGATCCTCAACGACGTCCATCAGGAAAGACCTGCTTTCTGTGCCTCTGTAACATGCTTCTTATGCGCTGCAGCTGCATAACACGTCTGGTTCACATTTAGTGTAACAAATTCTGTAAAGTACACCAAATAAGAACTATTTAAAATTCCAGTGGGCATTTGTGTACGCTTTGCAGAGAAATATTTAGTTTGCTGTTTCCTTTCATCCAAAATGTAGGCGGAATCGTTACACATCGTCAGTCGTCAGGAACAAATGACCCAGAAAATGTTAAAATCGCGATAAAAAAAAGTGTCAAACAATCAAACAATAAAAAGATAAAGTAGAAACAAGTGATGGAAATATCCCATCTGGTTTCCTGAGGGCAAGAATTCCCGGACTAGTCAATATTTTTTTTTTTTTTTTTTAAATCTAGCATCGCTTATCCTTCCTTACATATTGGATATTGAGAAAAACCATAAATAAAGAGTTTTACATAACGTTCTTGGCTTTGGTGTCATAACATTGGAGCCAAAAGAACATAAGGGTGAATACTTATCCATTTTTTTTGCCAAATTACATTATTTTGTGTATGTGTGTCCAGTTTGTGAGCAGTGAGAAATCCCAACAGACGTGTCAAATATTTCCCATCACGCCTATCTATCCTGCGCCTGTATTATAGTAGTACTCTCCAATTTTTATGCAACTTCTAACTTCCTTGGGAAAACAATAATTCAGTTTCTGTCTGTCACCCTGACTTAAAATCACAAACCTACGTAAACAGTTGAGACGAGTATATTTTTGACCATGCTACTGTCCATATGCACAATGGACTATGTGCGGAACAAGTCAATGTGCAAGCGGATGTGGGCAATTTTCAATTAATGGCAGCCAGTGATCGCTGTAAGCTGAGCATTCTCGAAAACAAAAAGTTAAAACAAAATACTAATGAGAACGTAATCATGCCTAAACTTTGCGTAGGTGACTGACATTAGTGATTGAGTGACCGTCCTCAGATAAAGTATTATCCTCGTATGCTCGTGTGCTAACCGAGTGTCTCATCGTGCTCGAATAATATGTTCGAATCCCCGCTGCTGCATATCTCACGGCTGTTCGACAGACGCAACATAGGAATTCCCTGTTTTTTAGGCAATCCCTCCATGTGTTGTGGCTTTTGAACAGCTGCGAGACATACCGGTGCAGGAACTCAAACATATTTTTCGAGCACGATGAAGACACTCGGTTAGCACCTGAGCATGCTCAATAACGCCTTAGCAAAGCACGCTCGCTCATCACTAACTGGCATCTATGCAACTCAGAGCCTATCTGTCACGGGGCTACTGCGACAGAGAAGTTCCAGAGAACCGCAGCGCTCTGGGCCTCGTTCACACACAGTGAACAGAAGCTCTTCACCTGTATTCTGACCTGGCTGCTTTGTGCCAGCAGTGCAGGAGTTAACCTTATTGCTGAGAGCTGGGTCTCTCTCAGCTGAAGTGGATTTTGTAATCTGATCCTCTATATAGACCCAGTCCTGACTTCAGCTATTGTCAGTGATTAGTTCTACTGCCTGGCTTGGAGGTTGAAGGAGCGTACTGTTGGTGTTGGAGGTTTATTTACAGAGATTGGTGTCTGCAGTTTTGGTTGCATGTTAAACCTGTTTTCCTTCCTAAGTTTACTCCTTCTCTTCCCTTCTCTGTGTTTCCTCTGTGGTTGTGTGAGCATTTGGTGAGTTTGAGACTGTTAGTTACCTTGTCTGTATACCCTGTTATTTGTTGTATTATTACACTGGTGCAGTCCACCTCCTTTGGGGGGAGAGGGGGCCACAGATAGGGCCTGCACAGGAGACAGGGATACGCTGGCGGCTCGGGCCTCCTAACCATCATAGGTACCCCCGAGATAAGGGAAAGTGTTATGTTTGCTAATGACAGGTGTTATGAAGGCAATCCAGAAACACAGTGTGCTTAGCGATCAGAGCGCACACAGTGATCTGACAAATACCCAAAAATACAAGAACGAGCTCTGAGACGTGGAAACTCTGTAGACTGCACACCTGATCCTATCCTAAACACAACTAAAAGCGGCTGTGGATTGCGCCTAACAACTACCTAGGCAACTCGGCACAGCCTAAGAAACTAGCTAGCCTGAAGATAGAAAAATAGGCCTGACTTGCCCCAGAGAAATTCCCCAAAGGAAAAGGCAGCCCCCCACATATAATGACTGTGAGTAAGATGAAAAGACAAAACGTAGGGATGAAATAGATTCAGCAAAGTGGGGCCCGATATTCTAGGACAGAGCGAGGACAGTAAAGCGAACTTTGCAGTCTACAAAAAACCCTAAAGCAAAACCACGCAAAGGGGGCAAAAAAAAACCACCGTGCCGAACTAACGGCACGGCGATACACCCTTTGCGTCTCAGAGCTTCCAGCAAAACAAAAGACAAGCTGGACAGAAAAAAAGCAACAAAAAAAAAACAAAAGCACTTAGCTATACAGAGCAGCAGGTCACAGGAACAATCAGGAGAAGCTCAGATCCAACACTGAAACATTGACAAGGAGCAAGGATAGCAGCATCAGGCGGAGTTAAGTAATGAAGCAGTTAACGAGCTCACCAGAACACCTGAGGGAGGAAGCTCAGAAGCTGCAGTACCACTTGTGACCACAGGAGTGAATTCAGCCACAGAATTCACAACAGTACCCCCCCCTTGAGGAGGGGTCACCGAACCCTCACCAGAGCCCCCAGGCTGACCAGGATGAGCCGCATGAAAGGCACGAACAAGATCGGAAGCATGAACATCAGAGGCAAAAACCCAGGAATTATCTTCCTGAGCATAACCCTTCCATTTAACCAGATACTGGAGTTTCCGTCTAGAAACACGAGAATCCAAAATCTTCTCCACAATATACTCCAATTCCCCCTCCACCAAAACCGGGGCAGGAGGCTCAACAGATGGAACCATAGGTGCCACGTATCTCCGCAACAACGACCTATGGAATACATTATGTATGGAAAAGGAGTCTGGGAGGGTCAAACGAAAAGACACAGGATTGAGAACCTCAGAAATCCTATACGGACCAATAAAACGAGGTTTAAATTTAGGAGAGGAAACCTTCATAGGAATATGACGAGAAGATAACCAAACCAGATCCCCAACACGAAGTCGGGGACCCACACGGCGTCTGCGATTAGCGAAAAGTTGAGCTTTCTCCTGGGACAAGATCAAATTGTCCACTACCTGAGTCCAGATCTGCTGCAACCTATCCACCACAGAATCCACACCAGGACAGT
Organism: Ranitomeya imitator; assembly: GCF_032444005.1. Classification (NCBI taxonomy): domain Eukaryota; kingdom Metazoa; phylum Chordata; class Amphibia; order Anura; family Dendrobatidae; genus Ranitomeya; species Ranitomeya imitator. The sequence continues at coordinate 1,190,160,929 of NC_091282.1, forward strand.
CCGAAGACTCAACCTGTCCTGAAGAGAAACGAGGATGGAACCCAGAATTGCAAAAAAATGGAGAAACCAAGGTAGCCGAGCTGGCCCGATTATTAAGGGCGAACTCAGCCAACGGCAAAAAGGACACCCAATCATCCTGGTCTGCAGAAACAAAACATCTCAGATATGTTTCCAAGGTCTGATTGGTTCGTTCGGTCTGGCCATTAGTCTGAGGATGGAAAGCCGAGGAAAAGGATAGGTCAATGCCCATCCTACCACAAAAGGCTCGCCAAAACCTTGAAACAAACTGGGAACCTCTGTCAGAAACAATATTCTCAGGAATGCCATGCAACCGAACCACATGCTGAAAGAACAAAGGTACCAAATCAGAGGAGGAAGGCAATTTAGCCAAGGGCACCAGATGGACCATTTTAGAAAAGCGATCACAGACCACCCAAATGACTGACATCTTTTGAGAAACGGGAAGGTCAGAAATGAAATCCATCGAAATATGTGTCCAAGGCCTCTTTGGGACCGGCAAGGGCAAAAGCAACCCACTGGCACGAGAACAGCAGGGCTTAGCCCTAGCACAAATCCCACAGGACTGCACAAAAGTACGTACATCCCGTGACAGAGATGGCCACCAGAAGGATCTAGCCACTAACTCTCTGGTACCAAAGATTCCAGGATGACCAGCCAACACCGAACAATGAAGTTCAGAGATAAGTTTATTAGTCCACCTATCAGGGACGAACAGTTTCTCTGCTGGACAACGATCAGGTTTATTCGCCTGAAATTTTTGCAGCACCCGCCGCAAATCAGGGGAGATGGCAGACACAATGACTCCTTCCTTGAGGATACCCGCTGGCTCAGATAAACCCGGAGAGTCGGGCACAAAACTCCTAGACAGAGCATCCGCCTTCACATTTTTAGAGCCCGGAAGGTACGAAATCACAAAGTCGAAGCGGGCAAAAAATAACGACCAACGGGCCTGTCTAGGATTCAAGCGCTTGGCAGACTCGAGATAAGTCAAGTTCTTATGATCAGTCAATACCACCACGCGATGCTTAGCTCCTTCAAGCCAATGACGCCACTCCTCGAATGCTCACTTCATGGCCAGCAACTCTCGATTGCCCACATCATAATTACGCTCAGCGGGCGAAAACTTCCTGGAAAAGAAAGCACATGGTTTCATCACTGAGCAATCAGAACCTCTCTGTGACAAAACCGCCCCTGCTCCAATCTCAGAAGCATCAACCTCGACCTGGAACGGAAGAGAAACATCTGGCTGACACAACACAGGGGCAGAACAAAAACGACGCTTCAACTCCTGAAAAGCTTCCACAGCAGCAGAAGACCAATTAACCAAATCAGCACCCTTCTTGGTCAAATCAGTCAATGGTTTGGCAATGCTAGAAAAATTACAGATGAAGCGACGATAAAAATTAGCAAAGCCCAGGAACTTTTGCAGACTTTTCAGAGATGTCGGCTGAATCCAATCCTGGATGGCTTGGACCTTAACTGGATCCATCTCGATAGTAGAAGGGGTAAAGATGAACCCCAAAAATGAAACTTTCTGCACACCGAAGAGACACTTTGATCCCTTCACAAACAAAGAGTTAGCACGCAGGACCTGAAAAACCATTCTGACCTGCTTCACATGAGACTCCCAATCATCTGAGAAGATCAAAATGTCATCCAAGTAAACAATCAGGAATTTATCCAGATACTCACGGAAGATGTCATGCATAAAAGACTGATGGAGCATTGGCAAGTCCGAACGGCATCACTAGATACTCAAAATGACCCTCGGGCGTATTGATTGCAGTTTTCCATTCATCTCCTTGCCTGATTCTCACCAGATTATACGCACCACGAAGATCTATCTTAGTGAACCAACTAGCCCCCTTAATCCGAGCAAACAAGTCAGATAACAATGGCAAGGGATACTGAAATTTAACAGTGATCTTATTAAGAAGGCGGTAATCAATACACGGTCTCAGCGAACCATCCTTCTTGGCTACAAAGAAGAACCCTGCTCCCAGTGGTGATGACGATGGGCGAATATGTCCCTTCTCCAGGGATTCCTTCACATAACTGCGCATAGCGGCGTGTTCGGGCACGGATAAATTAAATAATCGACCTTTAGGGAATTTACTACCAGGAATCAAATTGATAGCACAATCACAATCCCTATGCGGAGGTAGAGCATCGGACTTGGGCTCTTCAAATACATCCTGATAATCAGACAAGAACTCTGGGACCTCAGAAGGGGTGGATGACGAAATCGACAAAAATGGAACATCACCATGTACCCCCTGACAACCCCAGCTGGATACCGACATGGAATTCCAATTCAATACTGGATTATGGGTTTGTAGCCATGGCAACCCCAACACGACCACATCATGCAGATTATGCAACACCAGAAAGCGAATAACTTCCTGATGTGCAGGAGCCATGCACATGGTCAGCTGGGCCCAGTATTGAGGTTTATTCTTGGCCAAAGGTGTAGCATCAATTCCTCTCAATGGAATAGGACACCGCAAAGGCTCCAAGAAAAACCCACAACGTTTAGCATAATCCAAATCCATCAGATTCAGGGCAGCGCCCGAATCCACAAACGCCATGACAGAAAACGACGACAAAGAGCATATCAAGGTAATGGACAGAAGGAATTTGGACTGTACAGTACCAATGACGGCAGACCTAGCGGACCGCTTAGTGCGCTTAGGACAATCAGAAATAGCATGAGTGGAATCACCACAGTAGAAACACAGACCATTCAGACGTCTGTATTCCTGCCGTTCAACTCTAGTCATAGTCCTATCGCACTGCATAGGCTCAGGTTTAACCTCAGGCAGTACCGCCAAATGGTGCACAGATTTACGCTCGCGCAAGTGTCGACCGATCTGAATGGCCAAAGACAAAGACTCATTCAAACCAGCAGGCATAGGAAATCCCACCATGACATCCTTAAGAGCCTCAGAGAGACCCTTTCTGAACAAAGCTGCCAGCGCAGATTCATTCCACTGAGTGAGTACTGACCATTTCCTAAATTTCTGACAATATACTTCTATATCATCCTGACCCTGGCACAAAGCCAGCAAATTTTTCTCAGCCTGATCCACTGAATTAGGCTCATCGTACAGCAATCCGAGCGCCAGGAAAAACGCATCGACACTACTCAATGCAGGGTCTCCTGGCGCAAGAGAAAATGCCCAGTCTTGAGGGTCGCCGCGCAAAAAAGAAATAATAATCAAAACCTGTTGAATAGGATTACCAGAAGAATGAGGTTTCAAGGCCAGAAATAGCTTACAATTATTTTTGAAACTTAGAAACTTAGTTCTATCTCCAAAAAACAAATCAGGAATAGGAATTCTTGGTTCTAACATAGATTTCTGATCAATAGTATCTTGAATTTTTTGTACATTTATAACGAGATTATCCATTGAAGAGCACAGACCCTGAATATCCATGTCCACACCTGTGTCCAGAATCACCCAAATGTCTAGGGGAAAAAAAAAAAGTGAACACAGAGCAGAAAAAAAAAAAAAATGATGTCAGAACTTTTTCTTTCCCTCTATTGAGAATCATTAGTTAGGCTCCTTGTACTGTTATGTTTGCTAATGACAGGTGTTATGAAGGCAATCCAGAAACACAGTGTGCTTAGCGATCAGAGCGCACACAGTGATCTGACAAATACCCAAAAATACAAGAACAAGCTCTGAGACGTGGAAACTCTGTAGACTGCACACCTGATCCTATCCTAAACACAACTAAAAGCGGCTGTGGATTGCGCCTAACAACTACCTAGGCAACTCGGCACAGCCTAAGAAACTAGCTAGCCTGAAGATAGAAAAATAGGCCTGACTTGCCCCAGAGAAATTCCCCAAAGGAAAAGGCAGCCCCCCACATATAATGACTGTGAGTAAGATGAAAAGACAAAAGGTAGGGATGAAATAGATTCAGCAAAGTGGGGCCCGATATTCTAGGACAGAGCGAGGACAGTAAAGCGAACTTTGCAGTCTACAAAAAACCCTAAAGCAAAACCACGCAAAGGGGGCAAAAAAAACCCACCGTGCCGAACTAACGGCACGGCGGTACACCCTTTGCGTCTCAGAGCTTCCAGCAAAACAAAAGACAAGCTGGACAGAAAAAAAGCAACAAAAAAAAAACAAAAGCACTTAGCTATACAGAGCAGCAGGTCACAGGAACAATCAGGAGAAGCTCAGATCCAACACTGAAACATTGACAAGGAGCAAGGATAGCAGCATCAGGCGGTGTTAAGTAATGAAGCAGTTAACGAGCTCACCAGAACACCTGAGGGAGGAAGCTCAGAAGCTGCAGTACCACTTGTGACCACAGGAGTGAATTCAGCCACAGAATTCACAACAGGAAAGCCAGGGCCCCATTGAAGTGGTAGGGACAGGGGCAGGTCCCAGTATGCCGTCCTGCCCCTTTATCGCCGTTTACGGCATGACACTATGGGAGGCCAACAGCAGCAGGTGATGTAGGATGTCTCATCAAATTGCGTTGTGCCATTATCGGTAGGGGATGGAGGAAGGAGAAGGGGTTGCTCATCTTGAGAGTGGGGACAGATGAGAGATTTTTTATTATTTTAATTGATATGTGAAAAGGACAACTATTTCGACCAAAATGGGCACCGATCAGATTCAAGCAGAATTCTAACACCCAGTGGTCATTTTTTTCATACTTTTCAATGAGGAATAGAAAAAGAATATCACAATGCAGAGTTCTCATAAAGAAGAGTCTAGATATTTTACTTATTAAAGGAAGATACTTGTGTTCAAAAAAAAACAGGCAAGTCTGGCGATTTCACATGCCATCTCTAAGGTCACCCACAAAAAGAAATCTATTTATTTCAATCTATTTGTGGAAAAATGATATCTGTAAGTCATTATACTGGATTAGATGACATTTTATTTTCTGCTGATTAAGGATTTTTATTGTTCCCATATGAAGGTTTTGTTTGCCTGATTTTTTTTTTTATTTATTTTTTTTACATTTTGACTTTTTTATTTCGCCTTTCCAATTCTTAATTGCTTGGCGTGCACATGCTGAATAAAGCAAGCAAAAAGTATTACGTTTTCATGATTTAGCTCATCGTTTTATTCTATAGAAAAACACATAGGAGCCAGCAATTGTCAGGAGATGGTAAATATAAGTTATTTACCTGCCCGATATTGTAAATGAGATTATACGAAAGGTCCATCTTCCTAGATGTGTAGGTACACAGAGGGCTTTGTATGGACGTTTTGCCTGTGTGGTTGTTTATGTCATCAGAACATAAATGCCTAAATCATGCAAACAGAAGCAGCTTTGTCATAGAAGGAGCCCACTGATCAGGTATAAATACGTTTGGCTTGGGTAATATAACACTAATTGGAGGGCTATGCATACGTCGTAGGAATCAGTCCCTGCCCCTATATTCAGCATGTTCTTTTTGGAAAAGCACAAATGGAGTTATGATATGCACAACTGAAATGTTTTGGGTCCCTGGCGTATCCCATTTATAATATTGGTATCTACATATTTGCACAGGGGCTTCTGTGTCACCTCCAGGAACCAGGGTTTGAGTGCAACTAAAAGCCTCTGCAACACTAATGAAGCTTGTCTAACCCATAATTTCACTATTTTGTGGCTTCATATCAATTGTCTTGTTCACTATTGCCCTTTTGTCAATGGGAATTTTTGGAAAAAGACTCAGAGTCCGGCCATGCTCACATATTCTGTATTTGGTCAGTATTTTAACTGTATTTGTAAGCCAAAACCAGGACCGGAACAGAGGAAAAGTATAATAGAAAAACGTCACCGCTTCTGCATTTTCCACCCACTCCTGGTTTTGGATTACTAACAGGAGTAAGAGCCGTATTTGTTATTCTGCAGGCTGAGCTAGGTTCACACGTTGTATATTTGGTGCAGATTTTAGCTTGGGATTTGCAAACTGAAATCCACGGCATTTCTGAAATTTATGTCCCAATATGGCGACCATGGCTTCCTTTCAATACAGACAACTGAGCTCCCTTTCTCTGGAGATAACTGTTTACTAGTGTCCTGCTGATACAATTCCTTCTAGCTCAATCTCTTCTAAGTAGGCCATGCACTATTGCATATAATTTAAATGACCTCGCTGCTCTGGGTTCCAATTGGTCAAATTTCTCTGCACATTTCCTTGGTCATTGCGATGTATTTTCTGATGTGTGGTGGTCCTTCAGTCATTGTAACACCTTGTAATCCAGCAGAAAAAGGAGCAACGGGATCAACTAAAAAACAAAAACACTGCAGCAGTTGTTCAGCCATAGGCTACTGTAAACTGATGACAGTTCTCGGCCATCTAGGGCATACATGTTGCTACACAGGTGGCTGGCCAGGCAGTCAACTTCCATTTACTTTGCTGAGTCCTGGACTATTGGACCTGAGGTCCACTGGTTCTTGCTGCTCTGAAGCCTCGAATTACTCCAGGCATTGAGGTGCACAACTTGAGCTCCATAAGCTTCTAGCTCACTTAGATCTTGTCTCAGGCTTCTCTCAGACCCAGGTTCTCCTTGGCCCCTCTTCTTGGAATGAGCACTCTGGGCTACATAATCAACTGCAGGGTTGATCACAGCCAGCAGCAACGTTGGAACAATCCCTCCTGCAGTTCACAGGTCATCAACAGGGGTATGGAAATCCGATCTTTCCTCATCAGATAACCCTCTCTGGGGCACACTCTGGTGGGGAGGTACTTGGGCCTCATAGGTGGGAGACTTCCTTGTTAGCAGCAAGGGGTTTCCCTGCGGGTTTTCTCCCCAATATCAGACCCTGTTTTCACAATGGACACCGCCACTACTTACCGTCTTCTGGGCTCATCTTCTTTCGGTCTCATCCACTCCAAGGGCTGTAAGCTGTGCAGGTTAGAGGGCAGGTAATGTTGATTGACAATGTGAAATCTCATCTGTCCCCATACATTATAAACTGTCATGAGATGCCGCTGAAGTTAGTAGAATACAGCAACAAATATTCCTTGGTTCTAGAACTTTACTGTAATTTATGGCAATTCGTTGTTATTTCCTTCCATTTCTTAGCAAAACATAAACATATGCTGGAAAGACAAGTGAGATTGGAATTGGCAGGCTTTGATGGCGAAAGATAAAGTTCAATAAAGATGAAGAAAAGAGTTGTTTAATCAGGACTGAGAGGGGAAACAAGAAATCAGAAAGCTGTTTGGAAAATTTTAAGTGCAAGGGAGCAACATGGAGAATAAGTGGAACAACGTCCAATATGGGTGATCCCTCCTTCCAAAAATAAGTTGTGTGGGGGACATTTTCATTTTCCACAGTCATATGCGCTTTTGATTTTCAAAACTGTGGCAAATATGAATTCAATAGAGAGTTGGCTATGACATGATATGAAAACCAGTATTGCGTGGGTGACCATTCGGTAAACTGACTGCACCATTATCCTTACAAATACTTTAATCTTCAGATTTAAAGTAAAAAATAAAATAAAAACAACTTTAGGAATTACTACTGACCACTAGCTAGAAATATCTAAATGTTGACTGGTTGGCCTCTTGGTATTGAAGTGAAGGACAGCATCCAACCCAGGTGAAGATAAGAAACACTTTATTGTGCCATAGGTGCAACGTTTCAACCTCAGAGGGTCTTTGTCTCTGAGGTTGAAACGTTGCACCTATGGCACAATAAAGTGTTTCTTATCTTCACCTGGATTGGATGCTGTCCTTCACTTCAATACGTTGGTATGTACCTCTCCACTTGGGTCCTGTGGAGTTAGGACGAGCAACCACTTTATGCTGCAGTAGTGCTGTCGGCCGCCATTACATTATTTGGTTGGCCTCTTGGGTCTTGGAACTTGACCAAAAAATTGTTAAGTGTTTCAAAAGTCAAAGAAACTGTAGGGATCCAATAACCATAAATATAACCAAATAATAATATGTCCCATATGCAGTATGTCACAAAAGTGAGTACACCCCTCACATTTGTATAAATGTTTTATTATATCTTTTCATGGGACAACACTGAAATCCTGACACTTTGATTCAATTTAAAGCAGTCAGTGTACAGCTCGTACAACAGTGCAAATTTTGTGCGACCTCTAAATAACTCAAGAGACAGCCATTAATGACTAAACTGCTGGCAAAAAAAGTGAGTACACCCCTAAGTGATAATGGTCATATTGTGCCCAATTAGCCATTTTCCATCCCACGTGTCAGGTGACTCATTAGTGTTACAAGGTCTCATGTGTGAATGGGGAGCAGGTATGGTAAATTTGGTATTGTCGCTCTCACGCTCTCTCATACTGGTCACTGGAAGTTCAGCATGTCACCTCGGGGCAAAAGAACTCTTTGAGGATCTGAAAAAAATAATAATTGCTCTACATAAAGTTGTCCGAGGCTATAAGAAGATTGCCAACACCCTGACACTGAGCTGCAGCACGGTGGCCAAGACCATACAGAGGTTTAACAAGACACTCTCTGCTCAGAACTGGCCTAACCATGGTCGACCAAGAAGTTGAGTGCACGTGTTCGGCGTCATGACTAGAGCTTGTGTTTTCAAAACAGATGCATGAGTGATACCAGCATTGCTGCAGAGGTTAAAGGGGCAGGAGGTCCGTGTTTAGATCATACGCTGCACACTCTAGCATATTGGTCTGCACGGCTGTTGTCCCAGAAGGAAGTCTCTTCTAAAGATGATGAGCAAGAAAGCCCTCAAACAGTTTGCTGAAGACAAGCAACAAAGGACATGGATTACTGGAACCAAGTCCTGTGGTCTGATGAGACCAAGATAAGCTTTTTTGGTTCACATAGCTTCAAGCGTGTGTGGCAACAACCAGGTGAGGAGTACATAGACAAGTGTGTCTTGCCTACAGTTAAGCATGGTGGTGGGAGTGTCATGGTTTGGGGCTACATGAGTGTTGGCAGCTGGGAGGAGCTACAGTTCATTGAGGGAACCATGAGTGCTAACATGTACTGTAACATACTGCAGCAGAACGTAATCCCCTTCCTCCGAAAAGTGGGCCAGAGGGAAGTATTGCAGCATGATAATGACCAGAAACACACCTCCAACATGACCAATGACTTGCTAAAGAAACTGAGGGTAAAGGTGCCGGACTGGCCAAGCATGTCTCAAGACCTAACCTCTATTGAGCATCTGTGGAGCATCCTCAAAAGGAAAGTGGAGAAGCACAAGATCTCCAACATCCACCAGCTCCATTATGTCATCTTGGAGGAATGGAAGATGATTCCAGTGGTAACCTGTGAAGCTCTAGTGAACTCTATGCCCAAGAGAGTTAAGGAAATGCTGGAAAATAATGGTGGCCACACAAAATATTGACACTTTGAGGACAATTTGGCCATTTTCACTTAGGGGTGTACTCACTTTTGTTGCCAGAGGTTTAGGTGTCTGTGCACTGAGTTATTTAGAATGAATAACCAATAATTCATGTTTAACAGGGCACACCAAATTTACACTGTGGCTACTTTCACACTAGCGTCGGACTCGGCACTGCGACGGGCCGAGGTTCCGACGCTAGCAGTGAAACAGAGGCACAACGGAGGCAGCGGATGCATTTTTCCTGCGCATCCGCTGCCCCATTGTAAGGTGCGGGGAGGTGGGGGTGGAGTTCCGGCCACGCATGCGCGGTCGGAAAAAGCGGTCCGTCGGCAGCAAAAAACGTTACATGTAACGTTTTTTGCTCTCGGCGGTCCGCCACAACATGGCGTAACCGTCGCAATGCGTCACTAATGTTAATCTATGGGGCAAAAACGCATCCTGCAAACAACTTTGCAGGATGCGTTTTTTCCCCTAAACGACGCATTGCGACGTATTGAAAAAAAGCCAGTGTGAAAGTAGCCTTATACAAGTTGTACACTAACTACTTCATATTGTGTCAAAGTGTCATATCTTCAGTGTTGTCCGAAGAAAAGATATAATAAAATATTTACAAAACTGTGAGGGGTGACTTTTCTAAGATACTGTAAATGAGTACACACCAACAGATATGTCAGGAAACCTTTCTATGGTATACCATACTACAAAATACTCCCGCAAATGTGGGCCATTGACTGCAAACAAGATTTGTTATTTAGCATACCCAAAAAAGTAATTTTTCTTAACTAATTAATTCAAGACCATGTTCCAAAAATGAGTACACGGCAAGTGTTAGGCTTTGTGGCCACGATGAGTTTTTGGTTAGTTTTTGATGCTGTGTATTTTTGTTGCCTCAAGAACACAGCGTCTTACAGCTAAGCGAATGGGATTTATAGAAATCTCATGTCCTCTGTGCTTTTATTGTATTCAGCATAAACTGACCTGCAATGCGCGTTTCAAATCCACAACATGCAAATTTCTCTTGCAGGTATCCTCATTTTTATGTTTACATTTTCCCCATAGATTTGCAATAAATGTGGAAAATCCGCAGATAAAAACACTTAGCATGTTTGAATGGCGGAAACGCATCAAAAACGCATGTAAGGCTACTTTCACACTAGCGTCGGTACGGGCCCGTCGCAGTGCGTCGGGCCGATGTACCGACGAATACTGTGAAATAAAATCACAACGGGGGCAGCGGATGCAGTTTTTCAATGCATCCGCTGCCCCATTGTAAGGTCCGGGGAGGAGGGGGTGGAGTTCTGGCCACGCATGCGCGGTCGAAAAAAGCGGAACCGACGGACAAGAAAACATTGCATGGAACTTTTTTTGTCCCGACGGACTGCAAAAACACGACGCATCCATCGCACGACGGATGTGACGTGTGGCAATCCGTCGCAATGCGTCGCTAATGAAAGTCTATGGAGAAAAAACGCATCCTGCAGGCAACTTTGCAGGATGCGTTTTTTTTTTCCAAAACGACGCATTGCGACGGAGGCCAAACGACGCTAGTGTGAAAGTAGCCTAATCCGTAAATAACTTTGTCAATATAATTTTGTGAAGCCAAATACCAGGAAATATGACAAACAAGTCAGCTTAAAACATGGTAAACCACTAAGAGACAAACACCACAGCGTCAAAAATGCTTTAAAAACGCATGTAAAAAAAATGCTCTCTAAAACGTAATGAAAAAAAATGCAAGTAACCTAATTTACCTAGGACCACATTCACACTAGCAGTATTTGGTCAGTATTTCACATCAGTATTTGTAAGTCCAAATCAAGAGTGGAACAATCAGAGGAAAAGTATAATAGAAACATATGCACCACTTCTGCATTTATCACCCACTCCTGGTTTTTGAAATACTGAAATAAAATGCTGACCAAATACTCAACGTGTGAACGTGGCCTTATCAGCAAAGCTAAAGCTTAGACTACAAGAATCTAATTACCAAGAATTCACCAGAGATAAGTCTAATTTTTTACTAATCACGTGTCCAGGGTAACAATGTTTTGAACTTTTGACTTTCAGACTCCATATCTCACCATCCACTACTGCTTCGAATTATATCTCACCATCCACTACTGCTTCCAACGTGAGACTACCATCATTTTATAGACAATCATCTTGGATATCTCATACATAAATTTGACTTGCAACTATTTTGCATATGATTAGTTATGCAGATTCTTGTTATGTCACTGCATTGTTACTGTTTTGCTACCAAAAAAAAACTAAATGTAAATTTGTATTATTTTGTTAGTATTTTGTAAAGCCACATTTGGCCTTCAACACTATCTGAATCCTTCTGGACATGTCCTCGATCAGATTCACGCTTATCTCCACCGAAATCTCACGCCAGTTCTTTTCTACACTTTCCCAAAGTACAGTACAGACCCAAAGTTTGGACACACCTTCTCATTTAAAGATTTTTCTGTATTTTCATGACTATGAAAATTGTACATTCACACTGAAGGCATCAAAACTATGAATTAACACATGTGGAATTATATACTTAACAAAAAAGTGTGAAACAACTGAAATTATGTCTTATATTCTAGGTTCTTCAAAGTAGCCATCTTTTGCTTTGATGACTGCTTTGCACACTCTTGGCATTCTCTTGATGAGCTTCAAGAGGTGTCCAAACTTTTGGTCTGTACTGTAGTTAGAATGAAGTAAAGGTTCTAGATTGGCCCTCACAGTCCTCCTAATCTCAACTCTATTGAACACTTGTGGGTAGAGTTGAAGAAAAAGCTGTATACATGTCCAAGTGAGTCAATATGATGTTTACCTGAATAAAGAATATTGCATGTCCGTTGGGCTGGAAAATTCTTCCTGCCCCTGAATTCCTCCCGCCACATAAGAAAACACCAGTATTACAAGTGTCACAGGTAGATGAAAGCCGTGTTACAGAATTTGCATTAGGGCTCAGGAGTTTCCAGTTATGACTCTGGATAAAACTATGTTTTTACACAGATAACTAATAAGTGTTGCTTCCTTGTCAGAATTTTACCTCTCCCTACAAGGACAAATTCTTCACTTCTGTACATTTATCTAATTCTCCCTTTATGTACTTGATTGATTACAAGCATTTTTGTACACAGTGCCAGGAATGAGTTGTGAAACCACCGGGAAGAGACGCCAAGCTACATTCCCACCCCAGTAATATCAGCACTAACAGTTACTCATTAAATCTATGTGGTCTCCAAGATTTCTCACTGTGCGTTCTCACATTAACAATAGGTTATCAAAGACTTTTAGTACAAACTGTATCTTGTCTGCACTGACCATGAATAGTACGCTGATGAGTTCTCCTGATCTCAGTACCAAGATATGCATGACTAAGTCTACCAAGTAAGAAGATGCCAGTATGACATATAGCTCATGGGAGGTAGGACGGTCGGTTAGAGATTGTGTATTGAGTTTCGGTATGAAGCAAAGAAAAACCCTTAAGGGCGATGAACAGCTTTGATATCGAAAACATATTTTCACATATGTCAGTGGTTATGTTTAATAAAATTGCACAAAGGTTTAGCCTGCAATTTTGATTTCTTAATTCATTTTCAGACCCCCTTATACAGCATGCAGCTTGCCACCTGTTTCAAGTTTTAGACTCTTCTCTTGTGAGAGTGTCTCTCCCAGTAATATTGGCTGGATGCGAGGTCTGCCTGTGTCTCCCAGTAATATAGGCTGGATGTGAGGCTTGTGTGTCTCTCCCAGTAATATAGGTTATATGTGAGGTCTGTGTGTCTCTCCCAGTAATATAGGCTGGATGTGAGGTCTGTGTGTCTCTCCCAGTAATATAGGCTGGATGTGAGGTCTGTGTGCCTCTCCCAGTAATATAGGCTGGATGTGAGGTCTGTGTGTCTCTCCCAGTAATATAGGTTATATGTGAGGTCTGTGTGTCTCTCCCAGTAATATAGGCTGGATGTGAGGTCTGTGTGTCTCTCCCAGTAATATAGGCTGGATGTGAGGTCTGTGTCTCTGCCAGTAATATAGGTTATATGTGAGGTCTGTGTATTTCTCTCCCAGTAATATAGGCTGGATGAGAGGTCTGTGTGTCTCTCCCAGTAATATAGGCTGACTGTGAAGCCTGTGTATGTCTCTCCCTGTAATATTGACTGGATATGAGGCCTGTGTGTCTCTCCCAGTAATATATGCTGGGTGTGAGTTCTGTGTGTATCCACAGTGCTGGTGTCTTCATTTGGTTTCATGTATTATAACAGGCCCTGTGTGACAGCTGTGGGTGTAGACCCACTGTGCCATGGGCTGGGATTAACCTAAAAGAGCTTGTGTGACTACCAGGCCTTGACTAATGCCTCTGATGGTGCGGATAGGCTTGGGCCATTAGGGTAGTCACCAGGTGCCACTCTAGAGCAGAGAACGGACCTGAAGCTGCTGACCAGTGGGTCAGAAGCAAAAATACAAAGCACAGTGGGCGAAGACAGAGATATATGTGGTCAGACAGCCCGAGTTCGGAGCAAGCAGCACAGGTTCAAAACACGAAACCAAAGTCAGGAGCAGAGAGATCAGACTAGACAAGTAAACTAGCTGGGTCAGTAACAGGAGAGTCTAAACCAGGGGTTAGGAACCTTCTTCCTGCCAAGGGCCATTTGGCTATTCAAGCCATACTATGCACTGGTGACAAGACATAATCTTTCATTGCACATGCCTCAGCATGCAGTAGTGAATGCTGCATGTGTGTACTCACAGAGCAAGAAGAAATTAAAAGATTGGTGGCCATAAAAGAAAGCTGCCAGCCCAAGCACTGTGGTCCCAAGGAATCTGCACGGGGGCTGGAGAAAACGTCATTGCGGGCTGTAGACAGCCCTCGGGCCTGAGGTTCCCCACCGCAGCTGAAGTTCGACCCTAGTTCCCTGCCAAGGTATATTATTGTTTAGACTCTAAACAATAATATACTGTCATGGTCTGCTGAGTTTCTGGGATTAGGTGGTTTTAGGGTTAACTTGGATGGCCTCACTCTGGGATTTTGGGAGGCTTTTTATAGCCTCATTGTGGAGCCATCCTCTGTCGCTTATACTCTGACTCTTGGCTGAGTGTGTGTGACCCTGTTGTGCCTGTATTTTGTGCCTGTGATTTGTGCCTGTGCTAATTTATGCTTGTCTGGTTCTGATCTGGTTCTGTCCCCGTTTTGGAGTTCTGTCTGTCCCTTTTGTACTGCGCTGCTATCTCTGTGTATGACTACTTGCTTACGTTCTGACTATTCTCTGCTTGTCCCTTCTGTACCGCGCCGCCCTCTCTGTGTCTGACCACGGTTTGTACGACTTGAGTTTTCTTTTCCTCTATTTCAGGGTGCCTGTAAAATCCTGCACTTATCTTCAGTAGCAGGACGCTAAGCCCCGCCCCCTGTGGTCACATGATCGCAGGTCCTTCTGTTTCCTTCTACCTTTAGCTCTCTGCGCAGGTCCTATCTGCCTGAGCTTTCCCTGTGCCATCTGATCCCGGGATCTCCCACAGTGTGAGTGAGTCACCCTGCTCAGCCGTGGCAGCACACCGGTGCTGACAGGGTTCTGATATATACCTTGACAAGGAACTAGTGACAAACTGCAGATAAGAATTAAGCTCAGGCAAGGGTGGAGGGAAGAGCTGCCTAATACATCCACTGATGGCAGGGAATAGGCCAGGAAAGCAAAACTCTGCAGCACACAGTGGTTTTAAATTCCTGCAGAGTCTGGCCCACCTTCCAGCAAGGGGAGGATGTAGCCGTGATGGAAGTGTTGCATGAGGCAGCTCAGCGAAATGGTCTGACACTGGGAGGAGCAGAGCTGTGCACGCAGAGTGGGATGGCACTTCCAAACTCTGTGAGTCACCAGCATGACATCCTTTACTGTATCTATGAGGTTTTTTATCTCTGTACCACAATATGTATGATAGATGGGATGACAGTTATAGATTTTGTATGGGGCTTGTATATGAAATCAAAGAAAACTTTTTAAAGAGGACCTTTTACCCAATTTTTCACCTTGAACTGGACATATCATATATTGCTGGATGCAGAGCAGAATAAAAACTTTACCTCTCCATTGAGGGGATATTGGAAACCAAATACTTGGTACCCAATGAGTTAACCTTAGGTAAGTCCAAGTGGGTGTTATCATTTATTTTTCACTGAGGCATCTAATTCATTTCCCAGTATGATGCTGACCAATCATATGCAGGCAGCAATATAAAAGTGCAAAAGGACCTCTGATAACGTCATCAGGGTCACATGACCAGAGTCCAAAGGTCCTGCCAGCCAGAATGTGGAGTCTAAATAAGCACTGAAAGTACGTTATACAACAAAGAACTGTGGAGCTGTTCACACCAGCTAATATTTACAGACCTTCTGTGTTGTGTAATATCTGATCCTGTTGACATCACCAGAAATCCTAGGCTGCAGCCTGCTTATGTTTGGATAGCCACATACTGGGAGAAGAAGTATACACTCCCAATGAAAACTATATGATAACAAAAACTTGGACTTAACTAAAGTTGACTCATTAGGTGCCAAATACTTTGATTGCTAATATCTCCGCAACAAAGAGGAAAAAATAAAAAGTAAACGTATTATTCTGCTCTGAAGCCACTTTTACATCTCGTGTCCAGTTCAACATGAAAATTTTCATGACAGGTCCACTTTAAAGCCAATGAACACCTTTGACATGGGAAAAAGGAATTTTACATATATCAGTGGTTCATCTAATAAAATTGCACTAAATTTCAGTCTGCAATCTTCCTTCCTACATTCATTCATAGACCCCCTGATCCAAGGTTTAGGTTTTTCACTTTTGAGAGTGTCCCTCCCAGTAATATAGGCTGGATGTGAGGTCTTTGTTTCTCGCACAGTAATACAGGTTGGGTACAAATTCTGTGTATATCCATAGTGCTGCTGTCTTCATTTGCATTCATGCATCAGCACAGATCCAGAACTGCATTAATTTCCTCTCCATGTGCTTTCCTCCCTTTTTAAAGTCTGTTTCCTCTGCTGTCAATAACATTTTAGATACTTTCCCCCTCTCCACTGAAGATCTGTGTGCAACCCCCTCTTACATACACTGCTTATGCAGGATGGAAATGTGTGTTTCCAATATGGCTATCCCCAGGAAAATTTAAAGAAAAAATACCGGTAGCATCAAAAATTAAAAATAAATCCAGTAAAAACACATTTTTATGCAGTAGTACAAACCCCTCTCAGACGTGGCATATTACACTGTCTATACGGGAAATAATTGGATGTCTCCAATATGACCACTACTAGGAAATGAAAAAGAAAAGCTACTAAAAAAGAGTAAGAAGTTTTTTTTTCACTCATTGATACATAGAATAAAAAAGGAACAAAACCTAAAACTTAAAAAATAATTTTTTAATACTGTATCAAATTGGTCCCTATAATCGGCATCATCCTGATGATACTTCAAGGACCTGCAGCCTGGCAAAATGAAGAACTTCAATGATGGGTGATAGAAAGAAGCCACAACTGGTTGAGTAGAAGATTATCCATCTATGATTTATACCATTTTGTGACTTATTGGAAGGTTTAATTAATTTCCCTTCTCTATAAAAGTTCACTAATGCCAAGCCATCTGGAGACCTTTGCTTTCTTACGGCAACGATAGTCTCTGCTCCCTAGGCGCCACCGTTTATAGCTTAAATATGACTTACATGTGCACGCGGTATTAGAAATAGGAAACAGCAGCTTTGAGTTTTGTGTATTAATGTCTGCTTTCATCACCCAGTTACCCTTAAGCATCTCCTTTCCCATTGTAATTTAGGCTCAATGCAAAGCATTAGTCCCATTAATAAAAACTAATGGTTCCACTTAAAAAAAAAAAAAAAAAGAGGTCAACTTAGACACGGAGTATAGTGCTCCTTTTCAGGAAAACATTAATATTTCCTGAGATCTTTCAAAGCGGCTGCGGAGGAAAACATTCTCTTTAATTTTACAGTTTACTTACGTAATATGCGACCATCAATGCCCATCCTTGATAATAACACGGCAGGAAGTTTAAATGCAGATCTGACCAAATTTATAATCAGCGTGACCTCAGTGAATCGCTATTAGGCTATGTTCACACGTTCCTGATTTCCATCCTTTTTTTCAGGACTAAAAACCGCAGCTCTTTGCAGAAAACACAGGTCCTTTTTTTGGTGCTTTTTTGTTGCGTTTTTTGATGCTTTTTTATGCGTTTTTTATGCAGTTTTCTATGCAGAGTCTGTGTGTTTTCTAGGAAGTTTTTTAGGGTTAAAATGGCTGAAAATACCCTAACCCTACCCCTAACCCTACCCCTAACCCTACCCCTAACCCTACCCCTAACCCTACCCCTACCCCTAACCCTACCCCTACCCCTAACCCTAACCCTACCCCTAACCCTACCCCTAACCCTACCCCTAACCCTACCCCTAACCCTATTCTAACCTTAGTGGAAAAAAAATTCTTAATTTTTTTATTGTCCCTACCTATGGGGGTGACAAAGAGGGGGGGGGTGTCATTTACTATTTTTTTTATTTTGATCACTGAGATAGGTTATATCTCAGTGATCAAAATGCACTTTGGAACGAATCTGCCGGATGCAAGATGGCGGCGCCCAGGGAGAAGACGGCCGGACGGACACCGGGAGTCCCGGTAAGTATAAGGGGGGGAGATTAGGGCATGGGGGGGGCATCGGAGCACGGGGGGGGCATCGGAGCACGGGGGGGGCATCGGAGCATGGGGGGTGGGATCGGGGCAGCCACACTCCGCCAACGCACTTCCGCCCGCTTCCCCGCACTTCCTGCTGCAGCGGTTCGGCACCACAAACCGCAATAAAACCCGCAGATATATTTTTGATCTGTGGGTTTTACTGCGGGTTTGACCTCACAATGGAGGTCTATGGGTGCAGAACCGCTGCGGCTCCGAAAAAAGAAGTGACATGGTACTTCTTTTTTCCCGCAGCTATTCAGCGCGGCTTTTTTTCTGAATTTCAGGATCGTGTGCACAGTGGTTCCTGTTTTCCATAGGGTACATTGTACTGTACCCTGCATGGAAAACAGCTGCGGAACCGCAGCGGCAAAAACGCTGCGGTTCCGCAGAAAAAAAACGCACTGTGTGAACATGGCCTTATTGTTTGACCTTTAGATAAAAGCAAATGTAGCAAGATTCAATAAATTTGGTTGATCAAAGCCACTGCGATTTTAACATTTTTGGAAAACAACAATAAAAGAAAAAAAAAACAAAGTTAAAAAATTACTCCAAGTTCCTTTTTAAAAAAAAAAAAAAAAAAAGAAAGAAAAAATTGACTTTTTGCAGCATTTATGATTTATTTCTCACTCATTTTAAAAGTGTTGCTCGGAATTAAGAAAAAAAAAAGGCCTGTTTTGTGTTTTCTAGAAAGAGCACCAGTCTTGTAACCAAACACCTTTAAGTTGATTTACATCTCATCTTGACTGATACATCAAATGTTAAGCCTATGTGCAAAAATATCCCAAAAAACTTAAATTTGATTTTGTTCATTTGATTAAACGATTGTATGCACAATAAAGATAACAATATACTTAAAAGTGAAATTTTTAAAATTTGACTTTAAATATAAATCATTTTTTAAAATGTTATTTTTAAAAAAAAAAATTTATGTGGCCATTCAAAAAAATCTTGACAATCTCTTTTACAGTCCACGAGAGCAGTGGCTAACCTTCCCGATTGATAAATCTTTAGTATTATTTTTGTAAAAAAAATTGCTATTAAAGTGAACCTGCCAGGTTTAGTAATGATTTTAAACTGCACTCTTGAACTTTGCCGACTTCCTCACTTGTCACGGGGCGATTAATCATAGGAAGAGCCTTGGATCCCATAAGGTAGTAGACGTTTCTCAGGACTCTCGTCCAGTAGTCACAAATTTTTGACATTGTCAAAAGACTGATTCTTGCGACATTTAGGCCAAGTTCACACTAGGCATTTTTGCTGCTTATCTTTTTTGACTTTTTTTTATGCTAATTTTCAGCTGCGTATTACAGTACCCGCAAAGCCTATGAGATTTCAGAAAACTCATGCACACGCATTGTTTTTTTGTCACCAGTATTTTCTACTTTGCATGTTTTTTTGGACATAGAGCATGTCACTTCTTTCGGCATTTTTTCACCTACTAACTTGGATGGGTGGTGAAAAAATGCTGTAAAAACACACAAAAAACGCAGATATCATTTTTCGCTGCGTCATGCCAAACCTGATTCTATGGAATAGGACTTTTTTTTCAACACTAAACTTCATCAGCATGCAAAAGAGGCAACTCTAGAATGAAAAAACCACTGCACAAAAACCATATTAAAAAAAAACATGGAAAACATGCAGCTTCTATCCTGCCAAGAGATCAGGTTTTGCTGCATAAAAAAAAATAATAAAACACTGAAAAAACACCTTGTGTGAACTTACCCTTATACAATCAGGTGAAGGAGAAATACCAGCAGCGCTGTCCGGAGTCAAAACAGATTTGGTCCAACATTTTGACCAAGAACGGTCTTTGTCAAAAACATCTGTGGGTAGCAAGAGTAGAGAACTAGGAAATTACCGGCTCTTGCTACACACAGATTTACTTGACAAAGACCGTTCTTGTTCGAAACATTGGACCAAATCTGTTTTGACTCCTTGCCAGTTCTAAATAAATAACACTGCAGGAAGACTTACAGTTCCATTTCATTTTTGTGGGCTGAGATTTCTACAAACAGATCATCCTCCCGTGTAAAAGACCTCCAGAACGTAATCACTGGGTACCTTCTACAGGACACTGATCATGGAGCACAGTAAGAGGCCAACTGGTTATGGCCTGCAGCGATCTAAGTCAGATATCTTTATTTCAAAGGAAAGTAGACAGGAATAGCTTTCTCTTACTGTTTCTTTTGATCTTGATTGCAATTTACTTGCGGAATTGTCACGACTTTCTAACATTATCCTGGGTGCACCTTATTGCGATTGCCAATATTACACCGTCTAGACTCTAACCTTGCGACTGATCATAATTAAACCAACACAAGAGTCTTTGAAGAGCGGGAATAACTGTATCAAGTTTTGTGGAGGAGCCCAAGGCGTCTATACATTACAACATACGTTCGTGTTATATACACAAGCACATATGAGATTGTATTGCATACCGGTCTCCTCGGAATGGGAGATTTCATTCCATTCAAATCACTGACTTATCTACTGTCAGCTCACATTATAATAATGTCATCAGATGAGAAAGGGAGAAATAGATCCATGGCGTCTAAGACTTCAGTGCCCCTGGGGTTCTCCAGACCTGTCTTCTCACTAGCATAATATCCTCATGAGTGGTGTCCTCATCCACTCCGTTCCCTGTGGAAATAAATATTCCTTCTATTAGAGGTATCTAGATTAACCCTTCTATGAATGATGATTTTTGGACCTTCGTGTCCAAATTAAAAAAAGTCACCTTTTCTAATGTATCGGTGATTTTTTTAAAAAATATATTTTTATTTATCTATTGATTTAATTTTTTAATCTACGCCTTTTTTTTATTATAAGAGGATGTTTATTTAAAATGGGGGAAAACATCAATTAATTTTGTCAAATCAATAGGGAACCCATTTATCGGACTCCCAGAGATCCAGAAGTTATCCCCTATCTCTTGGAAACTTTGAAATTTGGCCATAACCCTTTAACGAGCCTTTGTTAAAAAAAATTACACTGTAAGGCTATGGTCACATGACAATATTCTCTCTCATCCAAGAGAATCGTGAAGATTAGAGCTTGATCAGAGTGTGAACCCATTTTCTCGGATGAGGGAAAGATGGAAAAGAAACATGTCTTCATCTTCTCCACTCGGTCGGATGTCACCTGATTGCACTCCGATGTTTCCCATGCGCTCATATACCGGTACTCGCATAGCCGGGTGTGATCCAAATATCAGATCACACTCGTGCATGCTGCGATTTTTATCTTGGACCGGCTTGATAGATGCGTCCTCTACACAATTATTATTATTATTATTATTATTTATTGTTATAGCGCCATTTATTCCATGGCGCTTTACATGTGAGGAGGGGTATACATAGTAAAAAAGTACAATAATCTTAAACAATACAAGTCATAACTGGTACAGGAGGAGAAAGGACCCTGCCCGTGAAGGCTCACAATCTACAAGGGATGGGCGAGGATACAGTAGGTGAGGGTAGAGCTGGTCGTGCAGCGGTTTGGTCGATCGGTGGTTACTGCAGGCTGTAGGCTTGTCAGAAGAGGTGGGTCTTCAGGTTCTTTTTGAAGGTTTCGATGGTAGGCGAGAGTCTGATGTGTTGTGGTAGAGGGTTCCAGAGTAGGGGTGATACGCGAGAGAAATCTTGTTTCCGATTGTGGAAAGAGAAGATACGAGGGGAGTAGAGAAGGAGATCTTTTGAGGATCGGAGGTTGCATGAAGGTAAGTAGCGGGAGATGAGGTCACAGATGTATGGAGGAGACAGGTTGTGGATGGCTTTGTACGTCATGGTTAGGGTTTTGTACTGGAGTTTCTGGGCAATGTGGAGCCAGTGAAGGGATTGACAGAGGGGAGAAGCGGGGGAATAGCGGGGGGACAGGTGGATTAGTCAGGCAGCAGAGTTTAGAATAGATTGGAGGGGTGCGAGAGTGTTAGAGGGGAGGCCACAGAGTAGAAGGTTATAGTAGTCAAGGCGAGAGATGATGACGGCATGGACTAGGGTTTTTGCAGATTCTTGGTTGAGGAATGAACGGATTTGTGAAATATTTTTGAGGTGAAGTTGACAGGAAGTGGAAAGGGCTTGGATATGTGGTGAGATCAGCGTCAAGGATTACCCCGAGGCAGCGAGCTTGTGGGACTGGGGAGAGTGGGCAGCCATTTAACATTGTTGGCGTTAACCGATAATTGTCACATTGTGTAAGGACAATTCACACTGATACGAACGGTATGAGCCATTTATCAACATTAGCAGCAGTAAAGCTATATTCACTAAGAGGGTTTTTATGGACTTTTTTATTAGCTATCAGCAGATCTGCTTCAAAATTACAGTGCCTACAAGTAGTATTCAACCACCTGCAGATTTAGCAGGTTTACACATTTGGAATTAACTTGGTATTGTGACATTTGGACTGTAGATCAGCCTGGAAGTGTGAAATGCACTGCAGCAAAAAAGAATGTTATTTCTTTGTTTATTTTTTTTTTTAAATTGTGAAAAGTCTTTTCAGAGGGTCATTTATTATTCAACCCCTGAACCCACCAGCATTCTGTTTGGTTCCCCTAAAGTATTAAGAAGTAGTTCAGGCACAAAGAACAATGAGCTTCACATGTTTGGATTAATTATCTCTTTTTCCAGCCTTTTCTGACTATTTAAGACCCTCCCCAAACTTGTGAACAGCACTCATACATGGTCAACATGGGAAAGACAAAGGAGCATTCCAAGGCCATCAGAGACAAGATCGTGGAGGGTCACAAGGCTGGCAAGGGGTACAAAACCCTTTCCAAGGAGTTGGGCCTACCTGTCTCCACTGTTGGGAGCATCATCCGGAAGTGGAAGGCTTATGGAACTACTGTTAGCCTTCCACGGCCTGGACAGCCTTTGAAAGTTTCCTCCCGTGCCGAAGCCAGGCTTGTCCGAAGAGTCAAGACTAACCCAAGGACAACAAGGAAGGAGCTCCGGGAAGATCTCATGGCAGTGGGGACATTGGTTTCAGTCAATACCATAAGTAACGTACTCCACCGCAATGGTCTCTGTTCCAGACGAGCCCGTAAGGTACCTTTACTTTCAAAGCGTCATGTCAAGGCTCGTCTACAGTTTGCTCATGATCACTTGGAGGACTCTGAGACTGACTGGTTCAAGGTTCTCTGGTCTGATGAGACCAAGATCGAGATCTTTGGTGCCAACCACACACGTGACGTTTGGAGACTGGATGGCACTGCATACGAGCCCAAGAATACCATCCCTACAGTCAAGCATGGTGGTGGCAGCATCATGCTGTGGGGCTGTTTCTCAGCCAAGGGGCCTGGCCATCTAGTCCGCATCCATGGGAAGATGGATAGCACGGCCTACCTGGAGATTTTGGCCAAGAACCTCCGCTCCTCCATCAAGGATCTTAACCCCTTCCCGACCCATGACGCCACGTAGGCGTCATGAAAGTCGGTGCCAATCCGACCCATGACGCCTATGTGGCGTCATGGAAAGATCGCGTCCCTGCAGATCGGGTGAAAGGGTTAACTCCCATTTCACCCGATCTGCAGGGACAGGGGGAGTGGTAGTTTAGCCCCTGTGGGGTGGCTTCACCCCCTCGTGGCTACGATCGCTCTGATTGGCTGTTGAAAGTGAAACTGCCAATCAGAGCGATTTGTAATATTTCACCTATTATAACTGGTGAAATATTACAATCCAGCCATGGCCGATGCTGCAATATCATCGGCCATGGCTGGAAATACTAATGTGCCCCCACCCCACCCCACCGATCGCCCCCCCAGCCCCCCGATCTGGCCGCTACACTGCTCCGGCTCCCCTCCGTCCTGTGCTCCGCTCCCCCCCGTGCTCTTGTCCGCTCCCCCCGTGCTCCAATCACCCCCCCGTGCTCCAATCACCCCCCCTGCACTCCGATCCACCCCCCCTGGTGCTCCGTTCCACCCCCCCGTGCTCCATTCCAGCCCCCCCGTGCTCCGTTCCACGCCCCCCGTGCTCCGCTCCACCCCTCCCGCGCTCCGATTCCCCCCCCCGTGCTCCGATCCCCCCCCGTGATCCCCCCCAACCCCATCATACTTACCGATCCAGCCGGGGTCCCGTCCGTCTTCTCCCTGGGCGCCGCCATCTTCCAAAATGGCGGGCGCATGCGCAGTGCGCCCGCCGAATCTGCCGGCCGGCAGATTCGTTCCAAAGTGCATTTTGATCACTGAGATAGATTATATCTCAGTGATCAAAATAAAAAAAATAATAAATGACCCCCCCCCCCTTTGTCACCCCCATAGGTAGGGACAATAAAAAAATAAAGAAATTTTTTTTTCCACTAATGTTAGAATAGGGTTAGGGTTAGGGTTAGGGTTAGGGGTAGGGTTAGGGTTAGGGGTAGGGTTAGGGGTAGGGTTAGGGGTAGGGGTAGGGTTAGGGGTAGGGTTAGGGGTAGGGTTAGGGTTAGGGCTAGGGTTAGGGTTTCGGTATGTGCACACGTATTCTGGTCCTCTGCGGATTTTTCCGCTGCGGATTTGATAAATCCGCAGTGCTAAACCGCTGCGGATTTATGGCGGATTTACCGCGTTTTTTTCTGCGCATTTCACTGCGGTTTTACAACTGCGATTTTCTATTGGAGCAGTTGTAAAACCGCTGCGGAATCCGCACAAAGAACTGACATGCTGCGGAATGTAAACCGCTGCGTTTCCGTGCAGTTTTTCCGCAGCATGTGTACAGCGATTTTTGTTTCCCGTAGGTTTACATTGAACTGTAAACTCATGGGAAACTGCTGCGGATCCGCAGCGTTTTCCGCAGCGTGTGCACATACCTTTAGAATTAGGCTATGTGCACACTGTGCGGATTTGGCTGCGGATTGGCCGCTGCGGATTCGCAGCAGTGTTCCATCAGGTTTACAGTACCATGTAAACATATGAAAAACCAAATCCGCTGTGCCCATGGTGCGGAAAATACCGCGCGGAAACGCTGCGTTGTATTTTCCGCAGCATGTCAATTCTTTGTGCGGATTCCGCAGCGTTTTACACCTGTTCCTCAATAGGAATCCGCAGGTGAAATCCGCACAAAAAACACTGGAAATCCACGGAAAATCCGCAGGTAAAACGCAGTGCCTTTTACCCGCGGATTTTTCAAAAATGGTGCGGAAATATCTCACACGAATCCGCAACGTGGGCACATAGCCTTAGGGTTAGGGTTGGAATTAGGGTTGTGGTTAGGGTTGTGATTAGGGTTATGGCTACAGTTGGGATTAGGGTTAGGGGTGTGGGGGGGTTAGTGTTGGAGTTAGAATTGAGGGGTTTCCACTGTTTAGGCACATCAGGGGTCTCCAAACGCAACATGGCGCCACCATTGATTCCAGCCAATCTCGTATTCAAAAAGTCAAATGGTGCTCCCTCACTTCCGAGCCCCGACGTGTGCCCAAACAGTGGTTTACCCCCACATATGGGGTACCAGCATACTCAGGACAAACTGCGCAACAATTACTGGGGTCCAATTTCTCCTGTTACCCTTGTGAATCTAAAAAAATGCTTGCTAAAACATAATTTTTGAGGAAAGAAAAATGATTTTTTATTTTCACGGCTCTGCGTTGTAAACGTCTGTGAAGCACTTGGGGGTTCAAAGTGCTCACCACATATCTAGATAAGTTCCTTGGGGGGTCTAGTTTCTAAAATGGGGTCACTTGTGGGGGTTTCTACTGTTTAGGCACACCAGGGGCTCTGCAAACGCAACGTGACACCCGCAGACCATTCCATCAAAGTCTGCATTTCAAAAGTCACTACTTCCCTTCTGAGCCCCGACGTGTGCCCAAACAGTGGTTTACCCCCACTCATGGGGTATCAGCGTACTCAGGAGAAACTGGACAACAACTTTTGGGGTCCAATTTCTCCTGTAACCCTTGGGAAAATAAAAAATTCTGGGCTAAATAATTATTTTTGAGGAAAGAAAACGTATTTATTATTTTCACGGCTCTGCATTATAAACTTCTATGAAGCACTTGGGGGTTCAAAGTGCTCACCACACATCTAGATAAGTTCCTTTCGGGGTCTAGTTTCCAAAATGGGGTCACTTGTGGGGGGTTTCTACTGTTTAGGCACATCAGGGGCTCTGCAAACGCAACGTGACGCCCACAGAGCATTCCATCAAAGTCTGCATTTCAAAACGTCACTACTTCAATTCCAAGCCCCGGCATGTGCCCAAACAGTAGTTTACCCCCACATATGGGGTATCACCGTACTCAGGAGAAACTGGACAACAAATATTGGGGTCAAATTTCTCCTGTTACCCTTGGGAAAATTAAAAAATTCTGGGCTAAATAATTATTTTTGAGGAAAGAAAATGCATTTATTATTTTCACGGCTCTGCATTATAAACTTCTATGAAGCGCTTGGGGGTTCAAAGTGCTCACCACACATCTAGATAAGTTCCTTTCGGGGTCTAGTTTCCAAAATGGGGTCACTTGTGGGGGGTTTCTACTGTTAAGCCACATCAGGGGCTCTGCCAACGTGACGCCCACAGAGCATTCCATCAAAGTCTGCATTTCAAAACGTCACTACTTCACTTCCGAGCCCCGGCATGTGCCCAAACAGTGATTTACCCCCACATATGGGGTATCAGCGTACTCAGGAGAAACTGGACAACAACTTTTGGGGTCAAATTTCTCCTGCTACCCTTGAGAAAATAAAAAATTGCAGGCTAAAAGATCATTTTTGAGAAAATAATTTTTTTTTTTTTTTCATGGCTCTGCGTTATAAACTTCTGTGAAGCACTTGGGGGTTCAAAGTCCTCACCACACATCTAGATTAGTTCCTTTGGGGGTCTAGTTTCCAAAATGGTGTCATTTCTGGGGAATCTCCAATGTTTAGGCACACAGGGGCTCTCCAAACGTGACATGGTGTCCGCTAGTGATTGGAGCTAATTTTCCATTTAAAAAGCCAAATGGCGTGCCATCCCTTCCGAGCCCTGCCGTGCGCCCAAACAGTGGTTTACCCCCACATATGGGGTATCAGCGTACTCAGGAGAAACTGGACAACAATATTTGGGGTCCAATTTCTCCTATTATCCTTGGCAAAATAGGAAATTCCAGGCTAAAAAAACATTTTTGAGGAAAGAAAAATTATTTTTTATTTTCATGGCTCTGCGTTATAAACTTCTGTGAAGCACCTGGGGGATTAAAGTGCTCAATATGCATCTAGATAAGTTCCTTGGGGGGTCTAGTTTCCAAAATGGGGTCACTTGTGGGGGAGCTCCAATGTTTAGGCACACAGGGGCTCTCCAAACGCGGCATGGTGTCCACTAACAATTGGAGCTAATTTTCCATTCAAAAAGTCAAATGGCGCGCCTTCCCTTCCGAGCCCTGCCGAGTGCCCAAACAGTGGTTTACCCCCACATATGAGGTATCGACGTACTCGGGAGAAATTGCCCAACAAATTTTATGATCCGTTTTATCCTACTGCCCATGTGAAAATGAAAAAATTGAGGCGAAAAGATTTTTTTTGTGAAAAAAAAGTACTTTTTCATTTTTACAGATCAATTTGTGAAGCACCTGAGGGTTTAAAGTGCTCACTAGGCATCTAAATAAGTTCCTTGGGGGGTGTAGTTTCCAAAATGGGGTCACTTGTGGGGGAGCGCCAATGTTTAGGCACACAGGAGCTATCCAAACGCGACATGGTGTCCGCTAACGATGGAAATAATTTTTCATTCAAAAAGTCAAATGGCGCTCCTTCCCTTCCGAGCCTTACCATGTGCCCAAACAGTGGTTTACCCCCACATGTGAGGTATTGGTGTACTCAGGAGAAATTGCCCAACATATTTTAGGATCCATTTTATCCTGTTGCCCATGTGAAAATGAAAAAATTGAGGCTAAAAGAATTTTTTTGTGAAAAAAAAGTACTTTTTCATTTTTACGGATCAATTTGTGAAGCACCTGGGGGTTCAAAGTGCTCACTATGCATCTAGATAAGTTCCTTGGGGCGTCTAGTTTCCAAAATGGGGTCACTTGTGGGGGAGCTCCAATTTTTAGGCACACGGGGGCTCTCCAAACGTGACATGGTGTCCGCTAAAGAGTGGAGCCAATTTTTGATTCAAAAAGTCAAATGGCGCTCCTTCCCTTCCAAGCCCTGCCGTGCGCCCAAACAGTGGTTTACCCCCACATATGAGGTATCAGCGTACTCAGGACAAATTGGACAACAACTTTCGTGGTTCAGTTTCTCCTTTTACCATTGGGAAAATAAAAAAATTGTTGCTAAAAGATAATTTTTGTGACTAAAAAGTTAAATGTTCATTTTTTCCTTCCATGTTGCTTCTGCTGCTGTGAAGCACCTGAAGGGTTAATAAACTTCTTGAATGTGGTTTTGAGTACCTTGAGGGGTGCAGTTTTTAGAATGGTGTCACTTTTGGGTATTTTCAGCCATATAGACCCCTCAAACTGACTTCAAATGTGAGGTGGTCCCTAAAAAAAATGGTTTTTTAAATTTCGTTGTAAAAATGACAAATCGCTGGTCAAATTTTAACCCTTATAACTTCCTAACAAAAAAAAAATTTGTTTCCAAAATTGTGCTGATGTAAAGTAAACATGTGGGAAATGTTATTTATTAACTATTTTGTGTCACATATCTCTCTGGTTTAACAGAATAAAAATTCAAAATGTGAAAATTGCGAAATTTTCAAAATTTTCGCCAAATTTCCGTTTTTATCACAAATAAACGCAGAATTTATTGACCTAAATTTACCACTAACATGAAGCCCAATATGTCACGAAAAAACAATCTCAGAACCGCTAGGATCCGTTGAAGCGTTCCTGAGTTATTACCTCATAAAGGGACACTGGTCAGAATTGCAAAAAACGGCAAGGTCTTTAAGGTCAAAATAGGCTGGGTCATGAAGGGGTTAAAGGGAACCTGTCACCCCGAAAATCGTGGGTGAGGTAATCCCACCGGCATCAGGGGCTTATCTGCAGCATTCTGTAATGCTGTAGATAAGCCCCCAATGTTACCTGAAAAAGGAGAAAAAGACGTTAGATTATACTCACCCAGGGGCGGTCCCGCTGCTGGTCAGGTCGGATGGGCGTCTCCGGTCCGCTCCGGCGCCTCCTATCTTCTTTCCATGACGTCCTCTTCTGAGCTTCAGCCACGGCTCCGGCGCAGGCGTACTTTGCTCTGCCCTCTTGAGGGCAGAGGATAGTACTGCAGTGCGCAGGCGCCGGAAAGGTCAGAGGCCCGGCGCCTGCGCACTGCAGTACTATCCTCTGCCCTCAACAGGGCAGAGCAAAGTACGCCTGCGCCGGAGCCGTGGCTGAAGATCAGAAGAGGACGTCATGGAAAGAAGATAGGAGGCGCCGCAGCGGACCGGAGACGCCCATCCGACCTGACCAGCAGCGGGACCGCCCCTGGGTGAGTATAATCTAACATCTTTTTCTCCTTTTTCAGGTAACATCGGGGGCTTATCTACAGCATTACAGAATGCTGCAGATAAGCCCCTGATGCCGGTGGGATTACCTCACCCGCGATTTTCGGGGTGACAGGTTCCCTTTAAGATGGGTCGTCATTTCATCTTCCAACAAGACAACGACCCAAAGCACACAGCCAAGAAAGCCAAGGCCTGGTTCAAGAGGCAAAAAATCAAGGTGTTGCAGTGGCCTAGTCAGTCTCCTGACCTTAACCCAATTGAAAACTTGTGGAAGGAGCTCAAGATTAAAGTCCACATGAGACACCCAAAGAACCTAGATAACTTGGAGAAGATCTGCATGGAGGAGTGGGCCAAGATAACTCCAGAGACCTGTGCCGGCCTGATCAGGTCTTATAAAAGACGATTACTAGCTGTAATTGCAAACAAAGGTTATTCCACAAAATATTAAACCTAGGGGTTGAATAATAATTAACCCACACTTTTATGTTTAAAATTTATAAAAATTTAACTGAGCAACAAAACTTTTTGGTTTGTAAGATTTATGCATCTGTTAATAAATCCTGCTCCTGTTTGAAGTTTGAAGGCTCTAACTTATTTGCATCTTATTAAACCTGCTAAATCTGCAGGGGGTTGAATACTACTTGTAGGCACTGTATGCTTATAAAATCTGCTTAAGGCTGTGTGCCCACCATGAGTTTATGGTCAGTTTTTGACGCAGTATATTTTCTCTTCGCCAAAAACAAAGTCTAAGTAGATGGAATTTATAGAAATCTCCTGCCCACTGAGCTTTTTTTTTACTTTGCGTAAACTGACCTGCGATGCGTGTTTCAAATCCACTACATGTCAATTTCTCTTGCAGATACGCTGAGTTTTCTGTACAGATTTTCCCATAGACTTACATTAGATGCAGAAAATATGTGTTTCTAGTGTGTTGCGCACTGAAAACACATCAGAAACACATGTAATCTGCACATGACTGTGTCAATAAAGTTTTGTCAAAGGCAAATACCAGGAAGTATTAAAAGCAAAGCAGCTTTATTTAAAACATAACATACCAAAAAGAGACAAAAAAACACAGCATCAAAAATGTGTTTAAAAAATGCACTCAAAAACACAATGAAAACATGCAAGTAACCTATTTTACTTAATGGGTGAAGAAATGGTGCAGAAAATCTGCAACATCGTAATTCACCAAAAGCTCATCGTGGGAACGAAGTATAAGGCCTGATTCAGATGTGATTGTTTGGTGTTTTGTAAGCATGTTGCGAGATGCAGTAACACGAAAGAGGCAGAGCAAGGGTTAACAAATTTAACAGTTTTAATTTAACAAAGGGCTAACTCCTCGCAGGGAGATAAATGGTTAAATGCGAGTTAAACAGTTCAATCGCAAGCAATAAGCAAAGTTAATGGCCAATAAACAAGATAACTACAGTTCTTTAAATCACTTATCATGTCAGAGGTTTCCCAGTCCACAACTGAAGCTTTGGAGGCAGTGGCGCCAACAACGGCTGGCGAGGTGCTGTTCAAGTGGGGTTTTGCAAACAACGGTCCATCTTCTGGCGGTAGTGGGCAGTCATCGGTTTTATCCGCTGAGCCACTAGTCCATAATCAGGCACAGCTGAAGCAACTACTGCGGCTGGAGCTCCGGTGTCAAGAGGGGACGGCTGTGCTCTGGCTGGCAGTGGGGATCACAGCGCCAAGTCCTGCACGCTTCTCTGTGCAAGTGCTGTCTGATGAATTCCCTGATGCGCTGCGCTTTCCTCAGCTGCAATTACGCTGGGGGTCCTGGACAGTTCTGGTAGCAGCACATCTCAGCTCTGCGGTGAGCGATGTGGAGCGCACTGCTCACTTGGCTGCTCTCTGCGCGGTGGCAGGGAACTGCCTCTTGCTTCGCACGCTTTTGCTTTTATCTTGGCCCTTCCCCCTGGGTCAAGAGGTTCGTCCTGCACACTATTCTTTTCCCTGGCAACAGGGGAGACAACCTCAACAGTTCCAGACCCAACTCGATACTGGTACCCGCAGCCCGGTTTTCCTCCTTACACTCCCCCACTCCTTTAGCTCACCATTCCACGGGCGACAGTTCTTGCAGCAAGCGTTGACACTCCTCCATCTCCCGAATAATCCGTTACCAAATAAACTGTCTTGCTCATAATGGTTGGGGGGTATTCCAGCTGTTGTTTGTTCTGTGTGGCGTAAGCCTGGCTGGGTAGTTGAGTCAGGCTGAGCAGTTGGGGATGGGGACATGTCCAGTCTTGGTGGAACAGCCATTTCAGGAGCTTCAGGTTCTCAAACTTCCCTTGTATCAGTGGATGATAGGAGGTCAAGGTCAAAGGGCAAGGCAGGTTCTTCTATTTCAGCACAATCAAAGGTCACTGAGCTGGACACTTTGGGAACACTTAATTCCCCTTCTTCCCTTTCAGGATCTCGGGACAGGTACGGATGAAGCATGCTTCGGTAGACTACTCGGGTGGGACCTTCTTCTTCTCCCTCCAGCTGAACTTCATAGATGGGTTCATCAGTTCCAATTCGGTGCTTCACCAAGTACGGAGTTTGTTCCCATCGATGCTCTAACTTGCCTCGAGGTTGCTTGTCTCGGACCAATACTCTGTCCCCACCCTTGAGAGCTGTCCCTCACAGAGGTGTTCAAGTTCCCGAAATCTGGTCTGGACTAGCTGATGCAGAGTCTGCAAGCAATGGCGATGTTCACGGACCCAGGTGTACACCCCCGTCCATGGGTAGTCCTCTTCTGGGCCCAATTCCAGCTCGGTAATCTCTTGTTCTTTTCGGCCGAACAGCAGGGTGTATGGTGTGAATCGGGTCGCAGTGTGTACTTGGTTGTTGTACACCCAGACCAATTCAGCTACATATTCGGGTCATCGGACATTTTTGTCTTCCTCTAGGGTTCTCAGCATCTGAATTAACATTCCATAAAAACATTCACAGGCTCCATTCCCCTGTGGATGGTAAGGAGTGGTCCTAGACTTTTCAAACCGATACAGGCGGTGAAGGTCCTCCATCACTAAACCTTCAAAACAGGTGCCTTGATCAGAATGAATTCTTTTTGGGCAACCGTAGACCCAAATTAAGTCACAGTAGATGGCCTGCGCGGTTGACTCAGCTGTCTGGTCTCTAGTCGGGGTCACCACAGTGAACTTCGTAAAGTGGTTGGTCATTACCAAGCAACGTTCATATCCGACATGAGCGGGGCCCACAGTAAAGTAGTCGATCATTAACAGTTCAAAAGGCGTAGAGGTTACGATGGTCTGTGTAAGGGCCCTTTGCTCAGGAGGCTTGGCCAATTCCCAACTTCGGCATTGCTGACCAGCTTCCTCTACCTCAGTCTTCAAACGGGGATGATAGACCAACTTCTGCAGCCACAGGAACGTCTTCTCTGGACCGAAGTGGGCCCCTCTCTCATGGACCTCCATGGCCACCTCCCCAATCAAAATTTCTGGGAGTATTACTTGCCAAGTAATGCCGAACTCCTGTACCATCTGCACATTCCAATACAGCACACCATCTTCTAGCTGAAGTGTCTCCCACTGCCAGAGCATTTGCAGCGCACCTGAGGACAAGGCATCTCTCTCGCTTCGACTAGGGAGTTGCTTCAGAGACACCCACTGTCTCAACTGAGTGAGTTCCAGATCTTCCTACTGAAGCCGCACCCAATCATCACAAGGTCATCCCAGCATATGTTCCCCCGTCACTTCTCCAATTCGTTCATGTGTCGCCGCCAACAACCTGGCAGGATTCCGGAACCTAGGGATCTCCTCTGCCTCCAGCTCTTCATCTCGGTTGGGCCCAGACCGCTCATGAGTTACTCTGGATAGAGCATCATAGTAACATAGTAACATAGTAACATAGTTAGTAAGGCCGAAAAAAGACATTTGTCCATCCAGTTCAGCCTATATTCCATCATAATAAATCCCCAGATCTACGTCCTTCTACAGAACCTAATAATTGTATGATACAATATTGTTCTGCTCCAGGAAGACATCCAGGCCTCTCTTGAACCCCTCGACTGAGTTCGCCATCACCACCTTCTCAGGCAAGCAATTCCAGATTCTCACTGCCCTAACAGTAAAGAATCCTCTTCTATGTTGGTGGAAAAACCTTCTCTCCTCCAGACGCAAAGAATGCCCCCTTGTGCCCGTCACCTTCCTTGGTATAAACAGATCCTCAGCGAGATATTTGTATTGTCCCCTTATATACTTATACATGGTTATTAGATCGCCCCTCAGTCGTCTTTTTTCTAGACTAAATAATCCTAATTTCGCTAATCTATCTGGGTATTGTAGTTCTCCCATCCCCTTTATTAATTTTGTTGCCCTCCTTTGTACTCTCTCTAGTTCCATTATATCCTTCCTGAGCACCGGTGCCCAAAACTGGACACAGTACTCCATGTGCGGTCTAACTAGGGATTTGTACAGAGGCAGTATAATGCTCTCATCATGTGTATCCAGACCTCTTTTAATGCACCCCATGATCCTGTTTGCCTTGGCAGCTGCTGCCTGGCACTGGCTGCTCCAGGTAAGTTTATCATTAACTAGGATCCCCAAGTCCTTCTCCCTGTCAGATTTACCCAGTGGTTTCCCGTTCAGTGTGTAATGGTGATATTGATTCCCTCTTCCCATGTGTATAACCTTACATTTATCATTGTTAAACCTCATCTGCCACCTTTCAGCCCAAGTTTCCAACTTATCCAGATCCATCTGTAGCAGAATACTATCTTCTCTTGTATTAACTGCTTTACATAGTTTTGTATCATCTGCAAATATCGATATTTTACTGTGTAAACCTTCTACCAGATCATTAATGAATATGTTGAAGAGAACAGGTCCCAATACTGACCCCTGCGATACCCCACTGGTCACAGCGACCCAGTTAGAGACTATACCATTTATATCAGCATGCATATTCTCAGCTCCACTTCGATATGTGATCTTATATCAGCATTTCGCCATGCGGGCCACCCATCTTTGCTCCAAAGCCCCCAGTTTCGCATTTTCCAGGTGAACTAAGGGATTGTTGTCGGTGCGCATCAAGACTTCAGACCCTGACAGGTACTCGGCAAATTTCTTGGTCATGGCCCACATGAGCACCAGTAGCTCTAGTTTGAAAGAACTGTAATTATCGGGGTTCCACTCGTAGTCATGGAGGGATCAGCTGGCGTAAGCGATTACCCGATCTTTTCCATCCTGCATCTGTGACAATACAGCTCCTAGCCCACAAAATTCAACCAACAATACCATATGATGAAAAGCCCAAAACCATACCACTAAAGAAGTAAGGACCACATGTGAAAAATTTGACTCATCTGGACACATCAAACATACATAGAAAAATAGCTACCAAAGGGAGCAATGATGCACAAGTCCAATATATAAAAATAATATGCTTTTATTATACCAAAAAATTAAAAAATTGACACCAGTAAACCATGCTACTACATTTACAACACAATTATACAAATATGCCATTAACAGCAAGGGCCACAACATAACAGAGCACCTGGCTTCCCTGTCTAGGGCCATCACCACAATCCTCGCCTGCATAGCGGGTGTTACGGAACCACTCAGCACCCAGAATATGTTGTGCAGTTATATGTATGTATAAGGCCGGTTTCACACGTCAGTGGCTCCGGTACGTGAGGTGACAGTTTCCTCATGTACCAGAGACACTGACACACGTAGACACATAAAAATCAATGCATCTGTTCAGATGTCATTGATTTTTTGCGGACCGTGTCTCCGTGTGCCAAACACGGAGACATGTTTGTGGGAGCGCACGTATTACACGGACCCTTTAAAGTCAATGGGCTGTCCCCCCCACTGGTGCAGCAGCGATTCATATCTTCCCTGCAGCAGCGTTTGCTGCAGAGAAGATATGAATAAGTGTGTTTAAAATAAAAATCTATGTGCCCGCCCCCCCTCCCATCCCCTGTGCGCAAACCCCCCCTCCCATCCCCTGTGCGCAAACCCCCCCCCCCCGCTGTTCTGAAAATACTCACCCGGCTCGCTCCCTCGCCGGCGCTGCTTGCTCTCCTGGCCGCATCTTCTCCTGTATGCGGTCACGTGGCTATTGTAATGTATGTCTGGCCTGCTGCTTTTCTATTGGCCTGCCCTCTGTATCTGTGTGATATATTCTATGTCCTGTGAGTAAAGTTTTGGCAGACTGGAAATACGTGGAGAAGCAGTGATCTTTTATATGCGCCCATGTAACGAAGCAATTCCAGCTAGCGTCCTTCATTCAGACTCCAGACAAAGCAGAGTGGACCTCCTGAAACACGGGGTGGTACTGAAAGCTTGGTAGACCCCGCTACAGCCGGGGTCATGGGGTGCACCCTTGGCATGCCTTTAACCTGTTCAGACCAGTCCCATAACATTAAATTGCTCCCTGTGAACTTTGGGAGATTACTGAACATGGCCCCCAG
Source organism: Ranitomeya imitator (assembly GCF_032444005.1). Taxonomy (NCBI): domain Eukaryota; kingdom Metazoa; phylum Chordata; class Amphibia; order Anura; family Dendrobatidae; genus Ranitomeya; species Ranitomeya imitator. The sequence continues at coordinate 1,190,196,791 of NC_091282.1, forward strand.
TGGCAAACTGGCCCTTGGGGTACCCCCGACCGCTTGGTCTGCTGCCTCTGTGCTTGTGGACTCCATCCTGCCGACTGCGCTAAGTGTAAGCAGGTTGCGGGATGCAGTGACAGACAGGTGGCAGAGCAAGGGTTAACAAATTCAACAGATTTAATTAACAGGGAGGAGAAGGGTTAAACAGTAAGATGGTAAACAATGGGCAAGGTTAATGAGCAAGAAAACAAGGTAATGGCAGTTCTTTTCAATCATTTATGTGTCAAGGGTTTCTCAGTGCACAACTGAAGTTTTGCAGGCTGTGGCGCCAACATCGGCTGGCGCGATGCTGTTCCGGTGGGGTCCTAGAACCAACGGTCCGTCTTCTGGTGGCAGCGGGTGGTCACCAGTTTTACCCATTGAGCCACTAGTTCATGATTTGGTACAACTGAAGCTCCGGTGTCAAGTGGAGACGACTGTGCTCTGGCTGGCAGCAGGGATCGCAGCGCCAAGTCCGGCAGGTGAGCCTGGCTCCTCTGCACTAGCATGCCTGATGAATTGCCCGATGCGCTGCACTTCATTTGGCTATGATCACGCTGCGGTTCATAGGCAGTTTGGGTCGCAGCCTGTCTTGGAGTTGCGGCGCATGATGGGGAGTGTGCTGCTCACCCTGCTGCTCTCTGTGTGGTGGCAGAAAAATGAGCCTAACTTCATGCACTTTTACTTTTATCTTAACCCTCCCCCATGGGTCAAGAGGTTGGTCCTGCACACTATTCCTTCCCCTGGGCAACAGGGAAGACAGCCTCAACAGTTCCGGACCTGGATCAGTACAGGTACCCGCGGCTCAGTTCTCCCCCTTACCTGGGCACACAGTTCCAGCAAAGTGGAAGGGATTTGAAGAAATTTTCTGCCCACTGGGCTTTTTTTTGCTCAGCATAAACTGACCTGCGGTGTGTGTTCCAAATCCGCAACATGTCAATTTCTTCTGCAGTTACACTGATGTGGATTTTCCCCTTAGGTTATGTGCACACGTTGTGGATTTTGATGCAGATCCGCAGCATTTTTGGACACGTGAAATTGCACCAAATCCGCAGTGTAGTGTACTACCAATGTTATTCTATGTGAAATGAAGAATTGTGGTGCACATGCTGCGGAAAAATCCACACAGATTTGCAGCATTTTATTTTCCACAGCATGTCAATTCTTTTTGCGGATCTGCAGAGTTCCTGCACCCATTGACTTCCATTGCGTCAGGCACATCTGCAGCAAAACCACAGGTGTAAAAAAGATCTGCGGATTTGCTGCGGATGTGGGTGCGAGAAACACTGCAGATCGGGAGGAGGGAAGTGTGTGGGTGGAGTGTGGGCAGAGACTATGTGTGTGGGGGTCTGCATGTATGTGTGTGTCTCTGTGTGTCTCTGTGTGTGTGCATGTGTCCCTGTGTGTGTGCGGGTTTGAGTAAGCAGCCATTGTCTGATGGGACTACTGCTCCCATCCGGCTATGAATGCTCACAGTGACAGCTAGCCGATGATGGGAAAGTAGTCCCATCAGACAATGCATGTGTTGAGTAGTTAAAAAAAAACATACAGAACATAGGGCAGACATGCAGGACATACATTACAGACAGTACATACAACATATAATACACAGTACATACTGTACTCACCAATCACCTAGTCCCCAAAGCACTCGATCACCTGTAATAAAAATAGCATAATAAACCAACCAATACTTACCTTTCCGCTGTAGTCCAGTTAATAACATGTGTCCCACGATTATCTCCTGCGTAGAACAGTGACATTGGGCGATGTCAGTGCTCTACAGGGTGTCAGGATCCCTGCTATAGACTTATAGCAGAAGTCTGAATCAGGGTACTAAGACTGACTCACCTGGGAATAAAGGGGTTCGGGTAGCAGAAGCGGGCAAAGTGTCTGAGCAGTAGAGCCGAGCAAAGAGAAAGTCGGCTAGACGCTGCAACAGGACCGGTGGCATGTGACCGCGGTCCCGTGGTACGGAGGCGGAGTCTCCAGCAGGTCTGCAGCGTCAAGCAGGAGAGAGCGGCGATGATGGTGCCAGAACACCGCAAAGAGGATACGCGCACAGGGGTGGGCGAGAGCAAAGGGAGGTCAAACCAAAGCCGAGGTCAAAGTTACCAGACAGGACAGACAGTACCAAGGGGAAGCCATGAGAGAAACCAGGAGACCAGTCAATAGTCAGAACCAAGAGAGCAAGCAAAGTACACAATCAGCAGGCAGAATCAGCAGCAGGAAGACAGACCGGGACAAAACCAAACACTCTCACACATTACAGGCACAACGGGGTCGACCACCTCAGCCAAGGGCACGAGTATAACCGACAAGGTCGGAACCCACAGTGAGGCTATAAAAGGCCTCACTGATGCCAAAAGGAGGCTCCAAAATATTAACCCAAAAGGTACCACAACCATAAAATAAACAGAACCATGACATAGGGCCTCTGTGATGAACTGACAGGCAGTGGTAATCCTCCGCAATGTATCCCTCCGCCGCTGCCGGGAGAGATGTCACTCGAGTTCATTCTCTCACCAGCAGCGCTGTGTGTGAAAATTCCCACCTGCATTGCAGTAAAGTGAGCCTGAACTCAGGTAACCTCTTCAGCAATGCACTGCAGGAGCCATTATCTCCTGTCAGTGCATCGTGGGAGTCCCTGTAGAGCAGTGACATCACCCGATGTCACTGTTCTATAGGGGAGATCGTCGTGGGACACTTAATATTAATTGGACTGCGCCAGAACAGGGAGTATACTGTTGGTTTTATTATTTTTTATTTTTTGGGGGTGATCGATGGCTTCGGGGAATTAGGCGTGGTTGTAAATATGGTGAAATTAAGAATATTAAAATACTTTATTCTGGCTTTATTTAACTCTTTCACTACTAGAGGATTAGGTGATATTAGGTGATATTAACTCCCTATTACCCCATATGCCACTGCTACAGGGCAGTGGGAAGAGAGAGGCTAAGTGCCGGAAATGGCGTATCTTACAGATGCAACATTTCTGGGGCGGCTGGGGGCTGGTATTTGTAGCTGGGGGTTCCAATATCCATGGTCACTTTCTAGGCTATGAATATCAGCCCGCAACTGTCTGCATAGCCTTTCTGGCTATTAATTATAGGAGGACCCCACGTCATTTTGGGTGGATCCCTTATTTTAATAGCCAGTAAAGGCTAAATATACAGCTGTGGGCTGAGATTCATAGCCTGGGAAGATTCATGGGTATTACCCCATTCCCAGACTAGAAACATTGGCCCCCAGCCACTGGCTTTTCCTCTCTGGCGCAGAAAATTGAGCGGTGCCATGTGATCACTCAGCACAAGAAGAACAACTGGAAGCTGGCACCAACGAGATGCTGCCAGGGCATGCTGGAGGGTGAATAGGATGTTTGTCTTTTTTGTAATAGGAAGCATGCATACCAGGACAGGACGGGGGAGCCACACATACCAGGACAGCTCCGGGGGGTGGGGGGGGAGAGCCACGTATACCAGGACAGTGAGACAGTGACAGGGAGAACCACACATACCAGGACAATGACAGGGGGAGCCACGCACACCAGGACAGAGATGAGGGGACAGGCATATGTGGCTTATACTGGAGTCAATAAGTTAACCCAGTTTTCCATGGCAAAATTAAGTGCATCGGCTTATACTCGGGTCGGCTTATACTCGAGTATATACGGTATCTATTATCTATCTATGGGTATGTTTCCACGTTCAGGAAACGCTGCGTGTTTGACGCTGAATAGAGCCGCAGCGTCAAACAAGCAGTGTTCAGATGTTACAGCATAGTGGAGGGGATTTCATGAAATCCCGTCTCCACTATGCGGTAAAACACGCAGGCGGCAGACCCGCGTAAACGAACATGCGGCGCGTCTTTTCAGAACGCAGCATGTCTGTTTACAATGCGGCGACGCTCCGTTGCTGCGCCTTAAATTTACCATAGACTATCATTAGATGCGGTAAAACCGCATCTAATGATTAGTCACATGCGTAGAAACTGCGTAAATGCAGCTTACTACGCATGTCTGCCGGCTCACCTGTCCCACCGCCGGAAGTCCCTCGTCCACTGCAGTTCTCGCGATAACTTATCGTGAGAACTGCCGTGCACGTGACTGGGACTTATCTCCGGTCACTAGTCTGGTTCTCACAAACAGCTGATCAGCTGATTGTGAGAACACTGTAATGTAGGTGATCGCTGGAGAGTTATCTCCGGCGATCATCTACAGGCTCTGCTACATCTGGATGTCAGGCATCCAGATGTAGCAGAGCCGGACTCATCTAGACTGTGTGCACACACACAACAGACAACACACAACATACACCATACAACATACACCATACACCATGCAACATACACCATACAACATACACCATACAACATATGACATACAACATGCAACATACATGTGACATGTACCATGCGACATACAACATGTACCATGTGACATGCGACATACAACATGTACCATGTGACATGCGACATACAACATGCACCATGCGGCATGTGACATACAATATGCACCATGCGACATGCAACATGCGACATACAACATGTACCTGTGACATGCGACATACAACATGCATCATGCGACATGCTACATACAACATGAACCATGTGACATGCAACATGTGACATACAACATGCGACATGCAACATGCGACATACAACATGCGATATTCGACATACAACATGGAACATACACCATATAACACATACATACACTACATACATATAGACATATAGTACATATAACATAGAGTACATACTCACCATCACCTTGTCACCTTGATCCCCAAAGCCATTGTCACCTGTAACAAATATTAAAATAATAAACAAACACTATATTCCCTGAGTCCGCAGATATCCAATTAAAACGAGTGTCCCACGACGATCTCCCGTGGAGATCTGTTATGATTTGGTGGTTAGGACAAATAGTGAACCTGGTAGTTAGAGCACCAGAAAAGACCTGATAGCACATTAATACAGGACAAGCTCTGGGAAGTGGAACCTCTGCTGACCGCAATCCCTAATCCTATCACGCACACTAGAAATAGCCGTGGAGCGCTCCTATCATGACCTAGGCGCCTCGTCACAGCCTCAGAACTAGCCAGCTCACACAGAGAGTGCAGGGAAAAATACCTTCCACACCGACTAACGGAGCGGAGGCGCCCCTCTGCGTCCCAGAGCTTCCAGCAAGCAAGGCAAAATTCACATAAGCATGCTGGACAGAAAAAATAGCAAACAAGAAAAAAGCAAAGCAAAACTTACCTTCTGCTGGAGGAAACAGGTAACCAGGAAGATCCAGGAGCGAACTAGACCAATGCTACAACATTGACAGCTGGCATAGGACAAGGATCCAAGTGGAGTTAAATAGAGCAGCCCACTAACGAATTAGCGTAGTCACCTGTAGAAGGAAACTCAGAAACACCCACAGGCATCAGAGAAAGTCCATGAACAGAACCAGCCGAAGTACCACAGGAGGGAGCCCGAAAACAGAATTCACAACAGTACCCCCCCCCTTGAGGAGGGGTCACCGAACCCTCACGAGAGCCCCCAGGCCGACCAGGATGAGCCAAATGAAAGGCACGAACCAGATCGGCCGCATGAACATCAGAGGCAAAAACCCAGGAATTATCCTCCTGAGCATAACCCTTCCACTTGACCAAGTACTGGAGTTTCCGTCTCGAAATACGAGAATCCAAAATCTTCTCCACCACATACTCCAACTCCCCCTCAACCAACACCGGAGTAGGAGGGTCAACGGATGGAACCACAGGCGCCACATATCTCCGCAACAACGACCTATGGAACACATTATGGATGGCAAAAGAATCTGGAAGGGCCAAACGAAATGACACAGGATTGATAACCTCAGAAATTTTATACGGACCAATGAAACGAGGCTTAAACTTAGGAGAGGAAACCTTCATAGGAACATAACGAGACGACAACCAAACTAAATCCCCAACACAAAGTCGGGGACCCACACAGCGCCGGCGGTTAGCGAAACGTTGAGCCTTCTCCTGGGACAATGTCAAATTGTCCACCACATGAGTCCAAATCTGCTGCAACCTATTCACCACAGTATCTACACCAGGACAGTCAGAAGACTCAACCTGCCCTGAAGAGAAACAAGAATGGAAACCAGAATTGCAGAAAAACGGCGAAACCAAAGTAGTCAAGCTGGCCCGATTATTAAGGGCAAACTCAGCCAACGGCAAAAAGGACACCCAATCATCCGGATCAGCGGAAACAAAGCATCTCAGATATGTTTCCAACGTCTGATTAGTTCGTTCAGTTTGGCCAGGGATTCAAGCTTCAGGAGGATAATTTGCATATTCCAGGGGCCTTCTGGGAAAAGCGAAGAGTCTCCCTCAGCTAGAAGATCGTTGGGTACAGCCGGGACCAGCTGCTTGGAAAGCATCACCAAACCAGGGATTCAAGCTTCAGGAGGATAATTTGCATATTCCAGGGGCCTTCTGGGAAAAGCAAAGAGTCTCCCTCAGCTAGAAGATCGTTGGGTACAGCCGGGACCAGCTGCTTGGAAAGCATCACCAAACCGCGCGCCGAATTTTTGCCTGTAGGACATTATTGCAAGAAAGCTTGGCTGAGTAGATTACACAAGAAGGAAAACACACAGCAAGTCAGCAGGATCTAGGAGCAACATGGCAGATGTGACAACCTACATGGTGAGCTGCAGCATGTGCTACATGTTCACAGATCGACCAGAAGAAGAATCGAATTTCACCTGTCAGAAGTGTAGACTAGTGGCCCTTTTAGAAGAAAAGGTGCAGAGTCTGGAAGAAAGAATAGCAACTTTGAAACTCATCAAAGAGAATGAAGACTTCCTAGACAGAACAGAAGCATCTCTACTGGTCACAGAAGGTGAAAAAAGTGTCAGAGAACCTCCAAAAGCAGATGAGTGGAAGCATGTGACCAAAAGAAGCAAGAAGACAATGGAGAAATCACCAACCACACAACTGAAGAACCGATATCAAATCTTTGTAGAGGATGAAGATGGCACACCTAAGGATGAAGCAATACCAGCAAGCAAAAAAGAAAAGGGCACACAGCAACAAGTGACAGCAAAAAGTACAGCCAAGAAGCAACGAAGAGTGGTGGTGGTGGGAGACTCACTACTGAGAGGCACAGAAGCAGCCATCTGCAGACCGGACATAACTGCAAGAGAAGTATGCTGCCTTCCAGGTGCGATGATCAAGGATGTGACCGATAGGATACCAAAGCTCTTCAGCTCCAAGGACGTCCACCCATTTCTTCTGATACATGTTGGCACCAATGACACGGCAAGGAAGGACCTACCGACAATCTGCAAGGACTTTGAAGAGTTGGGGAAGAAAGTAAAGGAACTGGATGCACAGGTAGTTTTTTCTTCTATCCTTCCAGTAGACGGGCATGGCACCAGGAGATGGAACAGGATCCTTGATGCAAACAACTGGCTAAGACGATGGTGCAGACAACAAGGATTCAGATTCCTGGACCACGGTGTGAATTACTTGTACGATGGACTCCTCGCCAGAGACGGACTACACCTCAACAAACCTGGGAAACACACATTCGCCAGAAGACTCGCTACACTCATCAGGAGGGCGTTAAACTAGAAGAAGAGGGGACAGGAAGAAAAAAATTAGACTCGAACAAAGAAGACCCAGGAAAACATACTCAGAAGGGAGGTAAGAACATTTCTAAAACAATCCACAGCGAGGAGATTGGAACAAAACAAAATCCTCTAAACTGCATGCTCGCAAACGCCAGAAGCCTGACAAACAAGATGGAAGAACTAGAAGCAGAAATATCTACAGGTAACTTTGACATAGTGGGAATAACCGAGACATGGTTAGATGAAAGCTATGACTGGGCAGTTAACTTACAGGGTTACAGTCTGTTTAGAAAGGATCGTAAAAATCGTAGAGGAGGAGGGGTTTGTCTCTATGTAAAGTCTTGTCTAATGTCCACTTTAAGGGAGGATATTAGCGAAGGGAATGAGGATGTCGAGTCCATATGGGTCGAAATTCATGGAGGGAAAAATGGTAACAAAATTCTCGTTGGGGTCTGTTACAAACCCCCAAATATAACAGAAACCATGGAAAGTCTACTTCTAAAGCAGATAGATGAAGCTGCAACCCATAATGAGGTCCTGGTTATGGGGGACTTTAACTACCCGGATATTAACTGGGAAACAGAAACCTGTGAAACCCATAAAGGCAACAGGTTTCTGCTAATAACCAAGAAAAATTATCTTTCACAATTGGTGCAGAATCCAACCAGAGGAGCAGCACTTTTAGACCTAATACTATCTAATAGACCTGACAGAATAACAAATCTGCAGGTGGTCGGGCATCTAGGAAATAGCGACCACAATATTGTACAGTTTCACCTGTCTTTCACTAGGGGGACTTGTCAGGGAGTCACAAAAACACTGAACTTTAGGAAGGCAAAGTTTGACCAGCTTAGAGATGCCCTTAATCTGGGAGACTGGGACAATATCCTCAGAAATAAGAATACAGATCATAAATGGAAAATGTTTAAGAACATCCTAAATAGGCACTGTAAGCGGTTTATACCTTGTGGGAATAAAAGGACTAGAAATAGGAAAAACCCAATGTGGCTAAACAAAGAAGTAAGACAGGCAATTAACAGTAAAAAGAAAGCATTTGCACTACTAAAGCAGGATGGCACCATTGAAGCTCTAAAAAACTATAGGGAGAAAAATACTTTATCTAAAAAACTAATTAAAGCTGCCAAAAAGGAAACAGAGAAGCACATTGCTAAGGAGAGTAAAACTAATCCCAAACTGTTCTTCAACTATATCAATAGTAAAAGAATAAAAACTGAAAATGTAGGCCCCTTAAAAAATAGTGAGGAAAGAATGGTTGTAGATGACGAGGAAAAAGCTAACATATTAAACACCTTCTTCTCCACGGTATTCACGGTGGAAAATGAAATGCTAGATGAAATCCCAAGAAACAATGAAAACCCTATATTAAGGGTCACCAATCTAACTCAAGAAGAGGTGCGAAACCGGCTAAATAAGATTAAAATAGATTAATCTCCGGGTCCGGATGGCATACACCCACGAGTACTAAGAGAACTAAGTAATGTAATAGATAAACCATTATTTCTTATTTTTAGGGACTCTATAGCGAAGGGGTCTGTTCCGCAGGACTGGCGCATAGAAAATGTGGTGCCAATATTCAAAAAGGGCTCTAAAAGTGAACCTGGAAATTATAGGCCAGTAAGTCTAACCTCTATTGTTGGTAAAATATTTGAAGGGTTTCTGAGGGATGTTATTCTGGATTATCTCAATGAGAATAACTGTTTAACTCCATATCAGCATGGGTTTATGAGAAATCGCTCCTGTCAAACCAATCTAATCAGTTTTTATGAAGAGGTAAGCTATAGACTGGACCACGGTGAGTCATTGGACGTGGTATATCTCGATTTTTCCAAAGCGTTTGATACCGTGCCGCACAAGAGGTTGGTACACAAAATGAGAATGCTTGGTCTGGGGGAAAATGTGTGTAAATGGGTTAGTAACTGGCTTAGTGATAGAAAGCAGAGGGTGGTTATAAATGGTATAGTCTCTAACTGGGTCGCTGTGACCAGTGGGGTACCGCAGGGGTCAGTATTGGGACCTGTTCTCTTCAACATATTCATTAATGATCTGGTAGAAGGTTTACACAGTAAAATATCGATATTTGCAGATGATACAAAACTATGTAAAGCAGTTAATACAAGAGAAGATAGTATTCTGCTACAGATGGATCTGGATAAGTTGGAAACTTGGGCTGAAAGGTGGCAGATGAGGTTTAACAATGATAAATGTAAGGTTATACACATGGGAAGAAGGAATCAATATCACCATTACACACTGAACGGGAAAGCACTGGGTAAATCTGACAGGGAGAAGGACTTGGGGATCCTAGTTAATGATAAACTTACCTGGAGCAGCCAGTGCCAGGCAGCAGCTGCCAAGGCAAACAGGATCATGGGGTGCATTAAAAGAGGTCTGGATACACATGATGAGAGCATTATACTGCCTCTGTACAAATCCCTAGTTAGACCGCACATGGAGTACTGTGTCCAGTTTTGGGCACCAGTGCTCAGGAAGGATATAATCGAACTAGAGAGAGTACAAAGGAGGGCAACAAAATTAATAAAGGGGATGGGAGAACTACAATACCCAGATAGATTAGCAAAATTAGGATTATTTAGTGTAGAAAAAAGACGACTGAGGGGCGATCTAATAACCATGTATAAGTATATAAGGGGACAATACAAATATCTCACTGAGGATCTGTTTATACCAAGGAAGGTGATGGGCACAAGGGGGCATTCTTTGCATCTGGAGGAGAGAAGGTTTTTCCACCAACATAGAAGAGGATTCTTTACTGTTAGGGCAGTGAGAATCTGGAATTGCTTGCCTGAGGAGGTGATGATGGCGAACTCAGTTGAGGGGTTCAAGAGAGGCCTGGATGTCTTCCTGGAGCAGAACAATATTGTATCATACAATTATTAGGTTCTGTAGAAGGACGTAGATCTGGGGATTTATTATGATGGAATATAGGCTGAACTGGATGGACAAATGTCTTTTTTCGGCCTTACTAACTATGTTACTATGTTACTATGTTACTATGTATTTGTCTGAGGATGGAAAGCCGAGGAAAAAGACAGATCAATGCCCATCCTAGCACAAAAGGCTCGCCAAAACCTCGAAACAAACTGAGAACCTCTGTCCGAAACGATGTTCTCCGGAATGCCATGTAAACGAACCACATGCTGGAAAAACAATGGCACCAAATCAGAGGAGGAAGGCAATTTAGACAAGGGTACCAAACGGACCATCTTAGAAAAGCGATCACAAACCACCCAAATGACCGACATCTTTTGAGAGACGGGGAGATCCGAAATAAAATCCATAGAAATATGCGTCCAGGGCCTCTTCGGGACCGGCAAGGGCAAAAGCAACCCACTAGCACGAGAACAGCAGGGCTTAGCCCGAGCACAAGTCCCACAGGACTGCACAAAAAAACGCATATCCTGTGACAAAGAAGGCCACCAAAAGGATCTAGCCACCAAATCTCTGGTACCAAAGATTCCAGGATGCCCAGCCAACACCGAACAATGAAGCTCAGAGATAACTCTGCTAGTCCATTTACCAGGGACAAACAGTTTCTCTGCTGGGCAACGGTCAGGTCTATCAGCCTGAAATTTTTGCAGCACCCGCCGCAAATCAGGGGAGATGGCAGACAAAATTATCCCCTCTTTAAGAATACCTGCCGGCTCAGAAACACCCGGAGAGTCAGGCACAAAACTTCTTGACAGGGCATCAGCCTTCACATTCTTAGAGCCCGGAAGGTACGAAACCACAAAATCAAAATGGGAGAAAAATAACGCCCATCGAGCCTGTCTCGGATTCAACCGTTTGGCAGACTCAAGATAAGTCAAATTTTTGTGATCTGTCAAGACCACCATGCGATGCTTGGCTCCTTCCAGCCAATGACGCCACTCCTCGAATGCCCACTTCATGGCCAACAATTCACGATTACCAACATCATAATTGCGCTCAGCAGGCGAAAACTTTCTAGAAAAGAAAGCACATGGCTTCATTCCCGAGCCATCAGAACTTCTTTGCGACAAAACAGCCCCTGCTCCAATCTCAGAGGCATCAACCTCAACCTGAAACGGGAGCGAAACATCTGGCTGGCACAACACAGGGGCAGAAGAAAAACGACGCTTCAATTCCTGAAAAGCATCCACGGCCGCAGAAGACCAATTGACCACATCAGCACCCTTCTTGGTCAAATCAGTCAATGGTTTAGCAACACTAGAAAAATTAGCGATGAAGCGACGATAAAAATTAGCAAAGCGCAGGAACTTTTGCAGGCTCTTCACAGATGTCGGCTGAGTCCAATCATGAATGGCCTGGACTTTAACAGGGTCCATCTCGACAGTAGAAGGGGAAAAAATGAACCCCAAAAATGAAACCTTCTGAACTCCAAAGAGACACTTTGACCCCTTCACAAACAAGGAATTAGCACGAAGGACCTGGAACACCATTCTGACCTGCTTCACATGAGACTCCCAATCATCCGAAAAGACCAAAATATCATCCAAATACACAATCAGGAATTTATCCAGGTACTCTCGGAAGATGTCATGCATAAAGGACTGAAATACTGATGGAGCATTGGAAAGCCCGAATGGCATCACCGGGTACTCAAAATGGGCCTCGGGCGTATTAAATGCTGTTTTCCATTCATCGCCCTGTTTAATACGCACAAGATTATACGCCCCTCGAAGGTCTATCTTGGTAAACCAACTAGCCCCTTTAATACGAGCAAACAAGTCAGACAGCAACGGTAAAGGATACTGAAATTTGACAGTAATTTTATTAAGAAGGCGGTAATCAATACAAGGTCTCAAAGAACCATCCTTCTTGGCCACAAAAAAGAACCCTGCTCCCAACGGTGATGACGATGGGCGAATATGGCCTTTCTCCAAGGATTCCTTTATATAACTCCGCATAGCGGCGTGCTCTGGCACAGATAAATTGAATAATCGGCCCTTAGGAAACTTACTACCAGGAATCAAATTAATTGCACAATCGCAATCCCTATGAGGAGGTAGGGCACTGGCTTTGGGCTCATCAAATACATCCTGATAATCCGACAAAAACTCCGGAACCTCAGAAGGAGTAGAAGACGAAATTGACAAAAATGGAACATCACCATGTACCCCCTGGCAACCCCAGCTGGACACAGACATAGATTTCCAGTCCAATACTGGATTATGGACCTGTAGCCATGGTAACCCTAAAACAACCACATCATGCAGATTATGTAACACCAAAAAACGGATATCCTCCTGATGTGCAGGAGCCATGCACATGGTCAATTGGGTCCAGTACTGGGGCTTATTCTTGGCCAAAGGCGTAGCATCAATTCCTCTCAATGGAATAGGATGCTGCAAGGGCTCCAAGAAAAAACCACAGCGCCTAGCATACTCCAAGTCCATCAAATTCAGGGCAGCGCCTGAATCCACAAATGCCATAACAGAGTAGGAAGACAAAAAACAAATCAGAGTAATGGACAATAGAAATTTTGACTGTACCGTACCAATGGTGGCAGACCTAGCGAACCGCTTAGTGCGCTTAGGACAATCGGAGATAGCATGAGTGGAATCACCACAGTAAAAACACAGCCCATTCCGACGTCTGTGTTCCTGCCGTTCAGCTCTGGTCAAAGTCCTATCACACTACATAGGCTCAGGCCCATGCTCAGATAGTACCGCCAAATGGTGCACAGTTTTACGCTCACGCAAGCGCCGATCGATCTGAATAGCCAAAGACATAGACTCATTCAGACCAGCAGGCATAAGAAATCCCACCATGACATCTTTAAGGGCTTCAGAGAGACCCTTTCTGAAGATTGCTGCCAGGGCACATTCATTCCACTGAGTGAGCACAGACCACTTTCTAAACTTCTGACAATATATCTCTGCTTCATCCTGACCCTGACACAGAGCCAGCAAGATTTTCTCTGCCTGATCCACTGAATTAGGTTCGTCATAAAGCAATCCGAGCGCCAGGAAAAACGCATCCACATCACGCAATGCTGGATCTCCTGGTGCAAGGGAAAATGCCCAGTCTTGAGGGTCACTACGTAACAAAGAAATAATGATCCTTACTTGTTGAGCAGGATCACCTGAGGAGCGAGGTTTCAAAGCTAGAAACAATTTACAATTATTTTTGAAATTCAAAAACTTAGATCTATCACCAAAAAATAAATCAGGAATTGGAATCTTAGGCTCTGACATCGGATTCTGAACCACAAAATCTTGGATGTTTTGTACCCTTGTAGTGAGATTATCCATCCAAGAGGACAGACCTTGAATGTCCATGTCCACACCTGTGTTCTGATCCACCCAGAGGTAAAGGGGAAAAATGAGACAGAACACGCTGCAAAGAAAAAAAAATGGTCTCAGAGCTTCACTTATCCCTCTATTGAGATGCATCAATACTTTTGGCCAGCTGTACTGTTATGATTTGGTGGTTAGGACAAATAGTGAACCTGGTAGTTAGAGCACCAGAAAAGACCTGATATCACATTAATACAGGACAAGCTCTGGGAAGTGGAACCTCTGCTGACCGCAATCCCTAATCCTATCACGCACACTAGAAATAGCCGTGGAGCGCTCCTATCATGACCTAGGCGCCTCATCACAGCCTCAGAACTAGCTAGCCCTAGAGATAGGAAAAATAAGCCTATCTTGCCTCAGAGAAAATTCCCCAAAGGAAAAGGCAGCCCCCCACATATATTGACTGTGAGTAAGATGAAATCACAAACACAGAGATGAAATAGATTTAGCAAAGAGAGGCCCGACTTACTAAACAGACAGAAGATAGGAAAGGTCACTTTGCAGTCAGCAAAAAACCCTACAAAAGCCACACAGAGAGTGCAGGGAAAAATACCTTCCACACCGACTAACGGAGCGGAGGCGCCCCTCTGCGTCCCAGAGCTTCCAGCAAGCAAGGCAAAATTCACATAAGCATGCTGGAGAGAAAAAATAGCAAACAAGAAAAAAGCAAAGCAAAACTTAGCTTCTGCTGGAGGAAACAGGTAACCAGGAAGATCCAGGAGCGAACTAGACCAATGCTACAACATTGACAGCTGGCATAGGACAAGGATCCAAGTGGAGTTAAATAGAGCAGCCCACTAACGAATTAGCGTAGTCACCTGTAGAAGGAAACTCAGAAACACCCACAGGCATCAGAGAAAGTCCATGAACAGAACCAGCCGAAGTACCATTCATGACCACAGGAGGGAGCCCGAAAACAGAATTCACAACAGAGATCCGTCACATCAGCTGATGCAACCACCCTCCAGGGGCTCCAGGAATACAATGAAAGAAGGTATCCTTCAGCCATGTATTCCTACGCCCCTGTGAGAAATAGTCCCTATTCTCACTTGTGACACTGCTGTGTGGGAAAATTCCCATGCAGCTTTTGCCAGAAAGTCAGACCCTGAACTAAGGTAACCTCAGTGATACACAGCAGGAGCCATTGTCTCCTGTCATTGTGTCACTGGAGGTCCTATAGAGAGGTGACATCACCCGATGTCACTGTTCTATAGTGGAGATCGTTGTGGGACATTCGTTATTAACAGATAGCATACAGTTGGTTTATTATTTTAATTTTTTATGCAGGCGATTGAGGTGACATTAACCCATTCTTACCCCATATCCCACCGCTACACGGGAGTGGGAAGAGAGGGGCTAAGTGCCGGAATTGGCTCCATTTCTGGGGCGGCTGGGGGCTAGTATTTGTAGCCGAGGGGGCCAATAACCATGGCACCTCTCTAGGCTATGAATATCAGCCCGCAGCTGTCTGCGTAGCCTTTCTGGCTATAAAATATAGGGAGACCCCACGTAATTTTTTTGGGGAGTCTCCTTAATTTAATAGCCAGTAAAGGCTATGCAGACAGCTGCAGGCAGATATTCATAGCCTAGACAGGGGCCATGGGTATAACCCCCTTCCCAGGCTACAAATATTGGTCCCCAGCTGTCGGCTTTCCCCCTCTGGCACAGAAAATTGCACTGGAGCCCAAGCTATTTTTTTCCTGTTTTTTTAAAATTAAATGTTCATTCATAAACATCGGCCTTGCTATTACATATCTACTAGATGGTGGCCCGATTCTAATGCATTGGGTATTCTAGAATATGTATGTATGTACGTCGCGCTGTGAGTGGGGGTTAAATTCCACGCCAATATCGCTGATTTGTTGCGGCTGGCCGCGTAGTATATAGCACAGTTACGTAGTATATAGCAGCCACGTAGTATATAGCAGCCACGTAGTATATAGCGCCGCCACGTAGTATATAGCACAGCAATGTAGTACATAGCACAGCCCACGTAGTATATAACACAGCCCACGTAGTATATAGCATAGCCACATAGTATATAGCACAGCCCACGCAGTATATAACACAGCCCACGTAGTATATAACACAGCCCATGTAGTATACAGCAGTGTGAGCACCATATCCTTGTGAAAAAATGAATTAAAATAAAAAATAGTTATATACTCACCTTCAATCCCTCATCGAAGCTGTCCCGGTCCTCGCGATGCGGCCGGCAGCTTCCGTTCCCAGAGATGCATTGCGAAATTACCCAGATGACTTAGCGGTCTTAGCCAGAGACCGCTAAGTCATCTGGGTAATTTCGCAATGCATCTCTGGGAACGGAAGCTGCTGAGAGCATCGGGAGGAGTGGGAAAGCTGCAGCGGCGACGGAAGGTCAGAATAGCATGATTTTTTATTTTTTTTATTATTTTTAACATTATATCGTTTTACTATTGATGCTGCATAGTCAGCATCAATAGTAAAAAGTTGGTCCGGGATGGGGCGACACACTGGCGCTGACTGGAGGGGAGTAGGGAGGGGCCAATTCGCTGCTGGACTAAAGGTACCGTCACACTTAGTAACCCGATGTTTACCCTGGTTACCATCCTAAAAGTAAAAAAAACAAACACTACATACTTACCTACAGCCGTCTGTCCTCCAGCGCTGTGCTCTGCACTCCTCCTGTACTGGCTGTGTGAGCACAGCGGCTGGAAAGCAGAGCGGTGACGTCACCGCTCTGCTTTCCGGCTGACCGACGCTCACAGACAGTACAGGAGGAGAGCAGTGCACAGCGCCGGGGACAGACGGCTGTAGGTAAGTATGTAGTGTTTGTTTTTTTCACTTTTAGGATGGTAACCAGGGTAAACATCGGGTTACTAAGCGCGGCCCTGCGCTTAGTTACCCGATGTTTACCCTGGTTACCAGTGAAGACATCGCTGAATCTGTGTCACACACGCCGATTCAGCGATGTCTGCGGGAGAGCCAGCGACGAAATAAAGTTCTGGACTTTCTTCCCCGACCAGCGACAGCACAGCAGGGGCCTGATCGCTGCTGCCTGTCACACTGGACGATATCGCTAGCGAGGACGCTGCAACGTCACGGATCGCTAGCGATATCGTCTAGTGTGACGGTACCTTAAGCCTGTCGCTGATTGCTCGCGGCCTGCTGGCTGCGACCAATCAGCGACTCGGGATTTCCATTACAGACAGAAAGACAGACAGACAGATGGAAGTACCCCTTAGATAATTATACAGATAGATGGATAGTCTATCTATAGATATATTTATAGAAAGATATATCTATAGATACATAGATACAGTATACTAAACATCGGGCTTGGTATTATCTATCTATCTATTATCTATCTATCGATATATCTACCTAGCTATCGATAGATATATTTATAGATAGATAATAGATACGATAGATACGACAGATACAATAGATAGATAGATACGATAGATACGATAGATCTATTATCTATCTATCTATCTATCTATCTATCTATCTATCTATCTATCTATCTATCTATCTATCTATTCCATATCTATCATCTATCTATCATCTATCTCTCTGTGTGTGTAAACATTATTCTTCAATGGAGTATGTAAATGAAGAGGTTGGACAAGAAATGACAATCACCCTTTTTTTTGGGTATATCTTTATTGAGTTAATGAAAAAAACACAAATCCGCATGAAAAACGCGTCAAAAACGCATCAAAAACGCATCAAAAACGCAGGTGACCTGCCAGTGACCTCAGGTGCAGATTTGGTGCAGATTTTACCTGTGTCAAATCTCCTGATCAAATCCTGATGTAATCCTGAACCTGAACGTGGAAACATACCCTATCTATCTGTCTATTATCTATCTATCTATTATCTATTATCTATCATCTATCTGTCTGTCTATATCTGTCTGTCTGTCTGTGTGTGTAAACATTATTCTTCAATGTAGTATGTAAATGAAGTTGGACAAGAAATGACATTACAATTCTTTTTTTGTTGTTAAATAATAGATCTTTATTTAGGTCACAAAAACGCAGACAAATCCGCATGAAAATCCATACTAAAAATGCATCAAAACCGCAGCAAAAATGCATAAAAAATGGCCGGATTTTTATCTGTGCTTTCTGCCAAGAGATGCAAATTCTGTGCAACGTGTGCACACACTCTTAGACTTATATTAGAAACTAAATATGCAAAGTAAAAAATACATGTAGTCCGCACATGACTATCAATAAAGTTTATTCAAAGCCAAATACCAAAAAACAAGACACCAAAAAGAAAAAATAAATAGAAAAAAGGAGTAAGGCTATGTGCACACGTTCAGGAATTCATGCAGAAAATTCCTGAGAATTCCGGACATTTTCTGCATGAAATCCGCAAGAAAACCGCATGCGTTTTTGCCACGATTTTGCCGCGGTTTTGACGCGTTTTTGCCGCGGTTTTGACGCGTTTTTGACGCGGTTTTTTCCGGACACTTCCCAATGCATTTTGGAGTGGGAAATCCGCAAAAAAAATGCAAAAAGATAGAGCATGTCCGGATTTTGTGCAGTATGCGTTTTTTTTGCGGAAAAAAACGCATCATGTGCACAAAACATCCGGAATTCATTCTAAATGATGGGATGCTTATTGTATGCGTTTTTTTTGCGGTTTTATAGCGTTTTTATCGGGAAAAACAGCGAAAAAAACCGCGAAAAAAATGCAACGTGTGAACACAGCCTAAACAATGTGATAAAAACTAATGTAAAAAAAACCTAGTTCATCTAAGGGTACCGTCACACAGTGGCACTTTTGTTGCTACGACGGTACGATTCGTGACGTTCCAGCGATATCCATACGATATCGCTGTGTCTGACACGCAGCAGCGATCAGGGATCCTGCTGAGAATTGTACGTCGTAGCAGATCGTTTGGAACTTTCTTTCGTCGCTGGATCTCCCGCTGTCATCGCTGGATCGGTGTGTGTGACACCGATCTAGCGATGCGTTCGCTTGTAACCAGGGTAAACATCGGGTTACTAAGCGCAGGACCGCGCTTAGTAACCCGATGTTTACCCTGGTTACCAGCGTAAATATAAAAAAAAAAAACAGTACATACTTATATTTTGGTGTCCGTCAGGTCCCTTGCCGTCTGCTTCCCGCACTCACTGACTGCCGGCCGTAAAGTGAAAGCAGAGCACAGCGGTGACGTCACCACTGTGCTGTGCTTTCACTTTACGGCCGGCAGTCAATGAGTGCGGGAAGCAGACGGCAAGGGACAGACACCGGAATGTAAGTATGTACTGGTTTTTTTTTTTTACGCTGGTAACCAGGGTAAACATCGGGTTACTAAGCGCGGTCCTGCGCTTAGTAACCCGATGTTTACCCTGGTTACCGGCATCGTTGGTCGCTGGAGAGCTGTCTGTGTGACAGCTCTCCAGCGACCACACTACGACTTACCAACGATCACGGCCAGGTCGTATCGCTGGTCGTGATCGTAGGTAAATCGTATAGTGTGACGGTACCCTAAGGCTATGTGCCCACATTGCGTTTTTAAGCAATTTTGCAGCGATTTTCCACGAAACGCATCAATTACGAGTCAAAAACGCAAAAAAATCCGCATGCGTTTTTCCTGTGAAGGGTATGCAGAATTAAAGCAGAAAATTCTGCTTCTATTCTGCAATGTGAGCGCATAGCCTAATAGGTGCAGAAAATCTGCAATATCAAAAACTCCACAAATCCTCACTGTGGGAGCGTAGCCTCATGGTCCGGGTTCCAGGTGTGACCGCTACCTCTGCACCCTCTATAGTTGCGCCCCTGAAGATACAGACTCCTCCCTAAGTATTGGATTGTTTAAAAATAATCTTCACAAATTACCCATCATAAATGTGTAAGAGTGAAGGGCGCAGCGCTCCATGTCCATTATCCAGGGAATAATCCGGTGGCGTTAGATTGATGGCGGTTGTTTGATTAAATTACTGAGGCTTAGCAGTAATGACAATGCGATTCCGGGAAGGCGACTGAAGAGAAAACAAGATTACACAAGTCGAACAATCCAGAATGCACTCATCTGCCTAATGATCCGTAATCCCATCCACAGGATTGTGAACTGAATTACTTGTGCTCCATAGCGGCATTTTATCATCTCTGATGGAAGTCGTAAATGTGACGAGCCGACAATATATTAGGACACGAGAGCCCTCCGGAGAGAAGTTTAGTGTAAGTGGAGATACTCAGCCAAAGTCACAGTATACTGTAGAGCAATGTTCCCCAAGTTCGGTCCTCAAGAGCCACCAACAGGTCATGTTTTCAGGATTTCCTTAGTATTGCCCAGGTGAGAATTCCATCATCTAGACAGGCAATAATTCCATCACCTGGGCAATACTAAGGAAATCCTGAAAACATGACCCGTTGGTGGCTCTTGAGGACTAGAGTTGGGGAACACTGGTATAGAGAGACTTTTAAAATACATATACAACAAATACAGTGAAATGTTAATTCTAGGTAAAAACAAAAAAAATGGTACTTATAGGATTTAAAGGAGTATTCTGTGTTAGGGTATTAAAGGGGTTGCCATTTATGGCATATTGATAGGATAGGCTATAAATCTCGGAGAGAAGGGTCACCCAGTGAGCCCTCTTGTAAACGGAGGAGAGGTGGTGGCGCCTGCATTGTTCTTTCGTTGGGACCTTTGTTTCTCCCTCTTGATATGATCTTTACCTGTACTCTACAGAACTTATAGGTATCTATTAGTGATGAGCGAACGTGCTCAGATAAGGCGTTTTACGAGCATGCTCGGGTGCTAACCGAGTGTATTCGGAGTGTTCGAAAGAGATTTTCGAGTCCCCGCAGCTGCGTGTCTCACGGTCTCACATGCAGGGTGTTGTGACTGTACAACAGCCGCGAGACATGCAGCCGCGGGGACTCGGACATATTTTTCGAGCACGTCGAAGACATCGGTTTGCAATGCTTGAATAACACCTTATCGCTCATCACTAGTTATAAATATTCTGTGAATATCTGATGTTATATTTATTGGATGTTTTATATTAGTGTGGGGATTCACTTGCATAATAGTTCACGTTTTCGAAGAAAAAATGGGGGTTCAATAACAGTTTTTAGCTTTATCGTGTGTTAAAATGGATTTTTGGGGGCTTTTTTTGCTATGTTAAATGTTTTTTGATGAGTCAATTCAATTTTGAGTTTAATTTTTCATGGGCAAGGATTTGTGTGAATGTATCTGTGTTTTTTCTCCCAACCATACATTTACACACCTTTTCCCTATGCGGTATCCTTCATGGTGCCCACCCTAAGCCTCTTTTGTCTATTGCGTTGTTTCTTCCATTCTACCCTATGAGAGATTCCAAAATTGAATTTTCTCTGCAATTTTTGGCCCTTAGATAAAAATGAACGAGAGCGTGGTGCACGTGTAGCGCACCGTGGTGCCCGGCTCTCAAGATAGACTTAGGTCCCAATTATGCGACAATCCCTTGAGTGTTACTCATTGTAGACTGAAAAGTCGTACAGTTTTAGGAAATATACCGTCTGTATAAATTCCGCATGGTTTTCAAGTGCTCTGCTTGCCGTCATTCAACAGGAACCATCATTATTTACTGGCAGTCGATGAAAATCTGTCTTGGTCATGTCATGGTGTGATGATCACAGAGAGTCCCGACCCTGGTGGAAGAAACATTTTACCCCAATGGTATGGACATGCGGATATTTTCTAGATTTGTTTTCTGTTATGTCTTTTTTTTCCATAATATTTTGGTGGACGTTTTTACATTTTTAGAAACAAACAACTTAACAAAGCGACCCTAAAGGGGTTTTATGAAATCGGAAAACCCCTGTCCCATGGCGGCAGTTTGCTGAAAATAAAAAAAAATTAAAATAAATTCTTTAAAAAAAATAAATAAAAAAAAAATAAATAAAAAAGAGCCTTACTCACCATCCACAGGTCCAGCTTTGAATCTCCATCACTGCTCCCTTGTCTAATACTGTCTGCAGCGCTAAGATTAGGTCGGCAGTCAATCAAGGAGGTCAGCAGCTCTGCATCAGCTGCTCGGGACCGATGAGCTCACTGATTGCCTGCAGCGCTGTCAGTGTGACATCAGCATTGTAGACCATAACAGACTTTGGGAGAAGCAGCAGAGATCTGGGGATGGTGAGTAACTCATTTTGTTTCCTTTTTTTTTTTTTTTTTTTTTTACACAAACTGCAGGCAAAAGACAGAGTTTTTTCCAAACTGGAAAACCCCTTAAATTCTCATTTGATATTTTGTTAGAAAGTATAACATCTTAAATTTAAGCAAATAAATATAATTCCATGTAGAATGAAAAGTTACACCACTTTCGCGTATACTTTCTGCTTGCTTTCATTAAAGAAGCCCTCCTCTTCCTCCTCCCGTCAAAGTTTTTATCTTATCTTCATATATTGCAGTAATCATATCATACAGTACTGTGTACTTACAATTGCTCATTTTGCCTTTCTACCCAGTTAATTTGTCTCTTTTCTCTGCTCTATGCAGAAACAGGAAGTCTCTTGTCCTTACATTTATCATCCCCTTCTTCATCTCCTGACCCAGCTTCTCCCTCCTTTCCCTGCCAGAGACTTTCGCAGTGAATGATGACTCCTACAGGGAAAATTGACCTCCTGTTTCTACATAGAGCTTAGAAGGATTCAGCTAGTCAGTTTTAGATCACATGATGTCATAGACCTAATGGAAAAGAGCAGAATTAGCTGGTAGAAATGAAAAATGAGCAATTGTAAGTACACAATGCTGTATGATATGGTGACTGCAAGGGATAAAAACGATGATGGGAGGGGGAGGAGGAGTGCTGCTTTAAATAGGAGTTTTCATTGTTTCCTTCAGTGGATAGAAGCCTTTTTCCCTGATAATACGATGATATATAACTGTGCTGTAAATATAGGCGATGTACATCTGTGCGATCATCGCAGGAGCAGGAAATATTTCTATCCTCTAAATGAAAACTATCAAGACTCCTGTTTAATGACAGCAAGCGGAGATACCACAAGGAATTGATGCAGAAAATAGAAAGGAAAAATGTATATGTTATTTTTATTTGTGAAAAGCATAATACCTCTTTAATCAAATTTATTTTCAGAATCTTGGTCCCTTATACTATGATTTATACATTAGATATTCAGTATCCTATATCGTCTGATGAATATGAACGAATATAACAAAAATCGCAATCTCCCCCTTGTGTTCTGATAGAAAATTGCAGGGCGTGAAATGTATATAATAAACAATAGTACAGTTGTGGCCAAAAGTATTGACACCCCTGCAATTCTGTCAGATAATACTCAGTTTCTTCCTAAAAATGATTGCAAACACAAATTATTTGGTATTATCTTCATTTAATTTGTCTTAAATGAAAAAACACAAAAGAGAATGAAGCAAAAAGCAAAACATTGATCATTTCTCACAAAACTCCAAAAATGGGCCAGACAAAAGTATTGGCACCCTCAGCCTAATACTTGGTTGCACAACCTTTAGCCAAAATAACTGTGACCATTCGCTTCCGGTAACCATCAATGAGTTTCTTACAATGCTCTGCTGGAATTTTACACCATTCTTCTTTGGCAAACTGCTCCAGATCCCTGATATTTGAAGGGTGCCTTCTCCAAACTGCCATTTTTACATCTCTCCACAAATGTTCTATGGGATACAGGTCTGGACTCATTGCTGGCCACCTTAGAAGTCTCCAGTGCGTTCTCTCAAACCATTTTCTAGTGCTTTTTGAAGTGTGTTTTGGGTCATTGTCCTGCTGGAAGACCCATGACATCTGAGGGAGACCCAGCTTTCTCACACTGGGCCCTGCATTATGCTGTAAAATTTGTTGGTAGTCTTCAGACTTCATAATGCCATGCACACGGTCAAGCAGTCCAGTGCCAGAGGCAGCAAAGCAACCCCAAAACCTCAGGGAACCTCCGCCATGTTTGACTGTAGGGACCGTGTTCTTTTCTTTGAATGCCTCTTTTTCTCTCCTGTAAACTCTATGTTGATGCGTTTGCCCAAAAAGCTCTACTTTTGTCTCATCTGACCAGAGAACATTCTTCCAACACGTTTTAGACTTTTTTAGGTAAGTTTTGGAAAAATCCAGCTTGGCTTTTTTATGTCTCGGGGTAAGAAGTGGGGTCTTCCTGGGTCTCCTACCATACTGTCCCTTTTCATTCAGACGCTGACGGATAGTACGGGTTGACACTGTTGTACCCTCGGACTGCAGGGCAGCTTGAACTTGTTTGGATGTTAGTCGAGGTTCTTTATCCAACATCCGCACAATCTTGCGTTGAAATCTCGTCAATTTTTCTTTTCCGTCCACATCTAGGGAGGTTAGCCACAGTGCCATGGGCTTTAAACTTTTTGATGACACCGTGCACGGTAGACACAGGAACATTGAGGTCTTTGGAGATGGACTTGTAGCCTTGAGATTGCTCATGCTTCCTCACAATTTGGTTTCTCAAGTCCTCAGACAGTTCTTTGGTCTTCTTTCTTTTCTCCATGCTCAATGTGGTACACACAAGGACACAGGACAGAGGTTGTCAACTTTAATCCATGTCAACTGACTGTAAGTGTGATTTAGTTATTGCCAACACCTGTTAGGTGCCACAGGTAAGTTACAGGTGCTGTTAATTACACAAACTAGAGAAGCATCACATGATTCGAACAGTGCCAATACTTTTGTCCACCCCCTTTTTTATGTTTGGTGTGGAATTATATCCAATTTGGCTTTAGGACAATTCTTTTTGTGTTTTTTCATTTAAGACAAATTAAATGAAGATGATAATACCAAATAATTTGTGTTTGCAATCATTTTCAGGAAGAAACTGAGTATTATCTGACAGAATTGCAGGGGTGTCAATACTTTTGGCCACAACTGTATATAGTTATAATATGTCACTTTTATTACCCTGATAGATAACAATTAAAAATGAGCAATTGTCAGTTTTTAGAATACTGCAGGAGATTAAATTCCCTTATTATTTACCGAATGTATCACAAATGGATCAGATTAATTGTGGGGTTTTTTTTTTTAACAGGAAAGATATACAGTATATCTTGGTACCGTGTTAGCCAGTGGATAGAAAAATATTTAGAATTGAGAGTCCTCATTGGGTTTTTTAAGTCATTTTTAGACCTCATCCTTTTTGTCTTTCCTGTTTAATGTAAATGATGCCTTGGTCCCAAAATGCAACGTTGTGGGTTTTTTGCTCTTTTATTTTTTTATTTTTTTTTTAGTAAACTGTTGCACGTCCCATTCAGTAAACCTTAAACCTTAATAAGTCGCATGTTAGTCTGCAAAAAATAATTAAAAAAAAAAACTTGATCATTTAGAACAACAGCAAACATTCAGATAATGAAAACTACTGCCACGTTGTCAAGCAAAAAAATTACCAGTGCTTAAAAAAACAGTGTGAAAATTTCACAAAAGCTGTAGTAAATTTGGTGCAAATGTGTCTAGAAACAACATTTTCACTGCAAAAAAAAAAAAAGGATGATGAATTAGACTGTTCCCACAATGAGCTTTTTTGTGTTTTTGATGTTGCAGATTTTCTAAATCTATTTACTAAATTACGTTATTTGCGTTTTTTCATTGCATTTTTTAGTGCTTTTTTAACGTGTTTTTGCGCTGCCTTTTTTGTCTCTTTTTAGTGTCATGTATTAAATTATGCCACTTTGTTGTTCATTCTTCCAGGTGTTTGGCTTTGACAAAACGTTATTGATATAGTTAAGATTATATGTGTCTACGGTGAAAATCTGCACAGAAAACTTAGCGCATCCGCAAGAGAAAATGTCATGTTGCGGATTGGAAACTCGCACCGTAGGTCAGAATACGCTGAGTTAAAAAAAAAAAAAACAGTGGGGATGAGATTTCTATAAATCCCATCCACTTTGCTGGAAATGTAAGAGGCTGAAATTTTGAAATTACACAGCATCAAAAACTCACCTAAAACTTATCGTGGGCACAGAGCCTTAGGCTATGTGCACACGTTCAGGTTTTTTTGCGGTTTTTTTTTGCGTTTTTTCGCGGTAAAAACGCTATAAAAACTCATTGAAAACGCATACATTATGCATCCTATCATTTAGAATGCATTCTGCGTGTTTTGTGCACATTGATGCATTTTTTCCGCGAAAAAAACGCATCGCGGTAAAAAAAAGCAGCATGTTCATTAATTTTGCGGATTTTCTGCGTTTTTCCCGCTATTCTATGCATTTGGGAAAAAACGCACAAAAAACGCACCAAAAACGTGTCAAATCCCCCCCCAAATGTGGGGTTGCCTGGTTGCTAGGGAATCCCCACATGTACTCAGGCTGGCTAGTAGCTGTAAATCATTCAGCTGCGGTGATGAAAACGAAATCTCCAAACACTAACAAATACTCGGAGGACACCCGAGCGTGCTCTGGAAAACCCGAGCAACGAGTACACTCGCTCATCACTAGTTACGACCACTAATAGCTAACTGTCACTACATGAGTGATCGTAACCATGGATACCTAAGCTACTGCAATGTCCTGCATATGGGGAAAGCGACATAGTGAATCAGAAGAACTATACTACATTTCTAAATGGAGGCATCTGCTATTATTATTATTATTATTATTCCACTTACTTTGTATTGGGATAGGGTCTTGGAGATGGGAATACCTCTTTAATGCTTAATACCTGCCAGATTTTGCGCCCACGATGAGTTTTAGGTCCGTTCTTGACGCGGTGTATTTTTGCTGCGCCTAAAATGCAGAATCTTACAGCTCCAGCAAAGTAGATGGGATTTATAGAAATCTCCTGCCTGCTGGGCTTTTTTTTAACTCAGCGTAAACCGACCTGCGGTGCGGGTATCAATTTCTAAGTGGGTACGCTGAGTTTTCTGTGCGGATTTTCCTCATAAACTTGCATTAGATGCGGAAAATATGCATGAAAATCACATGTAATCCGCACATGTATCAATAAAGCTGTGCCAAAGCAAAATACCAGGAAGTGTCAAAGGCAAAGAAGCTTTATTTAAAACATGACACAGCAACAAGAGACAAAAAGTGCTGCACCAAAAACGCGATAAAAATGCGTATAAAAAAAACTGCACTTAAAAACACAGTGAAAAAATGCAAATAACCTAATTTACCTAATATGCACAGAAATGGTGCAGAAAATCGTCAACATCAAAAGCTCACCAAAAGTTTGCATTTGTTATGTGTTTTTACGTGTGTTTCCCCCCTCCCATTCATTTTAATGGGTGAAAAATGGCGCAAAAACACTGAAAGCGTTGACACAGATCTGAAAAGTTCAAACCAGCAAGGAAAAAATGAGAATCATGTGCATGAGATTTCAGAAATCTGATTTATTTTGCCGGTAGCTTAAAACACTGTTTTTTCCAAGGCAAAAACAGCTGTAAAAAAAAAAGCAGCAAAAACGCAACCTGTGAACAAGGCCTTCGACAGCGATAGGGAATTTGCCCCAAATTGTCCAAAGTAAATGGAGACAAATTTTTCATGCAGTTTCCACTTATTTTGTGGTTCCTTGATAGCAGATCATTCTAGTACAGGACAACGCGCCCCTAGGCAGGTGACAAGCCACAATACTCCAAAAACAAGAACAAAGAATGCACGCTGTCTGTAGCCAAATTGTCTGACAGATGTCACGCAAAGATCACAAAGATCAGTATAGGTCTCGGCGATGCCATTTTCATGGCAATTTCAAGTAACTCGCGGGAGGGTTTAATAACAATGCACTGTCTCTTTAAAGGTTATTTAAAAGCTTAGGTGTGTGATAACACTGAGCAATCCATCATTCACCGCTGACGCGAGAAGATACAGACCCTATACAGACACAATGAGCCAGAGGTAATTTTTGAGCTAATGATTGCCTTTAATCTCTAATTAAATACAATATATTAAGAAAATGAATCTGAACTGTGCGAGATGACTTCATTATTATGTGTGCAGCCAGCAGACGGTTACTTGATAGAACGGATGAAACCTTGAGATTAGGAAGGATCATACAAATGAATATGCCCATTGTCGGGAAGACGGAGCCTTATGTAGATGGATGTAATATTTTCCAAGTTATGAGACTAACTCCTGTGAGTCGTAGATGATGGGCAGAATTACAGATGCCTTCACATCCATGTTCCTCGGGTTTAGGGCTCATAATCTCTGCAAGGAAATGGACAAGCGCAATCAGATAAAAAATCCGATTGCACTCAGACCAATGCTAATCTATGAATCCTTGCTCATCTGTCCAATTTTTTTCTCAGGTCACATCGGGATGAGAAAAAAATCGTAGCATGCTGCGGTTGTTCAGGTATCTCGGTCAAGACTCGTCAATGGGTTAAAAAAGTTATCGCACGGCACTCGGGACCATGCGAGGGCCATTCGATTTTTAAGCACCCATCTCCTAGAAAACCCAACATTTTATCTGCTGCGTACAGTAAAATCACAGCGTGACCCGACAGAATAGGATAGATATATACATAGAATAGAGAGATATAAAGATGTCATAAGTAAAGTAGACGTACAGCCATTATATCACTATACAGTTCCCCATAATGTATCAAAATTGGATATCAGATAAGAACAGAAATACAGTGGGTGCGGAAAGTATTCAGACCCCTTTAAATTTTTCACTCTGTTTCATTCCAGCCATTTGGTAAATTCAAAAAAAGTTCATTTTTTTACATTAATGTACACTCTGCACCCCATCTTGACTGAAAAAACAGAAATGTAGAAATTTTTGCAAATTTATTAAAAAAAAGATACATATATGCTAGCCACCTTAGCGAGAGACCCAAGTTGGGCTAAATGTAGCGGGACGAAAGAGACCGAAAAGCCCTCTACTTAAAGGAAATACATAGTGGATGCTTTCCTGAAACAGAAAGTACTTGCAAGCAGCATAATACAAAGAATAGCAGGTTTACCCAGAATCCTTTGCAGTAGGCGGAGCTATGCAAATCATCTCTTTCCACCGCAGTCTAATCCACAGCGCTTGGAACCGTCAAGCGTGCAATGCTGCGGATTAGTTTCTAAATTTACACAGCCAACCAATTCCTACCTGTGGACACGTGTTTCGGGCTTTAGGCCCTCATCAGCACAGGGCTTGAATTGGTTGGCTGTATGGAGTGGGGCTCGGTGAGCAAGCGATACATATATGCTAGCCACCTTAGGGAGAGACCCAAGTTGGGCTAAATGTAGCGGGACGAAAGAGACCGAAAAGCCCTCTACTTAAAGGAAATACATAGTGGATGCTTTCCTGAAACGGAAAGTACTTGCAAGCAGCATAATACAAAGAATAGCAGGTTTAGCCAGAATCCTTTGCAGTAGGCGGAGCTATGCAAATCATCTCTTTCCACCCCAGTCTAATCCACAGCGCTTGGAACCGTCAAGCGTGCAATGCTGCGGATTAGTTTCTAAATTTACACAGCCAACCAATTCCTACCTGTGGACACGTGTTTCGGGCTTTAGAGATGATTTGCATAGCTCCGCCTACTGCAAAGGATTCTGGGTAAACCTGCTATTCTTTGTATTATGCTGCTTGCAAGTACTTTCCGTTTCAGGAAAGCATCCACTACTTAAAAAAAAGAAAAACTGAAATATCATATGGTCATAAATATTCAGACCCTTTGCTCAGACACTCATATTTAGGTCACATGCTGTCCATTTCCTTGTGATCCTCCTTGAGATGGTTCTACTCCTCCATTGGAGTCCAGCTGCGTTTAATTAAACTGATAGGACTTTATTTGGAAAGGCGCAAACCTGTCTATATAAGACCTCACAGCTCACAGTGCATGTCAGACCAAAGGAGAATCATGAGGTCAAAGGAACTGGCCAAGGAGCTCTGAGGCAGAATTGTGGCAAGGCACAGATCTGGCCAAGGTTACAACAGAATTTCTGCAGTACTCAAGGTTCCTAAGAGCACAGTGGCCTCCATAATCCTTAAATGGAAGAACTTTGGGACCACCAGAAGTCTTCCTAGACCTGGCCGTCCAGCCAAACTGAGCAATCGTGGGAGAACAGCCTTGGTGAGAGAGGTAAAGAAGAACCCCAAGATCACTGTGACTGAGCTCCAAAGATGCAGTAGGGAGATTGGTGAAACTTTCACAAAGTCAACTATCACTGCAGCCTTCAAATGACCCTAAGCACACCAAGGTAGGAAAAATGAGAACATAGTCTCTTTAAAGCTGTCGTTGGTTTATTGTAAGGCAGCATAAACCAACTAGTGGGGAAAACAAACTCAACCTTTCTGGCTAAAAAAGGAACAAGACAACCGAAAGAAAGACAAAATGCTGCAACACAGTCCATATGTTGCGGGTGGCACCCCGCTCTGTAGCAGCACAGGTTCAGTCTGTGCTTGACGAGCCACAAATCCTCTGGAGACTCCTCTCTCCAGGCTAGTTGATCCCAGACTGCCTGTAGAGCTCGGTTATTTCAACCCAAGTCTGTAACTTCCCCATCATGTGATTGATCACATGGTCATGACCTCATACAGGTCCTGGCAGGTCTGCCAGGGGAGATAAAGTGGACCTTCTCCCTCCCGCTCTATGAAGGTCCACATAAAACCACCCCTTTTTATGCAACTTAACCCTCACAACACATAGTGTGCTGGCAAAAAAAGCTCTGGCTTCACATCACTGACGCCATCAAACGCAGTGACACATATCTCCCCTCTAAGTATCAAATATAAATAGTAAAGTCGCACCCTATAATGGCAATGTCTCTATGGACAGCAGAGTGCACGTCCTCACCAGGGGATCCATCCCAGTAGGTAAATCCAGAAGCACATGAAGAAAAGGACAGCACCACAGCAATTGTGAAAAGACAGCTCCAAAGTTTAGTCTGCCATCTGCAACGTTTCGGTGCGTGGACCTTGAAAAAGTGCTTCTACATATCTCCCCTCTATCACCTTACCAGTGACTCTATCACAATCCATACAAAGTCCTTCCCAGTAGGGCTCAGCATTCTGGGACAAACACACTGTAACTCCCACCGGAGCATCAGCCGGGAGGCTTCTTTCCTCCAAGCAGACCAGACAGAAAAAAAAACGTTGCTGGACATTTAGCTCCCTCCAACCACACCCTTGAGGTGTAGATATGGTGAGATGGCATCCGCCCATCTCTTACACCTAGCACATATCATGCTGGAGGGAAACTTATGGGTTTCACATCACGCAGGATAACAACCTTTGCGACACACATCTCCCCTCACATATGGCTCCAGTGACCCTGTCACAATATATATAAAGAGAGAGAAGAATATTCCCTCTGAAAACTATGGAAATAGAGAATTACTCTATGTAAAAACTCATGTTAAAATTGCATCGCAATTGGATCGCATTCACATGTAAATCGGATATCATTCGGATGCTAGGTGATATACAGTGGGGCAAAAAAGTATTTAGTCAGTCAGCAATAGAGCAAGTTCCACCACTTAAAAAGATGAGAGGCGTCTGTAATTTACATCATAGGTAGACCTCAACTATGGGAGACAAACTGAGAAAAAAAAATCCAGAAAATCACATTGTCTGTTTTTTTATCATTTTATTTGCATATTATGGTGGAAAATAAGTATTTGGTCAGAAACAAAATTTCATCTCAATACTTTGTAATATATCCTTTGTTGGCAATGACAGAGGTCAAACGTTTTCTGTAAGTCTTCACAAGGTTGCCACACACTTTTGTTGGTATGTTGGCCCATTCCTCCATGCAGATCTCCTCTAGAGCAGTGATGTTTTTGGCTTTTCGCTTGGCAACACGGACTTTCAACTCCCTCCAAAGGTTTTCTATAGGGTTGAGATCTGGAGACTGGCTAGGCCACTCCAGGACCTTGAAATGCTTCTTACGAAGCCACTCCTTCGTTGCCCTGGCGGTGTGCTTTGGATCATTGTCATGTTGAAAGACCCAGCCACGTTTCATCTTCAATGCCCTTGCTGATGGAAGGAGGTTTCCACTCAAAATCTCACGATACATGGCCCCATTCATTCTTTCATGTACCCGGATCAGTCGTCCTAGCCCCTTTGCAGAGAAACAGCCCCAAAGCATGATGTTTCCACCACCATGCTTTACAGTAGGTATGGTGTTTGATGGATGCAACTCAGTATTCTTTTTCCTCCAAACACGACAAGTTGTGTTTCTACCAAACAGTTCCAGTTTAGTTTCATCAGACCATAGGACATTCTCCCAAAACTCCTCTGGATCATCCAAATGCTCTCTAGCAAACTTCAGACGGGCCCGGACATGTACTGGCTTAAGCAGTGGGACACGTCTGGCACTGCAGGATCTGAGTCCATGGTGGCGTAGTGTGTTACTTATGGTAGGCCTTGTTACATTGGTCCCAGCTCTCTGCAGTTCATTCACTAGGTCCCCCCGCATGGTTCTGGGATTTTTGCTCACCGTTCTTGTGATCATTCTGACCCCACGGGGTGGGATTTTGCGTGGAGCCCCAGATCGAGGGAGATTATCATTGGTCTTGTATGTCTTCCATTTTCTAATTATTGCTCCCACTGTTGATTTCTTCACTCCAAGCTGGTTGGCTATTGCAGATTCAGTCTTCCCAGCCTGGTGCAGGGCTACAATTTTGTTTCTGGTGTCCTTTGACAGCTCTTTGGTCTTCACCATAGTGGAGTTTGGAGTCAGACTGTTTGAGGGTGTGCACAGGTGTCTTTTTATACTGATAACAAGTTTAAACAGGTGCCATTACTACAGGTAATGAGTGGAGGAAAGAGGAGACTCTTAAAGAAGAAGTTACAGGTCTGTGAGAGCCTGAAATCTTGATTGTTTGTTTCTGACCAAATACTTATTTTCCACCATAATATGCAAATAAAATGTTAAAAAAAACAGACAATGTGATTTTCTGGATTTTTTTTCTCAGTTTGTCTCCCATAGTTGAGGTCTACCTATGATGTAAATTACAGACGCCTCTCATCTTTTTAAGTGGTGGAACTTGCACTATTGCTGACTGACTAAATACTTTTTTTCCCCACTGTAAATCGCATTGTACTCACATGCAAATAGCATGACACTTGCATGATACTCGTCCCACTTTTTTGGACCGATATTATATTGATTTTTTTACGGTGATGGTCTGAGTACCAAGGTGTCCAGACCGACGGTGCATTTCCTCACTCGCACTCAACAGCTTCATATATGCCTATAAGGCTGTTGAGTTCAGGTCAGGAGACTTATGGCCAGTCGGACTTGGACAAGTGAAACCAGCTATATCTTTAATGATGCAACTATCTGATGGGCAGAAGGTTCTTTAGTATAACAACTATTGATAACAGTCTAATGGACAATTTTGGGACATTTAAACCTTATCCCAGGCTCCTCCACTGTACCGCATCCAAACTGCCATGGAGCACCCTATTTTGGGCGGAGTTTGCAACATTCTCCTATCTTTGTTCTCCAGTTCCCAGGAGTGGTTTTGAAAAAATTGGCACTATTATTAAGAAGAGAGCAGAGAACCTTCTAAGGTTCGGTTCAGCGATCATAGCCAAACACCATTAAATTCAATGGGAGGCAAAACCAAACGCATAGAGAACACCTTCAGTTGGCCCAAAAGCTGCCAAAACAACTCAAATTAGTGGCAGACACTAGGAAAAGTGACATCAAGTGTGACATCAAGTGACTCATCAATTGCTCTGTAAATAAATATAATTTAAAAAAAATTTTTGACGTGGCTTCCCTTGTATTTTTCATAACCAGCCAAGCAAAACTGACAGCTGCAGGCTGCAACCCTCAGCTGTCAGCGTTAGCAAGAAAAAATATAAAGTCAAGTTGACGACCCTGCTTGAGAGAGAGAGAGAGAGAGAGAGATTCCATGCCAGAATAAAAAAAAAACAAAGCTTCTGGGCATGCTCAATGTGTAAAAACGGATTCGGTCGCCGGAAACGTTCATTCACACATCAGTTCCATGCATTTATTGCCGAAAACGTCCCTTCAGGCTTTTTCGTCGGACACAAAAAACGTTGCAGGAGACGTTTTTTGTGTCCGGCAAAAAAGCCTGAAGGGACAGATCCGGCACAAAACGGATGAAACGCATGTCCTTCAGGCACAGTCCGGCGCTAATACAACTCTATGGGAAAAAAACGGATCCGGATTGTGCCTGAAACTGACGGATTGTGCCTGAAAGGAAAAACCTGATGTGTGAAAGCAGCCTAAGGCTGCCGTCACACTAGCAGTGTTTGGTCAGTATTTTACATCAGTATTTGTAAGCCAAAACCAGGAGTGGAACAATCAGAGGAAAAGTATAATAGAAACATATGCACCACTGCTGCATTTATCACCCACTCCTGGTTTTGGCTACAAATACTGATGTAAAATACTGACCAAATACTGCTAGTGTGACGGCAGCCTTAGGCTGATGAAAATCTGTCTTTTTTTCTCATGCACACACAAAAAAAGCCCCCGTCCTAATTCCCAGGTTCCCATTTTCTGGCCATTGCTTGAAAATTCCACTAGTAGATTGCAGGTAATGCATTTATCAATCATAGAGAATAAATATGAAAGGGAATCTGATAAGCAGGTTTTCATTACTTTACCTGTGAGCAGAATAATATAGGAAAAGAGTGCCTGATGCAATGTGTCACTTATTATACTGTGTATTGTTGTTTTAATACAATCAGTGATTTATTAGCAGGAGATTATCACAAGAAGACTAGGTCTCATGTGCACAGCAGTCCAGCTAATCAGTGTTACCCCACCCTCTCCACTGATTGGCAGCTTCCTGTGTACAGTGTCAGCAAGCTGGTGTGGGCGGGGTTATACACAGTTTAGCTGTATGACCACTGATACATCTACAACAGATAAAACAGCGATTCTATCAAAACGGCACTAAGCGGCCCAGTAAGTGACACATCGCTGGAATCAATACCTTTAACCGTATATTATGCTGCTGTCATGATCCAGGTCGGGGTTTTGTTTTGTCTTTCCCTGTCTGGTCATGTCAGGGGTTACCTTTCACAGCCTCGTTCCCGTGTCAGGTCTACTATATATCTGTGCTGCTACCTGTATTCATTGCCAGTTATATTGCTTCCTGATCTGTCCTGCTGCATTCAGTTAACCCGACTCGTGTTTGTTTATCTCCAGTCTATGTCTCAGCTCCTTATTTCTCTGTTTGTTTGGATTTCCTGGTACCTGACTTTGGCTTGACTCTGACCTGATTTTGTCTCTCCCCTCTGATATTTCTGCTACTCACCGGAACTGACCCTTGCTCTCCTCAGACTCTGCGCCTCGGTTTTTCCTTTTTTGTACTGCCTTTTCCTCTGGTATTGACTCAGCTCCCTGACTGCTCTGCTGCCACCTAGTGGTGGCTTCGCTGTACTGCTGTGGGACTGCTTCTCAGCAGGCTATTCAGCTCACTCTCCACTCTGTTGCCATCTAGTGGAGCTTGCGTTACTCTGCATTATCCCTCAGTAGTAAAGCGTGACAGCTGCTCTCGAATTACATACCAAAACCTGCTGACATATTTCCTTTATTGTTTCCAGGAAAGAAAAACTCTGTGAAGTTCACATTGAAACAATAATTTTCTTACAATCTTCCAATATTTAGATTTGTGATAAATCCCCTAATATTGGAGCCTGAGGCAGATGGCAAATGTGATATGCAATAAAATTAGCTTTAAGGGTACCGTCACACAGTGACATTTTGATCGCTACGACGGCACGATCCGTGACGCTCCAGCGTCGTAACAATATCGCTCCAGCGTCGGAGACTGCTGTCACACTTTGCGATGTACGACGCTGGAGCGATAATTTCATGACGTATGTGCGATGTAGAAGCCGTTGGTTACTATGCGCATATCGTATACAATATCGTGCACACCTTTGTTACACCATGCGATCATGCCGCCACAGCGGGACACTAGACGACGAAAGAAAGTTTCAAACGATCTGCTACGACGTACGATTCTCAGCGGGGTCCCTGATCGCAGGAGTGTGTCAGACACAGCGAGATCGCTGGAACGTCACGGATATATCGCTGGAACGTCACAAATCGTGCCGTCGTAGCGATCAAAATGCCACTGTGTGACGGTACCCTAAGTCTTGTAAATACTGTCTAATTCCCATTCCTCCAGGCAGGAGATGTTATCTGTGAGAAAGGAGATTTCTAAAGCTTAATGACTAAGTTTGCATCAAAAAGTGAAAGCAATTAAAGTATTGCTGTTAACTTTCTATTAGCCATTGTAAGGAACAAAGAGGCCTCCTAAGGGCAGGGAACCGTATTGATGCAATTTGAAACTATTAATAACTTTTGAAAGTGTTTCTAAAAGCTGGTGCAAAGTACAGGTTTGATCTTTGATAAGATGCGTGCAGGATTAGGGCTGTCAAAAGCTCACGAGACGCTTGCACTTTCCAAGGTAACTGTATCACCCCGACATGTAGAAGTGATTTGGTCTCTATGTGATCTTTTCATTTTTCATCCCTTTCCTTGGTTTTACAAAGAACCTGTGCATTGCTAAAATACATTAAAGGAATTTCCTGGGATGTTCCAGCTTTACTTACCTGGGGGGAAGCTTTAGATTTGCGTTGAGAGGCAAAAAATGGCCTTATTGTGCCTCCTATTAGTCATATAATTGTTCAAATAACACCATTGTCGTTTTTTGGCAATAAGTAAAACTGATTTGTAATCCTGTGTAAGGTCAGCATATTACAAGAACAGATCAGTTGTCCTACAAAAAGTATTGACGCAGGAGCTTGTAGTGATGGGTCGATGAGATATCGGGCTGCGATGATTTTACCATAAATGTGTTCACCGGAGCATGTGGTCGGTTTGGGACTCATAAGAGCTGCCTGTCATGATCCGGTCCGGGTTTTTTGTCCTGTCTGCCCTTTTCCCTGGCTGATCATGTCAAGGGTTAACTTTGCTCTGCCTCATTCTGGGTTCAGAGTTGCTATTTAGCTCCGTTGCATCCTGCAGGCGGTGTTAGTTATAGTTTCTGCCTACGGCATGAGTAGCTGACTCTGGTTACATCCTGATTTGTCCTGCTGCGATCCCTGACTGTTCCCGTGTCTGTTTATTCCCCTTCCCTTTTTCCGACTCAGTGTTTTTACCTTTATGTTTGGACTCTCTGGTACTTGACTCGGCTTTGTCTCTGACCTGTCTCTGTCTTTTGCTCCTGGTACTTCTGCTTCTGTCTGGTATTGACCCTTTGGCATGTCTCTGTCTCTGAGTTGATTTCCCTCTTTGCACTTCGTTACTCTCCTGATTTTTGACGCGGCTTGTTTGACTACCCTGTTGCCACCTGGTGGTGGCCTCACTGCAGCACTGCAGGTCCGCTTTGGCAAGTGTTGCAGTCTTTCCTCCACTCTACTGCCATCTAGTAGAGCGTGCAGCTACCTGCATAGCTGTGGCGTGACACTGGTACTTTTTTGGTGAATGGAGACAAAAGATCCAGATGACTAAGAAGAGCTGGACTATCCGTCACCAGAAGACTGTCAGTCATCTTGGAAAGAGGCAGAGGAGAG
Source organism: Ranitomeya imitator (assembly GCF_032444005.1). Classification (NCBI taxonomy): domain Eukaryota; kingdom Metazoa; phylum Chordata; class Amphibia; order Anura; family Dendrobatidae; genus Ranitomeya; species Ranitomeya imitator. Next base: position 1,190,234,170 of record NC_091282.1, read on the forward strand.
TGCAAATTTCCATCAAGTGTCAGTTATATTCGCTGTCAACTCCAATTAGACAGTCAAGTATGGCCGCCAGCTAACTCTCCCAACCCCCCTATGCACAAGACCACTTGGCTCAGCTGAGATTTAATGTGTTTTGAATGGGGAGAGAGGAGAAATCCACCGATAACTTTGGCAGCCAGATATCTCCATGGAAAACATAAGGATCAGGCGGTGGATATCTAACTGTCAATCCTCCTCTTCCTTAAAATCATCTGTCGGGGAAGTGTCGGGAGTCCACCATATACATCAGATAGCTGTCCATTCTTTCCTAAAATGGCCAACTTTCATCTAATGTGTATGGGGACCTTTAAGTAAGTCAAAATGCTCTTTATGATATGTCGCACGACAGATTGCAGCAGTGCCCTATGGACTTCATTAATTTATTATCAGCTCTGTTTGAGTTTGACAGAGGTATGTGTTGCTTTCCATATCATAATTCATAGCACCTGCATCCCTACAGTGGAATGTTTGATCCTCTGACTCTGCATAGATGTATGGTGCTGTTATATGAGCAATGGAAATGCATAATTATTTATACAGGGGAGAAAATAAGTATTTGATACACTACCGATTTTTGCAATTTTTCTCACCTGCAAAGAATAGAAAGGCTTGCAATTTTTATCGTACAGTGGGTGAAATAAGTATTTGATCCCTTGCTGATTTTGTGTTTGCCCACTGACAAAGACAAGAACAGTCTATAATTTTAAGGCAGATTAATTTTAGCATTCAGAGATGGAATATCAAAAATAAAATCCAGAAAATCACAATGTATAAATTGTATAAATTTATTTGCATTTTGCTGTGAGAAATAAGTATTTGATCCCCTACCAATCATTATGAGTTCTGGCTCCTACATACCAGTTAGACACTCGTAATCAACTCGTTACCTGCATTAAAGACCCCTGTCTTACACAGTCACCTTTATAAAAGACTCCTGTCCATAGACTCAATTAATCAGATAGACTCTAACCTCTACAACAAGGTCAAGACCAAAGAGCTTTATAAGGATGTCAGGGACAAGATCATAGACCTGCACAAAGCTGGATTGGGATACAAAACCATAAGTAAGACACTGGGTGAGAAGGAGACAACTGTTGGGGCAATAGTGAAAAAATGGAAGAAATACAAAATGACTATCAATCGACATCGATCTGGGGCACCATGCAAAATTTCACCTCGTTGGGTATCCTTGATCATGAGGAAGGTGAGAAATCAGCCTAAAACTACACGGGGGGAACATGTTAATGATCTCAAGGCAGCTGGGACCAAAGTCACCAAGCAAAATTATGCCGTAAAGGTTTAGAATCCTGCAGTGCCCGCAAGGTCCTCCTGCTCAAGAAGGCACATGTGCAGGCCGGTCTGAAGTTTGCCAATGAACTCCTGGATGATTCTTTGAGTGATTGGGAGAAGGTGCTGTGGTCAGATGAGACAAGAATTGAGGTCTTTGGCATTAACTCAACTTGCTATGTTTGGAGGAAGAGAAATGCTGCCTTGGACCCAAAGAACATCGACCCCACTGTCAAACATGGAGGTGGAAACATTATCTTTTGTGAGTATTTCTCTGCTAAGGGCACAGGACTACTTCACCACATCAATGGGAGAATGGATGGTGCCATGTACCGTATTATCCTGAGTGGCAACCTTCTTCCCTCCGCGAGGACATTAAAAATGGGTCGTGGCTGGGTCTTCCAGCAAGACAATGACCCAAAACATACAGCCAAGGCGACAAAGTAGTGGCTCATAAAGAAGCACATTAAGTTCATGGAGTGGCCTAGCCAGTCTCCAGACATTAATCCCAGAGAAAACATATGGAGGGAGTTGATGCTCCGAGTTGCCAAGCGACAGCCTCAAAATCTTAATGATTTAGAGATGATCTGCAAAGAGGAGTGAACCAAAATTTCACCTGACATGTGCGCAAACCTCATCATCAACTACAAAAAACGTCTGACTGCTGTGCTTGCCAACAAGGGTTTTGCCACCAAGTATTAAGTCTTGTTTGCCAGAGGGATCAAATACTTATTTCTCATTGCAAAATGCAAATAAATTTATATAATGTACACAATGTGATTTTCTGGATTTTATTTTTGATTTTCTATCTCTCAATGGTAAAATTAACCTACCCTTAAAATTATAGACTGTTTATGTCTTTGCCAGTGGGCAAATTTACAAAATCAGCAAGGGATCAAATACTTATTTCCCCCACTATAGGCACACTTCTACTGTGTGAGATAGAATCTTTAAAAAATCCAGAATATCTCATTGGAAGATTTTTACATACCGTAATTAATTTGCATTTCATTGCATGAAATAAATATTTGATACAATAGAAAAACAGAACTTAATATTTTGTACAGAATACTTTGTTTGCAATTACAGAAGTCAGACCTTTCCTGTAGTTCTTGATCAGGTTTGCACACACTCTTGGAGGGATTTTGGCCCCCTCCTCTTTATAGGCCTTTTCCAGTTCTTTCACATTTCGGGGCTGTTGCCGGACAACATTGAGTTTCAGCTCCCTCCAAAGATTTTCTATTGGATTCAGGTCTGAAGACTGGTTAAGCACCTCCAAAACCTTGAAATGCTTATTAATAATAATAATAATAACAATAATAATAATAATCTTTTTATTTATATAGCGCCAACATATTTTGCAGCAATTTGGACACAATTTCGTTGCTGTCGCCGATGAAGCTCACAATCTAAATTCCCTATCAGTATGTCTTTGGAATGTGGGAGGAAACGGAGAACCCGGAGGAAGCTAACGCAAACACGGAGAGAACATACAAACTCCTTGCAGATGTTGTCCTTGGTGGGATTTGAACCCAGGACTCCAGTGCTGCAAGGCTGCTGTGCTAACTACTGAGCCACCGTGCTGCTTCTTAAGGAGCCCCTCCCTAGTTGCCCTGGCTGTGTGATTCAGGTCATTGTCATGCTGGAAGACCCAGCCACGACCCATATTCAATGCTCGTTCTGAGGGAAGGAGGTTGATGGCCAAAATCTTACTATATATGACCCCATGCATCCTCCCTTCAATATGGTGCAGTCGTCCTGTCCCTTTTGCATTACGCACCCCCAAAGTGTGATGCTTCCCCAACATTCTTCATGGTTGGGACGGTGTTCTTGAGGTTGTACTCATCCTTCTTCCTCCAAACACGGCGAGTGGAGTTGATACCAAAAAGTTTTCTAATAATTTTCCCAACCGTTGTTGCCTTCTCATCAAGCTACTTGACTATTGTCCTGTAGCCCATCCCAGCCTTGAGCAGGCCTACAATTTTGACCCTGGTGTCCTTAGACAGCTCTTTGGACTTTGCCGTGGTGGAAAGTTTGGAGTGTGATTGATTGACAGGTGTCTTTTATACAGGTAATGAGTTCAGACAGGTGCAATTAATACAGGTAACGAGTACAGAGTAGGAATGCTTTTTAAAGAAAAACTAACAGATCTGTGAGAGCCAGAATTCTTGCTGCTTGGTAGGTGATGAAATACTTATTTCATGCAATAAAATGAAATTTAATTATTTGCAAATCATACATCATACATCGTGATTTACTGGTTTTTATTTTTAGATTCTGTCTCTCACAGTTGAGGTGTACCTATGATAAAAATTGCAGACCTCTCCATTCTTTGCAGGTGGGAAAACATACAAAATCGGCAGAGGATCAAATACTTATTTTCCCCATTGTATGAACAGTTCATGCAATAGTAACCTGTTAGATTTTCAGACTGTGCTATCCTAGTTTGAATAGATTGTATGTCTTGCTAAAATAACAGAAGTCTCAGGAAGATGTGAGGTTTCTAGTGATGAGCGAATATACTCGTTACTCAAGATTTCCCGAGCACGCTCGAGTGGTCTCCAAGTATTTTTTAGTGCGCGGAGATTTATTTTTCATCGCCGCAGCTGAATGATTTACATCTCTTAGCCAGCTTGATTACATGTGGGGATTCCCTAGCAACCAGGCAACCCCCACATGTACTTTTGCTGGCTAACAGATGTAAATCATTCAGCTGAGGTTATGAAAACTAAATCTCCGAGCACTAAAAAATACTCAGAGGACCCCCGAGCGTGCTCAGGAAATCTCGAGTAACGAGTATATTCGCTCATCACTAGAGGTTTCCTAAAAACAGGGACTTGTGGAGTATTTGAGACTATGTTAAAGTGGCCATGTTAGTTAACACCTTTCTGCCATCGGACGTACTATCCCGTCCATGTGACCTGGAACTTAATTCCCAGGACGGGATAGTACATCATATGCGATCAGCCGTGCTCACGGGGGGAGCGCGGCCGATCGTGGCTGGGTATCAGCTGATTATCACAGCTGACACCCGGCATTAAGTGCCAGGAGTGGTCACGGACCGCTCCCGGCACTTTAACCCCTGGAATATTGCGATCAAACAAGATTGCAGCGTTCCAGTGGCATAGAGATGCATCACGCTGCGTGCTTCTCTGAGACCACCGGATCCAAGATGGCCGCGAGGTCCTCCCGGGTCCTGCAGGGAGGTGGCTTGTCAGTGCTTGCTGACTTTATACAGTGAGGTCCCACCCAGGGACAATGTAAAAAAGTTAAAAAAAAATTATTCTGTGTAAAAGTATTTTTTTTTTTAAATTGTTGTTGTTCCAATAAATACATTTCTTTATGTAAATTTAAAAAAAACTATAAAAGTACAGATATTTAGTATCGCTGTGTCCTTAACGACCCGACCTATAAAACTGTTCCACTAGTTAACCCCTTCAGTGAACACTGTAAAAAAATAAACAAAAACAAGGCAAAAAACAAAGCTTCATCATCATACCGCCGAACAAAAAGTGGAATAACACGCGATCAATAAGACGGATATAAATAAACATGGTACTGCTGAAAACATCATCTTGTCCCACAAAAAAGAGCCGCCATACAACGTCATCAGCTTAAAAATAAAAAAGTTATAGCCCTCAGAATAAAGCAATGCAAAAAAAATTATTTTCTATATAAAATAATTTTTATTGTATAAAAGCATCAAAACAAAAAAATTATATAAATGAGATATCGCTGTAATCGTACTGACCCGAAGAATAAAACTGCTTTATCAATTTTACCTCATGCAGAACGGTATAAACGCCCCACCCAAAAGAAATTCATGAATTGCTGGTTTTTGTTCATTCTGCCTCCCAAAACTGTAATAAAAAGCGATCAAAAAATGTCATGTGCCCGAAAATGGTACCAATAAAAACGTCAACTTGTCCCGCAAAAAAAAAAGACCTCACATGACTCTGTGGACCAAAATATGATGTGGTGATGTGTTGGGGTTAGGCGTGTGGTTAGGGTTGGGATTAGGGTTAGGAGGCATGTTCAGGTTAGGGGTGTTGTTAGGGTTATTTATAGGGTTGGGATTAGGGTTAGGGGTGTGTTGGGGTTAGGGGTATGGTTGGGATTAGGGTTAGGGGCGTGTTCGGGTTAGGGGTGTGGTTAGGGTTATGGTTAGGGTTGGGATTAGGGTTAGGGGTGTGTTCGGGTTAGGGTTAGAGTTAGTGGATCGCGCCCGTAGGGCAGTGGGGTACTCGGTACCGGGTCCTTCGGTTCTCAAGGGGGGATGTCACGGTGGCTGACCCGGTCCGTGGCCCTCGGGAGGTCCGTAGTAAAAGGGGAAAGGTCTTTAAAGGGGAAATGTTCATGACGCCACCTGTGGTATTCGGTCAGGATGACCGATGCTGCTTAGGGGTCCGCTGGGGTGATGTTATGGCAGCTAGATGGTATACCTTCCCACAGGTGAAGTATGTCCACAGGGCTTCCCAGTGTGTAGATGGTGAATGGTGTAAGGCGCAGTGAAGAACGAGGACACTAGGTTGCAGTCTCTTTACTTTTACTAAAGGCCTCAGCATCCACAGTCCAGAGCACCAGATCACAGGACAGGCAGAGTCCGGCTGGTTTGGAGGCAAATCCAGAGTCCCCTTATCCAGGTGGAAATCAGTAGCCTTCCTCTAGCGCCTGGGTGTTGTAGTACCTTACTGCTGAGCCTCTCATAAGGTCCTCACAACTGTTGTAGATGTTCTAGATGTTATGTCTCTTTCTCTGTCCCCCAGATGGATAGGACAAACCCGTATGACTGGTGGCCTGCTGGCCTGAGGCTTTTTACTGGGACTCTAGCAGGCCCCAGCCCCCACAAGTTGCCACCATGCCTCCTGGGTATAGGGCGGATCAGTAACTTGAAATTAGCTGTCCTGCTGGTCTCTGGAGCAAGGTATAAAGGACTGTTGCTCCCTCAGTGTTCCGGCTACCGGATCCTGCGCCTCAGAAGGAGGCAGCCTGTGCAGGGCAGAACTCCTTCTGGCTTCCTTTCCTTTTGCTATGACTTCTTATCACTCTCTACAATACAGTTTGCTGTTCGTGTCTCTTTCTTAGGGGCTGCCGCACGTGGGGCAGGCGCAGCGCCATGACCTTCTGTCTAGGTCTCTGACAGGATCCCACCCCTGTCAGGGACCAACTACCTGAGCGGAGCTCAGATATCAACTAACTTGGAGAAGCCCAGCCAGCTTCTGACTAACTTCCTATTCAGACTACCAGTTTTACCTAATTGTGAAGATTGCCCTAATAAATAGGAGCATAGCTCCCCCTGGTGGGCTGGAGTATGAAATGTGTTGTATGTTGGTGTTACCTGGTGAAAAGATCTCTTTTATTGCCTTCAAACGTAACATCACTCCCCCCTAGAGGAGAATGATATTACTGCAAAGACCAGGACCCTGGGGCGCTGCACTCACCCCCCCTCTCCCTCCCCCCGATAAATCCAGTACTCCGGGACTGGGAAAAGAAAACAACAATACATTAGCAAAAAGACATGCAATTTTTCAAATGCTATAAAACAAATTAATATATACTAAGCTTCCCTTTATGGGAGGTGAGGACACTTGAACGTTACAAGCAAAAAGTTACAGTGCCGGCCTACTTCTATAGATGGAACATTTTAGCAACAATATATTAACTAACTATGAAATGTAATTACATTTACAGGTACAGTCATGGCCAAAAGTATTGACACCCCTGCAATTATGAGATTCTCAGATAATATTCAGTTTCTTCCTGAAAATTGATTGCAAACACAAATTATTTGGTATTATTATCTTCATTTAATTTGTCTTAAATGAAAACACACAAAAAGAATTGTCCTAAAGCCAAATTGGATATAATTCCACACCAAACATAAAAAAGGAGGTGGACAAAAGTATTGGCACTGTTGGAAAAATCATGTGATGCTTCTCTAATTTGTGTAATTAACAGCACCTGTAACTTACCTGTGGCACCTAACAGGTGTTGGCAATAACTAAATCACACTTGCAGCCAGTTGACATGGATTAAAGTTGACTCAACCTCTGTCCTGTGTCCTTGGATGTACCACATTGAGCATGGAGAAAAGAAAGAAGACCAAAGAACTGTCTGAGGACTTGAGAAACCAAATTGTGAGGAAGCATAGGCAATCCCAAGGCTACAAGTCCATCTCCAAAGACCTGAATGTTCCTGTGTCTACCGTGCGCAGTGTCATCAAGAAGTTTAAAGCCCATGGCACTGTGGCTAACCTCCCTAGATGTGGACGGAAAAGAAAAATTGACGAGATTTCAACGCAAGATTGTGCGGATGTTGGATAAAGAACCTCGACTAACATCCAAACAAGTTCAAGCTGCCCTGCAGTCCGAGAGTACAAAGTGTCAACCCGTACTATCCATCGGCGTCTGAATGAAAAGGGACTGTATGGTAGGAGACCCAGGAAGACCCCACTTCTTACCCCGAGACATAAAAAAGCCAGGCTGGAGTTTGCCAAAACTTACCTGAAAAAGCCTAAAACGTTTTGGAAGAATGCTCTCTGGTCAGATGAGACAAAAGTAGAGCTTTTTGGGCAAAGGCATCAACATAGAGTTTACAGGTGAAAAAAAAGAGGCCTTCAAAGAAAAGAACACGGTCCCTACAGTCAAACATGGCGGAGGTTCCCTGATGTTTTGGGGTTGCTTTACTGCCTCTGGCACTGGACTCCTTGACCGTGTGCATGGCATTATGAAGTCTGAAGACTACCAACAAATTTTGCAGCATAATGTAGGGCCCAGTGTGAGAAAGCTGGGTCTCCCTCAGAGGTCATGGGTCTTCCAGCAAGACAAAGACCCAAAACACACTTCAAAAAGCACTAGAAAATGGTTTGAGAGAAAGCACTGGAGACTTCTAAGGTGGCCAGCAATGAGTCCAGACCTGAATCCCATAGAATACCTGTAGAGAGATCTAAAAATGGCAGTTTGGAGAAGGCACCCTTCAAATATCAGGGACCTGGAGCAGTTTGCCAAAGAAGAATGGTCTAAAATTCCAGCAGAGCATTGTAAGAAACTCATTGATGGTTACCGGAAGCGGTTGGTCACAGTTATTTTGCCTAAAGGTTGTGCAACCAAGTATTAGGCTGAGGGTGCCAATACTTTTGTCTGGCCCATTTTTGGAGTTTTGTGTGAAATGATCAATGTTTTGCTTTTTGCTTCATTCTCTTTTGCATATTTTCATTTAAGACTAATTAAATGAAGATAATAATACCAAAGAATTTGTGATTGCAATCATTTTCAGGAAGAAACTGAGTATTATCTGACTGAATTGCAGGGGTGTCAATACTTTTGGCCATGACTGTATGCTATGTATTAAGTGCAAAGGCAAACATTTTATTTTATTCAAGTGCAAAACAATTATTCCTTTCTAAGCACAAACTTTTTAACTAACTAACTAACCCCTCTAAGGGCAAACTCAAATCTTTTCTGAGGTAATGCAACATATTAATCACATCATTAATATTCAAGTCAGTTTAGCAACAAAAGTGACGTGATGCGAGGGCCCCGTTACGAACCCCCAACGTTTGTCTTGGGTGGGCTACAAGACGTGTATCCTGACCCGGAATTCTGCCACACCAATGGGTTTTTCTTCAGGTCTGTAAAACAAAGCAATTCTTACAACAAGATTAATAGCAGTTTCCATTGGAGGCAGTCTCTGTAAAAGCCTCCGTTGTAAAACCAGTAGGAAGCACCTTTAAGAAGGTGCCAACTATTTACAATGGACAGTTTCTGATCAAGCGCAGTTCATGATTCACAGTTCTTTTCAAGTAACTTGTGCAAAACTGAGGATCCCTTTAAACGTGGGACCCCTTTAAGAGATAACCCTGGATGGGTTCAAAGTAGGAAAAGAGTTAAAGAACTATTTACAATCAATGTTCATTTCCTTGGTATCTATTGTAGCTCTGGAGCTAGCACTGGTGGAGGTAGTCCTTTTGGGTACTGGAGGCTACCAGGTGCTACATATGGGGCTGCAGCTGCAGTCTCAGTGGTGAATTCGCTTTCCTGAGCCCTAGGTGACGCTATAAGGGCTGCACATCTCTTGACATCGCGAGCGGATTTCCTGGCAAGGGTGTCCGGTTTTGATTAGGAAAATTCTGCTTAGATTCTGCAACGTGGGCACAAAGCCTAATGGTGTTTTTCACATAGCCTTAATAAGACAGAAAAATGGACCTCTCAAACATATGAACGATTCCTAACATGTTCTGGAGCAAATGAGAAACAAAGTATTTGAGAGAAATCTGTGTGGAAAGGGTTATAAAGCCATTTCTAAAGCTTGGCGACTTCAGCGAACCACAATGAGAGCCATTATCCACAAACGGCAAAAACATGGAACAGTGGTGAACCTTCCCAGGAGTGGCCGGCCGACCAAAATTACCCCAAAACTGCAGCAGCGACTCATCCAAGAGGTCACAAAAGATCGCACAACAACATCCAAAGAACTGCAGGCCTCACTTGCCTTAGTTAAACTCAGTGTTCATGACTCCACCATAAGAAAGAGACTGGGCAAAAAATGGCCAGAGTTCCAAGACGAAAACCACTGCTGAGCAATAAGAACATAAAGAACAGGACATCTCTGGGACTCAGATCTGAAGCAATATTTATAGTTTTAGCAGAAATTGTTTTTTTCATGTGGGCTCCTTTCACAATGGGGTGAGTGGCAGGACATCATGGCTTCAGGAACTACAGCCTAATCTAAACCATTAAAGCTATCGCTGGCACAATCTCTAACGTGAAGCCATGGGTCCATGTTGTGCAGATGTAGACAGAGGTCAATGGGAAGGAGTGGAGGCGCTTGATTGCAGAGTGACCTCTGTGGTTCCTCTGTTAGAGGAGTGTCTCTGGATTGTTTAGAAGTCATCTCTATAGGGCTACAAATTGCTCTGTCAATAAAGATCAAGGATTAAAATGTAGGGAGGACACTGCTCTGGGATTACTACAGATGGATTCTGAACCAGGTCACAGACAGGACTGATAACAGGAGATTAAAGTGTTTACCTTCTTCTGGAATTTAAATGAAAGTTACATGAAATAAGACCTCAAAGTCCTGCAATCAAACTCCTGGAAGCAGTCATGGATGTGTCACACATCAAGCAACGATTTACTATTCCATTTACCCTAATGGTGGATTGATGCTAAATATTTTGCTGATTTTTAGGAAAACAAATTCTAAACTCATTTTGTCAAATTTGATCATTTATAATAATGTGAAATGATTCTTACAGCAATGGGTCACCCCTATGTATATTAGGTAATTATAGATACATTTTTTTAATACAGAGGTCCCTCAGGGTATGAGATGTTAAAAAATTCCAAAATGTGCTCCAGAAGTCCAAGATTCACAGTCAGTGATTTCGAGATGACAATTTCTCATAGATGCCAATCAGGCTGCTGTATTCGAGATCCTAGGCCACAGATATATTCATATAATTGTGGCTCATTATTTAACATGTCACAGTAAGGCCACATTCACAGGTTCATTCTTTGGTCAGTATTTCACATCAGTAGTATGTGTAAGCCAAAACCAGGAGTGGGTGAAAAATACAGAAGTGGTGATGTGTTTCTATTACATTTTTCCTCTCATTGTTCAACTCTTGATATTGTCTTGTAAAATACTGACCAAATACTGACTGTGTGAACGTGGCCTTACGCTAGGGTCAAACAACAGTATTTTATATTATTAGTATTAGTATTAATAATGCTAATCACACTCAGATCAACGTATGATCATACTGTGGTCCAATTTTTCCCCATCTTCTGGAAATCTTCTTCATTCTGTCAGTCCATGGAAATCGCAAGATGTCATCCGGGTGCAGTCCGATGGTTTCCACTGACTCAGACTTAAATGGACGAGTATGATCCATTAATCAGATCAAACCCAGCCACGCTGGGATTTGTTCCTCGGACTGTCTCGGTCCGGTGAAATAAAACAGACTTGTGCACAGCCCCGTAGAAAAACATTAGTCCAAGTGTGATACGGTCCTTTGCACAATCCCTTAATCCTAGTTGCACTTCATTATAATAGATATCAAGTATATAAGTAGGCTAACATATTAAAGAGGTTGTCCGGTCCAAATCTTTAAGTCTGTAGTCACTCTGTGTGACTGCAGACTTATGAATCCCCAGCGCACGCACTGCGGGGATTCACTGGTTTCTGAGGGGGTCCGGAGGGTATGTATGAGTTATACATACTTCCGTCTAGGGTCTGTCCAGTGAGTGTGGCCTGGCACCATACACTTGTATAGAGCCCTCTAATCGGCCAGGCCCATCGAATGGCCGCGTCACTATACTAGACTAGACTAGAGGGGGTCACAGTGGCCAGATCCCAGCAATCAGATATTGATGGCAGATCCTAGCAATGTGTCACAATATCTATGATGAGACAATCATAACATCACATTTTTCTCTCTGCTGTGTACAAGGATCTGATATCATCCAGCCATTACCTTAAGGTACCTTCACACTCAGCGACGCTGCAGCGATACCGACAACGATGTCGATCGCTGCAGCGTCGCTGATTGGTCGCTGGAGAGCTGTCACACAGACAGCTCTTCAGCGACCAACGATCCCGAAGTCCCCGGGTAACCAGGGTAAACATCGGGTTACTAAGCGCAGGGCCGCGCTTAGTGACCCGATGTTTACCCTGGTTACCAGCGTAAAAGTAAAAAAAACAAACACTACATACTTACCTACCGCTGTCTGTCCCCGGCGCTCTGCTTCTCTGCACTCCTCCTGCACTGGCTGTGAGCACAGCGGCCGGAAAGCAGAGCGGTGACATCACCGCTGTGCTTTCTGGCTGACCGACGCTCACAGCCAGTACAGGAGGAGTGCAGAGAAGCAGAGCGCCGGGGACAGACAGCGGTAGGTAAGTATGTAGTGTTTGTTTTTTTTACCTTTACGCTGGTAACCAGGGTAAACATCGGGTTACTAAGCGCAGCCCTGCGCTTAGTAACCCGATGTTTACCCTGGTTACCAGTGAAGACATCGCTGGATCGGTGTCACACACTCCGATCCAGCGATGTCAGCAGGAGTCCAGCGACGAAATAAAGTTCTGGACTTTCCTCAGCGACCAACGATCTCCCAGCAGGGGCCTGATCGTTGGTCGCTGTCACACAGAACGATTTCCTTAACGATATCGTTGCTACGTCACAAAAAGCAACGATATCGTTAACGATATCGTTATGTGTGAAGGTACCTTTATATTACCCAAATCACTGAAGCACAAGTTTGTAATTTAGGTGTAATAGAAGATAATTAGAAAATGTAATGAGATTCCTGATATATATCTTTATAAGTGGTTCTAAAGTTGGTGCCTCCCTATTAGAGGGGTTAAATGAGATTACCAAAAAGAGTTTGCATTGTAAAATATAACTAGATTTGAAAGATATCATCAGGCCGGTCATGGGATAGACTTGCTCCATAAGTAGATATTTGTGATATTACTCATGTGTTTTACAGTACAGTCAGTGATCAGATGTGCACCAGGCACATTACTTGCTTTTCATGTGATTAGACCGGGGTAGACATACTATTGGTGCAGCCGCTGTGGCCGCACAGGGTCTCAAGAGGTAAAGGGGCCACTACCACCCCCAAAGCAGGTGGAATTTTGCATTATTATTATTATTTTTGGACTGCAAGGGGCTCAGATATTGTTCTTGCACAGGGGCCTCTTACTATCTGTGTCCGGCAGTGGATTAGACATAGGATTATGGGACTACATTTTTTTGTATGTATTGAGGAATGGCCTTTAATGGACTTTTAAAGATGTTGTCTGGTGAAAAAAAATTATCATCTACCTGATAACTTGTTGATTGGTTGGCTCCTGACCGCTGGGACCTGCACTAATTGGCAGAACAGGGAATTTATATTTTCTTACAATGGAGCCACAGTGTATCGTTAATGCTGGCGTCCGTTGTTCCCCTTCCCCCTCACTGGCATGTCCCTCGGCATTCTCCCTTTTTCTGGTTCTCTGAGTTGTCAGCGGTGCGCCTAGTGCGCGTGTCTGCCTAGTCTCTAATCTGTTTTTAAAGGGCCAGTGGGCGCAACTTCAAGAGGACCCCCAGCAAATAGCTGGGAGACATCTTGTTAAAAAGGCACTCTCCCCAATATGGAGGTGCCGAAGCAACAAGTTTCATTAATGTGTTAGTGGTGCAATTAGTAAGTTGTTAGGTCCTCTGATGCTGGTGTTGCCACAATCCTGAACCTGTAGTCTTTGGTCCTTGCGTGGCCAGTCCTGAACCTATAGTCCATAGCCCTTGTGCGGTCAGTGCCTTAACCTCGTCTCCTGGTCCAAGTGAGGCCAGTGCCTAAACCCTGAAGCCGTGCCAGTGGTACATGAACCAGTATCCAAGACCTGTGTGTCTAAACCTGTGCCTATCCAACTATTCCGCATATCCAGACTGTCCTATCAGTCTCCAAATCAGACCTGTCTGAGACTCTGTGTAATTAACTGTTTTACCTGTGGATCCTGATTCTAGTAGTCTGAATGCAGCCCGAGTCCGTGTCTGTGCTCTTCAGAGGATCCAGAACCTAGTAGTCTGAATGGAGCCAAAGTCCATTCTGTTTCTGTGTGCCTGACCCCTGGGGCCAGCAGCTGCAGTACCGAGAGCTGCCTAGGAGTGGTACCTGTGCTACATGCAGCTGAAGACTGACCCCACCATCAGGAGCTCCACGGAACACCAGGTAGCCGTTTAGCTACTCCCCTCCTAGGCAAGCCCAGCCCTATGGCACACTGGGTCCATGAACCACGTGCGCAACCTGCGTGTGTAACAGTTGCTTCAGCAATGGGCCCTGTTGAACCCCGAGCCTTAGAGTTGTATTGGTAGTTGAGCTACCAGTGAGAGAGCCAGGAAAACATTTTGTTTCATGTGCAAATAATAGATGCCCAATTGGAAGCCCTGACGTCAGCTGTGCCAGACCATGTTGCAGTACCTATGGCTGTGCCTATTCAGCCTGAAACTTATGCCTCTGCATTGGAACCCATCCTCTCTGATCCGCCATAGTACTATGGGGATCCATAGCAGTGCTGTAGGTTTCTAGAGCAGTGCATACAGCACTATGAAGTTTTGGGTCATCAGTTTTCTTCCGATCTGGTCAAGGTGGGATTCCTAATGTCCTTCCTAATAGGAGATCCTATAGCAAGACTCAAGCAGCTATTGGAGAGAAGAAATCTTGTCACCTCTGATCTGCAGGCCTTCCTGGTGGTCTTCCGAAAGGTATTTGATGGGCCGAATCCGGAATCTCCTGCAACATCTTCCCTTCCCAGCTTCCAGGTGCAGACCAGACAGGTGACACATGTAAGGAAACTGTCATGTCTGGCCTTGTCCTTCCAGAGACCACCTGTTCCCCAGCCTGTTAAGGCATCTACCCATACAGAATGCATGAAGGTTGTCCGTGTTGGCTGGCTGAGCAGAAACCGGAACTCACTTATCAGAAAGGATTGCTGTATCGCTGTTGTTGCATGGAACATCCTCACAGTCTTTGTCCTGAGATGTCTAAAAAAACTCCAAAGCCTTGGGCCAGTGGCTGTCCTTGGCGGGAGTATTCCCTCTCCACCGATGACTCTGACTTTATCTGTAGCTGGGAAACATCTTGTATAAAAGTCACCCTTCCCAATATGGAGGTGCCGAAGTAACGAGTTTCATTAGTGTGTTAGAGTCAGGTACGTAGTGCCAGAACTGTGAAGCCGCTCTGGTGAGACCTGGACTAAATATCAGAGACCTGTGAGTCTCTGTGCCTTTGCGAGTATTCTGTGTAACCGGACTATCAGTCTCTGAATCAACTGTGTCTGAGACTGTGTAACTGTTCTGCCTTTGGATCCTGAATCTAGTAGTCTTAATTAAGCCCGAGTCCATGTCAATCACCTTTCTATAGAGGATCCAGAACCTAGCAGTTTGAATGGAGCCCAAGTCCTATCCATTTCTGTGCAACTGACTCCAGGAGTCTGCAATTGCAGTACTGGGGACTGTCTATGAGTGGTAGCCTGCAGCCTAAGCCTGACTCAACTATCAGGATCTCCACTGATCACCAGGCTGCTGCCTAGCTACGCCCTTCCTAGGTAAGCCTGGTCCCGTGTCACAGTGGGTCGAGAAACAACATGCGCCACCTGCGTGCGTAACATGCATGTATGCATGTGTGACCCGCCACTCAATTCATTTCCTATGGGGCTGCCGAGCGTTGATCTCATATGTTTTCAGTAGCCCTATAGAGAATGAATAGTTTGTCGGTAAAGCATCTGACTCACCGATCCATTTTGTAAAGAGGATAAAAGTTACACGTTCAGCCGATCGGTGTGGGTCCCAAGACTCACCAATTCGCAACTGATCACCTACCCCTTGGATAGGTGATAACTTGATTTCAATCCTTTAGGCCATCTCAGACACCGGTTCTGTGGTATAGCTTCGCCTCTGCACAGGTAGACATGTCAAGAGAGAGTCCCTGCGCATAGACAAGAGCAAATATCGTCGGATCCCTCTTATTTGGCTCGCTAAGAGCATACCGAACAGCTGCAGCGGGAACCTGGATACCTGGAGCGCTCCCGATAATCAGGTGTCCGGTGCCGCAGCTGCATGTGTCGCGGCTGGGTGACAGTCACAACACACAGGACACATACATGGAGACTTTAATCCGGCGCTTGTATATTCTACGTAAGAGTGTAGTTGGAAGCGATCCTCATAAAATTCAGGTCAAATTCTCACAAGTAATGTACAAATACATTGCCCATGGTTCCACTAGAAGAAACTAATTATGAAGATATATAGGCGGAGAGACAGAAGATTTCGCCTTGAGATAAATACCTTGTAGAGGTGAATTATGCGGAGTGAGAAGAGTGGCGCCTGCTTTGTACTGCTAGCAGCTATACAGAATGCATATGTTACATGTGACACTGAGGAATTCACAGGCCTCGTGTTTAATGCACTCATGATCAAAGCAAAAGGGTGGAAGAGAAAGCGTGGAAGAAAACAAGAGAGTGAAGCATTCCAGGCATAGAATAAATAGCAGTGCAACAATGGCACAGAGGACACTATTCCTGGGCCCTTGTTTCCTGCAGCAGACACCAGCAGCCGCATACTCTGCCCATTGTATCCTGCAGGTATTGTCTCCTGTACATTTGATAACTGCCTGCTCAATAAAGTGAGAGGTAGTTAATGAGTCATTAGCAAAGCATTAACTTTCATTACAGTGAATAGGCAGTAATACATTGTTAATGATGTGGTAAGTCGTCACAGTGTTTAGCGTCCTGGTTCTTAGTAAACACTTAACTGAGGCAGAAATTATCATTAGTTAACTAAGCGCAGTAGAAGTGACCTATTAACGTGTAGTCACGGCTCATACAGACCCCAATGAGGCGCTGGTACAACAAACCGATAAAAAGTAATGGAGCGGAATAAGGCACAATGAAAGCAACGTAAATCTCTATGATAGAAATGTAAAAGTTGGGTTTAACCATAGATGAGATTACAAGTCATTACTGTAAAATTCCCTACTATTCTCCCTATCCTGCTAATCCCTAGATAAGTTTTTTAATTAACTTCCTGTGATGTCTCAATTGAGGGGAGTCTCAGATGGAACATCACAGGAGGACGGCCCTGCAGTCACTGTCACAGAAAATTTTGAAATGTGCACAGCTCTATAGAATAACATTGGTCCAAGTGCAATCACATTCGAACCGAATATATGCTAGTCTGCTCCTGCCCTAAATATTTCACTCTGGTTAGCTTGGAAGCACTAGAACCAGAGAGATGGGGATCTCAAATGAGAGAAGGGGGATTAGGAAGCATCAGAACCAGAGGGATGAGGATCAGCAAATGAGAAAAGGGGACTAGGAAGCACCAGAACCAGAAGGATGGGGATCAGCAAATGAGAGAAGGGGGATTAGGAAGCACTGGAACCAGAGAAATAGGGATCAGCACATGAATTTCATGATTTTATAACATTCTAAACTGCTTTCTGAACTTTTTTTAAGGTGTAACAATCCTTTTAACTTTATGAAGTACTCTGACAATTGTATTTATTATTATTTATATTTAGAGCACCATTGATTTCATGGTTCTGTACATGTGAAAAGAGGTTACATACAAAATACAAATACAGATTACAGTGAATTAACTAACAATGACAGACATGTACAGAGGGAAGAGGATCATGCCCTTGAGGGCTTACAGTCTACAGGATAATGGGGATGGAGATAGTTGGTTGGGGGTTGCATCAGCTTCAATGGTGATGATGTGCCAGGGGGCCATTTTCGGCTGTAAGCTTTCTCGAAGAAATGGGTTTTCAACTTCCATCTGAAAGTTCCGAATGTAGTGGATAATCAGACGTGTTGGGGCACAGAACCTCAGATGATGGAGGATTCTCGTGAGAAGTCTCAGAGGCCATTGGATGAGGAATGTTGTGAATTCTGTGATCAAGCTCCCTCCTGTGGTCACGAGTGGTACTGCGGCTTCTGAGTTTCCTTCCTCAGGTGATGAGGTTAAGTCGTTAGGTGCTGCTCTATTTAACTCCACCTAGTGCTTTGATCCTGGCCTCCAGTCAATGTTCTAGTATTGGTCTTGCTTCCTCCTGGATCGTTCCTGTGGCCTGTCTGCTCAGCATAAGCTAAGTTCTGCTTGTGTTACTTTTGTTGCTATATTTTCTGTCCAGCTTGCTTTTTTGTTTTTGCTTGCTTGCTGGAAGCTCTGAGACACAGAGGGAGCACCTCCGTACCGTTAGTCGGTGCGGAGGGTCTTTTTGCCCCTCTGTGTGGTTGTTTGTAAGTTTTTGTGTTGACCGCAAAGCTATCTTTCCTATCCTCGGTCTATTCAGTAAGTCGGGCCTCACTTTGCTAAATCTATTTCATCTCTGTTTGTATTTCATCTTTACTCACAGTCATTATATGTGGGGGGCTGCCTTTTCCTTTGGGGAATTTCTCTGAGGCAAGGTAGGCTTATTTTTCTATCTTCAGGACTAGCTAGTTTCTCAGGCTGTGCCGAGTTGCATAGGAAGCGTTAGGCGCAATCCACGGCTACCTCTAGTGTGGTTTGATAGGTTTAGGGATTGCGGTCAGCAGAGTTCCCACGTCTCAGAGCTCGTCTTATGTTTTGTGGTTTTTGTCAGGTCACTTGTGTGCTCTGAACTTCAAGGTCCATTGTGGTTCTGAATTACCTATTCATAACAGTACTGGAGGCCTAGAGTACTAATGCTTCTCAATAGAGGGAAAAAAGAAGTTCTGAGACCATTTTTTTTTCTTTGCACTGTGTTTTGCCTTTTTTTTTCCCTAGACATTTGGGTGGTTCAGGACACAGGTGTGGACATGGACATTCAGGGTCTGTCCTCTTTGATGGATAATCTCACTATAAGTGTACAGAACATTAAAGATTTAGTGGTTCAGAATCCTATGTTAGAACCTAAAATTCCTATTCCTGATTTGTTTTCTGGAGATAGAGCTAAATTTCTGAGTTTCAAAAATAATTGCAAACTGTTTCTGGCGTTGAAACCTCGCTCCTCTGGTGACCCAGTTCAACAAGTTAAGATCATTATTTCTTTATTACGTGGCGACCCTCAAGACTGGGCATTTTCCCTTGCGCCAGGAGATCCTGCATTATGTAATATTGATGCGTTTTTTCTGGCGCTCGGATTACTGTACGATGAACCTAATTCAGTGGATCAGGCAGAGAAAAATTTGCTGGCTCTGTGTCAGGGTCAGGATGAGATAGAGATTTATTGTCAGAAGTTTAGAAAGTGGTCTGTGCTCACTCAATGGAATGAATGTGCTTTGGCAGCTATTTTCAGAAAGGGTCTCTCTGAAGCCCTTAAGGATGTCATGGTGGGATTTCCTATGCCTGCTGGTCTGAATGAGTCTATGTCTTTGGCCATTCAGATCGGTCGACGCTTGCGTGAGCGTAAATCTGTGCACCATTTGGCGGTATTATCTGAGCAAAAACCTGAGCCTATGCAGTGCGATAGGACTTTGACCAGAGCTGAAAGGCAAGAACACAGACGTCAGAATGGGCTGTGTTTCTATTGTGGTGATTCCACTCATGCTATCTCCGATTGTCCTAAGCGCACTAAGCGGTTCGCTAAGTCTGCCACCATTGGTACGGTACAGTCGAAATTTCTTTTGTCCGTTACTTTGATCTGCTCTTTGTCTTCCTATTCTGTCATGGCATTTGTGGATTCAGGCGCTGCCCTGAATTTGATGGACTTGGAGTTTGCTAGGCGCTGTGGGTTTGTCTTGGAGCCCCTGCAGTGTCTTATTCCATTGAGAGGAATTGATGCTACGCCTTTGGCCAAGAATAAGCCTCAGTATTGGACCCAGCTGACCATGTGCATGGCTCCTGCGCACCAGGAGGATATTCGCTTTCTGGTGTTGCAAAATCTGCATGATGTGGTCGTGTTGGGGTTGCCATGGCTACAAGTCCATAACCCAGTATTAGATTGGAAATCAATGTCTGTGTCCAGCTGGGGTTGTCAGGGGGTACATGGTGATGTTCCATTTCTGTCTATCTCATCATCCACCCCTTCTGAGGTCCCAGAGTTCTTGTCTGATTACCGGGATGTATTCGATGAGCCCAAGTCCAATGCCCTACCTCCGCATAGGGATTGTGATTGTGCTATCGAGTTGATTCCTGGTAGTAAGTTTCCTAAGGGTCGACTGTTTAATTTATCTGTACCTGAGCACGCCGCTATGCGGAGTTACGTAAAAGAATCCTTGGAGAAGGGTCATATTCGGCCGTCGTCATCGCCATTGGGAGCAGGGTTCTTTTTTGTGGCCAAGAAGGATGGTTCGCTGAGACCTTGTATTGATTACCGCCTTCTAAATAAAATCACGGTCAAATTTCAGTACCCCTTGCCGCTGCTATCTGATTTGTTTGCTCGGATTAAGGGGGCTAGTTGGTTCACCAAGATAGATCTTCGTGGTGCATATAATCTTGTGCGTATTAAACGGGGCGATGAATGGAAAACTGCATTTAATACGCCCGAGGGCCATTTTGAGTACCTAGTTTTGCCATTCGGACTTGCCAATGCTCCATCAGTATTTCAGTCCTTTATGCATGACATCTTCCGAGAGTACCTGGATAAATTCCTGATTGTATACTTGGATGATATTTTGGTCTTCTTGGATGATTGGGAGTCTCATGTGAAGCAGGTCAGAATGGTGTTCCAGGTCCTGCGTGCTAATTCTTTGTTTGTGAAGGGATCAAAGTGTCTCTTTGGTGTTCAGAAGGTTTCATTTTTGGGGTTCATTTTTTCCCTTTCTACCATCGAGATGGACCCTGTTAAGGTCCAGGCCATTTATGATTGGACTCAGCCGACATCTCTGAAGAGTCTGCAAAAGTTCCTTGGCTTTGCTAATTTTTATCGTCGCTTCATCTGTAATTTTTCTAGTATTGCTAAACCATTGACCGATTTGACCAAGAAGGGTGCTGATGTGGTCAATTGGTCTTCTGCTGCTGTGGAAGCTTTTCAAGAGTTAAAGCGTCATTTTTCTTCTGCCCCTGTGTTGTGTCAACCAGATGTTTCGTTTCCGTTCCAGGTTGAGGTTGATGCTTCTGAAATTGGAGCAGGGGCTGTTTTGTCGCAAAGAGGTGCTGATTGCTCGGTGATGAAGCCATGCGCCTTCTTTTCCAGGAAGTTTTCGCCTGCTGAGCGAAATTATGATGTTGGCAATCGAGAATTGCTGGCCATGAAGTGGGCATTCGAGGAGTGGCGTCATTGGCTTGAAGGAGCTAAGCATCGCGTGGTGGTCTTGACTGATCACAAGAACTTGACTTATCTCGAGTATGCCAAACGGTTGAATCCTAGACAGGCTCGTTGGTCGCTGTTTTTCTACCGTTTTGACTTTGTGGTTTTGTACCTTCCGGGCTCTAAAAATGTAAAGGCGGATGCCCTGTCTAGGAGTTTTGTGCCCGACTCTCCGGGTTTGCCTGAGCCGGCGGGTATTCTCAAAGAGAGAGTAATTGTGTCTGCCATCTCCCCTGATTTGCGGCGGGTGCTGCAAAAATTTCAGGCTAATAAACCTGATCGTTGCCCAGCAAAGAAACTGTTTGTCCCTGATAGGTGGACGAATAAAGTTATCTCTGAGGTTCATTGTTCGGTGTTGGCTGGTCATCCTGGAATCTTTGGTACCAGAGATTTGGTGGCTAGATCCTTTTGGTGGCCGTCTCTGTCGCGGGATGTGCGTTCTTTTGTTCAGTCCTGTGGGATTTGTGCTCGGGCTAAGCCCTGCTGTTCTCGTGCCAGTGGGTTGCTTTTGCCCTTGCCGATCCCGAAGAGGCCTTGGACACATATCTCTATGGATTTTATTTCGGATCTCCCCGTCTCTCAAAAAATGTCGGTCATTTGGGTAGTTTGTGATCGCTTCTCTAAGATGATCCATTTGGTACCCTTGTCTAAATTACCTTCCTCCTCTGATTTGGTGCCATTGTTCTTCCAGCATGTGGTTCGTTTACATGGCATTCCAGAGAACATCGTTTCTGACAGAGGTTCCCAGTTTGTTTCGAGGTTTTGGCGAGCCTTTTGAGCTAGGATAGGCATTGATTTGTCTTTTTCCTCGGCTTTCCATCCTCAGACAAATGGCCAGACTGAACGAACCAATCAGACCTTGGAAACATATCTGAGATTTTTTGTTTCTGCTGATCAGGATGATTGGGTGTCCTTTTTGCCGTTGGCTGAGTTCGCTCTTAATAATCGGGCCAGCTCGGCTACCTTGGTTTCACCGTTTTTCTGCAATTCTGGGTTCCATCCTCGTTTCTCTTCAGGGCAGGTTGACTCTTCGGACTGTCCTGGTGTGGATACTGTGGTGGACAGGTTGCAGCGGATTTGGACTCATGTAGTGGACAATTTGATCTTGTCCCAGGAGAAGGCTCAACGTTTCGCTAATCGCAGACGCTGTGTGGGTCCCCGACTTCGTGTTGGGGATTTGGTTTGGTTGTCATCTCGTTATATTCCTATGAAGGTTTCCTCTCCTAAGTTTAAGCCTCGTTTCATTGGTCCGTATAGGATTTCTGAGGTTCTTAATCCTGTGTCTTTTCGTTTGACCCTTCCAGATTCTTTTTCCATCCATAACGTATTCCATAGGTCATTGTTGCGGAGATACGTGGCGCCTGTGGTTCCATCTGTTGATCCTCCTGCCCCGGTTTTGGTGGAGGGGGAGTTGGAGTATATAGTGGAGAAGATTTTGGATTCTCGTGTTTCGAGACGGAAACTCCAGTATCTGGTTAAGTGGAAGGGTTATGGTCAGGAAGATAATTCCTGGGTCTTTGCCTCTGATGTCCATGCTGCCGATCTTGTTCGTGCCTTTCATATGGCTCATCCTGGTCGGCCTGGGGGCTCTGGTGAGGGTTCGGTGACCCCTCCTCAAGGGGGGGGTACTGTTGTGAATTCTGTGATCAAGCTCCCTCCTGTGGTCACGAGTGGTAGTGCGGCTTCTGAGTTTTCTTCCTCAGGTGATGAGGTTAAGTCGTTGGGCGCTGCTCTATTTAACTCCACCTAGTGCTTTGATCCTGGCCTCCAGTCAATGTTCTAGTATTGGTCTTGCTTCCTCCTGGATCGTTCCTGTGGCCTGTCTGCTCAGCATAAGCTAAGTTCTGCTTGTGTTACTTTTGTTGCTATATTTTCTGTCCAGCTTGCTTTTTTGTTTTTGCTTGCTTGCTGGAAGCTCTGAGACGCAGAGGGAGCACCTCCGCACCGTTAGTCGGTGCGGAGGGTCTTTTTGCCCCTCTGCGTGGTTGTTTGTAGGTTTTTGTGTTGACCGCAAAGCTATCTTTCCTATCCTCGGTCTATTCAGTAAGTCGGGCCTCACTTTGCTAAATCTATTTCATCTCTGTGTTTGTATTTTTCATCTTAACTCACAGTCATTATATGTGGGGGGCTGCCTTTTCCTTTGGGGAATTTCTCTGAGGCAAGGTAGGCTTATTTTTCTATCTTCAGGACTAGCTAGTTTCTCAGGCTGTGCCGAGTTGCATAGGGAGCGTTAGGCGCAATCCATGGCTACCTCTATTGTGGTTTGATAGGTTTAGGGATTGCGGTCAGCAGAGTTCCCACGTCTCAGAGCTCGTCCTATGTTTTGTGGTTTTTGTCAGGTCACTTGTGTGCTCTGAACTTCAAGGTCCATTGTGGTTCTGAATTACCTATTCATAACAGAGGAATGTAAGAGAGTAGAGAAGAGTAGAGGGTTTTGTTAGAACCAGAGATTATGTTTGGGAAGATATTGGGAGGTTAGTTCAGAAATATATGGAGGAGACAGATTATGGATGGCTTGTAGGTCAGTGTTAGTTGTATCACTGTACTGCTGTAGTTGTAAAGTAAAGTTGAGGGGTAATTAAAGAGGTGGAACCCTAGACTAACAAGGAGTGAGCCTGAGACCAATGTTAACAATTTAGAGGTCTGAAAAAGTATTTCTTTTGTTTGGCGCCCCTGAGGTCCGTCACCACAGAGGTACTGCACCTCATCCAGAGGTGTGGTACCCCACTCTCAGGTAAGGAGGGGGCACTACCCAGGACTCAACACCAACATCCAACACCTCACCACTCCAGTCAGGGCACCTGGGCATACCCTAAGGGAGGATGGCCTCATCCCAGTTTGGAGAGGGGTAACTAGGTAGAGAGTGTGGGTGGAGTGAGCAGTTAGGGGAGGAGCTAATTAGAAGGGAAAATTAGTCAGATGGTGAGAGGAGCTGAATGGAATAAGACGTGCAGAAAGAGCCTCCCTGTCAGAGGGAGCTAGAGAAAGAAGAGTAGAGAGAAAGAAGCTTCAGAAGAGAAAGAAGGGGTCCTAGGGGCACGGGTAGTGAGCAGTCCACCCGTGGGGCCTGCATCCAACCTGATCATCGCCAGGTGGAGGGACCAGGTCGCAGTGGGAGAACTGGCCCCCAAGACTAGTGGAGAACTTCAAGACTTAGCTAGCAAGTCAGAGGCTGTGGTATCTCTGTGTGCCACAGCCACATCCATACACATTCGCTGAAAAGGCAGCCATATAGGAGCAAGGGGACTCAGAAGAGGTCGCCCGACAAGCCCCGTGGCTGCTGGCTTGGGACACTGTGTGTGAAGGCGCAGGGCAGGAGAGACGGGAACCAGTGCAGTGAGACGGCCAGGAAAGGAACACAAGAGAGGCGTCCTGGAGAAGTGTACCCCAAACCATCTGGGGGTTGGCTGGACCACAGGCCTGAAGGACACCGCACACGGCTGTAGACAGTAATCTGCAGAACTGTGAGTAAAGTTGGTTGGAGTTCTCACCTTAAATATGTTTTTGGAAGTTTTTCTCTGTCCCACTACCACCTCATACAATGGCAGAGGCGTGGGAACAGTAACCAGATCCACATTGCTTGACGCAGTGCGATAAAAGTTTGCAATTCTTAACCCCTTCACGACATGCGCCGTACATCTACTGCGCATGCCGTGAATCCCCCTTTGATGTGGGCTCCGGCGGTGAGCCCACATCAAAGTCGCGACATGTCAGCTGTTTTTTACAGCTGACATGTGCACGCAATAGCGGCGGGTGAAATCGCTATTCACCCGCCGCTATTAACCTTTTAAATGCCGCTGTCAAACACAGACAGCGGCATTTAACTACCGCATCCGGCCGGGCGGCCGGATATGACGTCATCGCCGACCCCCGTCACATGATCGGGGGTCGGCGATGCATCAGGAAGGTAACCATAGAGGTCCTTGAGACCTCTATGGTTACTGATGCAGGTCTGCTGTGAGCGCCCCCCTGTGGTCGGCGCTCACAGCACACCTGCATTTCTGCTACATAGCAGCGATCTGATGATCGCTGCTATGTAGCAGAGCCGATCAGGCTATGCCAGCTTCTAGCCTCCCATGGAGGCTATTGAAGCATGGCACAAGTAAAAAAAAAATGTTTTTAAAAATATGAAAAAAATATAAAATCTATCAATTAAAAAAAAGCATTAACCTGATCGCTAAACGGCGTAGCGAGAAAAAAATCAGAAACGCCAGAATTACGTTTTTTTGGTCGCCGCGACATTGCATTAAAATGCAATAACGGGCGATCAAAAGAACGTATCTGCACAAAAATGGTATCATTAAAAACATCAGCTCGGCACGCAAAAAATAAGCCCTCACCCGACCCCAGATCACGAAAAATGGAGACGCTACGGGTATCGGAAAATAGCACTTTTTTTTTTTTTAGCAAAGTTTGGAATTTTTTTTCACCACTTAGATAAAAAATAACCTAGTCATATTAGGTGTCTATGAACTCATAATGACCTAGAGAATCATAATGGCAGGTTAGTTTTAGCATTTAGTGAACCTAGCAAAAAAGCCAAACAAAAAACAAGTGTGGGATTGCACTTTTTTTGCAATTTCACCGCACTTGGAATTTTTTTCCCGCTTTCTAGTAAAAGACATGGTAAAACCAATGGTGTTCTTCAAAAGTACAACTTGTTCCGCAAAAAATAAGCCCTCACATGACCATATTGACGGAAAAATAAAAAAGTTATGGCTCTGGGAAGGAGGGAAGCGAAAAACAAACACGCAAAAATGAAAAAGGGCCGCGACTTGAAGGGGTTAAAATGGGTATTATTTCTACATCAGATAATAAACCACTAACGTAAACCCTATATAAATGGAGGATATGAACATATATAAAGTAAATCTGCCCAGATTAGAAGGTGTGATAACAATCTATATTCATTCTCAAAAGGATTTCCACGCAAACCTAGTATACTGCATAAAGCATAATGTGCCCCTATTTTCCAGCTTTTCTGCTGGGCAACCTCTTGTCTATTCTTCATACATCGCTCCTAGAATAGCTGACTGCAGTGCTGCCTTTGTAATCTTGTTATCCTTCATTCCTGAGTGTTACTATGGACGGGAAGGGTATCGGTAATTGAATTATCCAACTATAATGGAAGGGTAAAGCTTTCTGACGTTTAATAGCAATACATCATTCTGGAGCTAATTGCTTGTTTAACACTGGACAGCTGGCTGTACAACTAACAAAGTATGCCTGGAAAACATAGTGATGATGTATAGAAGGGCACTTTACAGTTAACTCTCTAGATTTTACATAAACAATATTAAAGGGAATCTGTCACCAGGTTTTTGCTAAACCATCTGAGAGCACCATGATCTAGGGGCAGAATTCTTGATTCCAGTGATGTATCACTTACTGAGCTGCTTGCTGTAGTTTTGATAAAATCCCTGTTTTATCAGATGCAGTTCTTTAAATGCTGAGATCTGCATAACCCCGCCCACACCACTGATTGGCTACTTTCTGTGTACACTATGGGAGGAGCATGCCTGGACTAGGATCGTAAAAATCGGAGAGGAGGAGGGGTTTGTCTCTATGTAAAGTCTTGTCTAAAGTCCACTTTAAGGGAGGATATTAGCGAAGGAAATGAGGATGTCGAGTCCATATGGGTCGAAATTCATGGAGGGAAAAATGGTAACAAAATTCTCATTGGGGTCTGTTACAAACCCCCAAATATAACAGAAACCATGGAAAGTCTACTTCTAAAGCAGATAGATGAAGCTGCAACCCATAATGAGGTCCTGGTTATGGGGGACTTTAACTACCCGGATATTAACTGGGAAACAGAAACCTGTGAAACCCATAAAGGCAACAGGTTTCTGCTAATAACCAAGAAAAATTATCTTTCACAATTGGTGCAGAATCCAACCAGAGGAGCAGCACTTTTAGACCTAATACTATCTAATAGACCTGACAGAATAACAAATCTGCAGGTGGTTGGGCATTTAGGAAATAGCGACCACAATATTGTGCAGTTTCACCTGTCTTTCACTAGGGGGACTTGTCAGGGAGTCACAAAAACATTGAACTTTAGGAAGGCAAAGTTTGAACAGCTTAGAGATGCCCTTAATCTGGTAGACTGGGACAATATCCTCAGAAATAAGAATACAGATAATAAATGGGAAATGTTTAAGAACATCCTAAATAGGCAGTGTAAGCGGTTTATACCTTGTGGGAATAAAAGGACTAGAAATAGGAAAAACCCAATGTGGCTAAACAAAGAAGTAAGACAGGCAATTATCAGTAAAAAGAAAGCATTTGCACTACTAAAGCAGGATGGCACCATTGAAGCTCTAAAAAACTATAGGGAGAAAAATACTTTATCTAAAAAACTAATTAAAGCTGCCAAAAAGGAAACAGAGAAGCACATTGCTAAGGAGAGTAAAACTAATCCCAAACTGTTCTTCAACTATATCAATAGTAAAAGAACAAAAACTGAAAATGTAGGCCCCTTAAAAAATAGTGAGGAAAGAATGGTTGTAGATGACGAGGAAAAAGCTAACATATTAAACACCTTCTTCTCCACGGTATTCACGGTGGAAAATGAAATGCTAGGTGAAATCCCAAGAAACAATGAAAACCCTATATTAAGGGTCACCAATCTAACCCAAGAAGAGGTGCGAAACCGGCTAAATAAGATTAAAATAGATAAATCTCCGGGTCCGGATGGCATACACCCACGAGTACTAAGGGAACTAAGTAATGTAATAGATAAACCATTATTTCTTATTTTTAGGGACTCTATAGCGACAGGGTCTGTTCCGCAGGACTGGCGCATAGCAAATGTGGTGCCAATATTCAAAAAGGGCTCTAAAAGTGAACCTGGAAATTATAGGCCAGTAAGTCTAACCTCTATTGTTGGTAAAATATTTGAAGGGTTTCTGAGGGATGTTATTCTGGATTATCTCAATGAGAATAACTGTTTAACTCCATATCAGCATGGGTTTATGAGAAATCGCTCCTGTCAAACCAATCTAATCAGTTTTTATGAAGAGGTAAGCTATAGACTGGACCACGGTGAGTCATTGGACGTGGTATATCTCGATTTTTCCAAAGCGTTTGATACCGTGCCGCACAAGAGGTTGGTACACAAAATGAGAATGCTTGGTCTGGGGGAAAATGTGTGTAAATGGGTTAGTAACTGGCTTAGTGATAGAAAGCAGAGGGTGGTTATAAATGGTATAGTCTCTAACTGGGTCGCTGTGACCAGTGGGGTACCGCAGGGGTCAGTATTGGGACCTGTTCTCTTCAACATATTCATTAATGATCTGGTAGAAGGTTTACACAGTAAAATATCGATATTTGCAGATGATACAAAACTATGTAAAGCAGTTAATACAAGAGAAGATAGTATTCTGCTACAGATGGATCTGGATAAGTTGGAAACTTGGGCTGAAAGGTGGCAGATGAGGTTTAACAATGATAAATGTAAGGTTATACACATGGGAAGAAGGAATCAATATCACCATTACACACTGAATGGGAAACCACTGGGTAAATCTGACAGGGAGAAGGACTTGGGGATCCTAGTTAATGATAAACTTACCTGGAGCAGCCAGTGCCAGGCAGCAGCTGCCAAGGCAAACAGGATCATGGGGTGCATTAAAAGAGGTCTGGATACACATGATGAGAGCATTATACTGCCTCTGTACAAATCCCTAGTTAGACCGCACATGGAGTACTGTGTCCAGTTTTGGGCACCGGTGCTCATGAAGGATATAATGGAACTAGAGAGAGTACAAAGGAGGGCAACAAAATTAATAAAGGGGATGGGAGAACTACAATACCCAGATAGATTAGCGAAATTAGGATTATTTAGTCTAGAAAAAAGACGACTGAGGGGCGATCTAATAACCATGTATAAGTATATAAGGGGACAATACAAATATCTCGCTGAGGATCTGTTTATACCAAGGAAGGTGACGGGCACAAGGGGGCATTCTTTGCGTCTGGAGGAGAGAAGGTTTTTCCACCAACATAGAAGAGGATTCTTTACTGTTAGGGCAGTGAGAATCTGGAATTGCTTGCCTGAGGAGGTGGTGATGGCGAACTCAGTCGAGGGGTTCAAGAGAGGCCTGGATGTCTTCCTGGAGCAGAACAATATTGTATCATACAATTATTAGGTTCTGTAGAAGGACGTAGATCTGGGGATTTATTATGATGGAATATAGGCTGAACTGGATGGACAAATGTCTTTTTTCGGCCTTACTAACTATGTTACTATGTTACTATGTTACCTGGCATGTCGTTTACTAGCTCTCTAGTGATAATATCCTACTGATAAAACAGTGATTTTAGCAAACCTACAGCAAGCAGCCCAGTAAGTGAAACATTGCCTGAATCAGGCTCTCTGACTCTGCATCATGCTGTTCTCAGATTAGGTATCAAAAATCTGGTGACAGCTTCCCTTTAACACTTAATATTCGTCTCCTAATTATGTTTTTGTTAACCCCTTTCTGACATCTGATGTACTATCCCGTCGAGGTGGTATGGGCCCGAATGACCACCGATGGGATAGTACGTCTAACGCGATCAGCCGCGCTCACGGGGGGAGCGCGGTCGATAGCGGCCAGGTGTCAGCTGACTATCACAGCTGACATCCGGCACTATGTGCCAGTAGCGGTCACTGACCGCTCTTGGCACATTAACCCCCGGAACACTGCGATCAAACATGATCAAACATGATCGCAGCGTTTTGGCGGCATAGGGAAGCATTGCGCAGGGAGGGGGCTCCCTGCGTGCTTCCCTGAGACCCTCAGAGCAACGTGTCCTCCTCCATGCAGGCCCTGGATCCAAATTGGCCGCGGGGCTCCCTCCGGGTCCTGCAGGGAGGTGGCTTGCAAGCGCCTGCTCAGAGCAGGCGCCGGTAAGCCTCCTGCAAAGCCTGTCAGATCGCTGATTGTTCCAATAAATACATTTCATTATGTAAATGAAAAAAACAATAAAGTGCACATATTTAGTATCGCCGTGTCCGTAACGACCCGACCTATAAATCTGTCCCACTAGTTAACCCCTTTAGTGAACACCATAACAAAAGAAAGCTAGGCAAAAAACAATGCCTTATCATCATACCGCCGAAACAAAATGTGAAATAACACGCGATCAAAAAGATGGATATAAAAAAATTGTACCCCCGAAAACGTCATCTTGTCCCGTAAAAAACAAGCTGTCATATAACGTCATTAGCGAAAAAATAAAAAAGTTATAGCTCTCAGAATAAAGCAATGCAAAAATAATTATTTTTTCTATAAAATTATTTTTATTGTATAAAAGCGCCAAAACATAAAAAAGATATGAATGAGGTATCACAGTAATCATACTGACCCGAAGGAAAAAACTCAATTTTACCAAACGCGGAATGGTATAAATGCTCCGCCCTCCCTCCCCCCCACCCAAAAGAAATTAAAAAATATTTTTTGCAATAAAAAGAGTCTTTTAGTGTGTGACAGCTGCCAAACATAAAAACCGCTATAAAAACCCGCTGTAAATAGTAAATCAAACCCCCCATTATCACCGCCTTAGTTAGGGAAAAATAATAAAATAAAAAAGTATTTATTTCTATTTTCCCATTAGGGTTAGGATTCGGGCTAAAGTTAGGGTTGGGGCTAAAGTTAGGATTGGGGCTAAAGTTAGGGTTAGGGTTGGGGCTAAAGTTAGGGTTGGGGCTAAAATTAGGGTTGGGGCTAAAGTTATGGTTGGGGCTAGAGTTGGGGTTAGGGTTTGGATTACGTTTACGGTTGGGTTAGGGGTGTGTCAGGATTAGGGGTGTGGTTAGGGTTGGGATTAGGGTTAGGGGCGTGTTGGGGTTAGGGGTGTGTTGGGGTTGGGATTAGGGTTAGGGGTCTGTTTGGGTTAGGGGTGTGGTTGGGGTTGGGAATAGGGTTAGGGGTGTGTTTGGGTTAGGGGTGTGGTTGGGGTTGGGATTAGGGATAGGGGCGTGTTGGGGTTAGGGGTGTGTTGGGGTTGGGATTAGGGTTAGCGGTGTGTTTTGGTTAGGGGTGTGGTTGGGGTTGGGATTAGGGTTAGGGGTGTGTTGGGGTTAGAGTTGGAGTTAGAATTGTGAGGTTTCCACTATTTAGGCACTCCAGGGGCTCTGCAAATGCAACATGACTTCCAATCTCAATCCATACATTTCTGCGTTGAAAAAGTAAAACGGTGCTCCTTCCCTTCCAAGCTCTGCCGTGCGCCCAAACAGTGGTTTACTCCCACATATGGGGTATCACCGTACTCAGGACAAATTGGACAACAACGTATGCATTCCATTTTCTCCTGTTACCCTTGGGAAAATACAAAACTGGGGGCTAAAAAATCATTTTTTTTTAAAGATTTTTTATTTTCATGGCTCTGCGTTATAAACTTTAGTGAAACACTTGGAGGTTCAAAGTGCTCACCAAACATCTAGATAAGTTCCTTGGGGGATCTAGTTTCCAATCTGGGATCACTTATGGGGGGTTTATACTGTTTAGGTACATCAGGGGCTCTGCAAACGCAACGTGACGCTCGCAGACCATTCCATTAAAGTCTGCATTCCAAAACGCCAATTCTTCCCTTCTGAGCTCTGCCATGCGCCCAAACAGTAGTTTTCTCTCACGTATGGGGGATCAGCATACTCAGGACAAATTGTACAACAACTTTTGGGGTCTAATTTCTCCAGATACCCTTGGGCAAATACAAAATTTGGGGCTAAAAATAATATTTGAGAAAAAAAAGGATTTTTTAATTTTCACGGCTCTACATTATAAACTTCTGTGAAGCACTTGAGGGTTCAAAGTGCTCACCACACACCTAGATAAGTTCCATAGGGGGTCTACTTTCCAAAATGGGGTCACTTTTGGGGGAGTTTCCACTGTTTAGGCAAATTAAGGGCTCTCAAAACGAGACATGGCGTCCCATCTCAATTCCAGCCAATTTTGCATTGAAAAGTCAAGTGGCGCTCCTTCTCTTCTGAGCTCTGCCATGCGCCCAAATAGTGGTTTACCCCCACATATGTGGTATCAGGGTACTCAGGTGCTGTGAATTCTGTTATCGAACTCCCTCCTGTGGTCATGAATGGTACTTCGGCGAGTTCTGTCCATGGACTCCCTCTGGTGGTTGTGAGTGAAGCTGCTGGTTCTGAGGTTCCTTCCACAGGTGACTTAGTTTATTCTTTGGCTGGCTGCTCTATTTAACTCCACTCAGATCGTTACTCCATGCCAGCTGTCAATGTTCTTGTACTGGTTCAGTTCGCTCTTGGATCTTTCTGGTGACCTGTATACTCCAGCAGAAGCTAAGTCCCTGCTAGTTAATTTTTTGTTCATTGTTTTCTTGTCCAGCTTGCTTTCATGATTTTGCCTTGCTAGCTGGAAGCTCTGGGATGCAGAGTGGCACCTCCGCACCGTGAGTCGGTGCGGGGGTCTTTTTGCACACTCTGCGTGGTCTTTTTGTAGTTTTTGTGCTGACCGCAAAGATACATTTCCTATCCTCAGTCTGTTTAGTAAGTCTGGCCTCCTTTGCTGAAACCTGTTTCATTTCTGTGTTTGTGACTTTCATCTTAACTCACAGTCAATATATGTGGGGGGCTGCCTTTTCCTCAGCAGAGCTCCCACTTCCCAGAGCTTGTCCTGTGTTAGTTTAACCATCAGGTCGTTCCGGGTGCTCCTAACCACCAGGTCCATAACAGTACAGCTGGCCCAAAGTGTTAATGCATCTCAATAGAGAGATTAGAGAAGTTCTGAGACCATCTTTTTTTCTCTGCAGTGTGTTTTGTCTTTCTTTTCCCCTTAACCTCTGGGTGGTTCAGGACACAGGTGTAGATATGGACATTCAAGGTCTGTCCTCTTGTGTGGATCATCTCACTGCAAGGGTACAAAACATTCAAGATTTTGTGGTTCAGAATCCGATGTTAGAGCCTGGAATTCCAATTCCTGATTTGTTTTCTGAGGATAGATCTAAGTTCCCGAATTTCAAAAATAATTGTAAACTGTTTCTTGCATTGAAACCACGCTCCTCTGGTGACCCCGTTCAACAAGTAAAAATCATTATTTCTTTGTTGCGTGGCGACCCTCAAGACTGGGCATTTTCCCTTGTGCCAGGAGATCATGCATTGCGTGATGCAGATGCATTTTTTCTGGCGCTTGGATTGCTTTATGATGAACCAAATTCAGTGGATCAGGCAGAGAAAATCTTGCTGGCTTTGTGTCAGGGTCAGGATGAAGCGGAGGTATATTGTCAGAAGTTTAGAAAGTGGTCTGTGCTTACTCAGTGGAATGAGTGTGCCCTGGCAGCAATTTTCAGAAAGGGTCTTTCTGAAGCCCTTAAGGATGTCATGGTGGGATTTCCCACGCCTGCTGGTTTGAATGAGTCTATGTCCTTGGCCATTCAGATCGATCGGCGCATGCGTGAGCGCAAAGCTGTGCACCATTTGGCGGTATTCTCTGAGCATAGGCCTGAGCCTATGCAATGTGATAGGACTTTGACCAGAGCTGAACGGCAAGAACACAGACGTCGGAATGGGCTGTGTTTTTACTGTGGTGATTCCACTCATGCTATCTCCGATTGTCCTAAGCGCACTAAGCGGTTCGCTAGGTCTGCCACCATTGGTACGGTACAGCCTAAATTTCTTTTGTCCGTTACTCTGATTTGCTCTTTGTCGTCCTATTCTGTTATGGCATTTGTGGATTCAGGCGCTGCCCTGAATTTGATGGACTTGGAGTTTGCCAGGCGCTGTGGTTTTTTCTTGGAGCCCTTGCATTATCCTATTCCATTGAGAGGAATTGATGCTACGCCTTTGGCCAAGAATAAGCCTTAGTACTGGACTCAATTGACCATGTGCATGGCTCCTGCACATCAGGAGGATATTCGCTTTTTGGTGTTGCATAATCTGCATGATGTGGTCGTTTTGGGGTTGCCATGGCTACAGGTCCATAATCCAGTATTGGATTGGAAATCAATGTCTGTGTCCAGCTGGGGTTGTCAAGGGGTACATGGTGATGTTCCATTGCTGTCAATTTCGTCTTCCACTCCTTCTGAAGTCCCTGAGTTTTTGTCGGATTACAGGGATGTATTTGATGAGCCCAAATCCAGTGCCCTACCTCCTCATAGGGATTGCGATTGTGCTATCAATTTGATTCCTGGTAATAAGTTTCCTAAGGGCCGACTGTTCAATTTATCTGTGCCAGAGCACGCCGCTATGCGGAGTTATATAAAGGAATCCTTGGAGAAAGGGCATATTCGCCCGTTGTCATCACCGTTGGGAGCAGGGGTTTTTTTTGTGGCCAAGAAGGATGGTTCTTTGAGACCTTGTATTGATTACCGCCTTCTTAATAAGATCACGGTCAAATTTCAGTACCCTTTGCCGCTGCTGTCTGATTTGTTTGCTCGGATTAAGGGGGCTAGTTGGTTCACCAAGATAGATCTTCGAGGGGCGTATAATCTTGTGCGTATTAAACAGGGCGATGAATGGAAAACAGCATTTAATACGCCCGAGGGCCATTTTGAGTACCTGGTGATGCCATTCGGGCTTTCTAATGCTCCATCTGTGTTTCAGTCCTTTATGCATGACATCTTCCGAAAGTATCTGGATAGATTCATGATTGTATATTTGGATGATATTTTTGTCTTTTCGGATGATTGGGAGACTCATGTGAAGCAGGTCAGAATGGTGTTCCAGGTCCTTCGTGCGAATTCCTTGTTTGTGAAGGGGTCAAAATGTCTCTTTGGAGTTCAGAAGGTTTCATTTTTGGGTTTCATTTTTTCCCTTTCTACTATCGAGATGGACCCTGTTAATGTTCAGGCCATTTATGATTGGACTCAGCCGACATCTGTGAAGAGCCTGCAGAAGTTCCTGGGCTTTGCTAATTTTTACCGTCGCTTCATCGCTAATTTTTCTAGTGTTGTTATACCGTTGACTGATTTGACCAAGAAAGGTGCTGATGTGGTCAATTGGTCCTCTGCTGCCGTAGAGGCTTTTCAGGAGTTGAAGCGTCGTTTTTCTTCTGCCCCTGTGTTGTGCTAGCCAGATGTTTTGCTCCCGTTTCAGGTCGAGGTTGATGCTTCTGAGATTGGAGCAGGGGCTGTTTTGTCTCAGAGAAGTTCTGATGGCTCGGTGATGAAACCATGTGCCTTCTTTTCTAGAAAGTTCTCGCCTGCTGAGCGCAATTATGATGTTGGCAATCGAGAGTTGTTGGCCATGAAGTGGGCATTCGAGGAATGGCGATAATGGCTTGAAGGAGCCAAGCATCGCGTGGTGGTCTTGACGGATCACAAGAATTTGACTTATCTCGAGTCTGCCAAACGGTTGAATCCTAGACAGGCTCGATTGTCGCTGTTTTTCTCCCGTTTTGATTTTGTGGTTTCGTACCTTCCGGGCTCTAAGAATGTGAAGGCTGATGCCCTTCCAAGGAGTTTTGTGCCTGACTCTCCGGGTGTTCTTGAGCCGGCGGGTATTCTCAAAGAGGGGGTAATTTTGTCTGCCATCTCCCCTTATTTGCGGCGGGTGCTGCAGAAATTTCAGGCTGATAGACCTGACCATTGTCCAGCGGAGAAACTGTTTGTCCCTGATAGATGGACTAGTAGAGTTATCTCTGAGATTCATTGTTCGGTGTTGGCTGGTCATCCTGGAATCTTTGGTACTAGAGATTTGGTGGCTAGATCCTTTTGGTGGCCTTCTTTGTCACGGGATGTGCGTTCTTTTGTGCAGTCCTGTGGGACTTGTGCTCGGGCTAAGCCCTGCTGTTCTCGTGCCTGGGGGTTGCTTTTGCCCTTGCCGGTCCCGAAGAGGCCCTGGACGCATATTTCCATGGATTTTATTTCAGATCTCCCTGTCTCTCAAAGGATGTCGGTCATTTGGGTGGTTTGTGATCGCTTCTCTAAGATGGTCCATTTGGTACCCTTGTCTAAATTGCCTTCCTCATCTGATTTGGTGCCATTATTTTTCCAGCATGTGGTTCGTTTGCATGGCATTCCGGAGAACATCGTCTCGGACAGAGGTTCCCAGTTTGTTTCGAGGTTTTGGCGGTCCTTTTGTGCTAAGATGGGCATTGATTTGTCTTTTTCTTCGGCTTTCCATCCTCAGACAAATGGCCAAACCGAACGAACTAATCAGACTTTGGAAACATATCTGAGATGCATTGTTTCTGCTGATCAGGATGATTGGGTGTCCTTCTTGCCTTTGGCTGAGTTCGCCCTTAATAATCGGGCCAGCTCGGCTACTTTGGTCTCGCCTTTTTTCTGTAATTCTGGTTTCCATCCTCGTTTCTCTTCAGGGCAGGTTGAGCCTTCGGACTGTCCTGGTGTGGATTCTGTGGTGGACAGGTTGCAGCAGATTTGGACTCATGTGGTGGACAATTTGACATTGTCCCAGGAGAAGGCTCAATGTTTCGCTAACCGCCGGCGCTGTGTTGGTCCCCGACTTCGTGTTGGGGATTTGGTTTGGTTGTCGTCTCGTTATGTTCCTATGAAGGTTTCCTCTCCTAAGTTTAAGCCTCGTTTCATTGGTCCGTATAAGATTTCTGAAGTTCTCAATCCTGAGTCATTTCGTTTGGCCCTTCCAGCTTCTTTTGCCATCCATAATGTGTTCCATAGGTCGTTATTGCGGAGATACGTGGCGCCTATGGTTCCCTCCGTGGATCCTCTTGCCCCGGTGTTGGTCGAGGGGGAGTTGGAGTATGTGGTGGAGAAGATTTTAGATTCTTGTATTTCGAGACGGAAACTCCAGTACCTGGTCAAGTAGAAGGGTTATGGTCAGGAAGATAATTCCTGGGTTTTTGCCTCTGATGTTCATGCTGCCGATCTAGTTCGTGCCTTTCATTTGGCTCGTCCTGATCGGCCTTGGGGGCTCTGGTGAGGGTTCGGTGACCCCTCCTCAAGGGGGGGTACTGTTGTGAATTCTGTTGTCGAACTCCCTCCTGTGGTCATGAATGGTACTTCGGCGAATTCTGTCCATGGACTCCCTCTGGTGGCTGTGAGTGGAGCTGCTGGTTCTGAGGTTCCTTCCACAGGTGACTTAGTTTATTCTTTGGCTGGCTGCTCTATTTAACTCCACTCAGATCGTTACTCCATGCCAGCTGTCAATGTTCTTGTACTGGTTCAGTTCGCTCTTGGATCTTTCTGGTGACCTGTCTACTCCAGCAGAAGCTAAGTCCCTGGTACTTAATTTAATGTTCATTGTTTTCTTGTCCAGCTTGCTTTCATGATTTTGCCTTGCTAGCTGGAAGCTCTGGGATGCAGAGTGGCACCTCCGCACCGTGAGTCGGTGCGGGGGTCTTTTTGCACACTCTTCGTGGTCTTTTTGTAGTTTTTGTGCTGACCGCAAAGATACCTTTACTATCCTCAGTCTGTTTACTAAGTCTGGCCTCCTTTGCTGAAACCTGTTTCATTTCTGTGTTTGTGACTTTCATCTTAACTCACAGTCAATATATGTGGGGGGCTGCCTTTTCCTTTGGGGAATTTCTCTGAGGCAAGGTAGGCTTTATTTTCTATCTCTAGGGCTAGTTAGCTCTTAGGCTGTGAAGAGGCATCTAGGCAGAGTTAGGTACGCTCCACGGCTATTTCTTGTGTGTGTGATAGGATAAGGGGTTGCAGTCAGCAGAGCTCCCACTTCCCAGAGCTTGTCCTGTGTTAGTTTAACCATCAGGTCGTTCCGGGTGCTCCTAACCACCAGGTCCATAACACTCAGGACAATTTGTACAACAACTTTTGGGGTGCAATTTCTCCTGCTACCTTTGGGAAAATAAAAAATTGGGGGTGAAAAATCATTTTTGAAAAAAAAAAAGATTTTTTATTTTTACGGCTCTGCATTTTAAACTTCTGTAAAGCACTTGGGGGTTCAAAGTGCTCACCACACATCTAGATAAGTTCCTTAGGGGGTCTACTTTCCAAAATGCTGTCAATTTTGGGGGATTTCCACTGTTTAGGCACATCAGGAGCTCTCCAAACGCGACATGGCGTCCTATCTCAATTCCAGCCAATTTTGCATTGAAAAGTCAAATGGCGCTCCTTCCCTTCCGAGCTCTGCCATGCGCCCAAACAGTGGTTTACCCCCACATATGGGTATCGGCGTACTCAGGACAAATTGTACAACAACTTTTGGGGTCCAATTTCTCCTGTTACCCTTGGTAAAATAAAACAAATTGGATTAGAATTACATTTTTTGCGAAGAAAAGTTAAATGTTCATTTTTTTTAAACATTCCAAAAATTCATGTGAAACACCTGAAGGGTTAATAAACTTCTTGAATGTGGTTTTGAGCACCTTGAGGGGTGCACTTTTTAGAATGGTGTCCCACTTGGGTATTTTCTATCATATATACCCCTCAAAGTGAGTTCAAATGGTGTTGTAAAAATGAGAAATTGCTGGTCAGCTTTTAACCCTTATAACACCCTAACAAAAAAATTTTGGCTCAAAAATTGTGCTGATGTAAAGTAGACATGTGGAAAATGTTACTTATTAAGTATTTTGTGTGACATAGCTCTGTGATTTAAGAGCATGAAAATTCAAATTTGAAAAATTGTGAAATTTTCAAAATTTTTGCCAAATTTCCGTTTGTTTCACAAATAAACTCAAGTAATGTCAAGGAAATTTTACCACTAACATGAAGTACAATATATCACGAGAAAACAGTGTCAGAATCACAGGGAAACAGTGAAACAACACATGTATATAGCCAGAATGGTCAGAACCAGACCTTATATTTCCTAATGAAGCATCTAATGAGCATGTGTAAATACCTGTGCAAAGAGGAGATGCAGGGGAAGCTGTAACATTGCCTATTGTGATTGGTGGATCCTGGGTTTCCAAATGTGTATAGAGCTAATAAGGAACTTGTTGGAAACTCTTTTAGAAAGAATTGGAATTAGGAGTCTAAAAAATCTCCAGCAGACAGTGTAAAAATGTGAACATTATTCTTTTTTCCTTTTTTAAAAAAAAATAATGATCTCCGTCCAGCCCATAGATCTTAACAGCTCATTTACATATTGAGAAAAACATGGATTTCTTTGGCATTAGACATCGGAGCATAGAAATCAAGGTATTATTTTATTCAACTTCTATGACATACATATCCATGTAGACGGCTTTTGATTTTATATATTGCATAGACAGCTTATTATCCTACTGATGGATTCCCATTAAAAGATGTAGACAACTTGAAGGTCTTTTAAATGATAATTTCAAAGAAAAGGTCCAGCAAATTGTTTTGTTGGACCAAATGTTTTTAGATGTAGTTCCATAATACAGAGTCTTATTTCATCGGAGGCCAATCCATGAAAAGTCAGCAGCAGATGGGGTATGCTGAACCCTGCTCACTATATATAAGAGAACAAGGGTAAAATATGAAAATACCTTTAGAATGACTCCTCCGACAAACACAACTAGCGCTCTGAAATTATTGCATTAAGTAAAATCTTATGTGACGCACATTCGCCCCATCAGATTATCTGCCCAATGTCTCATCACTTGCATTTATGGGATATCGGTTTTGGTAACTGTTGTTGAGTTTGTGGAAATGTCAACATTTATGTCAATGTTCCAAAAAGAAAGAAAATTGCGTATTGACTGAAAAGTAAAGAGGTAACTTTGTATATGGCAATCATTACTGCGAAACCTGTCAGCAGTGAAGAGGTGAAACCCGTTACCCACTAGATTTGTATCTACCTCTGTGAGTCCTCTTTATCTCATTCAGGATGTACTTTCCTCAGATAAGGATCACGTTACCGCAGCCTAGAGGTAGCAGTAATTTAAGCAATGTCAGTGAAAGTGATGTTTCCTCTTGTTTCCCTCTGATATAATTCAGCAATTACTCTCCCTTCTCTCTGGTGATAATGACAATGATGAAAGGTTTTGTCAAGGCCATATAGAGTGGAACAATGTTAGCGAGCATCACTCATTGCTCCTGTGGTGGTCTTATTAACGGTAATGTGAGAAAAACAAGCAAACAAAATGTTTCAGGAGGAGGGGATTTTCAGTGATAATCCAGCAGGCGCTGAAGAGCGGAGACTTCCTGAGGATCGGGATATAACACATTGATGTTTTGGTCTCTGCATGGTGGTCCAGCATGTAGGGTCTCCATGCATCAACCAAGAAGAGGAGGAACCAAACTCCAGGCCACAGTAGACTTCATCGGTATTGCAGCAATGGTCTCCTTCCTGTCCTATTATTAGCTCCCAAAGCCTGAAGAAGGTCTTCTCTAAAGTGTCGTGACAACATGACAATACTGTCTAAAGGTACCTTCACACTGAACAACATTACAACGATAACGATAGCGATCCGTGACATTGCAGCGTCCTGGATAGCGATATCGTTGTGTTTGACACGCAGCAGCGATCTGGATCCTGCTGTGACATCGCTGGTCGGAGCTAGAAGGCCAGAACTTTATTTCGTCGCTGGATCACCCGCTGACATCGCTGAATCGGCGTGTGTGACGCCGATCCAGCGATGTGTTCACTGGTAACCAGGGTAAATATCGGGTTACTAAGCGCAGGGCCGCGCTTAGTAACCCGATGTTTACCCTGGTTACCATTGTAAATGTAAAAAAAAACCACTACATACTTACATTCCGGTTTCTGTCACATCCCCGGCGTCCCAGAAGTTGTGAGGACTATCCCGAATGCTCAGCAGGAAAGCACTACAACACACAGGCGCTAGTGGTAGGCAACGATTTCCACCTGCAAAGGGTACTTTGGATGTGCCTTCGGACCGGCCGGTCTCAGACAGCCCTGTTGACAGTGCTCTGGATTGAGGATCCTGAAGTCACCAGTAAAGAGGTAAAGAGACTGCAACCCTGTGTCCTCGTTATTGACTGCGCCTCACACCATCGCCACCTACACCACTGGGAAGCCCTGGGGACTCACTTCACCTGTGGGAAGGTATACCATCTAGCTGCCAGCACATCACCCCAGTGGACCCCAAGCAGCGTCGGTTACCCTGACCGAATACCACAGGTGGCGTCACGAAACCTTGACAGACTTGTATCACCTTTTATTGGACGCCCCTTAGCAGGGTGACGGACCGGGTCCAGCCACCGTGGCAACCCCAGAACTGAGCCAGAGAGGACCGGTACCGAGTATCCCGCGGCCCTGCGTCTGGGGGCGCTCCATGAGCATGTTCATTATTTTTGCGGATTTTCTGTGTTTTTCACGCAATTCTATGCATTTGGGAAAAAACGCACCAAAAACGCGTGAAAAATGCAGTAAAATCGCGGTAAAAACGCATGCGGATTTCTGACAGAAATGTCCGGTTTTTGTCAGGAAAATTTCTGCAAGAAATCCTGATGTGTGCACATACCCTAATGGTCATCGAGGTCCTCTCTCTCCCTGTAGATAGTAAGTCCTTATGCTTAGCGGGATCTCCGTTCTCATGCGTAGTGTAAGCTCTTATGCTCAGCAGAGTCCTCACTCTCTCCTCTACCTCACATGTATTTTCTGAGAAATTATAAACTTTCCAGTTTTGAAATTTGTACAAATTTATTCTCCCTAAATCAAATTTTGGGAGTAAACTCAGCAAAGTTGGCAAATTTGAATTTCAAAAGATCCATTAAACGCTAATTAAAAGTCCTACTTTGGTGCAATGGAGGATGAGCTCAAAAATGATTGTACAGTGTTATGATGTCACATACAGTGGGCACGGAAAGTATTCAGACCCCTTTAAATTTTTCACTCTTTGTTTCATTGCAGCCATTAGGTAAATTCAAAAAAGTTCATTCTTTCTCATTAATGTACACTTTGCACCCCATCTTGACCGAACAAAAAACAGAAATAAAGTATTTTTTGCAAATTTATTAAAAAAGAAAAACTGAAATATCACATGGTCATAAGTATTCAAGGAATAACTGAAATATCACATGGTCATAAGTATTCAGACCCTTTGCTCAGTATTGAGTAGAAGCACCTTTTGAGCTAGTACAGCCATGAGTCTTCTTGGGAATGATGCAACAAGTTTTTCATACCTGGATTTGGGGATCCTCTGCCATTCTTCCTTGCTGATCCTCTCCAGGTCCGTCAGGTTGGATGGTGAATGTTGGTGGACAGCCATTTTCAGGTCTCTCCAGAGATGCTCTATTGGGTGTAGGTCAGGGCTCTGGCTGGGCCAGTCAGGAATGGTCACAGAGTTGTTCTGAAGTCACTCCTTTGTTATTTTAGCTGTGTGCTTAGGGTCATTGTCTTGTTGGAAGGTGAACTTTCGGCCAAGTCTGAGGTCCAGAGCACTCTGGAAGAGGTTTTCTCTGTACTTGGCCACATTCATGTTTCCTTCAATGACAGCCAGTTGTCCTGAAAAAAAACCCACATAGCATGATTCTGCCACCACCATGTTTCACTGTTGGGATTATGTTGGGCAGGTGATGAGCAGTGCCTGGTTTTCTTCACACATACCGCTTAGAACTATTACCAAAAGGTCTATCTTCATCTTTGCACTGAGGAGAGGCTTCCGTCGGGCCACTCTGCCATAAAGGCCTGACTGGTGGAGGTCTGCAGTGATGGTTGACTTTGTGGAACTTTCTCCCATCTCCCTACTGCATCTCTGGAGCTCAGCCACAGTGATCTTGGGGTTCTTCTTTACCTCTCTCACCAAGGCACTTCTCCCACGATTGCTCAGTTTGGCTGCCAGGTCTAGGAAGACTTCTGGCGGTTCCAAACTTCTTCCATTTAAGGATTATGGAGGCCACTGTGCTCTGAGGATCCTTGAGTACTGCAGAAATTCTGTTGTAACCTTGGCCAGATCTGTGCCTTGCCACAATTCTGATCCTTGGCCAGTTCCTTTGACCTCATGATTCTCGTTTGGTCTGACATGCACTGTGAGCTGAGGTCTTAAGGTACCTTCACACTGAGCAACTTACCAATGAGAACGACAGCGATCCGTGACGTTGCAGTATCCTGGATAGCGATCTCGTTGTGTTTGACACGCAGCAGCGATCAGGATCCCGCTGTGACATCGCTGGTCGTTGCTAGAAGTCCGGAACTTTATTTGGTCGTCAGGTCGGCGTGATTCGTCATGTTTGACAGCAAAAGCAATGATGCCTGCAATGTTTTCGCATGGAGCGAACAACCAGCGAGAACGATAAGTACGTCACTGGATCGCTCCTGCATCGTTCTGCTGTTGCCGGTGTCTGACGTCTCCTAGTGACCTAAACAGCGACGCTCCAGCAATCGGCTCGTTGTCTATATCGCTGCAGCATCGCTTAATGTGACGGTGCCTTAATATAGACAGTGTGTGCTTTTCCAAATCAAGTCCTATCAGTTTGATTAAACACAGCTGGACGCCAGGGAAGGAATAGAACCATCTCAAGGAGGATCACAAGGAAAGGGACAGCATGTGACTTACCGTAAATATGAGTGTCTGAGCAAAGGGTCTGAATACTTATGACCATGTGATATTTCAGTTTTTCTTTTTTACTAAATTTGCAAAAATTACTATATTTCTGTTTATGTTCAGTCAAGA
The DNA here is from genome assembly GCF_032444005.1 of Ranitomeya imitator. Classification (NCBI taxonomy): domain Eukaryota; kingdom Metazoa; phylum Chordata; class Amphibia; order Anura; family Dendrobatidae; genus Ranitomeya; species Ranitomeya imitator. The sequence continues at coordinate 1,190,277,686 of NC_091282.1, forward strand.
TGGGGTGCAGAGTGAACATTAATGAGAAAAAAATGAATTTTTTTGAATTTACCAAATGGCTGCAATGAAACAAAGAGTGAAAAATGTAAAGGGGTATGAATACTTTCTGTACCCACTGTATAATGTGATCTAAGTTGGTATTTAAAGGGGTTGTACTCAAAAAGGCTGTCTTTATTCAAAAACCAGTGCCACATCTGTCCACAGATTATGGAAGCTATTGCTTCAACTTTTTACTTTGCTGTACATATGTGTTCCTGCCATTTTTTAGCACTTTTTTAAAAGGTTTCCAGGGATAATCTGCCTTAAAAAGATATTATATATAAATATATACGCCCTTAAAGGCACATTTTCCTGCAGGTAATGCAGTAGATATGCCTTGTAATCCTATGTAACACCACAGATAAGACACAGTGATACCTCTTTGAGTACTGATGATAAGGTAGCAGATGTTATACAAAGATTTAATGAGGTTACAGAATCTATACAGATTACATAGCACATTGACTTCAGACTCTAATCTTTGTTGCGCCTGAAATAAATACAGATACAGTTAACCATAACTTGTCAAACGGTGCACAACTATATTAACATAGAAACTTAACGTGTCATCTTACAAGAATGGATCGCTACATGTATATTATTACAGGATCAGAACCACCATCAGTTATATGAATAAATCACCAGAATCATCATCAGCACATGAATATATCATCAAATCTTGCATCATTAGACTAAACAGCATCAGAACCACCATCAGTACAAAAATACAGCACCAGAGACTTCATCAGTATACGATTACAGCATAAGAACTAGCATCAGTTAACGAATACAGCATCAGAACCCAAATCAGTATATGAATACATCTCAAGAACCAACATTAGTACAGGGATACAGCACCATAATCAGCATCAGTGCATAAATACAACACCAAGTCCATTTTCAATAGAGAAATTCAGCATCAGAACCATCGTCAGTGTATCAATACAGAATCAAACTCATCATAAGCACGCAAATACAGAACCAGCATCAGTACAAGAATACATTACCATAATCAACATCAGTACATGAATACATCACAAGAACCAACATCAATACATGAATAAAGCACCAGAAACACTATGAGTACATGAATATATCACAAGAATCTACATCAGTACATGAGTACTGCACCAGAATCACCAATAGTACATGAATACATAACCAAAAACACAATCAGAACATGAATAAAGCATCAAGCTAAGTACAGTTTTCAATTGCAATGTCAAGTCAGCCCCAGCAAATACAATTTTTTTGCATGAACCTATAATTCCCAGTATGACCAGCCATTATCAGTCTGTGGACTATACATGAACCAAGCACTGACTAGAAATCAGCAGCAGGTATAAATATTTACTCCCTGGTACCTTTTCGATGATGTCTTCTCTGATTGGAGTTATTCATATCCTTTTCCTATCCATCTGGTCCAAGTGCCATGATTAATTTTCACATTCACAGCTCATCTATGCAGACTTCCATCTTCTCGGACACAGTGCCCTTGAAAAAAATATTATTATTATTATTCGGCCATTAAAACAATATCCACCCATGTTGTGACCCTGAATAAATAATTACCCCATACTGTACCTATAACACATTACCTCAATACTTACCCCTCCTTTATAAACTATGGCCTCTAGACTGTCCCCCTTATGAATATGGCCTTGCAATGTTTCTCCACAGCATAGTCCACTTCTTCCCTGTACCTTTCTCTCCGCACTGTACCCACACACTATAACTTCTCTGAATATTGTCCTCAACTTCACACTTTACCACCTTTTAACCGTGTAAGATAAAAATAGCACTTTAACCTTCTGAAGTTTACCTTCCCCAATGTCTTTCCAGTCTCTGGGAAGATGACAAGCCCTGCTATTTGGCCACGGCAAGGGTGTACCGAGCACCTGTACTGGGTTTCAACAGTCATTCTGTGCTGGGTTTTCCCGGGTGACCTCCGAGTATTTATGACTGCTCGGAGATTAAGGTTTCATCACCTCAGCAGCATGATTTACTGCTATTACCCACATGTAATCAAGCTGGCTATTACCTAGCAACCAGGCAACCCCCACATGTACTCAGCCTGGCTAGGAGCTGTAAATCATTCAGCTGCCGTGATGAAAACTAAATCTGCGAACACTAACAAATACTCGGAGGTCACCCGAGCAACGAGTACACTTGCTCATCACTAATGTGCATCCTTGGACTGCAATACTCACCGCCGGACAATTAGAGGCCAGCAGCTGAAGTTGGCATGCTTGTTATGGTGCATGACAGTGACGTTATGCGCTGCCCATGTTGGCACACTGAAGTCAGATGCCGGCTACAGAAGAGGATGTCACACATTGTGGAGGAAGGTAAGAATAATCACATTTTTTATTATTTTGGAAAACAGATATACTGTTTTTTTCTATATTATATCAGAATGGGGTCCAAAATGGGGTCATTATAACAGAAAGGGTTCCAGGATGGGAGTTATTATACCAGAATGGGGGACATAATACCAGGAAGGGGCCCATGATGGGGGGACATTATACCAGGATGATGACATTGTTACAGGAAGAGGCCAAGATGGGGGACATAATTACAGTAAAGGGCCATCACAGGAGACATTATTACAGAAAGGGGCCAGGACGGAGCCGTTAATAGAGAATGGGGCCCAGGATGGGGGACATTGTTATAGTATTGGGGACATAATAGCAGGAAGGGGCCCATGATGGGGAGGTATTATACCAGGATGGGGGACATTGTTACTGGAAGAGGCCAAGATGGGGGACATTATTACAGTAAAGGGCCAAGACAGGAGACATTATTAAAGAAAGAGGCCAGGACGGGGCCGTTATAAGAGTATGTTGCCCATATTGGGGGACATTGTTACAGGAAGGGGCCAAGATGGGGGACATTATTACAGTAAAGGGCCAAGACATGGCCCTATGGCCCTAAAGCTAATAGGTAAGTAGTTGCTCACAGAGGCAACTACCTGTCTGTTCTGCCCAGCTCCAAGTCAACAGCGAAGCTCTTCTTCGTCCGGGCTGCTCTGTCGACAGCGCATGATTGACAACTAGCTCCGCAGTGCTGTGCACAAGAGGTAGGTAGGTAGGTAGGTAGTACTACCTGCCTGTTAGTTCTTAGGCCCATAGTAAAAAAAAGCCCCAAAAAGAGAGCATAAAAAAATGTAGCACCAGCTAGTGGTAATGTTGGCATTGCAGCTATGACACTAAATAGTAAAGCCTTAACCATGTTACATTTTGTATATAATCAGAAAAGAAAGGATCTGCTTAGGGTCATACAGACCATTCACCGACATCCAACCTTACAGTTTAGAAGACATAGACTCGGAATTATTCCTGCATAGTTAGATCCTACTTACTGTACTTTTATTTATGAAACACTATATCCCATGATGCTGTGATGTGAAATTTATTAGGAAACATGGAATGGCAGGATCTTAATTGTTCCATAAAGGAGCACACACAGCTCACATCCAACAGGACTAATAGATGGTGAAGGGCATTTCACGCGCCCTCCAGTTTCACAGATATATTATCCAAGGACGCTTTTCCAAAGAAATCCACGTGTCCACAGTGAAATGAAAATGTAACCCATAAATTCTGCAGAATGGAGTCCATTAAAGAACATTTTTTATCAAGGCAACAATGGGCAAGTAGCCAACAGAGCTCTCCTTCCATGGGAACTGTCACAGAAAAAAAAATTGTTTAGTACATTCCCTGAGTTGGGTCTCATTCAGTTTTTCTCGTTTGAGTGCTATTTTTGCTCTTACGGATAGGACGCGTATCCATAGTACCAGTGTGAGACATGAAATGACTTCCAGTCTGCTCTCCTGATCTACATGTCTCATACTGGTTACCCCATCTTTTATTTAAAATAACCTCAGATTTTTGGGTAGATCTATGTCCGGCCTATAGATCTTAACAGCTCATTTGCATTTTAAGAAAAATGAGAATTTAAGATATCATTTTATTCAACTTTCTATTCAACTTCCTATGGCCTGCATGTTCATATAGACTACTATAGAGGGTTGATCCTACTGACTCATTATTTTTAAAGGCCAATCTCCAATTGCAACCAACTTTATTACCGTAATTGTCACATTGTATCTCACCTACACGAGTTCTCCATGACTTAGATATCAATTACCAATCCTGAGGATACTGTTAAGGCCCCCATTCACATTACTTAAAAGTTAGCCAAACCTGATGATATCGGTGGAGTCCTCTAATGTGCATGGAGGCTTCCCAACCGTTGCCCATCAGACTTCTGTATGTCGAGAGACATAACGATCGGGAAGTGGAGACTGATCCTTTTGTTAGGTTGGGAAATAAGTTTTTGCTAGAGGATTCTGGCAGCAGTTCTCTCACAGAAAACAGGAACACTTGGCCATGTGTTCCTTCTTGGGTATACAGGAGCTGGGAGACATCTCTACAACTGAAGTCATCAATATTAGATGTCTGGGGATATGACAACCATGAACCCCACCAATCAGCTGTTTGACTCAGCTCTGTATACTGTTTACTTCTGTCCACCATGGGACATGCAAACATCTGATTAGTGGCTGAGCTGAGAGAACCCCCATGGATCTGATACTCATGATCTACTCTTAAGGTACCGTCACATTAAGCGACACTGCAGTGATATAGGCAACGATGCCGATCGCTACAGCGTCGCTGTTTCGTCGTTGTGTGGTCGCTGGAGAGCTGTCACACAGACAGCTCTCCAGCGACCAACGATGCCGAAGTCCCCTGGTAACCAAGGTAAACATCGGGTTACTAAGCGCAGGGCCGCGCTTAGTAACCCGATGTTTACCCTGGTTACCATTGTAAATGTAAAAAAAAACAAACACTACATACTTACATTCCAGTGTCTGTCCCCCGGCGCTGTGCTTCCCTGTACTGTGTCAGCGCCGGCCGGCCGTAAAGCAGAGCGGTGACGTCACCGCTGTGCTTTACAGCCGGCCGGCGCTCACAGTCAGTGCGGGAAGCTGACGGCGAGGGGACAGACACCGGAATGTAAGTATGTACTGTTTGGTTTTTTTTACATTTACAATGGTAACCAGGGTAAACATCGGGTTACCAAGCGCGGCCCTGCGCTTAGTAACCCGATGTTTACCCTGGTTGCCAGTGAAGACATCGCTGAATCGGGCGTCACACACGCCGATTCAGCGATGTCTGCGGGAGATCCAGCGACGAAATAAAGTTCTGGCCTTTCTGCTCCGACCAACGATGTCACAGCAGGATCCAGATCGCTGCTGCATGTCAAACACAACAATATCTGTTATGATCTGGTGGCCTAGGAGCAGCATGAGACGTACTCTGGCGAAGGTGGTACCTGTACTGACTGCAAACCCTGAACTTAGCAGCGCAACTAGAAGTAGCCGTGGGGGGTACCTAACACTCCCTAGACCCCTCGACACAGCCTAAGAACTAACTTCCCCTAAAGACAGAAACGGGAAAACTATCTTGTCTCAGAGAAAATCCCCAAAGGATAGACAGCCCCCCACAAATATTGACTGTGAGAGGAGAGGAAAATAACATACACAGACATGAAATCAGGATTTAGCATAGGAGGCCATACTAGCTAAAAAGAAAGAATAGGACAGAGTACTATGCGGTCAGTATTAAAACACTAGAAAATATCCACCACAGAAAATACAAATCACCACATCTGACTAAAGACATGGAGGGTATATCTGCATCTCCAGAGACACAGCTTGGCTGCAAAAAATCCTTCACAGACAAAGCTGAACAAGACAAAACATGAAAATGCACAGAACTATAAGGTCCACAGCAGGTGGACAGCAAAAACAAAGCCAGAACTTATCTTTGTTGAAATGAACAGCAAAAACAGGAGAGACCAGGAATGGATGTGAATCCTCCAAAAACAATGGACAACTGGCACTGACTAAAGGATAAAGCAGGACTAAATAGCCCAGCCCAAATTGCAAAAAATGGATACACCTGATAAATGCTGCGATCCAAAGGCAGCAGCACTACCACTCATAACCACTGGAGGGAGCCCAAGAGCAGAATTCACAACAGATATCGCTATCCAGGACGCTGCAACGTCACGGATCGCTAGCGATATCGTTGTTAAGTTGTTCAGTGTGAAGGTACCTTAAGGATAATTCCTGGACAACACCTTTAAAATGTCCTTTTGTTTTTTGTGTAAAGCTCCTAGGCTTGGTGGGTGAGGGCCACAGGGGTGGTAATTTCTAAGGCTACGTTCACATTAGCGTTGTGCAGCGCAGCGTCGGGCGCAGCCGCGGCGACGCATGCATCAAGCGCTTCTATATTTAACATGGGGGCGCATGGACATGCGTTGTCTTGCATTTTTTGTGACGCATGCGTCATTTTAGCGCAAGCGTCAGGGCGCAGAGGACGCTGCATGATACAGTTTTTTCTGCGCCAAAAATCATGCAAAAATGAACGCATGCGTCACAAAAAGCTGCGTTTTGCATGCGTTTTTGCATGCGTTGTGTGTTGCATCGCCGACACAGCACCGCACAACGCAAATATGAACTTAGCCTAAGGATGCTCAAAATTGTGTCTAGTCACAACCACTATCAAATTATCTACCAGTACTGGGAAATCTCCACTGGAATGTATGTCACCCAGAAGGACAGCGTTTCTTGAAGCAGCTTATAGCCACAGTAAGTGGTTGTCCAGCAGCCAGGTAGCTGAATAAGTAAAGTAGCCAGCGGGTGCATTGTTATTTCCAATGTTACCATCGCTGCCACCAGTTCCTATGCAGTGTGCACCAGTCAAGATGAGTTTCTTATCGGCCATTACACTCAGTAGAATGAGTTTAAAAGGGGTGTACTAAAATTCTTCAATTGCTTTGATTAGTTAGACAAAGTGAAAATAAGATATTTGAAATTGGTTTGCTTTTCTATCTGCTGTCATTCTTCTGCAATGACAGCTTTTATCTATTATGGTGTATAGCTGGTTTTCATGGTGCTTGGCCTTCAGACCCTGGCCAAGAGTAAACAATAATTACATTCCAGGAGAGGGGTTAATAGTTAACATCCCAGTCATCTTTCTCCAGCAAACTTTCTATACCTACTTCTCCTCCCTCATCTTCCTCTCATCTTCTGAAGAGATGCTGTTATAAATCACCAGACCTCACTTTTCAGAGCAGATCTGCTAATCATGGCTGTTTGCTCTCCTGGTCTGGAGCTGGGTGATTGTTCAAATGCTTTATTCTCTTTATGTGTAAAAACATTGATAGCAATGTAGACTTCAGAACAAATCACTGATAGTTGAATGTGTCACAGCACAACTTGTGCTGAGCTTTATAGTTCTACAAATTCTACAGTTGTATCACCAGAGCTGTCACTCAAGGAAGAGAACTCACCCTGATAGAAACCAGCAAGAAAAATTTAAGGAGATTGCATTGCTCTGAACAATTCAAGGGGCAACTTAACAATATAATGAAAAGCTCAGCACAGCAGCTGATAAACTCATTGTGAAGAATATTGGAGATATAATACGATGTCAATCATCTGTATACTATTTGGCATGGAATTATAAAAAAAAAATCCTGCAGCACTTGCTATGATAACATGACACCTGGCCAGCTTCAAACAAAGTGATTCACAAATAGCTAGCTGGTGTGCAATCTTCTGCAAGAAGACCCCTGTACATTCAAGCCATGCCGCCAGAGTCCATTGTTCAGCCAGCTAGGATTTCATAAAGAAGTTGTGGAAATATTATATGTCCTAGCTGTACATCGTATATATTTACAAGATCACCAGAATAGGGTAAGTGCCTGCCTGGGTCTTGAGTCATTCTAAAATTCACACGAAGGAAGGTACATAGAACAGCCACTAGCAGCTAGGTAAAAAATTGTGTTTAGTCTCTATGAGTAGCAGGGGCCTAGTGGGATCTGATGGCACCAGAATCACTGCCCTAGGACTGCTCAGAAAGGAGATTGGTGGATACCTGGTTGTTCAGGTCTTGCGGGTTTGGCCGAACAGTTACAAAAAGTTCAGGCTCGCGTACCAGAACAGTACCCGCACCCAAATCCAACACCAATTCACTTGAATGGAGGGGCCAGAACATCCAGTGTTTGCCACACTGTCATGTGCATGATAGCGCGGAAAACACCCCTACTGATCTGCGGTAAAATCATCACCGCCAGTCAGGCAGCCACGGTTCCCACGCTGTCAAAAGACAGCATGAGTGTGCAGCTGTGATTGGAGGTATAAAGTTTACCTACGGTCACTGGTATCAGCTGATGGGACTACTGCTCCTATCAGCCAATGCCTGCTGCCATTAATAACAGTGAGAGCAGGAGCGGCTGACAAGAGTATTAATCAGCCGCTCCTTACCCCTTGAGAAAGGCAGAAGCCGAAACGCGCGTCGGGGGGACAGGTGTGCGGTGTCTGCTTATACATAAGATTCTCCACTTCTACCCGGTATGTATATACTCTGTTATGCATGGATGTGGCCATAATTATTTGTACCATATGGTCTTTCAGGTTATTCAGTTACAATGGGCCACTCCTGCATGGCTTCTATTACATATGAGCTGTGCTCTTAGGGTAGTCTTTGTGTATACCTATATTATGTGGATACCTATCACCTGTCCAATGCTTACATGCTCTGTGTAGTGCAGGGATTATTTTATCCCTCTGTCATGTTTTTATCTGGTGTCATTTAATAAAAAGTTTCTATATATTTTCATCACTTTGGACTATTTGCTGCTTTTTTCTTCTCGTTGCTTTTGGTTACAATTGTGCAGTTTGTCCAGTATGGTCCTTATCGTTGTCCCGCTTGACTATAGATATAGAGATACCCTTAGTGGGTTTGTCCTAATATGTTGGTGACTGCATTTTCATCCACATTTGTGCTTTATCTCATGTGCATGATAGCGCGGAAAACACCCCTACTGATCTGCGGTAAAATCATCACCGCCAGTCAGGCAGCCACGGTTCCCACGCTGTCAAAAGACAGCATGAGTGTGCAGCTGTGATTGGAGGTATAAAGTTTACCTACGGTCACTGGTATCAGCTGATGGGACTACTGCTCCTATCAGCCAATGCCTGCTGCCATTAATAACAGTGAGAGCAGGAGCGGCTGACAAGAGTATTAATCAGCCTGCATTGCAAATAAGTTTTTTAAAAAATGGAGTAGACTCCCCTGTATTTTTGATAACCAGCCAGGCAAAACTCACAGCTGGGGGCTGCAACCCTCAGCTTCAGCAAGGCTGGTTATCAAGAATAGAGGAGTCCCCACTCAGATTTTTTAAATTATTTAAATAAATTATTAAAAAAAAACAAAGTGAGTTACCCCAATTTTTGACAACCAGCCTTGCTAATGCAGACAGCTTGGCGCTGGTAAGGGGCCATGGATATTGCCCACCCTCAGCCTAAAAATAGCAGCCCACAGCCACCCAGAAGAGGCACGTCCATTAGATGCACCAATTCTGGCACTCTGCCATGCTCTTCCCACTTGCCCTGTAACGGTGGTAAGTGGAGTTCTTATTTGTGTGGTTGATGTCACCTTTGTATAGTCCGGTGACATTAAGCCCAAGGCATAGTAATGGAGAGGCGTCTATAAGACACTTATCCAATACTAATCCTATAGTTGTATTCTAAATAAAGATACAGACAGAATAAAGTCTTTTATTTGAAATAAAACAAAACACAGTTTTCTATTTTTATTTAAAAATAACAAACACAGGTATACTCACCTAATGCTTATTCCATTGAACAACAATATCCCTCACCTGTCCGTCGTTCTGTCGAATGCCTTAATTCATGTCTGGGTGATAAATAGTTTCCCACCTGAAAGGTGCCAAGATGCGACCGTCCAGGCTGAGAACCACTGGGGAATGAGCTGCCACAAGCACAGCATCAGTGACTAGCAGTGACGTTATCGAGGTTTCTGCAGGTCACTAAGACTGAATTCCCAGCCAGGCTGAACTTCGGTAACCTCGGTCAGATCCCCACTAGCACCATGAGCCAGTCTCACGATGCAGTGCTGAGCTCAGAGAGTTCACTGCAGTTCACTATGAGAAATTTCGCACAGTGAACTGCGCTGAACTCTCTCAGCTCAGTGCTGCACCGTGAGACATTTAAACAAATAAATAATTTTAAAAAATGATGTGGGTTCCCATTTTTTTGATAATCAGCCAGGCAAATCACACAGCTGAGGGCTGCAAACCCACAGCTGTCAGCGTTAGCAAGGCTGGTTATGAAGAATAGAGGGGTTCCCACGCGTTTTTGATTACTTAAATAAATAATTTAATAAAAAGACCTGGGATCCCCCACTTTTGACAACCAGCCAACCTAAAGCAGAGAGCTGGGGTCTGGTATTCCAGACTGGCAAGGGGCCATGGATATTGGTCCCCCACCTTAAAATTAGCAGTCCACAGCCGCCCAGAAAAGGCGCATCTATTAGATGCAGCAATTCTGGTATTTTGCCCAGAATAATACAGCTATAGGATTAGTAATGGAGATGTGTCTTAGGCTACATTCACATTTGCATTGTTGGGCGCAGCATCGGCGACGCGACGCAACCAACAACGCATGTACACAACGCTGCGTTTTGCGACGCATGCATTGTCATAAGATCGCACAGAGCAGGAATTTCGGCGCAGGAAAAATGCTATAAGTAGCATCCTCTGCACCCTGTCTGTGCATCTATATGACGCATGCATCGTAAAACGCAGTACAACGCATACCGGCGCATGTCCATGCACCCCCCCATGTTAAAGATAGGGGCGCATGACGCATGCGTCGGTATGCATCGCCAACTCTGCGCCCAACAACGCAAATGTGAACGTAGCCTTATGGACGCCTCTCCATTACTAAGTAGTGGGCTTGATGTCACCTGACAATACAAAGGTGACATCAACCCCGCAAATATGAACAACACTTGCCACCGCTACAAGGCAAGTGGGAAGAGTCGGGCAAAGCTAAAAGCTAATTGGTTGAGAAAGGCTCACACCTTGAGCCGAAACATCGCAGGAGCCCATATGGGCTGATAAACCACTATATTTTTTCTAAGGAGTGCTGTCTTCATCAATTTTATACTATATTGAGGATTGGTCTATGCCTGGAAGGTATGGCACCCATTTTTCACATACTGCTTGCTAGTGCTACTTTTCAACCTTCTTTTATAGATAGATAGATAGATAGATAGATAGATAAAAATCCATCTTTCTCTTAGATAGATAGATAGATAGATGTTCTTCATGATGGCAGTGGTCTGCTCTGTGTATGTAGAGGAGTGACCACTGACCACTAATCAAAACTGAAACACTCTTTAATCACACACAATAACCGAGTGAGTGATAATTCAGATTTTTTCATTGTCGCTGTGTCAAAGGTTAGTTGAGTTCCACATGCTTGACTGCTCTCTGGACATTGTGCCTGGAGAAATGCACACTGTGCCCAGCGCAGCGGCTCTGCTCTCGCCCTCTCATGCTTCATTTTGTCTTTTAGTTAAGTTAAAAGTGGGGGAAAGCTGCTGAGTTTTCATTGATGAATAATGATCCAGATTTTCATGCTAAATGCAAATTATCCACATTCCCGTTCTCTATTTCTCTTTTTGCTAACATTCCCATTACCCCAGGACCAAAAATCTGCATTTTCTATTGTACTCATTTGTAAGAAAGTTCTTTACATTTTCTTTATTAATTTTTATATTATAAATATGGATTTTATGCATTCTTTTGTTATTTCAATATGTTCCAGCTGTTGCCTAGCAAAAAGTGCTGCAGTCAGCGGGTGACCATCCTGAAGTTCCTTACTCCTGCGGAGACCGGTGTAGTCAGCAACCACCAGTCTGTCGAGCTGTTGAGGGGGGGACATATTTAAGACAAAAGCTCCATAGGTCATGTTCCCACGTGCAATGATGATGCTTTATTTCCTGCAGGTGTTCTCACCAAAATATAAAATCTGCTCTGAATATTTAATTTTTTGTCGTATTTTCGCCCTTTTTTTTATAAATGTTTGGTTCAGATTTGAAGCAACTTTTCCTAGTGCAGAAACATTGGGATTTTCCACTTAAAAAGGCAACTGCGTTTTTTTTTTTTTGCATGTGTTTATTACCAGGCTCCCCATAGAAGCCTACCGGGAAAGAAATGCACCACCAGAAAAAACCACAAGGCACAACAGTGTCTTTAAATGCACAGTGGGTATGTTTTCATGAAATCACATGAACTTTGTTTGAACTGTTCATTCAGACGTCAGTAATTTTTCTTGTGCGCAAAAACATTTCGAGCTTCATCAGTGTTTTCGATCAGCGCTTCAACAGAGTTTGGTCCATGTCCCTTTTTACTATCAGAGTTTGGTCAAAATTTCAGCAGTTTTTCTTGGTTCAAAAAGAAAACTTACAGAGGTTTCTCAAGCTTCTCCTATCAAATAGTCTGTGAAAAACAGTCAGCCCTCAGGTGGCATCCGAGCGCTGTCCGATTTTTCACGAACCCAACACTGAGTTTAGTATCCAACATGTCTCCTTTCTTTTTTGAGGACCTCTTTGTCCGAGTAAAAGAATTGAACATATGAACTACCCCATAGACAATCATAGGTATGAACGCTGTCCATGAAAAGCACAGACAACTGTGTTGTCTGGAAAACTGAAGTCTGAATGATCCCTTAGTTGCAGCAAATTTTATCCACCTGCTGTCTACCAAAAAATCCTAAAGGAGAAAGTCCGACCATCTATTCGTGACCTCAAGCTGAAGCGCACTTGGATTATGCAGCAAGACAGTGAATTGAAACACACCAGCAAGTCCACCTCTGAATGGCTTAAGAAAAACAAAATTAAGACTTTGAAGTGCCCTAGTCAAAGTCCTGACCTTAATCCGATTGAAATGCTGCGGTATGACCTTAAAAAGGTGGTTCATGCTCATAAACCTCCAATTTGGTTGAATTACAACAATTCTGCAAAGATGAGTGGGCCAAAATTCCTCCACAACATTGTAAAAGACTCATTGCCAGTTATTGCAAACTATTGATTGCAGTTGGTGCTGCTAAGAGTGGCCCAACCAGTAATTAGATTTGGAGGGCAATCACTTCTTCATAACCCTGTAGGTTTTGGATTTCTTTTTCTTTAATAATAAAGACCTTCATTTAAAAACTGCATCTTGAGGTTACTTGTGTTATCTTTGTTTAATATTTACATTTGTATGGTGATTTGAAACATTTAAGTGTGACAAACATGCAAAAGAAGAAGAAATCAGGAAGGGAAAACACTTTTTCACACAACTATGTTGTGGTAGATTGGCTCACTCGTCATGTTCCACCACCTGCATATGCCCCTGCAACTCCAATAACAGGTCATGGTTCCACTGCAGCAGTTCTCCACAATGTTGCTTCTGGACAAATTCTCTGCAATCCTGACATCTTGCACTTTGGCATCAGGACAGGCTCCCAGGCAAGAGATTCCAGTCATTTCCAATCTCACCACGGCTTGAGCAAGTTCACAGGGTATTCTTGATGAGACTTCTTTCGTCCTGGCTGGTGGAACCTTGTAATTAACGTCGCCCAGTTTCTCCATCACCTCGTATATGCCTTGTCACTTTGCCAGGAACTTGCTCTCTACCGTGTGAATAAGCACCAGCATGTGGTCCCCAGGCTGGAACTGCCTCAACCTCGCTGATTGATTATAGACCCTTGCCTGTGCTTCTTGTGCTTAAAGGAGATGCGCCTTCATGATAGGCATCACCTCTTGCATCTGGGCAACATGCTCTATGATGCCCCGGTAGGGTGTGACCTCGTCTTCCCAGTTTTCCTTGGCAATATCTCGAGGATGTCCACCGTACAGGAGCTCGAATGGAGAGATGCCAGTGGAAGAACTACTCTGACAGAGAAAAGCAGAAACTGAAGTAGAGAGTCCCAGTTTCGACCGTCCTCCTGAATGACCTTGAGCATGGCCTTTAAGGTCTTATTGAACTCTACTAGGCAGTCCGTCTGCGGATGGTAGACTTAGGTTTGCAGCTAGGCCACCTGGAGGACCTTACACAGCTCCTTCATCCCTTTGCTCAAGAAGGGTGTTCCTTGGTCCATCAAGATCTCTTTTGGCAGGCCAGTCCTAGAAAAAATATGGGCAAGCTCTCAGGCTATACACTTGGCAGAAGAGTTTCTTAGTGGTAATTTTTCTGGGTAATGGGTCGCATTGTCCATGACCATCATAATGTATTGATGCCCCCTGTGCAGACTTAACAAAGGGACTTACTAGATCCATCGCAATTCTCTCAAATGGGACCTCTAAAACCGGTAATGGGAGTAGGGGACTTCAGAAATTCTAAGAAGGAGTGGTTATCTGGCAGGTGGGGCAGGCTCTACAATAATTTAGGATCTCCAGGTAGCATCTGAGCCAATAGAACCTTCACATTATCCTTTCCTGAGTTTTTTCCACTCCCAGATGTTCCCCCAGGATATGCGGGTGGGCAATGTCTAAAACTCTCCTCCAATAGGGCCCTGGAACCAACAGCTGCTCCACCATTTCATCTCCCCTCAGTTTAGTTCCCCAATATAACAATGCCCCATTGATTGCAAAGTGTGGGAACCAGGTGTCTGCCCCCGTTTCCTGAGCCACCCCATTACTGATGGTAACATTGTAAAATGCCCCCTTTAAGGTAAGGACCCTAATTTGAGCAGTCCCAAAGTTCTCTCTGGACACCTCTAACTCAGAAAGTTTGGACCGTTTCAGATTAAATATATAATATTTAATTGCTTTGTTCCTCTTGCTCTTTAAACTGCACCCCTGAAGCCATATGCTACCTCTAACAGGTGTCCAATCGGCATATGTAAATGATTGGTGGTGGCAGCTAGTAGTTCTTTTTGTTATTGTGGAGTTGGCAGTGACCATATCAAGGGTATTTACATATACTCCACGTGTTGGAATCAGAGGTGTATATACCATGCGCTCACTGTGAGTTCCTCAATAACCGGCTTAGTAGTGGAAGCAGTTGCGGTCTCGTCCATGACTCGTCCGTCAATTGAATAATTGTCCTGAAGATTGGAGGCAGCAGAGTTGCGTTTCTTGACAAACTGATGACAGCGATGGGATCTGCGCAACTCCCTCTGCTTTTATGCTTGACAAACTGGTGGCAATGGTGGGATCTGCGTAATCTCCCACCCTATCCCCCACCCTGCTGTTATCCGTGACAACTGGTGGCAGCAGTGGGATCTGCATGATAAACCCAGTGACATCCTTGACACATTTACAGAAGGAATATAAGAGGAACAATGCAGAATACTACAACGATATACCATAGAATTATTTCATTTTCTAAAAAGACATAACAAGAGAGCCGGCAGGTCTTTTCTTAACAGGACCTGACTTGTTGTGTGACCAATGAGTGTCCAAAATTTACTTTTTCAAATAGCAATTACAAGAGCAGATATTATATTGGGCGGGATCCCAATCTGTTAAACCACTTAGTTATGAATACAGTCTGCTTCTGCCCAGCCTGAAAAGGTTGATAGCAGGGAATAAGTGCTAACTTTTAATTACATAAAAAAGAACCTGGTGAAACTATTAGTTACTTTTCGGCGACTCGCCAGGTAGCATTTTTCCTCTACATTAACATATTTTTGCAGATTCCCATAATTCATGACATTGCAGAACATAAAATAAATAATACTCACCTGTCAGACATTTTTTCTTGAAATCTATTTTAACCTCCGGGCCACTTTAGGTATTGCTACCTGGTTGTGTTACTGTGTGTAATGGACACCTTTCCATTCTGGCGCTCATAATATCAACACTGTTAGGGCCGTGATACAAAGGGCTTCCCTTCTCTGCAAGTCCTGGTGTCTCATTTTTATGTAATCCCTCCAGGGTGGTGAGTGAGGGGGATTATTATTATGACTGGGAAGCCCCTTTCCTTTCTGTCTATTGAAGCGCCAGGAGTCCTGTATTCAGCCTGTATCAATTCTGTGCACCCCCCACATTGTATAGTGATATTATATAGTCCAGTGACAATATGGACAACTCAGGTTACTCCCGGGGCCTTGTATCTGCTCGTCTGTCATCTGACCGCTGATTAATTATAGCTTATTAACTGCTCCTTTGTAAGCCGCTCATTCTGCCAACGTACATTGTTTGTTGTCATCGCCTTTATCCTGAACACGACTTTTGCTGTGAACTAATTTTAACCAATCATTAAATTTCAAATAACGAATTCCAACTGAGGAGATGTAACAGAACTTAAAGGGGGCACCACGGGATAACGTAAGTAAAGTTTAGTGATGAGAAGATGGGTTTGTCTTAATCATACTCTAGGAATGCCTAAATACATGTAGCCATGGACCAACTTCATCTACTGCTACCTGGTGGCCACAGATCAACCCAAGAAGGTGCCCAGGGCAGTAGTGTGGGAAAGCCGCTGGTCCTCCACACCCTGGAACCCCACAAATAAACAGTGTCCATGTCCATATGTATTGTGCTGTGAAGTTTGACTTGCACTAACTTGTAGGCCGCAGTCCTCTGCGCATCCACTTCCTTAGTTCTAGGAACAGCCACGCACACATCAGGGGACACCCGGTTTGTTATAACAAACTCAATTTTACTGGACAGTTCAAGATTCTCAGTCTTTAAGATGCAGTATTGGGCACAGCACCATCCAGTTCTATCAACACAGTACATTTCAAGCTTGCGCTCACATTCAGCTCTGACTATCCCTATGCTTGATCCTCCTGTCAGCACCAGGAATTTCCTGTCCGGCCCCACAGCACTCCCGAGATCCGCTACATTTCCCTCACATGGTTCCCTGTCCGGATTCCTCTGTATGGAAGGGATTAAGGCACACTCCTCAATGCCTAGTTTGGGCCATAGGTTCAGATGTTGCAGGAAGGTCCACAGGAAATGTGGTATGACCTCATGCTGCCAGAATGATGTACATATGCCTTCTGCCCACTGCACCTTTAACTTCAGCTTCACACGAACCTCACATTTGCTCTCACTCTCTCTAACTAAACCGTGAAATGCTTCCCCTTTTAGCTTGACCTTGACCCCCGGCCCATCCTGCGCTGGTCCGAATAATTTAACAGTGTTCTATACTATTCCTAAAACTTTGCTTTCTTCAGGGGTAGGTATACGATAGTCTCTGTCACACCCTTATACTCGCTGTAAAGATTTTGTCCAACATGCAGCCCATAAACCCGATAGTGAAACAATTACTTTCCCTTTATCCCTTAACCCTAGAACGCATATTGGAGGCCTTTTAGGCCCCCATGCTTACATTTTTGCCATTATCTGCAAAATTACTTTAGCTAGAATTTTGAAACTCCAGGTATTCCTCAAGTATGTCGTTGTTGATAATATCCAGTTGTTCATATAATTTTATTCATAGGCATTATGGTGTAACAATGCTTGTTTGGTGAAAACTACATCTGTACGAATTGGGGGCCTTTTAGGCCCCCTCTATTTTTATCATGTTCTCAGTAATGTTTGTGTCTCAAGTTAAGGTACCGTCACACTGAACGATATCGTTGCTTTTTGTGACGTAGCAACGATATCGTTAACTAAATTGTTCTGTGTGACAGCGACCAACGATCAGGCCCCTGCTGGGAGATCGTTGGTCGCTGGGGAAAGTCCAGGACTTTATTTTGTCGCTGGATCTCCCGCTGACATTGCTGAATCGGCGTGTGTGACGCCGATTCAGCAATATCGTCACTGGTAACCAGGGTAAACATCGGGTTACTAAGCGCAGGGCCGCGCTTACTAACCCGATGTTTACCCTGGTTACCGTTGTAAATGTAAAAAAACAAACACTACATACTTACATTCCCGGTGTCTGGTCATGTCCCTCGCCTTCAGCTTCCCGCACTGACTGGTGAGCGCCGGCCAGCCGTAAAGCAAAGCACAGCGGTGATGTCACCGCTGTACTTTACGGTCGACGCTCAGTCAGTGCTGGAAGCTGGAGGCGAGGGACCTGACCAGACACCGGGAATGTAAGTATGCAGTGTTTGTTTTTTTACATTTACAACAGTAAGCAGGGTAAACATTGGGTTACTAAGCGCGGCCCTGCGCTTAGTAACCCGATGTTTACCCTGGTTACCCGGGGACTTCGGCATCGTTGGTCGCTGGAGAGCTGTCTGTGTGACAGCTCTCCAGCGACCAAACAGCGATGCTGCAGCGATCCACATCGTTGTCGGTATCTCTGCAGCGTCGCTTTACTTTATTTGTACTCAGTAATGCTGGTGGAGGGGCCAGGGTGTGGATAATAACATGTGAGGATGTCATGTGATTTTTGGAGGGAGTGATAAGGCCATGACATCACCTCAGGTCCTTCGGAACACAGTAATGAGCTGTGTATAGAGTACTGAGGACAGTATACATTGTGAGCTAATTGCTGAAGGACCTGGGATAAGATAAGCTGTTGAGAGGAAATCTGATTCATTTTCAGTTTCTGTTTCTAAGAAGCTTGCAAAGGCTAGAGCTTGTGAGCCACAAAAATCCAGAGAATTGTACACCACCTAAAAGTATAAAAGGTAAGAGCTGCTGAGGGTGAGAGGAAGAAGGGGGGACATTACACTTACAGTGTGTCACACACAAGCAAAGAGTGGACAACCCTGATTCTGTTCATTGTTTTTTCTTTTAGTTTGCTAACATCTAGTCAGCAATGGCACACTCTTCCTCCAAGTGTCTGACTGACCAAGAGATTGAAGCGATTATGTTTCAAAGTAATGATAAAAGTGAACTATCTTTGTCTGATGAAGAATATCTGCCACCAGCTAATCAAACATCCTCATCCAGTGATTCTTTTGATGATGAAGAAGTGAATCTAGTGGATCCTCAAGAAGTGATAAGCAGAACATCCAAAACGAATGTTTTTTGGGACAGTAATCATGCAGAAGAGGTCCTATTATGTTCAAACGTAGAAGGAAGATGTATCGCTTCTGCAAAAAATAAGTCCTGGAAAAATATCTCAAAAGAGGAACTTTATGCATATATTGGACTTTTACTGCTGGCAGGGAGTCAAAAATCGTATGATGTCCCAATACGAGAATTATTTCTGGACCCACTTTCTGATCCACACTATAAGGCGACAATGTCAGTGGGCAGATATGAGGAAATGAGAAGAATCATTCGCTTTGATGATAAGCGAACTCGTGCAGCGAGGTTTGAAACAGACAAATTAGCCCCTATCAGTTATATCTGGAATATATTTATCAAAAATTGCACAAAACTTCTGAAAAAATACAGTTAGGGCCAGAAATATTTGGACAGTGACACAAGTTTTGTTATTTTAGCTGTTTACAAAAACATGTTCAGAAATACAATTATATATATAATATGGGCTGAAAGTGCACACTCCCAGCTGCAATATGATAGTTTCCACATCCAAATCGGAGAAAGGGTTTAGGAATCATAGCTCTGTAATGCATAGCGTCCTCTTTTTCAAGGGACCAAAAGTAATTGGACAATGGACTCTAAGGGCTGCAATTAACTCTGAAGGCGTCTCCCTCGTTAACCTGTAATCAATGAAGTAGTTAAAAGGTCAGGGGTGGATTCCAGGTGTGTGGTTTTGCATTTGGAAGCTGTTGCTGTGAGCAGACAACATGCGGTCAAAGGAACTCTCAATTGAGGTAAAGCAGAACATCCTGAGGCTGAAAAAAAAGAAAAAATCCATCAGAGAGATAGCAGACATGCTTGGAGTAGCAAAATCAACAGTTGGGTACATTCTGAGAAAAAAGGAATTGACTGGTGAGCTTGGGAACTCAAAAAGGCCTGGGCGTCCACGGATGACAACAGTGGTGGATGATTGCCGCATACTTAATTTGGTGAAGAAGAACCCGTTCACAACATCAACTGCAGTCCAGAACATTCTCAGTGAAGTAGGTGTATCTGTCTCTAAGTCAACAGTAAAGAGAAGACTCCATGACAGTAAATACAAAGGGTTCACATCTAGATGCAAACCATTCATCAATACCAAAAATAGACAGGCCAGAGTTAAATTTGCAGAAAAACACCTCAAGAAGCCAGCTCAGTTCTGGAAAAGTATTCTATGGACAGATGAGACAAAGATCAACCTGTACCAGAATGATGGGAAGAAAAAAGTTTGGAGAAGAAAGGGAACGGCACATGATCCAAGGCACACCACATCCTCTGTAAAACATGGTGGAGGCAACGTGATGGCATGGGCATGCATGGCTTTCAATGGCACTGGGTCACTTGTGTTTATTGATGACATAAGAGCAGACAAGAGTAGCCGGATGAATTCTGAAGTGTACCGGGATATACTTTCAGCCCAGATTCAGCCAAATGCTGCAAAGTTGATTGGACGGCACTTCATAGTACAGATGGACAATGACCCCAAGCATACATCCAAAGCTACCCAGGAGTTCATGAGTGCCAAAAAGTGGAACATTCTGCAATGGCCAAGTCAATCTCCAGATCTAAACCCAATTGAGCATGCATTTCACTTGCTCAAATCCAGACTTAAGACGGAAAGACCCACAAACAAGCAAGACCTGAAGGCTGCGGCTGTAAAGGCCTGGCAAAGCATTAAGAAGGAGGAAACCCAGCGTTTGGTGATCTCCATGGGTTCCAGACTTAAGGCAGTGATTGCCTCCAAAGGATTTGCAACAAAATATTGAAAATAAAAATATTTTGTTTGGGTTATGTTTATTTGTCCAATTACTTTTGACCTCCTAAAATGTGGAGTGTTTGTAAAGAAATGTGTACAATTCCTACATTTTCTATCAGATATTTTTGTTCAACCCTTCAAATTAAACGTTACAATCTGCACTTGAATTCTGTTGTAGAGGTTTCATTTCAAATCCAATGTGGTGGCATGCAGAGCCCAACTCGCGAAAATTGTGTCACTGTCCAAATATTTCTGGCCCTAACTGTAACATGTCAGAATTGTTTGGAAGACTAATATAATAGAAGATAAAGTTAGAATAAAAATGTAGCTGCAGCTAGTTTGCTATAGATTTCTATGCGTTTTTGTGTGTTTTCATGTCTTTGTGTGAAAATTGGGAAAAAAAGATTTTTTGGTGTTTTCTGTGAAAAATTATAATTAAAATTTTGTCCACTATTCATATTTTATTGAGCAATTTTGAAATAAACTTGTGAAAGTTATTTAAGTGTGTTTTTCTACATTATATGCATGGGGGCCTAAAAGGCCCCCAATACGTTAATATGTATATTTTTAACGTCATGCGTTCTAGGGTTAAAGAGTAGCTACTGCCTGATAGTAATATAGCAAGGTGCAAATGTTTTAGGCAAGTGTGAAAAAAATGATGCAAAGTAAGAATGAACCATGCTGGCTCAGTAGTTAGCACTGTTTCTTTGCAGCGCTGGGGTCCTGGGTTCAAATCCCACCAAAAACAACATCTACAAGGAGCTTGTATGTTCTCTATGTGTTTGCATGGGTTTTCTCTGGATTCTCCGGTTTCCTCCCACACTCCAAAGACTGATAGGGAATAAGATTGTGAGCGCCCAATTGGGGACAGTGATGATAATGTCTGTAAATTGCTGCAGAATATAATGGTGCTATTAAAGCAAAACAAAATACTTACTTTTTCAAAATCATCATAGCATTAACTCTTTGTTTTTATGAATTAAACTGAAAAATGAATGAAAAAAAGAGAAACCTAAATAAAGTCAATATTTGGTGTGAACAGTGACCACTGACCACCCTTTACCTTCATGAGTTCTCCTAGATACACTTGTACGCAGTTTTTGAAGGAACTCGGAAGGGAGGTTGTTCCAAACATCTTGGAAAATTGTCCTGCTGCAAAATAAATTTGGAGCTTATCAGATGCCTCCTAGATGGTATTACATGATGGATAAGAATCTGCCTGTATTTATCAGCAATGAGGACACCATTAACCCTAATCAAATTCCCAACCCCAATTGCAGAAATGCAGCCCCAAACTTGCAAAAACCCTCCACCATGCTTCACTGCTGCCTGCAGACACTCACTATTGTGTCACAGTCCATTCCTATGGGGAACAAACTGCCTTCTGTTACTGCTAAATATTGTACAATTGACCCATCAGTCTAGAGCACCAGCTGCCATTTTTCTGCACCCAATTTCATATGTTTACACACATAGTTGAATGTGGTTTTTATCCATAATTCTTCCATAAAGATCACTTTCTGATGGACTTATCTGAACAGTAGAAGGGTGTAACTGGATGCCACTGGTTGCTGCCAGTCCTGAACTGATGGCACTGCTGGACATATTCCAAATTGAAAAGGAAAGTAAGCATGATGTGTCTTTCATCTGCTGCGCTAAGTTTCCTTAGCCAAACACTGCATCTATGGTTCTCAGTATTGCTCATTTCTTGGTGCTTCTTATGATGCACAATAGAAAATGATATTGTGGTACCATGTTAGCCAGAAAAATCAATGTAAATACTTTTAAGCCCAAAAATGACAAAAGTATTCTATGAGTAATACCTTTATTATCTAATCAGAAAAATTATATTTGCAAGCATTCAAAGCATAGAGGCTCCTTCGTCATGCACGTTTTGTAATTTGTTCTGAAATTTTGCAAATATTTTTCTGGTTAGACAATTAGCAAAACAACCCGACAAAAAATAGAATCGGGGCATATAACTCATTAACAACCAAAAAAGACAAAAAATGCCCCTAAAATATAACTTTTAATTAGTAATAGGTAAAATGACCTAAGAGAGTCAGAAGACAGTATTACTTAACCATATAACTTAATACTAAAAAGGATAGAGGTATCTAGGTGAGGGGGGTGTTCTTTCCCTAACTCACCCTACCTTACCGCGGAGGTTGGCACCCTAAAGTCGACATGGCGCCCCCACTCAACGACAGCTCTCCCTTGAGACCCTAATGGAGACTACTTAAAGAAAACACCACCACCAACACCACAAATATTATAAAGTGCTAATGTGCTAAAGTGCTAAAGTGGCACCTGCAAGGTATATTCCATATTAATCATATACCAGTAAATCTTTCAGGATTCTTTGGATATGAATCCTGCTCCCTAGTAACTGGGGGTGCGAGCTGTGAGTAGAGATATTAATGGATTTTCTACTCTATATTAAACAAGTGCAGGTAAATATACAGTGGGGCAAAAAAGTATTTAGTCAGTCAGCAATAGTGCAAGTTCCACCACTTAAAAAGATGAGAGGCGTCTGTAATTTACATCATAGGTAGACCTCAACTATGGGAGACAAACTGAGAAAAAAAAATCCAGAAAATCACATTGTCTGTTTTTTTAACATTTTATTTGCATATTATGGTGGAAAATAAGTATTTGGTCAGAAACAAAATTTCATCTCAATACTTTGTAATATATCCTTTGTTGGCAATGACAGAGGTCAAACGTTTTCTGTAAGTCTTCACAAGGTTGCCACACACTGTTGTTGGTATGTTGGCCCATTCCTCCATGCAGATCTCCTCTAGAGCAGTGATGTTTTTGGCTGTTCGCTTGGCAACATGGACTTTCAACTCCCTCCAAAGGTTTTCTATAGGGTTGAGATCTGGAGACTGGCTAGGCCACTCCAGGACCTTGAAATGCTTCTTACGAAGCCACTCCTTCGTTGCCCTGGCGGTGTGCTTTGGATCATTGTCATGTTGAAAGACCCAGCCACGTTTCATCTTCAATGCCCTTGCTGATGGAAGGAGGTTTGCACTCAAAATCTCACGATACATGGCCCCATTCATTCTTTCATGTACCCGGATCAGTCGTCCTGGCCCCTTTGCAGAGAAACAGCCCAAAAGCATGATGTTTCCACCACCATGCTTTACAGTAGGTATGGTGTTTGATGGATGCAACTCAGTATTATTTTTCCTCCAAACACGACAAGTTGTGTTTCTACCAAACAGTTCCAGTTTGGTTTCATCAGACCATAGGACATTCTCCCAAAACTCCTCTGGATCATCCAAATGCTCTCTAGCAAACTTCAGACGGGCCCGGACATGTACTGGCTTAAGCAGTGGGACACGTCTGGCACTGCAGGATCTGAGTCCATGGTGGCGTAGTGTGTTACTTATGGTAGGCCTTGTTACATTGGTCCCAGCTCTCTGCAGTTCATTCACTAGGTCCCCCCGCGTGGTTCTGGGATTTTTGCTCACCGTTCTTGTGATCATTCTGACCCCACGGGGTGAGATTTTGCGTGGAGCCCCAGATCGAGGGAGATTATCAGTGGTCTTGTATGTCTTCCATTTTCTAATTATTGCTCCCACTGTTGATTTCTTCACTCCAAGCTGGTTGGCTATTGCAGATTCAGTCTTCCCAGCCTGGTGCAGGGCTACAATTTTGTTTCTGGTGTCCTTTGACAGCTCTTTGGTCTTCACCATAGTGGAGTTTGGAGTCAGACTGTTTGAGGGTGTGCACAGGTGTCTTTTTATACTGATAACAAGTTTAAACAGGTGCCATTACTACAGGTAATGAGTGGAGGAAAGAGGAGACTCTTAAAGAAGAAGTTACAGGTCTGTGAGAGCCAGAAATCTTGATTGTTTGTTTCTGACCAAATACTTATTTTCCACCATAATATGCAAAAAAAATGATAAAAAAACAGACAATGTGATTTTCTGGATTTTTTTTTCTCAGTTTGTCTCCCATAGTTGAGGTCTACCTATGATGTAAATTACGGACGCCTCTCATCTTTTTAAGTGGTGGAACTAGCACTATTGCTGACTGACTAAATACTTTTTTGCCCCACTGTATCTTATCTTATCTTAGATATTTCAAGTTGCAGAAAATCTTCAAGAGAAAATATACACTCAATAGAATGATATTGTTGTAATCACCTGCACAACATGTGGTATTTCACACCCAAAATATATCAGTCTGAACAAAAAGAGGGGAAATGTCCCATTCTAAGATATTCATAGAGTATATTCAGACTCCCCAATTTCATAAGAAACAATAACCACAATAGTAAGAGATTGCTCACACATGTTCGGTAAATGGTGACAGTACAAACCCAGTTACGTAGCACATTGCAGGGTTTTAAATAATCAAAAAGTTTTAAAACATGGTCAGAGAAAAAACAGTACTAGTGGTACTCATCATTTAGCTGCCCGTCTGGTTAGACAATTAGCCTATTATTCATAGAATACTTGTTATGATTGTGTAACAATTCACACGGGAAAATAGGTAAAACACTAGAAACTGCAAATGATCCCTCCGGTTCCTGTACATACTAAGGCTTCTGGCCGCGGAGTCCCTGATGGTTCCTACGTGGGCTGGAATAGCCCTAACAACAGACTTAACAATGGCAGCTTGGACCTATACTGCCTGAAAGGCCATCTATCTCTTCACTTTCCTCCTAAAGAACTGGAGGGCAGAGCAGAGTGTAATTAACCTACAGAAGAGAAGGTGTGCTGAGATAAAAAAAAAGATCCCAGAGTGAGTTAAAACAAACCACAAAATACAAAATGAGAAGTTAAGGTACATATTGATAGACAGTATGCCGCCTACTTCCTAAACAAAAAACAAGATAGGTGCAGGGAGAAAAGCATAATCAGCAGAGAAAAAAACCATAGTCGGACTTTCACTGACTGGCATCAGCACCAGCAGTATTACTGGACATCCAAATGAGAATATCACCTGCAGGAAATACCAGCAGGGGAATAGTATATATAGCTGAACCCAAAAGGCGACAGGGCAGACAAATGAAAACACGTTTTAACCTAAAAAGACTAAGGCAAGGATAATAGACACCTAGAAAAAGGGTGTAAGTGCTGTGGCTCAGCGGGTAGAGAAGCCGACCAAAAAGCACAATGTTTGAACCAAGACTCAACAATACTTTTGTAATATTTGGGCATAAAAGTATTTACATTGATGCTTCTTAAAAAGAGCTGCAACAGCACACCTCACAAACCAGTCAGTATTGAAATCTTTGCCTGGAAGAGACCTTGCTGATGCAGTATAACTTCCTTGTGTCTTGTTTCTGTGCTCTGTCTTGCCGAGCTGTATGACATAAAACTGTCCTGCACAGCCTCACATTTGTTCCAGAGTTTGGCTGTTCCTCGCCCAATTTGAAGCCTCTTACACAGCTGTTTCTGTTTCAGTTAACGACTGTATTTCATCCTACTCATATAAAGAATGATCACTATCACCTGTTGGGAATGATCGATTACCTGATTATAATCCTACAAATTCTTTTATCCAAGTGCACGTAGAAGAAAATTATTTTGTTTTTAAGGCAAAGAGTGGTCACACCAAATATTGATGGGATTTAAATTTCTCTTTTGACAATTCACTTTTCATTTTGATTTTAATTAATGCAAATAAACTATTAACACTTCTATTTTTGAAATCTTTCTTACTTTAGAGAATTTTTTTCAACACCTGCCTAAAACTTTTGCATGGTACTTTTTCACTTGGAAGATGCAACTTTCTCCACACAAAAAAAAGCTTTCATATAGCTACATCAATTAAAAAGCCAGTTCCCAGAATGTGATGAGGAAAAGCATGGCAGTCACAAGAAGATAATTTCAACATTTTAGGACATTTAGTCCCTGAGTCATCAAAGCGATTAAGCCAGAATTTGGGTGAAAATCACTTTGAAAAGTCATAACATTTTTGCCCAACAATTTTGAAACTTTTCACTCCGTTTTCGCCTACCTCCATCGAAATTGGGAAGAACTGGGGTAGGACAGGTGCATCTTGATAAGCTGTGGAGTTCCTTACACCAAAAATCTTTCTCCAGACTCAGCTAAGAGTAAGATTTGTGGCGAGGCGTACATGGAAGCGCATGCCACTTGCAAGACACTCCTGACATACCTCTTAATGAATCTGGAGCATCTGACTCCACCATGCCACCTCAGCAAAGCCAGAGTGAATATCTCCAGCTCCTGAACTGTCTAAAGGTACCGTCACACTAAGCGACGCTGCAGCGATACCGACAACGATCCGGATCGCTGCAGCGTCGCTGTTTGGTCGCTGGAGAGCTGTCACACAGACAGCTCTCCAGCGACCAACGATGCCGGTAACCAGGGTAAACATCGGGTTACTAAGCGCAGGGCCGCGCTTAGTAACCCAATGTTTACCCTGGTTACCATCGTTAAAGTAAAAAAACAAACACTACATACTTACCTACCGCTGTCTGTCCTCGGCGCTCTGCTTCTCTGGTCTGGCTGTGAGCACAGCGGCCAGAAAGCAGAGCGGTGACGTCACCGCTCTGCTTTCCGGCTGACCAGAGAAGCCGAGCGCCGAGGACAGACAGCGGTAGGTAAGTATGTAGTGTTTGTTTTTTTACTTTAATGATGGTAACCAGGGTAAACATCGGGTTACTAAGCGCGGCCCTGCGCTTAGTAACCCGATGTTTACCCTGGTTACCAGCGAAGACATCGCTGAATCGGTGTCACACACGCCGATTCAGCGATGTCAGCGGGAGATCCAGCGACGAAATAAAGTTCTGGCCTTTCTTCCCCAACCAGCGACATCACAGCAGGGGCCTGATCGCTGCTGCCTGTCACACTGGACGATATCGCTAGCCAGGATGCTGCAACGTCACGGATCGCTAGCGATATCGTCTAGTGTGACGGTACCTTTACCCTGACTGTTATCATTTATCTCCGGATTGTTTCCTACAAATCCTCTGCTATCTCCAAGGTCTTTTACTACCGCTTTCTATTCCTGGTCGTGCTCCTTCCGCCACTGGATTCCAGCAGTGCTACACCAGTATCGTAACTGGATACTCAAGCTTACCACCATTGAAGCTGCCGATCTAGGAAAATTGGAGGTTCCTGTAACTAGGATGAACTGTTTGCTTACCAACATCTATGCAGACATTAAAACAGTAACAACAAAATAGATGGCATTTTAAACTCAGACAACCCATAAAATTTTTGGAAAAGCTACACAGGATCTACAGAATATTGTACAAGATCTAAGAAATATGATTGCACAGCAGCCTGAGCAAATACTTCACTTACAAAATCAACATATAGCTCCGACCTCTCAACCCACCCTTCCACTCCCACCTTTCAGGTTTGGTGTAGTCCATGACAAATTTTGAGGATTCATCAACCAGTGCAGACTGTGCTTTGGTCCACATGCTGTTCATTTCCATACTGACAGATCATAAGAATTGGGTATCATTTTGCTATAGATACATAAAGCTTTAGTCTGGGCCAGCCCCCTTATTGAAACTCAGTGTCAGGACTCTGGATTCCCTGTTTTCATTTGCGGTACTTTTCTCCCTTTTCCAAGATGGCATCTGCTGCCTTGTTTCTGCTCATGTGATCCGCCTTCCCTGTGTTTATAACCCTGGTTCACTTCCAACTCCTTGCTTGTGTATTCTGCTGGAATTCCTGGCTTGTGCTACAAGAGACTTTCCTCTTAAGATACTCTGGCTCCGCCTCCTCAGCAAACCTGCTCAGCTCTCAGTGGTGTCTGTGCTGCAAGCTGTTTTTGCCTGTGTCTATCTGCAATCTTCTCCTGCCTGCTAGGACACATAAGGTCTGCCTGCTACAGCCAATCTAGTTTGGTATCCGCTGCCAGTTTGACTGTTTCTGGACTCGAAGCTCTGTACTGCTTTTGGACTCTTTTCTAGTGACTGCCAAATCTAGTATGAACTGTGTCTTATTATGTGCTTCACCACAGAGGGTGCTACACCCATAAGACTTTGTCCGCAGCAGAGCTGCAATTGAACTACTCCTAAGAAGGACCTTGTTTGCTATTTACTTGAACTGTTGTGCATGTGCTGCATCCAGGTTTGTGCATATAAACACTGACTCTGCCTGCAGCAGAGCTGCTAAAGGTACCGTCACATTTAGCGACAACGATGCCGATCGCTGCAGCGTCGCTGTGTGGTCGCTGGAGAGCTGTCACACAGACAGCTCTCCAGCGACCAACTATGCGAAGTCCCCTGGTAACCAGGGTAAACATCGGGTTACTCAGCGCAGGGCCGCGCTGAGTAACCCGATGATTACCCTGGTTACCAGTGTAAATGTAAAAAAAAAAACACTACATACTTACATTCCGGTGTCTGTCCCCCGGCGCTCTGCTTCCTGCACTGACTGTGAGTGCTGGCCGGCCGTAAAGCAGAGCGGTGATGTCACCGCTGTGCTTTACGGCCAGCCGGCGCTGACAGTGCAGGGGAAGCAGAGCGCCAGGGGACAGACACCGGAATGTAAGTATGTAGTGTTTGTTTTTTTTTACATTTACACTGGTAACCAGGGTAAACATCGGGTTACTAAGTGCGGCCCTGCTGTGTTGTTTGCTGTGTTGGAACTTGCTCACGCCTTGCACCTGTGTTCATTTGAATAATACAGACTTTACACTGCACTTTGGTTCAGTTGCCTTATTTGTCTCAAGCCAAGAGATTCCTGAGTGTACCACTATAATTGTTACACTCAGGATGATCGACTTAATGATCTGGAGGCCTTCCCAGCCACCATGAGCCAGGTGTTTGATGACCCTAATTGCTGTGCAACAGCTTCAGCTACACTGATGGCTCTACGTCAGGGTAAGCGCTCTGTTGCAGAGTACGCCACATAATTCAGACTGTAGAAGATTGATAGTGAATGGAATAATGGTGCAAAATTATCTTTTTTTAAGAACAGACTCTCCAGCATACTCAAAGGTGAACTTGTCCTGGCCAAGGCTCCCACAAATTTTGATGACTTCATTCACCAACGTATTGGAATAGACGGCTGATTATCAGAAAGAACATTGGAAAATTGAAATGTAAACAGGTTCCATAACACTAACCATTATCTATCTGCTTCAACCACCAGTCCCAGAGACTTTGAGATAAAGAGACCTCACATATCTGAAACTGAACCCATGCAGGTTGAGAGCCTATTAAAACATAAAAGTACTGAGAGAAAAGAACGGAGGCTTCAAGAAAATTATAGTTTTTATTGTGGTAAGTCTGACCACTTTCTCATCAATTGTCTTTCTTGACTACATAAAACAGGGGTAGTGGTAGAGGATCCCAACTTTTCTGATGAAGAATCAGTCTTGTCTGAACCAGCGCCTCCGCCAGTGTTAGAAAAGAAATATGATGTGGGGAACAAAGAGCTCTTAGCTATCATTGCTGCTTTGAAGGGATGAAGAGCTCAACATATTGCTGTTCTAAATGACCATCATAAACTTGAGTTTATCTGGTCTGCCAAATTTTTGCTCCCTTGCCAAGCTCGATGGAGTCTTTTACTTAACTGATTCAACTTTGTTGTCTCGTATAGACCTGGCTCCTGTAATAGTAAGGCTGATGTTTTATCCAGGATTGCTCAAAAGATTCTTCTACAGCAGCACCACCAACAACCAATCTTTCTGAGTCCAACTTCCTGGAGGTGATCGATAGTAAAGACTTACTGGGATATGAGACAGACTCAATTCTTCTGCATCCACCAGATGATATACCAGATGATATAAAGTATGAACTCATAATCATTGCATCTCAGAAGTTTTGTGCAGCATTGGACATTGATGTCAACTTATCTTCTGCATTCTATCCCCAATCTAATGATCAGGCTGAATGCACAAACCAGACCTTAGGGCAATATCTCAGATGCTACATTTGTCATCTTCAGGATGACTGGGTGGATTTGCTTCTTATGGTAGAACTAGATTGTGGCCCGATTCTAACGCATCGGGTATTCTAGAATATGCATGTCCCCGTAGTATATGGACAATGATGATTCCAGAATTCGCGGCAGACTGTGCCCGTCGCTGATAGGTCGAGGCAACCTTTATGACATCATCGTCGCCATGGCAACCATTATAACATCTACGTCGATACTGTGCCCGTTGCTGATTGGTCGAGGCCGCCAGGCCTCGACCAATCAGACGCGGGATGTCTACGTCCTTTATGACATCATCGTCGCTGTGCCCATCGCTGAATCAGAGACGCGGGTTTCTACGTAGATACTGTGCCCGTCGCTGATTGGTCGAGGCCTGGCGGCCTCGACCAATCAGAGACGCGGGATTTCCAGGACAGACAGACAGAGAGACAGACAGACGGAAAAACCCTTAGACAATTATATATATAGATTTTCGTACAACAATCCTAAATGCTAAAAGACACTTCAGGTACTGCCCAGGAGAAATGTAAGGAAGCAGCGGATAAATCTCACAGACCTTCTCCAAGTTCCAAATGGGTGATGAAATATGGCTTTCCACCAAAAAATTTGAAACTCCATATACCCTCACCAAAACTGGGAGAAAGAATGTATTGGTCCTTTCAAAATCATTGGACAAGTTAAGTTATCTTCTTATCTTCAACTTCCCAGAACAATGGAGATACATCCAGTGTTCCATGTCTCCTTACTAAAGTCATTTGCTCCACATCCTTTTCCAAGGCGTCGTCTACCCCCTCCTGATCCTATTGAAGTGGCTGGGCAAGAACATTACACAGTTGAAAAGGTCCTGGACTGCCAAATATTCAGAAACAAGTTGCAGTATTTAATAAAGTTACAAGGGTACAGCCCTGAAGATAACTCCTAGGATCCGGTTTGAAAATATCAATGCTCTTAGACTGCTTAAAGAGTTTACCAAAAAATACCCACAAAAACCAAGTCCAGAATCGGCCGGAGGCTGATGTTGAAAGGGGGGAGTAATGTCAGGATGCTTGTGCTCATTTGTTTTACCACTAGTGGCTGCTATTGTTGACCTTAACCCCTTCCCGACCTGTGACACAGCGTATGCGTCATGAAAGTCGGTGCCAATCCGACCTGTGACGCATATGCTGTGTCACAGAAAGATCGCGTCCCTGCAGGCCGGGTGAAAGGGTTAACTCCCATTTCACCCGATCTGCAGGGACAGGGGGAGTGGTAGTTTAGCCCAGGGGGGGTGGCTTCACCCACTCGTGGCTACGATCGCTCTGATTGGCTGTTGAAAGTGAAACTGCCAATCAGAGCGATTTGTAATATTTCACCTAAAAAAATGGTGAAATATTACAATCCAGCCATGGCCGATGCTGCAATATCATCGGCCATGGCTGGAAATACTAATGTGCCCCCACCCCACCCCTCCGATCGCCCCCCCAGCCCCCCGATCGGTGGTCCGCTCCCCTCCGTCCTGTGCTCCGCTCCCCCGTCCTCCTGCCCGCTCCCCCCGTGCTCCAATCACACCCCCCCGTGCTCCAATCAAACCCCCCCGCACTCCGATCCCCCCCCGTGCTCCGAACCACCCCCCCTGCACACCGATCCCCCCCCCCCTGCACACCGATCCACCCGCCCGCACACCGATCACTCTCCCCCATGCTCCGATCCCTCCCCCCCCGTGCTCCGACGCCCCCCCGTGCCCTGATCTCCCCCCCCTGTGCCCTGATCTCCCCCCCTTATACTTACCGATCCTGGCGAGGTCCGTCAGTCTTCTTCCCCGAGCGCCGCCATGTTCCAAAATGGCGGGCGCATGCGCAGTGCGCCCGCCGAATCTGCCGGCCGGCAGATTCGTTCCAATGTGAATTTTGATCACTGTGATATAATCTATCACAGTGGTCAAAATAAAAAAACAGTAAATGACCCCCCCATTTGTCCCCCATAGATAGGGACAATAATAAAATAAAGAATTTTTTTTTTTTTTCACTAAGGTTGGAGTTAGAACTAGGGTTAGGGTTAGGGTTAGGGGTAGGGTTAGGGGTAGGGGTAGGGGTAGGGTTAGGGGTAGGGGTAGGGGTAGGGTTAGGGGTAGGGTTAGGGTTAGGGGTAGGGTTAGGGTTAGGGGTAGGGGTAGGGGTAGGGTTAGGGGTAGGGTTAGGGTTAGGGTTTCGGTATGTGCACACGTATTCTGGTCCTCTGCGGATTTTTCTGCAGCGGATTTGATAAATCCGCAGTGCTAAACCGCTGCGGATTTATGGCAGATTTACCGCGGTTTTTCTGCGCATTTCACTGCGGTTTTACAACTGCGATTTTCTATTGGAGCAGTTGTAAAACCGCTGTGGAATCCGCAGAAAGAAGTGACATGCTGCGGAATGTAAACCGCTGCGTTTCCGTGCAGTTTTTCCGCAGCATGTGTACAGCGATTTTTGTTTCCCATAGGTTTACATTGAAATGTAAACTCATGGGAAACTGCTGCGGATCCGCAGCGTTTTCCAAAGCGTGTGCACATACCTTTAGAATTAGGCTATGTGCACACGGTGCGGATTTGGCTGCGGATCCGCAGCGGATTGGCCGCTACGGATCCGCAGCAGTGTTCCATCAGGTTTACAGTACCATGTAAACCTATGGAAAACCAAATCCGCTGTGCCCATGGTGCGGAAAATACCGCACGGAAACGCTGCGTTGTATTTTCCGCAGCATGTCAATTCTTTGTGCGGATTCCGCAGCGTTTTACACCTATTCCTCAATAGGAATCCGCAGGTGAAATCCGCAGTAAATCCGCAGGTAAAACGCAGTGCCTTTTACCCGCGGATTTTTCAAAAATGGTGCGGAAAAATCTCACACGAATCCGCAACGTGGGTACATAGCCTTAGGGTTAGGGTTGGGTTGGAATTAGGGTTGTGGTTAGGGTTAGGGGTGTGTTGGGGTTAGGGTTGTGGTTAGGGGTGTGTTGCGGTTAGGGTTGTGGTTAGGGTTACGGCTACAGTTGGGATAAGGGTTAGGGGTGTGTTGGCGTAAGAATTGAGGGGTTTCCACTGTTTAGGCACATCAGGGGGTCTCCAAACGCAACATGGCGCCACCATTGATTCCAGCCAATCTTTTATTCAAAAAGTCAAATGGTGCTCCTTCCCTTCCGAGCCCCGACGTGTGCCCAAACAGTGGTTTACCCCCACATATGGGGTATCAGTGTACTCAGGACAAACTGGGCAACAATTACTGGGGTCCAATTTCTCCTGTTACCCTTGAGAAAATAAAAAATTGCTTGCTAAAACATCATTTTTGAGGAAAGTAAAATGATTTTTTATTTTCACGGCTCTGCGTTGTAAACGTCTGTGAAGCACTTGGGGGTTCAAAGTGCTCACCACATATCTAGATAAGTTCCTTGGGGGGTCTAGTTTCCAAAATGGGGTCACTTGTGGGGGGTTTCTACTGTTTAGGCACACCAGGGGCTCTGCAAACGCAACGTGACGCCCGCAGACCATTCCATCAAAGTCTGCATTTCAAAACGTCACTACTTGACTTCCGAGCCCCGACATGTGCCCAAACAGTGGTTTACCCCCACATATGGGGTATCAGCGTACTCAGGACAAACTGGGCAACAATTACTGGGGTCCAATTTCTCCTGTTACCCTTGAGAAAATAAAAAATTGCTTGCTAAAACATCATTTTTGAGGAAAGAAAAATGATTTTTTATTTTCACGGCTCTGCGTTGTAAACGTCTGTGAAGCACTTGGGGGTTCAAAGTGCTCACCACATATCTAGATAAGTTCCTTGGGGGGTCTAGTTTCCAAAATGGGGTCACTTGTGGGGGGTTTCTACTGTTTAGGCACACCAGGGGCTCTGCAAACGCAACGTGACGCCCGCAGACCATTCCATCAAAGTCTGCATTTCAAAAGTCACTACTTCCCTTCTGAGCCCCGACGTGTGCCCAAACAGTGGTTTACCCCCACATATGGGGTATCAGCGTACTCAGGAGAAACTGGACAACAACTTTTGGGGTCCAATTTCTCCTGTAACCCTTGGGAAAATAAAAAATTCTGGGCTAAAAAATTATTTTTGAGGAAAGAAAACGTATTTATTATTTTCACTGCTCTGTGTTATAAACTTCTGTGAAGCACTTGGGGGTTCAAAGTGCTCACCTCACATCTAGATAAGTTCCTTTCGGGGTCTAGTTTCTAAAATGGGGTCACTTGTGGGGGGTTTCTACTGTTTAGCCACATCAGGGGCTCTGCAAACGCAACGTAACGCCCGCAGAGCATTCCATCAAAGTCTGCATTTCAAAATGTCACTACTTGACTTCCGAGCCCCGACATGTGCCCAAACTGTGGTTTACCCCCACATATGGGGTATCAGCGTACTCAGGAGAAACTGTACAACAACTTTTGGGGTCAAATTTCTCCTGTTACCCTTGGGAAAATAATAAATTGCAGGCTAAAAAATCATTTTAGAGAAAATAAAATTTTTATTTTATTTTCATGGCTCTGCGTTATAAACTTCTGTGAAGCACTTGGAAGTTCAAAGTCCTCACCACACATCTAGATTAGTTCCTTTGGGGGTCTAGTTTCCAAAATGGGGTCATATGTGGGGGATCTCCAATGTTTAGGCACACAGGGGCTCTCCAAACGTGACATGGTGTCCGCTAATGATTGGAGCTAATTTTCCATTTAAAAAGCCAATTGGCGTGCCTTCCCTTCCGAGCCCTGCCGTGCGCCCAAACAGTGGTTTACCCCCACATATGGGGTATCAGCGTACTCAGGACAAACTGGACAACAACATTTGCGGTCCAATTTCTCCTATTACCCTTGGCAAAATAGGAAATTCCAGGCTAAAAATCATTTTTGAGGAAAGAAAAATTATTTTTTATTTTCATGGCTCTGCATTATAAACTTCTGTGAAGCACCTGGGGGTTTAAAGTGCTCAATATGCATCTAGATAAGTTCCTTGGGGGGTCTAGTTTCCAAAATGGGGTCACTTGTGGGGGAGCTCCAATGCATAGGCACACAGGGGCTCTCTAAACGCGACATGGTGTCCGCTAACAATTGGAGCTAATTTTCCATTCAAAAAGTCAAATGGCGCGCCTTCCCTTCCGAGCCCTGCCGTGTGCCCAAACAGTGGTTTACCCCCACATATGAGGTATCGGCGTACTCGGGAGAAATTGCCCAACAAATTTTAGGATTCATTTTATCCTATTGCCCATGTGAAAATGAAAAACTGAGGCGAAAAGAATTTTTTTGTGAAAAAAAAGTACTTTTTCATTTTTACAGATCAATTTGTGAAGCACCTGAGGGTTTAAAGTGCTCAATATGCATCTAGATAAGTTCCTTGGGGGGTCTAGTTTCCAAAATGGGGTTATTTGTGGGGGAGCTCCAATGTTTAGGCACACGGGGGCTCTCCAAACACGACATGGTGTCCGCTAACAATGGAGATAATTTTTCATTCAAAGAGTCAAATGGCGCTCCTTCCCTTCCGAACCTTACCATGTGCCCAAACAGTGGTTTACCTCCACATGTGAGGTATCGGTGTACTCATGAGAAATTGCCCAACAAATTTTAGGATCCATTTTATCCTGTTGCCCATGTGAAAATGAAAAAAATTGAGGCTAAAAGAATTTTTTTGTGAAAAAAAAGTACTTTTTCATTTTTACGGATCAATTTGTGAAGCCCCCGGGGGTTCAAAGTTCTCACTATGCATCTAGATAAGTTCCTTGGGGCGTCTAGTTTCCAAAATGGGGTCACGTGTGGGGGAGCTCCAATTTTTAGGCACACGGGGGCTCTCCAAACGTGACATGGTGTCCGCTAAAGAGTGGAGCCAATTTTTCATTCAAAAAGTCAAATGGCGCTCCTTCCCTTCCAAGCCCTGCCGTGCGCCCAAACAGTGGTTTACCCCCACATATGAGGTATCAGCGTACTCAGGACAAATTGGACAACAACTTTCGTGGTTCAGTTTCTCCTTGTACCATTGGGAAAATAAAAAAAATGTTGCTAAAAGATAATTTTTGTGACTAAAAAGTTAAATGTTCATTTTTTCCTTCCATGTTGCTTCTGCTGCTGTGAAGCACCTGAAGGGTTAAAAAACTTCTTGAATGTGGTTTTGAGCACCTTGAGGGGTGCATTTTTTAGAATGGTGTCACTTTTGGGTATTTTCATCCATATAGACCCCTCAAACTGACTTCAAATGTGAGGTGGTCCCTAAAAAAAATGGTTTTGTAAATTTCGTTGTAAAAATGAGAAATCGCTGGTCAAATTTTAACTCTTATAACTTCCTAGCAAAAAAAAATGTTGTTTCCAAAATTGTGCTGGTGTAAAGTAGACATGTGGGAAATGTTATTTATTAACTATTTTGTGTCACATAACTCTCTGGTTTAACAGAATAAAAATTCAAAATGTGAAAATTGCGAAATTTTCAAAATTTTCGCCAAATTTCCGTTTTTATCACAAATAAACGCAGAATTTATTGACCTAAATTTACCACTAACATGAAGCCCAATATGTCACGAAAAAACAATCTCAGAACCGCTAGGATCCGTTGAAGCGTTCCTGAGTTATTACCTCATAAAGGGACACTGGTCAGAATTGCAAAAAACGGCCAGGTCATTAAGGTCAAAATAGGCTGGGTCATGAAGGGGTTAATAGTTGTGCTGCCATTCCACTCCTTACCACTGGAGGCTGCTGTTGTTTTCTGCAATTGCCTTTTGCTAAGATGGCAGATTCTAAACCTCTGGAATCCATCTTTTTTTCCTGTTTGTGCCTACTTAACCTTTTCTCGACATGCGCCATATATATACGACGTAAGTCGGAAGCAGGTGTATGGAATGGCTTCAGGCAGCGAGCCCACCCCATACCCGGCAGGTGATAGCTGTGTATTACAGCCAGGATCTGCCTCTAACAATTGCGGGTTATCCTGTTAACCTGTTAAATGCCGCTGTCAATCTCTGACAGTGGCATTTAACTCGCACCGGCGAAAGCGTGTGTCCTTACTTCCAACCATGGACATGCCTGTGACATGTTCGCAGGTCACCGATGGGTAGTCATGACAATCAGGTGTCAGCTGATGACCCCCGTGAATACTATTATGAAACTTCTTTGAAACCCTGCGGTGGCAGAGCTTCAAAGGAGACTGTGATTCTTGCCATTTTCAGCGATGAAGTGATTGGATGATCGCATCTTCAAGCCTCCCCATGGGGGCTAACAAAATCATTAAAAAGTTTTAGAAAATCTGAAAAAAAATTAAAATCATCCTTCTTTCACCCCTGTGAAAACAAAGATATTAAAAAATTAAAAAAAAACACATATTTGGTATCGCCCTGTTCCAATCTATCAAAATATAAAAATAATTAACCTGATCATTAAATGCCATAAAAGGAAAAAAGTCAAGAATGCAAAAATTAGGGGTTTTTTGGTTGCCACAATACCACAAAAAATGCTGCAAGAAGCAATCAAAAAGTCACATTTATCCCAATAGCAATAATAAAAACATCGTCTAGCCTTCAAAAAATAGGCTAAAAAATGTACATGTTGGGTATGACCATAATCGTATTGATGAGGAGAATCATATGGCATGGTCATTTTTACCAAGAAATGTGCACCGTAAAAACAATTCCCAAAAAACAATGACAGAATTGTGTTTTTTTTTTCCATAATTCCACCGCACTTGGAATTTTATTCCCGCTTTCAAGTACACTATGTGGTAAAATGAATGATGTAATTCAAAATTAAAACTTGTCCGACAAAAAACAAGCCCTCATATGTCTATATGGACAGAAAAATAAAAGAGTTATGGCTCTGGGAAGAAGGGGAGGAAAAAACGAAAATGAAAATGAACTGCGACCTGAAGGGGTTAAAGCTACATGATTCTCTCACTCATTGCTTGAGTCTCCTGTCTAGCTGTTTGTCTAGTTCCAGTCTCCAGCTCCTGAACTGTCCTAGGTCTATTTCACACGTTCTGATATTTCCGGTACCAGAGATACCTGTGTCTGTGTGTCAACTGCATGCCGCCCATGTGCTGCATTAGTACCACAAGCACAGGCGCCTGGGAAGCAGCAGTACAGTTAGCGTAGCGGGGTTCCCAACCAGTCTGAACTGCGGTGACCTGAGCACCATGAGAAAAAGTCACTGAGTTTATCACAGTTCAGCTCAGTGAGTTCACAGCAGATCTTTAATCTTTGACCTTGCTGCGAGCTGCTATTTTCATACTAGGAGAGGCCAATATCCATGGCCCCTTACCAGACTGAGAATATCAGCCCCAGCTATCTGCTTTAGCAAGGCTAGTAGCCAAAAATTATTTATTGAAATAATTAAAGAATACAGCCTGGGAACCCCTCTATTCTTGATAACCAGCTTTGATAACACTGACAGCTGAGGGTTGCAGCCCCAGCTGTCAGTTTTGCCTGACTGGTTATCAAAACTACAGGGGAACCCACACTGTTTTTTTTAATTTATTTATAGTGCAGGTGCTGGGTGATGACTACTTCAATCAGCTCTCGCTGTTATTAGCAGCAGAAAATGTAGGCTGATGGGAGTAGTCGTCCCATCAGCCACTGCCTTCTCTCACTGTTATCACTTGAATACAACTCTCATCATTCTCCCCTGCTCACACTGATCGCAGGCAGTTCATGGGAGAATGATGAGAGCCGTCTTCAGTACCGGGTCCCGGGGAACAGCGCTAGCTATACAGCTGAATCCCTGGTGCCGATATCTATGGTACTAATGACACACGGTGACATCTCCATGGACTTCTATTACTGCTTGCTGTTCCTTCTTGTGCTCTTTTGGCCACTGGTTTCCAGCAGTGCTGCACCAGTGTCATAACAGGGTCAGCCAGAGCATAAAGAGACTCCACGTGACTCATTAGAGTGAATGGCCCAATATGTGGTTCTGCCGTAATCCCATTTCTCAGGGCTTCATATGGAACCTCAGGCAGAGACACTGACGAGTACCAAAATGCAATGTGAACCCGGCCTTTTGAAAAGATTTTTCTGATCGATATTTAAACAAATTAAAGTCCTACTCTAAGATCTCCCCCACACCTTTGTTTGCACCACACATCTCAACTTATGGGAGGTTATAAGGAGATGGTTCAGAAAGACTTCTTTAACCCTGTGACCTAGTTAATGACCTGTGTAATTACCCCCTTCAAAATTGGAAAATTAGAAAACCTGAAATTCTGGTGTCATCCAAGAAAATGCAGCCTGTGTGTCTTCCTTTAGGGATTAATTAGATATGCTTTGTGAAGGAATGTTTAATATGTGTCTCAGACAGGGAAATAGAGATTGATATAAAAACAGATGCTGAAAAAAAAGTAAATGAGAACATCAGAATATATGACTGTGGAATCGTAGTG
This sequence comes from Ranitomeya imitator, assembly GCF_032444005.1. Classification (NCBI taxonomy): domain Eukaryota; kingdom Metazoa; phylum Chordata; class Amphibia; order Anura; family Dendrobatidae; genus Ranitomeya; species Ranitomeya imitator. Next base: position 1,190,317,525 of record NC_091282.1, read on the forward strand.
ATGGATACAGAGACTGAAGAAAGAATATGTTTCACTTGGTCCTATTATGAGCTCTGTCACTCTTTACCTGCATTCCTAAAATGCTCATTTTAATATCAGAGTTATTCAGCCATTCTCATTTGATTGGCAAAGTAAGTACACCGGTTTCTTCAGGTCTAATAGAATTTATAAACAGTTTATACTGTTTTATCACATCCGGTGATAGATCTGCTTCAATCCATCCTAGGGGTGTGTTCACACACTGTTGTAGAAAGTGCTGTCAATTAAGATCAGATCCATTGCTTTGAATATTGTTGTTTTTGCACAAGGACATGGATTTCTATAAGCCTCATTCAGATGAAAGAAACAGGCAGGATTCAATTGTTTGATCTCCTGGTAATCTTCAAGAAAATGGAGCCTGTGGTAGAGCATCCGCAGATTTAAATCTCAGTATCTCAATCTGCGCATGTGCTGCTACCAGTGACATTATTTTGCAGCTAACAGGTGAAATAAATCTGCGCATGTGCTGCTACCGGTGACATTATCTTACAGCCAGCAGGTGAAATCAATCTGCGCATGTGCTGCTACCGGTGACATTATCTTACAGCCAGCAAGTGGAATCAATCTGCGCATGTGCTGCTACCGGGACCTTATCTTACAGCCAGCAGGCGGAGTCAATCTGTGCATGTGCTGCTACCAGCGACATTATCTTGCAGCCAGCAGGAGGAATCAATCTGCACATGCGCTGCCACCGGCGACATTATCGTACAGCCAGCAGGCGAAATCAATCTGCGCACGTGCTGCCACTAGCGACATTATATTACAGCCAGCAGGATGAATCAATCTGCGCATGCGCTGCCACTGGCAACATTATCTTACAGCCAGCAGGTGAAATCAATCTGCGCATGTGCTGCTACCGGTGACATTATCTTACAGCCAGCAGGTGAAATTGGAGCGCCCCCATACACAGGGCCACGAGTTCTCGGTACCGGGCCTCTCTGGTTCGGTTCTGAGGCTGTCACGGTGGCTAGACCCGGTCCGCGACCCTGCTAAGGGGCGTCCAATAAAGGTGGTACAGTCTATCAGGGATTCGTGATGCCACCTGTGGTGGTCGTTCAGGGTGACCGACGCTGCTGTGGGGTCCACTGCGGTGATGGAATGGCAGCTGGATGGTATACCTTCCCACAGGTGAAGTATGTCCCCAGGGCTTCCCAGTAAGGTGGATGGTGATGGTGTGAGGTGCAGTCAATAACGAGGACACAAGGTTGCAGTCTCTTTACCTCTTTACTGAAGACTTCAGGATCCTCAGATTTCTGGGGCGCTGCAAAATCAATCTGCGCATATGCTGCTACCGGCAACATTATCTTACAGCCAGCAGGTGGAATCAATCTGCGCATGTGCTGCTACCGGTGACATTATCTTGCAGCCAGCAGGTGGAATCAATCTGTGTTTGTGCTGCTACCTGCGACATTATCTTACAGCCAGCAGACGGAATCAATCTGTGCATATGCTGCTACCGGTGACATTATCTTTCAGCCAGCAGGCGGAATCAATCTGCGCATGTGCTGCTACCGGTGACATTATCTTTCAGCCAGCAGGCAGAATCAATCTGTGCAGGTGCTGCTACCGGTGACATTATCTTACAACCAGCAGGTGGAATCAATCTGCGCATATGCTGCTACCGGCGACATTATCTTACAGCCAGCAGGTGGAATCAATCTGCGCATGTGCTGCTACCAGCGACATTATTTTGCAGCCAACAGGTGAAATAAATCTGCGCATGTGCTGCTACCGGTGACATTATCTTACAGCCAGCAGGTGGAATCAATCTGCACATGTGCTGCTACCGGTGACATTATCTTTCAGCCAGCAGGCGGAATCAATCTGCGCACGTGCTGCTACCGGTGACATTATCTTTCAGCCAGCAGGCGGAATCAATCTGGGCAGATGCTGCTACCGGTGACATTATCTTACAACCAGCAGGTGGAATCAATCTGCGCAGATGCTGCTACCGGTGACATTATCTTACAACCAGCAGGCGGAATCAATCTGCGCAGGTGCTGCTACCGGTGACATTATCTTTCAGCCAACAGGTGAAATACATCTGCGCATGTGCTGCTACCGGTGACATTATCTTACAGCCAGCAGGTGGAATCAATCTGCGCATGTGCTGCTACCAGCGACATTATTTTGCAGCCAACAGGTGAAATAAATCTGCGCATGTGCTGCTACCGGTGATATTATCTTACAGCCAGCAGGTGGAATCAATCTGCACATGTGCTGCTACCGGCGACATTATCTTGCAGCCAGCAGGTGGAATCAATCTGCGCATGTGCTGCTACCGGTGACATTATCTTGCAGCCAGCAGGAGGAATCAATCTGCGCACGCGCTGCCACCGGTGACATTATCTTACAGCCAGCAGGTGAAATCAATCTGCGTATGTGCTGCTACCGGTGACATTATCTTACAGCCAGCAGGTGGAATCAGTCTGCGCATGTGCTGCTACCGGCAACATTATGTTACAGCCAGCAGGTGGAATCAATCTATGCATGTGCTGCTACCGGTGACATTATCTTTCAGCCAGCAGGCGGAATCAATCTGCGCATGTGATGCTACCAGTGACATTATCTTACAGCCAGCAGATGGAATCAATCTGCATATGTGCTGCTACCGGCTACATTATCTTTCAGCCAGCAGGCGGAATCAATCTGCGCATGTGCTGCTACTGGCGACATTATCTTTCAGCTAGCAGGTAGAATCAATCTGCGCACACGCTGCTACCGGCAACATTATTTTGCAACCTGCAGGTGAAATCAATCTGCGCAAGCGCTGCAAGCGGCTGGCAGGGTACCGGCACAAAGTTTAAATCAGGATGTAAGATAAGATAATACTATATCTGGTAAAACAGATATGTCAAATTCAGGCATCCAGATAATCTGGGTATTTCTTTATTACCAAATTATTTATTGACACATATATTTCCAATTGCTATTTGTTGGAATAATTGATTTGTTTCATTTGTTTTATGCATTCATTTCTATATTTAATTTGGAACTGTAAAGACAATAGCCATATACAACCAGCCAAGGTTCAGCTAACTCGTATGACTGTATCAGGCCCTTGTGTTTATGTCTAGTTTGCGCCACTATGACGGATTCAACACTTCATTTCTTTACTACCATTTTAATTGTGACAGCATAATTTGTAATCTTATATTTTTTATTTTTTATTCACTAATCTTGGTCATTTTCTGTTATTGTCACTCCTTACGGATGTATATTGCACTTTTGAACTGTGGAATTTCTGTGCTCTGTGTTGACTCTATTATATTTATTGTTTTTTACTTTTTCTTCGACACTTTATTATTTATTATTTTCTTATTTTTATCTTTCATTATTTTTATTTCGTGTTTGCAACATGATCTATCCCCTTCTTTTTTTTTGCTTTTTATTTATCCTTATTTTAAATTCTTTTTTTCCTTTAATTTTTTTTATTTATTCATTATCTCTCTTTAGGTCACTATTTATCACAATGCCACCTTGCTTTGCCTACTCGGCTCTTCCCATTGTAATAGCCAGGGCTGCTCATGTTCGCACTTTCATACTGTCTTATGCTATGGTTCCCTTGCTTTAAACTCAGCACAGATGCAAATGCACATACGCTGTCTGAGTCCCCCTGGTGATACGGTTGTTGCACATTGCCATGGTGATGCTCAGGGTGTTGTTAGTCATCCGCGTCGTCACGGGAAGTGGGGCATCAGGCTGGGGAGCACGTCAATTTTCTATGCGCAGATATTTGTGCCATATAAATAGCACCAATATTATACTGAAGCAATGCTTCCTGATGAAGCCTACTGTGGTGAAACGCATGTCAATGTGCCTATGCCCCCTCTTCTGTTCATCTGTTGGTTTGTTTCACTTGTTCATCATGTCTCAAGGTACAGTACAGACCAAAAGTTTGGACACACCTTCTCAGTTAACCCCTTAAGCCCCGAGGGTGGTTTGCACGTTAATAACCGGGCCAATTTTTACAATTCTGACCACTGTCCCTTTATGAGGTTATAACTCTGGAACGCTTCAACGGATCTTGGCGATTCTGACATTGTTTTCTCGTGACATATTGTACTTCATTTTAGTGGTAACATTTATTCGATATAACTTGCGTTTATTTGTGAAAAAAACGGAAATTTGGCGAAAATTTAGAAAATTTCGCAATTTTCCAACTTTAAATTTTTATGCCCTTAAATCACAGAGATATGTCATGCAAAATACTTAATAAGTAACATTTCCCACATGTCTACTTTACATCAGCACAATTTTGGAACCAAAATTTTTTTTTGTTAGGGAGTTATAAGGGTTAAAAGTAGTGTTGAGCATTCCGATACCGCAAGTATCGGGTATCGGCCGATATTTGCGGTATCGGAATTCCGATACTGAATTCCGATACTTCCCGCGTATCGGATACCGGAATCGGAAGTTCCCAGAATTCAAATTGAACGCAGCAGCCAATGAGGAATGAATGAAAGTGTGGGCACATCCTGTTTAGCATGGTGGGCATGTAAGTACTGGCAAGGCTGGGATTGGCTGCTGAAATGATGTCACTCTGCACTATAAAAAAGCGCTGCCGCCATTTTGCGCAAACTCTGCTGTGATTTCAGTTAGGGACAGGACGCTGTGTTCTAACTGAGGGCCAGTTGAGCTTGCTAATTGCTTTATTTTCCTTTCCAAAGGCTAATTTAGCAAAACGCTGTGTGTTCTTCACTGTTCACCTTGCTCTTGCCTTGCAGCGCTGTTTTAACAGCGTTCTGCAAGGTCTCTCTGTGTGTGTGTGTGTGTGCTGCTCACTCTGTAGTCTGTGTGCAGCCATATACCCGGTTGTATTCAGCTCAGGGGGGGTTCACACTGCCTCACACAGTTGTTCTTTTTTGCTCTTAGTGCAGCCTGCTGCACATTTTTTCTCAAATTTCCTATTAGTGTTTTTCCACCAGTCTCCAGCTCTATTGTGGAAAAACACTACATAGGATAACCTAGAGGGGGGTTTTTGGGCCTTGCAGCGCCGTTTACGGCTGTCTGCACGGTCTCCGTGTGAGCCCAGCTCGCCCTGTAGTCTGTGTGCAGCCATAGCCGGTTGGATTCAGCTCAGGGTTCGTTACTGGCTCATACCTTGAGAAAAATTTTCCTTTTTTTCAAATAGTGCAGCCTGTTTAAAATTTGAAAAAAAAAATTCCTGTTAGTGTCTTTCCACTCGTATCCAGCTAAATAGTGGAAAAACACTATATAGGATAACCTAGAGGAGGGTTTTTTGGCCTTGCAGCGCCGTTTACGGCTGTCTGCACGGTCTCCGTGTGAGCCCAGCTCGCCCTGTAGTCTGTGTGCAGCCATAGCCGGTTGGATTCAGCTCAGGGTTCGTTACTGGCTCATACCTTGCGAAAAATGTTCCTTTTTTTTCAAATAGTGCAGCCTGTTTAAAATTTGAAAAAAAAAAATCCTATAAGTGTCTTTCCACTCGTATCCAGCTAAATAGTGGAAAAACACTATATAGGATAACCTAGAGGAGGGTTTTTTGGCCTTGCAGCGCCGTTTACGGCTGTCTGCACGGTCTCCGTGTGAGCCCAGCTCGCCCTGTAGTCTGTGTGCAGCCATAGCCGGTTGGATTCAGCTCAGGGTTCGTTACTGGCTCATACCTTGAGAAAAATTTTCCTTTTTTTGAAATAGTGCAGCCTGTTTAAAATTTGAAAAAAAAAAAATTCCTATTAGTGTCTTTCCACCAGTCTCCAGCTCAATTGTGGAAAAACACTACATAGGATAACCTAGAGGGTTTTTTTGGGGCCTTGCAGCGCCGTTTACGGCTGTCTGCACGGTCTCTGTGTGAGCGCAGCTCGCCCTGTAGTCTGTGTGCAGCCATAGCCGGTTGGATTCAGCTCAGGGTGCGTTACTGCCTCATACCTTGAAAAACAATTTCCTTTTTTTCAAATAGTGCAGCCAGTTTAAAATTTGAAAAAAAAAATTCCTATTAGTGTCTTTCCACTTGTATCCAGCTAAATAGTGGAAAAACACTATATAGGATAACCTAGAGGAGGGTTTTTTGGCCTTGCAGCGCCGTTTACGGCTGTCTGCACGGTCTCCGTGTGATTTAAACTAGCTCTGTAGCCCGATCTGCACCAAAAAAAAAGTTAAGTTCACCAAACACAACTTAACACTTGTGTAGGCCACATTTGAAAAATAATAAAGTTTAGTCCACAATTTACAACATTAGTGTTTCTTACACCTGTTAGGAGGAGCATTACAGGAATAAGCACACTAAGGCCTTAGTACTTTTCTGCTTATCTTTATCTGTCAACCAAGATGAAGAGGGCAGGGAGTAAGGCACGTGGGCGTGGGCGCGGAGCAGGGAGAGGAGCAGGGAGAGGACGTGGTGATTCTGTGCCTGCTGCGGGCGCCGGTGACTCGTCGTCACTCAGTTTCAGCAGGGAACAGTCCTTCATGCGCAGCTTTGTCGGAGAGCGCCGTGCACCGCTGCTGCGTGAAGACCAAATTGAAGCCGTTGTCGGGTGGATGGCAGCTAACGCCTCGGCATCGACTTCAGTTAGTGCCACATCCTCTCAGGCACAGAGCACTGGAGAGCAGCCATCTGTCTCTTCACCACCTGCCAAATTGGCCAGGCAGTCAGAGAGCCCAGGACAGGAGCCGTCTCTACTTCTGTTCTCTGAATCTCTTGGCTTGGAAACAGGGGGCCAGCCAAGCAGCATTGGAGAAATGGAAGAAGAGGCAGTGTGCAGTGATGCCCAACACCTTTTTCTCTCTGACTCTGAAGAGGCAGGTGGGCCAGTGCCTCCGGTGACCACAGCGCAGTACGCATCTGATGATGAAACTCAGGTGCCGCTTTCTCGTGCGTACTGTGCTGCTGAGACTACCCAGGAGGAGCAGTTGGTGGCAGAGGGTAGTGGAGATGATGAGGTCCTTGACCCATCGTGGCGTGAGGAACAGGAAGGTGGTGGGAGCAGCTCAGAGGAAGAGCTTCCTCTTACGGGCCAAAGAGGGAGAGGGAGGGGGAAGACTGCGGAGCCTGTAGCCTCCACTTTGGCACCCGTTAGGAGCCTGTCTCTTTCCAAAGCCAAAAAGGGCGCTCCCAAGACTTGCAGTGCCTGGTCCTTTTTTGACACAGTTGCAGATGACATTTGTTTTGTCAAATGCAAGCTGTGTCATCATAAAGTAAAAAGAGGGAAAAATGTCAGCAACCTCAATACCACAAATATGTGGAAACATGTGCGGACCAGGCACGCGGTGGAGTTACAGAAACACACTGAAGATGTAGGCCAACCAACAGCGGCAGCTACCACCTCTTCAGCTCGTGTTGCCTCTTCCTCCAGCTCACGCACAGCTGGTTTGGCTTCCTCCCAGAGACCTTGTGTAATTCCACCCACAGCACCACCTTCCCAGTCATCCTCACACTCCCAGTCTACTCTACAGCCATCGGTAGTACAGGCATGGGAGAAAAGGCGGGCATTCTCGGCCAACCACCCCCGAGCACAGGCTCTGAATGCAGGCATTGCCAAACTGTTGTCCCTGGAAATGCTCTCGTTCAGGCTGGTGGAGACTGACAGCTTCCGTGACTTGATGGCATTGGCAGTCCCACAGTACAAGGTGCCCAGCTGCTTTTACTTCAGCAGGCAGGCTGTCCCTGCCCTGCACAGGCATGTTGAGGCAAACATAAAACATGCGCTACTGAACGCCGTCAGTAGCAAGGTCCACCTCACCACCGATGCGTGGACCAGTCAGCATGGACAGGGGCGATATGTTTCCCTCACTGCCCATTGGGTTAATGTTGTTGAGCCAGGTACAGATCGTGCGAGTGGCGCAGGACGTGTCCTGCCCACTCCAAGGATTGCAGGAATCCAGTCTGTACGCATCGACTCCTCCTCTTACACCAGTTCCTCTGATTCCTCTCTGCAGGATCCGTCACAGTCCACCCCCACATGGACCCGTGAACGTTTACCTATGACCGACATGAGCACAGCCGTGGCCAAACGTCAGCAGGCCATCTTGAAACTAGTTTCATTGGGGCATCGAAGCCACACAGCGCAGGAGCTCTGGAATGCCATAAAGCAGGAGAGCGATGTGTGGTTACTGCCAGCGAATCTCCAGCCAGGCATGGTAGTGTGTGACAATGGCCGAAATCTGGTGGCAGCTTTGGCCCTTGGCAACCTCACTCACATCCCATGTCTGGCACATGTGCTCAATTTGGTTGTGCAGAGTTTTCTGAGGGACTATCCGGATCTTGATGCCCTGCTGCACAAGGTCCGCCTAGAGTGTGCTCACTTGCGGCGTTCTAGCTTGGCCAGATCCCGCATTGCTGCTCTGCAGCGCCGATTCCGCCTTCCGGAACACCGCATCATATGTGACCTACCTACCCGGTGGAATTCCACGTTACATATGTTGGAGCGGTTGTGTGAGCAGCAGCAAGCAGTTATGGAGTACCAGCTGCATCAGGCGCAAAGAAGTCGCAGTCAGCGCCGATCAGACTTCACAACCACAGAGTGGGCCACTATGAAGGACGTCTGCCAGGTTTTGCGTCCTTTTGATTATTCCACGCGGATGGCAAGTGCAGATGATGCACTAGTCAGCATGACTGTCCCCCTTATCTGCCTGCTTCAGCAAACTTTGCAAGGGTTAAGGGATGATGTGGTGGAAGAGGTGGAGGATGAGGAGTCACCTTTTCCATCAGCTTCTGGAGAGTCAGCGCCACGTGGTTCCTCACAAAGGGGTACGCAGGGGCCAATTTGTGAGGAGGATGAGGAGGAGTCAATGGAGGAGGAAGAGCTCCGTCCAGAGGAGGGAGCGACACAATTGTCCAGTGGTCAGTGTGTACAGCGAGGGTGGGGTGATGACGAGCGGGCAGAGATCATGTCTCAAGCAGGGGACAGCGTTTCTGGGCCAGTTGGCACTCTGCAGCACATGGTGGATTTCATGCTGCAGTGCCTGAGAAACGACCGCCGCATCGACCACATTCTCAACATGCCTGATTATTGGGTGTTCACCCTCCTCGATCCTCGCTACCGGGACAACGTCCAAAACCTCATCCCTGCGTTGACCCGGGAGCGTAAATTGCGGGAGTACCACGACACACTGGTGAATTCCATCATCTTCTCCTGTCCAACTGAGAGGAGTGCTGCTAGTGCTTTACAAAGCAGCTCAGTGCGTCGAGGCAGTGGGGGAGGCTCTGCCCAAAGAGGGAGCAGAAGCAGTGCCTCTGCCCAAGGCAAGCCCAGTATGGCACAACTCTGGCACACTTTTGTGTGCCCGCCCCAAATGTCTACACCATCACCGGCGGCTCCAGTCAGCAGGAGGCAACGGTTCCGTCAGATGGTGACAGACTACATGGCTTGCCCTCTTACTGTACTCCCAGACGGCTCTTCCCCGTTCAAGTTTTGGGTCTCTAAGCTGGATACATGGCCAGAGCTAAGCCAGTATGCATTGGAGGTGCTGGCTTGCCCTGCGGCTAGTGTCTTATCGGAACGTGTCTTTAGTGCCGCAGGTGGTGTACTAACAGACCGTCGCATGCGACTATCCTCCGATAACGTTGACCGGCTTACTTTCCTGAAAATGAACCAGGCCTGGATCTCGCAGGAATTTGCCACTCCTCTGCCTGATTAAGTAATTGGGTGTCATCCAGGTCTCCTGCTGTGTTCATCTTTCTACCACCTGAACTGCTATTCCTGGGCTCCAACACCGCCAGTTGCGGCTCAGAAGTGCAGGCTGCACAGTAAAAACATACGACCCAGTGTTATTGGGTTTCAGTAACGTCAGCTGATCCCCAGCTGTGTAGCCGGCAATGTGTCCTGCGACCGCCACGCTGGCACAACAACCTAAATGTAAGGGAACCTGTCCCCCCCCCCCCCCGTCGTTTGTTACTGAAAGAGCCATCTTGTGCAGCAGTAATGCTGCACAAGGAAAAGGTAGCTCTTTTTTTTTAGCTCTTTGCACACGCAGAACTTAACACTTATAAAATGTGTTCACTGATACCGTTATACCGTCCCGGAGCTGGGACTTTCCTTCGTAATGTGACGCAGCACAGCCGTCATTCCTACCCCCTTGGTGCCATGCGCTGCCTCCTCAGCGTTGTTTTAAGCTGTCACGGAGCCTGCGCTGTTCTGTTATCCCTTGGGCATGCCCTATTTGCGCTGCCTGTCTTCTGACATAATTTGGTGTCAGGCTGGCTGCGCCTGTGCGGCCGCGGTGCCCGAGATCCCGCCTCGCAGTGTCTTCTGATTGAGTCACACTGCGGGCCTGGGATCCATGGGCATGCGCAGTGCATATCTTCCCCTCGGGCTCTCGCTCATTTCCCTCCGCCTTCTTTAGACTGTGCGCCGTCAGCTGATCCCTAGCATGCCACGGCCGTGACACCGCACAGTCTGAAGAAGAGGGAAGGAGGGGAGTGAGAGTCGAGGTTATGCACTGTGCATGCCCATGGTTCCAAGGCCCGCAGTGGGATTACGTTAGATGAGACTGCGAGGTGGGATCTGGAGCAGCGTGGACGCACAGGCACTGACAGCCTGACACCAAATTATGTCAGAAGACAGGCAGCGCTAATTGGGCATGGCCAAGGGCTAACAGAACAGCGCAGGCTCCGTGACAGCTTAAAACAACGCTGAGGAGGCAGCGCACGGCATCAAGGGGATAGGAATGACAGCTGTGCTGTGTCCCATTACGAAGGAAATTCGCACCTCCGGAATGGTTTAACGGTATAAAGGGACACATTTTTAGTGTTTACTTCGGTGTTTGCAAGGAGCATAATTAAAAGAGCAACCTTTTCCTTTTGCATCCTTAGTGCTGCACAACATGGCTCTTTCAGCTACAAACGTCTTGGGGGGGGGGGGGTTAAAGGTTTCCTTTCAACTTGCTCCAATCAGGCTTCGGCCTACACTCTGTTCCTCTGCTCCTCCTGCTGTCCCTGGGCTCTAACACCGCCAGTTGGTGCCTGGAAGTGCTGTGTGCACAGTCAACAGTCGCTCCTCTGTTATTGGGGTTCAGTAACGTCAGCTGATCCCCAGCTGTGTGTGCGGCAATACCTCCAATCTGCTCCTCCTGCTGTCCCTGGGCTCTAACACCGCCAGTTGGTGCCTGGAAGTGCTGTGTGCACAGTCAACAGTCGCTCCTCTGTTATTGGGGTTCAGTAACGTCAGCTGATCCCCAGCTGTGTGTGCGGCAATACCTCCAATCTGCTCCTCCTGCTGTCCCTGGGCTCTAACACCGCCAGTTGGTGCCTGGAAGTGCTGTGTGCACAGTCAACAGTCGCTCCTCTGTTATTGGGGTTCAGTAACGTCAGCTGATCCCCAGCTGTGTATCCGGCAATGTGTCATGCGACCGCCACGCTGGCACAACTAAAATGTAAGGGGACCTGTCCCCCCCCCCCTAGGCGTTTGTTACTGAAAGAGCCACCATGTGCAGCACTAATACTGCACAAGGGAAAGGTCGCTCTTGAAATTATGCTCCTTGCAAACGCTGAACTACACACTCATGTAATGTGTCCCCTCACACCGTCCAACCGTCCCGGAGGTGGGACTTTCCTTTGTAATGTGACGCAGCACAGCCGTCATTGCTACCCCCTTGGCACCGTGCGCTGCCTCCTTAGCGTTGTTTGATTCCGTCATGGACCCTGCGCTGTTATGTTATCCCTTGGCCATGCACAGTTTGCGCTGCCCGTCCTCTGACATCATTTGTTGTCGTCCTGGCTGCGCCTGTGCGTCCACGCTGCCCGAAATCACACCTCGCAGTGTCGTCTAATGTGATCCCACAGTGGGCCTGGTATCCATGGCCATGCGCAGTGCATATACTAGCCTCTCACTCCCCTTCTTCACGCTTCTTCAGACTAGGCGGCGTCAGCTGATCCCTAATAGCATGCCACGGCCGTGACGCCGCACAGTCTGAAGAAGCAGGAAGGAGGTGAGTGAGAGGCGATGATATGCACTGCGCATGCCCATGGATCCCTGGCCCGCAGTGGGACTACATTAGATGACACTGCAAGGTTGGATCTCGGGCAGCTTGGACGCACAGGCACTGCCAGCCTGACACCTACATGATGTCAGAAGACGGGCACCACTAACTGTGCATGGCCAAGGGATAACATTACAGCGCGGGCTCCGTGACAGAACCAAACAACGTTGAGGAGGTGGCGCCCGGCACCAAGGGGGTTGGAATGACGGCTGTGCTGTGTCACATTACAAAGGAAAGTCCCACTTCCGGGATGGTTTGACGGTGTGAGGGGACACATTATATGAGTGTGTACTTCAGCGTTTGCAAGGAGCATAATTTTCGGAGCCACCATTTTCCATGTGCAGTATTACTGCTGTACAAGATGGCTCTTTCAGCAACAAATGCCTGGGGGGGGGGGGGTTAAAGGTTCCCTTTCAACTTGCTCCACTGCAGGCTTCGGCCTACACTCTGCTCCTCTTTGATTCCCTGGGTTTCAACACTGTCAGTTGCCACCTGGAAGTGTTGTCTACACAGAAAAAACACTAGGTGATGTGTCAGTGGGGTTCAGCACCGCCAGCTGTTCCCCTGCTGTGTAGTCGGCAACGTGTCCAGCACAAGCCACGCTGGCACAACAGAACAAAAGCTGCCACCAGTGCAGGCTTCGGCCTACACTCTGCTCCTCTCCTCCTCCTGCTGACCCTGGGCTCAAACACCGCTAGTTTTTGCCCGGAAGTGCTAGCTGCACAGAGAAAAACACCAGCCAATGTGTTAGTGGGGTTCAGCAACGCCAGCTGTTCCCCTGCTGTGTAGCCGGCAACGTGACCTGCAAACGCCATGCAGGCACAGGAACTGAAATTAAAGGGAACCTGGCCCCACCCCCCCAGGTGTTTCTATGTATAACAGCCACCTAGTACAGCAGTACTGCTGCATTTGTACAAGGTGGCTGACTTTTTCTCCTTGCCCACGTGGAACTCAACACGTACAAAATGTGTCTCATTGAGACCATTCCACTGTCCCTGAGGTGTGACTTTCCTTTGTAATGATACGCAGCACCCCCCTTGGTAGCGTTTCCCGTCTTTTGTCATCATGGTTAGCTGGCTGCGCCTGTGCATCCGCCCTGCTAGAAACAACGCCCCTCGTTGTCATATTTATTTTGTCAGCGAGGGTGTGGTTTATGGGCACGAGCAGTGCATATGTTCGCCTGTCTTAACTCATCTCCTTCCGCCTTCTTCAGACTGTGCGGCCTCCTGGCCGTGGTAGGCGATAAGGGATCAGCTGAGGCCGCCCAGTCTGGAGCAGGTGTAAGGACATGTGTAAGCGGCAAACCTATTTACTGCACAAGGCCACGAATCCCAGCCACGCAGTGTGATTTTTTGAAAACACACTGTGGGTCTGGGATTCATGTCCATCGCTAACCGCAACGGCCGACATGAAATGAGGTCAGAAGACAGTAAGCGCTCACAGCGCATGGCCAAGGGATCACAATAGCGCAGACTCCTGTACAGCAAATAACAACGCTCAGGAATCTGCGCCCAGTACCTAGGTGCAAATTTTGACACCTGTGCTGCGTCTCGTTAAAAAGACAAGTCACGCCTCCACAACTGTTTGACAGTATAATGGGCTAAATAGTGTACGTGTTTTAGTCAGCGTGTGCAAGGAGCAAAACAAATAGAGCAACCTTTTACTTGTGCAGCATTAATGCTGCACAAGGTGTGGCTCTTGTACCTTGCAACACCTGAGGGGGGTTAAAGGTAACCTTTGAAATTGGTTCAACTAGGCTTCGGCCTACACTCTGCTCCTCTACTCCTCCTGCTGACCCTGGGCTCAAACACCGCTAGTTTTTGCCCGGAACTGCTAGCTGCACAGAGAAAAACACCAGCCAATGTGTTAGTGGGGTTCAGCAACGCCAGCTGTTCCCCTGCTGTGTAGTCGGCAACGTGTCCAGCACAAGCCACGCTGGCACAACAGAACAAAAGCTGCCACCAGTGCAGGCTTCGGCCTACACTTTGCTCCTCTCCTCCTCCTGCTGACCCTGGGCTCAAACAACACCAGTTTCTGCCCGGACATGCTAGCTGCACAGAGAAAAACACCAGCCAATGTGTTAGTGGGGTTCAGCACCGCCAGCTGTTCCTCTGCTGTGTAGTCGGCATCGTGTCCAGCACAAGCCACGCTGGCACAACTGACCAAAAGCTGCCACCAGTGCAGGCTTCGGCCTACACTTTGCTCCTCTCCTCCTCCTGCTGACCCTGGGCTCAAACAACGCCAGTTTCTGCCCGGACATGCTAGCTGCACAGAGAAAAACACCAGCCAATGTGTTAGTGGGGTTCAGCACCGCCAGCTGTTCCCCTGCTGTGTAGCTGGCAACGTTTCCTGCAAACGCCACGCAGGAACATGAACTGAAATTGAAGGGAGCCTGCCCCCCACCCCCCCAGGTGTTTCTATGTATAACAGCCACCTTGTACAGCAGTACTGCTGCATTTGTACAAGGTGGCTGACTTTTTCTCCTTGCACACGTGGAACTCAACAAGTACAAAATGTGTCTCATTACAGACCATTACAATGTCCCTGAGGTGTGACTTTCCTTTTTAATGACACACAGCACCCCCATTGTTAGCGCTGCCCGTCTCCTGACATCATTGGTTGGCTGGCTGTGCCTGTGCGTCCCCCCTGCCCGACACAACGCCCCCCGTTGTCTCATATATTTTGACTGCGAGGGTGTGATTGATGGGCACGAGCAGTGCATATGTTCCCCTGTCTTCACTCCCCTCCTTCCGCCTTCTTCTGACTGTGCGGCCTCATGGCCGCGGCATGCGATAAGGGATCAGCTGAGGCCGCCCAGTCTGAAGCAGGTGTAAGGACATGTGTGAGCGGCGAACATATTTACTGCACAAGGCCACGAATCCCAGCACCGCAGTGTGACTTTAGGAAAAGCCACTGTGGGTCTGGGATTTATGGCCATCGTTAACCGCACCGGCCAACATGAAATGAGGTCATGAGACGGCCTGCACTAACAGGGTATTGCCAAGGGATAACACAAGAGCGCAGTTTCCTGTACTGCAAATAACAACGGTAAGGAATCTGCGCACAGCACCTAGGTGTAAATTTGTACACCTGTGCTGCGTCTCCTTAAAAAGACTAGTAGTCACGCCTCCACTACTGTTTGACAGTATAATGGGCTAAATAGTGTACGTGTTTAATTCAGCGTGTGCAAGGAGCAAAATTAAATAGAGCAACCTTTGACTTGTGCATCATTAATGCTGTTCAAGGTGTGGCTCTTGTACCTTGCAACACCTGAGGGGGGGGTTAAAGGTAACCTTTGAAATTGGTTCAACTAGGCTTCGGCCTACACTCTGCTCCTCTACTCCTCCTGCTGACCCTGGGCTCAAACACCGCTAGTTTTTGCCCGGAAATGCTAGCTGCACAGAGAAAAACACCAGCCAATGTGTTAGTGGGGTTCAGCAACGCCAGCTGTTCCCCTGCTGTGTAGTCGGCAACGTGTCCAGCACAAGCCACGCTGGCACAACAGAACAAAAGCTGCCACCAGTGCAGGCTTCGGCCTACACTTTGCTCCTCTCCTCCTCCTGCTGACCCTGGGCTCAAACAACGCCAGTTTCTGCCCGGACATGCTAGCTGCACAGAGAAAAACACCAGCCAATGTGTTAGTGGGGTTCAGCACCGCCAGCTGTTCCTCTGCTGTGTAGTCGGCATCGTGTCCAGCACAAGCCACGCTGGCACAACTGACCAAAAGCTGCCACCAGTGCAGGCTTCGGCCTACACTTTGCTCCTCTCCTCCTCCTGCTGACCCTGGGCTCAAACAACGCCAGTTTCTGCCCGGACATGCTAGCTGCACAGAGAAAAACACCAGCCAATGTGTTAGTGGGGTTCAGCACCGCCAGCTGTTCCCCTGCTGTGTAGCTGGCAACGTGTCCTGCAAACGCCACGCAGGCACATGAACTGAAATTGAAGGGAGCCTGCCCCCCACCCCCCCAGGTGTTTCTATGTATAACAGCCACCTTGTACAGCAGTACTGCTGCATTTGTACAAGGTGGCTGACTTTTTCTCCTTGCACACGTGGAACTCAACAAGTACAAAATGTGTCTCATTACAGACCATTACAATGTCCCTGAGGTGTGACTTTCCTTTTTAATGACACGCAGCACCCCCATTGTTAGCGCTGCCCGTCTCCTGACATCATTGGTTGGCTGGCTGTGCCTGTGCGTCCCCCCTGCCCGACACAACGCCCCCCGTTGTCTCATATATTTTGACTGCGAGGGTGTGATTGATGGGCACGAGCAGTGCATATGTTCCCCTGTCTTCACTCCCCTCCTTCCGCCTTCTTCTGACTGTACGGCCTCATGGCCGCGGCATGCGATAAGGGATCAGCTGAGGCCGCCCAGTCTGAAGCAGGTGTAAGGACATGTGTGAGCGGCGAACATATTTACTGCACAAGGCCACGAATCCCAGCACCGCAGTGTGACTTTAGGAAAAGCCACTGTGGGTCTGGGATTTATGGCCATCGTTAACCGCACCGGCCAACATGAAATGAGGTCATGAGACGGCCTGCACTAACAGGGTATTGCCAAGGGATAACACAAGAGCGCAGTTTCCTGTACTGCAAATAACAACGGTAAGGAATCTGCGCACAGCACCTAGGTGTAAATTTGTACACCTGTGCTGCGTCACCTTAAAAAGACTAGTAGTCACGCCTCCACTACTGTTTGACAGTATAATGGGCTAAATAGTGTACGTGTTTAATTCAGCGTGTGCAAGGAGCAAAATTAAATAGAGCAACCTTTGACTTGTGCATCATTAATGCTGTTCAAGGTGTGGCTCTTGTACCTTGCAACACCTGAGGGGGGGGTTAAAGGTAACCTTTGAAATTGGTTCAACTAGGCTTCGGCCTACACTCTGCTCCTCTACTCCTCCTGCTGACCCTGGGCTCAAACACCGCTAGTTTTTGCCCGGAAATGCTAGCTGCACAGAGAAAAACACCAGCCAATGTGTTAGTGGGGTTCAGCACCGCCAGCTGTTCCCCCGCTGTGTAGCCGGCATCGTGTCCAGCACAAGCCACGCTGGCACAACCGACCAAAAGCTGCCACCAGTGCAGGCTTCGGCCTACACTTTGCTCCTCTCCTCCTCCTCCTGCTGACCCTGGGCTCAAACACCGCTAGTTTTTGCCCGGAAATGCTAGCTGCACAGAGAAAAACACCAGCCAATGTGTTAGTGGGGTTCAGCACCGCCAGCTGTTCCCCCGCTGTGTAGCCGGCATCGTGTCCAGCACAAGCCACGCTGGCACAACCGACCAAAAGCTGCCACCAGTGCAGGCTTCGGCCTACACTTTGCTCCTCTCCTCCTCCTCCTGCTGACCCTGGGCTCTAACACCGCTAGTTTTTGCCCGGACATGCAATCTGCACAGAGAAAAACACCAGTCAATGTGTCAGTGGGGTTCAGCAACGCCAGCTGTTCCCCTGCTGTGTAGCTTGCAACGTGACCTGCAAACGCCACGCAGGCACATGAACTGAAATTGAAGGGAGCCTGCCCCCCACCCACAGGTGTTTCTATGTATAACAGCCACCTTGTACAGCAGTACTGCTGCATTTGTACAAGGTGGCTGACTTTTTCTCCTTGCCCACGTGGAACTCAACACGTACAAAATGTGTCTCATTAGAGACCATTACAATGTCCCTGAGGTGTGACTTTCCTTTGTAATGACACGCAGCACCACCCTTGTTAGCGCTGCCCGTCTTTTGACATCATTGGTTAGCTGGCTGCGCCTGTGCATCTCCCCTGCTCGAAACAACGCCCCTCGGTGTCTTATTTTTTTGGACAGCGAGGGTGTGATTGATGGGCATGTGCAGTGCATATGTTTGCCTGTGTTCACTCATCTCCTTCCGCCTTCTTCAGACTGGGTGTCCTCATGGCCGCGGCAGGCGATAAGGGATCAGATGAGGCCGCCCAGTCTGAAGCAGGTGTAAGGACATGTGTGAGCGGCAAACATATTTAGTGCACCAGGGCACGAATCCCAGCACCGCAGTGTGATTTTTTAAAAACACACTGTGGGTCTGGGATTCATGTCCATCGCTAACCGCAACGGCCAACATGAAATGAGGTCATAAGACAGGAAGCGCTCACAGCGCATGGCCAAAGGATCACAAGAGCGCAGACTCCTGTACAGCAACTAACAACGCTCAGGAAGCTTCGCCCATGCAAAAAGGTGTTGTTTTCGACACCTGTGCTGCTTTTCTTTAAAAAGACAAGTCACGCCTCCACTACTGTTTAACAGTATAATGGGCTAAATAGTGTACGTGTTGCATTCAGCTGTGCAAGTAGACAAATTAATAGAGCAACCTTTTACTTGTGCAGCATTAATGCTGCAGAAGGAGTGGCTCTTGTACTTTGTAACACCTGAGGGGGGGTTAAAGGTAACCTTTGAAATTGGTTCAACTAGGCTTCGGCCTACACTCTGCTCCTCTCCTCCTCCTGCTGACCCTGGGCTCTAACAACGCTAGTTTTTGCCCGGAAATGCTAGCTGCACAGAGAAAAACACCAGCCAATGTGTTAGTGGGGTTCAGCACCGCCAGCTGTTCCCCCGCTGTGTAGCCGGCATCGTGTCCAGCACAAGCCACGCTGGCACAACCGACCAAAAGCTGCCACCAGTGCAGGCTTCGGCCTACACTTTGCTCCTCTCCTCCTCCTCCTGCTGACCCTGGGCTCTAACACCGCTAGTTTTTGCCCGGACATGCAATCTGCACAGAGAAAAACACCAGTCAATGTGTCAGTGGGGTTCAGCAACGCCAGCTGTTCCCCTGCTGTGTAGCTTGCAACGTGACCTGCAAACGCCACGCAGGCACATGAACTGAAATTGAAGGGAGCCTGCCCCCCACCCACAGGTGTTTCTATGTATAACAGCCACCTTGTACAGCAGTACTGCTGCATTTGTACAAGGTGGCTGACTTTTTCTCCTTGCCCACGTGGAACTCAACACGTACAAAATGTGTCTCATTAGAGACCATTACAATGTCCCTGAGGTGTGACTTTCCTTTGTAATGACACGCAGCACCACCCTTGTTAGCGCTGCCCGTCTTTTGACATCATTGGTTAGCTGGCTGCGCCTGTGCATCTCCCCTGCTCGAAACAACGCCCCTCGGTGTCTTATTTTTTTGGACAGCGATGGTGTGATTGATGGGCATGTGCAGTGCCTATGTTTGCCTGTGTTCACTCATCTCCTTCCGCCTTCTTCAGACTGGGTGTCCTCATGGCCGCGGCAGGCGATAAGGGATCAGATGAGGCCGCCCAGTCTGAAGCAGGTGTAAGGACATGTGTGAGCGGCAAACATATTTAGTGCACCAGGGCACGAATCCCAGCACCGCAGTGTGATTTTTTAAATACACACTGTGGGTCTGGGATTCATGTCCATCGCTAACCGCAACGGCTAACATGAAATGAGGTCATAAGACAGGAAGCGCTCACAGCGCATGGCCAAAGGATCACAAGAGCGCAGACTCCTGTACAGCAACTAACAACGCTCAGGAAGCTTCGCCCATGCAAAAAGGTGTTGTTTTCGACACCTGTGCTGCTTTTCTTTAAAAAGACAAGTCACGCCTCCACTACTGTTTAACAGTATAATGGGCTAAATAGTGTACGTGTTGCATTCAGCTTGTGCAAGTAGACAAATTAATAGAGCAACCTTTTACTTGTGCAGCATTAATGCTGCAGAAGGAGTGGCTCTTGTACTTTGTAACACCTGAGGGGGGGTTAAAGGTAACCTTTGAAATTGGTTCAACTAAGCTTCGGCCTACACTCTGCTCCTCTCCTCCTCCTGCTGACCCTGGGCTCTAACAACGCTAGTTTTTGCCCGGAAATGCTAGCTGCACAGAGAAAAACACCAGCCAATGTGTTAGTGGGGTTCAGCACCGCCAGCTGTTCCCCCGCTGTGTAGCCGGCATCGTGTCCAGCACAAGCCACGCTGGCACAACCGACCAAAAGCTGCCACCAGTGCAGGCTTCGGCCTACACTTTGCTCCTCTCCTCCTCCTCCTGCTGACCCTGGGCTCAAACACCGCTAGTTTTTGCCCGGAAATGCTAGCTGCACAGAGAAAAACACCAGCCAATGTGTTAGTGGGGTTCAGCACCGCCAGCTGTTCCCCCGCTGTGTAGCCGGCATCGTGTCCAGCACAAGCCACGCTGGCACAACCGACCAAAAGCTGCCACCAGTGCAGGCTTCGGCCTACACTTTGCTCCTCTCCTCCTCCTGCTGACCCTGGGCTCTAACACCGCTAGTTTTTGCCCGGACATGCAATCTGCACAGAGAAAAACACCAGTCAATGTGTCAGTGGGGTTCAGCACCGCCAGCTGTTCCCCTGCTGTGCAGCTTGCAACGTGACCTGCAAACGCCACGCAGGCACATGAACTGAAATTGAAGGGAGCCTGGCCCCCACCCCCAGGTGTTTCTATGTATAACAGCCACCTTGTACAGCAGTACTGCTGCATTTGTACAAGGTGGCTGACTTTTTCTCCTTGCCCACGTGGAACTCAACACGTACAAAATGTGTCTCTTTGAGACCATTCCACTGTCCCTGAGGTGTGACTTTCCTTTCTAATGATACGCAGCACCCCCCTTGGTAGCGCTTCCCGTCTTCTGACATCATTGGTTGGCTACTTGCGCCTGTTTGTCCGCCCTGCCTGAATAAAATGCTCCTCGTTGTCTTAATTATTTTGACTGCGAGGGTGTGATTGATGGGCACGAGCAGTGCATATCTTCGCCTGTCTTAACTCATCTCCTTCCGCCTTCTTCAGACTGTGCAGCCTCATGGCCGCGGCATGCGAGAAGGGATCAGCAGAGGCCGCCCAGTCTGAAGCAGATGTAAGGACGTGTGTGAGCGGCCAAAATATTTACTGCTCAAGGCCACGAATCCCAGCACCGCAGTGTGGCTTTATGAAAAGACACTGTGGGTCTGGGATTTATGGCCATCGTTAACCGCACCGGCCAACATGAAATGATGTCATAAGATGGGCAGCGCTAACAGGGCATTGCCAAGGGATAACACAAGAGCGCAGACTCCTGTACAGCAAATAACAACGCTCAGGAAGCTGCGCCAAGCACCAAGGCGTTATTTTGGACACCTGTGCTGCGTCTCATCAAAAAACCAAGTCACGCATCCACTACAGTTTGACTGTAGAATGGGGTAAATTGTGTATGTCTTTCATTCAGCGTGTGCAAGTAGACAAATTAATAGAGCAACCTTTCACTTGTGCAGCATTAATACTGCACAAGGTGTGTCTCTTGTACTTTGTAACACCTGAGGGGGGGGTTAAAGGTTTCCTTTGAAATTGGTTCAACTAGGCTTCGGCCTACACTCTGCTCCTCTCCTCCTCCTCCTGCTTCAACACGGGCTCTAACATCGCTAGTTTTTGCCCGCAAGTGCTAGCTGCACAGAGAAAAACACACGCCATTGTGTTAGTGGGGTTCAGCAACGCCAGCTGTTCCCCCAGTGTGTAGCCGGCAAAGTGTCCTGCAAACGCAACGCAGACACAAAGCTGCCTCCAGTGCAGGCTTCGGCCTACACTCATCTCCCCCTGCTTACCCTTTGCTCCAACACCGCTAGTTGGGGCTCTAGGAAGACAATCTTTAATAGGCAAGGCAACGCATCTGGGTTCCAGCACCGCCAGCTGGTTCTCGGCAGTGTTCTTGTCACAGGTACTCCCTCGTGCCAAGCCTGGTTTCAGCACCGTCAGCTGTTTCCGGGTTGTGTCAACTTCACTGAGACGCCTATGCTTGCCCCGTCGTGTTGCGGTCGGGTTAGCCAACTCCAGGGTGCCTCCAGTTTAGGAGCTTCCTATGTGGGCTGCGTGAACTGGTAGTCAAGGCTGGTTCTGTAGTGCCAGTAGGCCCAGCTCCCCCTGTAGGACTGTTGGGGTTCGGTAACTGCGGCTGCCTCGCGGCCTAGCTGTTCTCTCCTCTCCTGTGGACCTTCGGGTCCACCACCTGGTTCCAGCACCGTCAGCTGGTTCCGGGCCGAGCCTTTGGCTTAGGTGCCTCCTCCTGGGTATCCGAGTTCCGCCAACGCCAGGCGGTCATTGGTAGTGCTTTTAAGCGCGGGCACCTACAGCTTAGTAACCGGGTTCCAGCACCATCAGCTGGTCCTCGGTCGTGCCATTGGCTCTTGCACACTGGGGCAACGCATCCGGGTTCCAGCACCGCCAGCTGGTTCTCGGCAGTGTTTTTGTCACAGGTACTCCCTCGTGCCAAGCCTGGTTTCAGCACCGTCAGCTGTTTCCGGGTTGTGTCAAGCTCACTGAGACACCTATGCTTGCCTCGTAGTGGTGCGGTCGGGTTAGCCAACTCCAGGGTGCCTCCAGTTTAGGAGCTTCCTATGTGGGCTGCGTGAACTGGTAGTCAAGGCTGGTTCTGTAGTGCCAGTAGGCCCAGCTCCCCCTGTAGGACTGTTGGGGTTCGGTGACTGCGGCTGCCTCGCGGCCTAGCTGTTCTCTCCTCTCCTGTGGACCTTCGGGTCCACCACCTGGTTCCAGCACCGTCAGCTGGTTCCGGGCCGAGCCTTTGGCTTAGGTGCCTCCTCCTGGGTATCCGAGTTCCGCCAACGCCAGGCGGTCCTTGGTAGTGCTTGTAAGCGCGGGCACCTACAGCTTAGTAACCGGGTTCCAGCACCGTCAGCTGGTCCTCGGTCGTGCCATTGGCTCTTGCACACTGGGGCAACGCATCCGGGTTCCAGCACCGCCAGCTGGTTCTCGGCAGTGTTTTTGTCACAGGTACTCCCTCGTGCCAAGCCTGGTTTCAGCACCGTCAGCTGTTTCCGGGTTGTGTCAAGCTCACTGAGACACCTATGCTTGCCTCGTCGTGGTGCGGTCGGGTTAGCCAACTCCAGGGTGCCTCCAGTTTAGGAGCTTCCTATGTGGGCTGCGTGAACTGGTAGTCAAGGCTGGTTCTGTAGTGCCAGTAGGCCCAGCTCCCCCTGTAGGACTGTTGGGGTTCGGTGACTGCGGCTGCCTCGCGGCCTAGCTGTTCTCTCCTCTCCTGTGGACCTTCGGGTCCACCACCTGGTTCCAGCACCGTCAGCTGGTTCCGGGCCGAGCCTTTGGCTTAGGTGCCTCCTCCTGGGTATCCGAGTTCCGCCAACGCCAGGCGGTCCTTGGTAGTGCTTGTAAGTGCGGGCACCTACAGCTTAGTAACCGGGTTCCAGCACCGTCAGCTGGTCCTCGGTCGTGCCATTGGCTCTTGCACACTGGGGCAACGCATCCGGGTTCCAGCACCGCCAGCTGGTTCTCGGCAGTGTTTTTGTCACAGGTACTCCCTCGTGCCAAGCCTGGTTTCAGCACCGTCAGCTGTTTCCGGGTTGTGTCAAGCTCACTGAGACACCTATGCTTGCCTCGTCGTGGTGCGGTCGGGTTAGCCAACTCCAGGGTGCCTCCAGTTTAGGAGCTTCCTATGTGGGCTGCGTGAACTGGTAGTCAAGGCTGGTTCTGTAGTGCCAGTAGGCCCAGCTCCCCCTGTAGGACTGTTGGGGTTCGGTAACTGCGGCTGCCTCGCGGCCTAGCTGTTCTCTCCTCTCCTGTGGACCTTCGGGTCCACCACCTGGTTCCAGCACCGTCAGCTGGTTCCGGGCCGAGCCTTTGGCTTAGGTGCCTCCTCCTGGGTATCCGAGTTCCGCCAACGCCAGGCGGTCATTGGTAGTGCTTTTAAGCGCGGGCACCTACAGCTTAGTAACCGGGTTCCAGCACCATCAGCTGGTCCTCGGTCGTGCCATTGGCTCTTGCACACTGGGGCAACGCATCCGGGTTCCAGCACCGCCAGCTGGTTCTCGGCAGTGTTTTTGTCACAGGTACTCCCTCGTGCCAAGCCTGGTTTCAGCACCGTCAGCTGTTTCCGGGTTGTGTCAAGCTCACTGAGACACCTATGCTTGCCTCGTAGTGGTGCGGTCGGGTTAGCCAACTCCAGGGTGCCTCCAGTTTAGGAGCTTCCTATGTGGGCTGCGTGAACTGGTAGTCAAGGCTGGTTCTGTAGTGCCAGTAGGCCCAGCTCCCCCTGTAGGACTGTTGGGGTTCGGTGACTGCGGCTGCCTCGCGGCCTAGCTGTTCTCTCCTCTCCTGTGGACCTTCGGGTCCACCACCTGGTTCCAGCACCGTCAGCTGGTTCCGGGCCGAGCCTTTGGCTTAGGTGCCTCCTCCTGGGTATCCGAGTTCCGCCAACGCCAGGCGGTCCTTGGTAGTGCTTGTAAGCGCGGGCACCTACAGCTTAGTAACCGGGTTCCAGCACCGTCAGCTGGTCCTCGGTCGTGCCATTGGCTCTTGCACACTGGGGCAACGCATCCGGGTTCCAGCACCGCCAGCTGGTTCTCGGCAGTGTTTTTGTCACAGGTACTCCCTCGTGCCAAGCCTGGTTTCAGCACCGTCAGCTGTTTCCGGGTTGTGTCAAGCTCACTGAGACACCTATGCTTGCCTCGTAGTGGTGCGGTCGGGTTAGCCAACTCCAGGGTGCCTCCAGTTTAGGAGCTTCCTATGTGGGCTGCGTGAACTGGTAGTCAAGGCTGGTTCTGTAGTGCCAGTAGGCCCAGCTCCCCCTGTAGGACTGTTGGGGTTCGGTGACTGCGGCTGCCTCGCGGCCTAGCTGTTCTCTCCTCTCCTGTGGACCTTCGGGTCCACCACCTGGTTCCAGCACCGTCAGCTGGTTCCGGGCCGAGCCTTTGGCTTAGGTGCCTCCTCCTGGGTATCCGAGTTCCGCCAACGCCAGGCGGTCCTTGGTAGTGCTTGTAAGCGCGGGCACCTACAGCTTAGTAACCGGGTTCCAGCACCGTCAGCTGGTCCTCGGTCGTGCCATTGGCTCTTGCACACTGGGGCAACGCATCCGGGTTCCAGCACCGCCAGCTGGTTCTCGGCAGTGTTTTTGTCACAGGTACTCCCTCGTGCCAAGCCTGGTTTCAGCACCGTCAGCTGTTTCCGGGTTGTGTCAAGCTCACTGAGACACCTATGCTTGCCTCGTCGTGGTGCGGTCGGGTTAGCCAACTCCAGGGTGCCTCCAGTTTAGGAGCTTCCTATGTGGGCTGCGTGAACTGGTAGTCAAGGCTGGTTCTGTAGTGCCAGTAGGCCCAGCTCCCCCTGTAGGACTGTTGGGGTTCGGTGACTGCGGCTGCCTCGCGGCCTAGCTGTTCTCTCCTCTCCTGTGGACCTTCGGGTCCACCACCTGGTTCCAGCACCGTCAGCTGGTTCCGGGCCGAGCCTTTGGCTTAGGTGCCTCCTCCTGGGTATCCGAGTTCCGCCAACGCCAGGCGGTCCTTGGTAGTGCTTGTAAGCGCGGGCACCTACAGCTTAGTAACCGGGTTCCAGCACCATCAGCTGGTCCTCGGTCGTGCCATTGGCTCTTGCACACTGGGGCAACGCATCCGGGTTCCAGCACCGCCAGCTGGTTCTCGGCAGTGTTTTTGTCACAGGTACTCCCTCGTGCCAAGCCTGGTTTCAGCACCGTCAGCTGTTTCTGGGTTGTGTCAAGCTCACTGAGACACCTATGCTTGCCTCGTCGTGGTGCGGTCGGGTTAGCCAACTCCAGGGTGCCTCCAGTTTAGGAGCTTCCTATGTGGGCTGCGTGAACTGGTAGTCAAGGCTGGTTCTGTAGTGCCAGTAGGCCCAGCTCCCCCTGTAGGACTGTTGGGGTTCGGTAACTGCGGCTGCCTCGCGGCCTAGCTGTTCTCTCCTCTCCTGTGGACCTTCGGGTCCACCACCTGGTTCCAGCACCGTCAGCTGGTTCCGGGCCGAGCCTTTGGCTTAGGTGCCTCCTCCTGGGTATCCGAGTTCCGCCAACGCCAGGCGGTCCTTGGTAGTGCTTGTAAGCGCGGGCACCTACAGCTTAGTAACCGGGTTCCAGCACCGTCAGCTGGTCCTCGGTCGTGCCATTGGCTCTTGCACACTGGGGCAATGCATCCGGGTTCCAGCACCGCCAGCTGGTTCTCGGCAGTGTTTTTGTCACAGGTACTCCCTCGTGCCAAGCCTGGTTTCAGCACCGTCAGCTGTTTCCGGGTTGTGTCAACTTCACTGAGACGCCTATGCTTGCCCCGTCGTGGTGCGGTCGAGTTAGCCAACTCCAGGGTGCCTCCAGTTTAGGAGCTTCCTATGTGGGCTGCGTGAACTGGTAGTCAAGGCTGGTTCTGTAGTGCCAGTAGGCCCAGCTCCCCCTGTAGGACTGTTGGGGTTCGGTAACTGCGGCTGCCTCGCGGCCTAGCTGTTCTCTCCTCTCCTGTGGACCTTCGGGTCCATCACCTGGTTCCAGCACCGTCAGCTGGTTCCGGGCCGAGCCTTTGGCTTAGGTGCCTCCTCCTGGGTATCCGAGTTCCGCCAACGCCAGGCGGTCCTTGGTAGTGCTTTTAAGCGCGGGCACCTACAGCTTAGTAACCGGGTTCCAGCACCGTCAGCTAGTCCTCGGTCGTGCCATTGGCTCTTGCACACTGGGGCAACGCATCCGTGTTCCAGCACCGCCAGCTGGTTCTCGGCAGTGTTCTTGTCACAGGTACTCCCTCGTGCCAAGCCTGGTTTCAGCACCGTCAGCTGTTTCCGGGTTGTGTCAACTTCACTGAGACGCCTATGCTTGCCCCGTCGTGGTGCGGTCGAGTTAGCCAACTCCAGGGTGCCTCCAGTTTAGGAGCTTCCTATGTGGGCTGCGTGAACTGGTAGTCAAGGCTGGTTCTGTAGTGCCAGTAGGCCCAGCTCCCCCTGTAGGACTGTTGGGGTTCGGTAACTGCGGCTGCCTCGCGGCCTAGCTGTTCTCTCCTCTCCTGTGGACCTTCGGGTCCACCACCTGGTTCCAGCACCGTCAGCTGGTTCCAGGCCGAGCCTTTGGCTTAGGTGCCTCCTCCTGGGTATCCGAGTTCCGCCAACGCCAGGCGGTCATTGGTAGTGCTTTTAAGCGCGGGCACCTACAGCTTAGTAACCGGGTTCCAGCACCGTCAGCTGGTCCTCGGTCGTGCCATTGGCTCTTGCACACTGGGGCAACGCATCCGGGTTCCAGCACCGCCAGCTGGTTCTCGGCAGTGTTCTTGTCACAGGTACTCCCTCGTGCCAAGCCTGGTTTCAGCACCGTCAGCTGTTTCCGGGTTGTGTCAACTTCACTGAGACGCCTATGCTTGCCCCGTCGTGGTGCGGTCGAGTTAGCCAACTCCAGGGTGCCTCCAGTTTAGGAGCTTCCTATGTGGGCTGCGTGAACTGGTAGTCAAGGCTGGTTCTGTAGTGCCAGTAGGCCCAGCTCCCCCTGTAGGACTGTTGGGGTTCGGTAACTGCGGCTGCCTCGCGGCCTAGCTGTTCTCTCCTCTCCTGTGGGCCTTCGGGTCCACCACCTGGTTCCAGCACCGTCAGCTGGTTCTAGGCAGTGTCTTTTGCTCTTGTACCTTCTGCTCCCCATCCTGATTCCAGTAACGTCAGCTGGTTCCGGGCAGAGCCTTTGGCTTAGATGCCTCCTTCTGGGTATCCAAGTTCCACCAACGTCAGGTGGTCCTTGGTAGTGCTTTCAGGCACGGGTACCTCCTGCTTAGTAACCGGGTTCCAGTAACGTCAGCTGGTCCTCGGTAGTTCCATTGGCTCTTGGACCTTCGGCTACCCATCCGGGTTCCAGTACCGTCAGCTGGTTCTCGGCAGTGTCTTTTGCTCTTGTACCTTCTGCTCCCCATCCTGGTTCCAGTAACGTCAGCTGGTTCCGGGCAGAGCCTTTGGCTTAGGTGCCTCCTTCTGGGTATCCGAGTTCCGCCAACGTCAGGCGGTCCTTGGTAGTGCTTTTTAGCATGGGTACCTTCTGCTTAGTAACCGGGTTCCAGTAACATCAGCTGGTCCTCGGTAGTTCCATAGGCTCTTGAACCTTCGGGTAGCCATCCGAGTTCCAGTTCCATCAGCTGGTTCTTGGCATTTTCTCAGCCTTCTTGTACCTTCTGCTACATTTCCAAGTTGAAGACCCTAAAGTCGACGACCCGGAAGACCACCCCGATGACGACGACGACGACGACCCCGAAGACCACCCCGATGACGACGACGACGACGGCGGAGACGACGACGGAGACGACGACGGCGGAGATGACGACACTGAAGACGACGACCCTGGAGACGACGACATGGAATACCGAGAAGCAGAAGAACAAGAGGCTGCAGAACAAAGAGCAGAAGAACATTAAGCATAACACTTAATATCAGAGCAAAAGATATTATCTAAATTATATGCAGAAGAAGACTAAGCAGTGTATGGGGGTGAGTCCGTTCCTCCTCGTGGTGCCCCTGGATAAAGCCTGATGCTGCAGGCCAAACTGAACGCGGACAAATGTAACTTTTGTGACTGTCAGAACGGAAGGTGTAATCTTCCAACTTTTATAGATAACAACTACGGGAATGCCTGTCACAAATGAGAATATGATGAAGAAGTAGAATAGGAAGAATAATAACAGTGGAATAAAAAGAATATGTAGAATAGGAAGAATAATAATAGTTGAAGAAAATGAATATGAAGAATGTAATAAAAAAAAAAAATAGGTAGAAGATGAAGAAGAAGATGAATAAGGTGAAGAAGTTGATGTCAAAGATGCTG
The DNA here is from genome assembly GCF_032444005.1 of Ranitomeya imitator. Classification (NCBI taxonomy): domain Eukaryota; kingdom Metazoa; phylum Chordata; class Amphibia; order Anura; family Dendrobatidae; genus Ranitomeya; species Ranitomeya imitator. The sequence continues at coordinate 1,190,346,043 of NC_091282.1, forward strand.
ATGATGATGAAGATGAAAGTGTGGGAAAAGGAAAAAAAAGAAGGGGAAGGTCGTGGAATAGTGAAACATCAATATCTGACAAAATAAAAAAAATTTACATAGTCAATATCTTTTTCAATCCGAACGTCTTTAAAAAAAAAAAAAATCATGCTATTCTATTTGATTGGACTAATCCTCATTGCCTTTAATGTCTCCGCCACCTCCCCCATACATCCTACATTATTCTTAGTTGTTTTCCTTCATGTAGAATGAACCTACAAGGAAAGAAAGGGTTTATTTTAATTCCGATATTTTGGTCCCATTGACTTGCATTGGGATCGGGTATCGGTATCGGCGATATCCGATATTTTTTGAATATCGGCCGATCCAAACCGATACCGATACTTTCCGATATCGGAAGGTATCGCTCAACACTAGTTAAAAGTTGACCAGCAATTTCTCATTTTTACAACACCATTTTTTTTTAGGGACCACATCTCATTTGATGTCATTTTGAGGGGTCTATATGATAGAAAATACCCAAGTGTGACACCATTCTAAAAACTGCACCCCTCAAGGTGCTCAAAACCACATTCAAGAAGTTTATTAACCCTTCAGGGGTTTCATAGGAATTTTTGGAATGTTTAAATAAAAATGAATATTTAACTTTTTTTCACACAAAATGTATTTCAGCTCCAATTTGTTTTATTTTACCAAGGGTAACAGGATAAAATGGATGCCAAACATTGTTGTACAATCTGTACTGAGTACGCTGATACCCCATATGTGGGGGTAAACCACTGTTTGGGCGCATGGCAGAGCTCGGAAGGAAAGGAGCGCCATTTGACTTTTCAATGCAAAATTGACAGGAATTGAGATGGGACGCCATGTTGCATTTGGAGAGCCCCTCATGTGCCTAAACATTGAAACCCCCCACAAGTGACACCATTTTGGAAAGTAGACACCCTGAGGAACTTATCTAGATGTGTGGTGACCACTTTGACCCACCAATTGCTTCACAGAAGTTTATAATGCAGAGCCGTAAAAATAAAAAATCATATTTTTTCACAAAAATGATCTTTTCGCCCCCAATTTTTTATTTTCCCAAGAGTAAGAGAAGAAATTGGACCTCAAAAATTGTTGGCCAATTTGTCCTGAGTACGCTGATACCCCATATATGGGTGTAAACCGTTGTTTGGGCGTATGGCAGAGCTCGGAAGGGAAGGAGCGCCATTTTACTTTTCAATGCAAAATTGACTGGAATTGAAATGGGATGCCATGTTGCGTTTGGAGAGCCACTGATGTGCCTAAACATTGAAATCCCCACAAGTGACACCATTTTGGAAAGTAGACCCCTTAAGGAACTTATCTAGAGGTGTGGTGAGCACTTTGACCCAACAAGTGCTTCACAGAAGTTTATAATGCAGAGCCGTAAAAATATAAAATCATATTTTTTCACAAAAATGATCTTTTCGCCACCAATTTTTTATTTTCCCAAGGGTAAGAGAAGAAATTAGACCACAAAAGTTGTTGTGCAATTTGTCCTGAGTGCGACGATACCCCATATGTGGGGGTAGACCACTGTTTGGGCGCATGGCAGAGCTCGGAAGGAAAGGAGCGCCATTTGACTTTTCAATGCAAAATTGACTGAAATTGAGATGGGACGCCATGTTGCGTTTGGAGAGCCCCTGATGTGCCTAAACATTGGAACCCCTCACAAGTGACACCATTTTGAAAAGTAGACCCCTTAAGGAACTTATCTAGATGTGTGGTGAGCACTTTGACCCAACAAGTGCTTCACAGAAGTTTATAATGCAGAGCCGTAAAAATAAAAAATCTTATTTTTTCACAAAAATGATCTTTTCGCCCCCAATTTTTTATTTTCCCAAGGGTAAGAGAAGAAATTAGACCACAAAAGTTGTTGTGCAATTTGTCCTGAGTGCGACGATACCCCATATGTGGGGGTAAACCACTTTTTGGGTGCATAGCAGAGCTCGGAAGGGAAGGAGCGCCATTTGACTTTTCAATGCAAAATTGACTGGAATTAAGATGGGACGCCATGTTGGTTTGGAGAGCCCCTGATGTGCCTAAACATTAAAACCCCCCACAAGTGACACCATTTTGGAAACTAGACCCCCTAAGGAACTTATCTAGATGTGTTTTGAGAGCTTTGAACCCCCAAGTGTTTCACTACAGTTTATAATGCAGAGCCGTTAAAATAATTTTTTTTTTTTCGCAAAAATTATTTTTTAGCCCCCAGTTTTGTATTTTCACAAGGGTAACAGAATAAACTGGACCCCAAAAGTTGTTGTCCAATTTGTCCTGAGTACGCTGATACCCCATATGTGGGGGGGAACCACTGTTTGGGCGCATGGCAGAGCTCGGAAGGGAAGGAGCGCCATTTGGAATGCAGACTTAGATGGATTGGTCTGCAGGAGTCACGTTGCATTTGCAGAGTCCCTGATGTACCCAAACAGTACAAACCCCCCACAAGTGACCCCATATTAGAAACTAGACCTCCCAAGGAACTTATCTAGATGTGTTGTGAGAACTTTGAACCCCTAAGTGTTTCACTACAGTTTATAACACAGAGCCGTGAAAATAAAAATTCTTTTTTTTTTCACAAAAATGATTTTTTAGCCCCCAGCTTTGTATTTTTACAAGGGTAACAGAATAAATTGGACCCCAAAATTTGTTGTTCAATTTGTCCTGAGTACGCTGATACCCCATATGTGGGGGGGAACCACTGTTTGGGCGCATGGCAGAGCTCGGAAGGGAAGGAGCGCCATTTGGAATGCAGACTTAGATGGATTGGTCTGCAGGCGTCACGTTGCATTTGCAGAGCCCCTGATGTACCCAAACAGTACAAACCCCCCACAAGTGACCTCATATTGGAAACTAGACCTCCCACGGAACTTATCTAGATGTGTTGTGAAAACTTTGAACCCCCAAATGTTTCACTACAGTTTACAACGCAGAGCCGTGAAAATAAAAAATCCTTTTTTTTTCCCACAAAAATGATTTTTAGCCCCCCAAATTTTTATTTTCCCAAGGATAACAAGAGAACTTGGACCCAAAAAGTTATTGTCCAATTTGTCTCGAGTACGATGATACCCCATATGTTGGGGTAAACCCCTGTTTGGGCACACGGGAGAGCTCGGAAGTGAAGGAGCACTGTTTTACTTTTTCAATGCAGAATTGGCTGGAATTGAGATCGGACGCCATGTCGCGTTTGGAGAGCCCCTGATGTGCCTAAACAGTGGAAACCCCCCAATTATAAATGAAACCCTAATCCAAACGCACCCCTAACCCTAATCCCAACTGTAACCCTAACCACACACCTAACCCTGACACACCCCTAATTCTAATCCCAACCCTAATCCCAACCGTAAATGTAATCCAAACCCTAACCCTAGCCCTAACCCTAGCCCTAACCCTAGCCCTAACCCTAGCCCTAACCCTAATGGGAAAATGAAAATAAATACATTTTTTTTAATTTTATTATTTTTCCCTAAGGCTAGGTTCACATTGCGTTAGGGAAATCCGTTTAGCACTAGCGGATTGCGCTAACGCAATGTCTTTTTAGGTGTCGTGTTTAGTGGTCGCGTTAACGTCCCCGCTCTGGAAGATCGGGGATCGGACCTCGGGCGCGCTGCGGACGCTGCAAGCAGCGTCTGAGGCGCGCCACAAAAGAACGGCACCTTGCTAGCGCGAGACGAAAATGGCACGCTCTAGCGATGCGCTACACCCGAAAATCACATTGCTGTCAATGGTTGTGCTAACGGACCCGTTGCATGGCGTTAATTGTGACATTTTCGCCGTGCAACGCTGTCCGTTAGCGTTAACCCATTAACGCAATGTGAACCTAGCCTAACTAAGGGAGTGATGAAGGGGGGTTTGATTTACTTTTATAGCGTTTTTTATATCGGATTTTTATGATTGGCAGCCGTCACACACTAAAATACGCTTTTTATAGCAAAAAAGTTTTTGCGTCTCCACATTTTGAGGCCTATAATTTTTCCATATTTTGGTCCACAGAGTCATGTGAGGTCTTGTTTTTTGCGGGACGAGTTGACGTTTTTATCGGTTACATTTTCGGACATGTGACAGCTTTTGATCGCTTTTTATTCTGATTTTTTGTGAGGCAGAATGACCAAAAACCAGCTATTCATGAATTTCTTTTGGGGAAGGCGTTTATACCGTTCCGCGTTTGGTAAAATTGATGAAGCAGTTTTATTCTTCGGGCCAGTACGATTACAGCGATACCTCATTTATATCTTTTTTTTATGTTTTGGCGCTTTTATACGATAAAAGCTATTTTATAGAAAAAATAATTATTTTGGCATCGCTTTATTCTGAGGACTATAACTTTTTTATTTTTTTGGTTATAATGCTATATGGTGGCTCGTTGTTTGCGGGACAAGATGAAGTTTTCAGAGGTACCATGGTTATTTATATCCGTCTTTTTGATCGCGTGTTATTCCACTTTTTGTTCAGCGTTATGATAATAAAGCGTTGTTTTTTGTCTCGTTTTTTTTTTTTTTTCTTACGGTGTTCACTGAAGGGGTTAACTAGTGGGCCAGTTTTATAGGTTGGGTCGTTACGGACGCGGCGATACTAAATATGTGTACTTTTATTGTTTTTTTGTATTTTTTTAGATAAAGAAATGTATTTATGGGAATAATATTTTTTTTTTCTGCTTTATTTAGGAATTTTTTTTTTTTTTTTTTTTTTACAAGTGTTGACATTTTTTTTTTTACTTTTTCACTTTGTCCCAGGGGGGGACATCACAGATCACCGATCTGACAGTGTGCACAGCACTCTGTTAGATCGGTGATCTGACATACAGCCGGGCAGGATTAGAGCTGCAGCTGCAGCCTGATCCTGACCCGGAAGTGCTTCCTGCAGGACCCGGATGCAGCCCGACGGCCATTTTGGATCCGGGGACTGCAGAGAGAAGACGCTCGGTACACGGTGAGTACATCACCGTGTACCGATCGTCTCAGGGAAGCCCGCAGGGAGCCCCCTCCCTGCGCGATGCTTCCCTGCACCGCCGGCACACCGCGATCATCTTTGATCGCGGTGTGCCGGGGGTTAATGTGCCGGGAGCTATCCGTGACCACTCCTGGCACATAGTGCCGGATGTCAGCTGCGATAGGCAGCTGACACCCGGCCGCGATCGGCCGCGCTCCCCCCGTGAGCGCGGCCGATCGCATATGACGTACTATCCCGTCACTGGGAATTAAGTCCCAGGGCACCTGGACGGGATAGTACGTCATATGGGATTAAGGGGTTAAAATTTTTTCTGTATTTTCATGACTATGAAAATTGTACATTCACACTGAAGGCATCAAAACTATGAATTAACACATGTGGAATTATATACTTAACAAAAAAGTGTAGATTTGGTTTCCAGTACCATCTCTATGCTGACGACACCCAATTATACACCTCTTCTCCTGTTGTCACGCCGACCTTTTTAAAAAACACCAGTGATTGTCTTACCGCTGTCTCTAACATCATGTCCTCCCTCTATCTGAAACTGAACCTGTCAAAAACTGAACTCCTCGTGTTCTCTCCCTCTACTAACCTACCTTTGCCTGACATTGCCATCTCCGTGTGCGGTTCCACCATTACTCCAAAGCAACATGCCCGCTGCCTTGGGGTCATCCTTGATTCTGACCTTTCATTCACCCCCCACATCCGATCACTGGCTCGCTCTTCTTACCTGCATCTCAAAAACATTTCTAGAATTCGCCCTTTTCTTACTTTCGACTCTGCAAAAACTCTTACGGTTTCACTTATTCATTCTCGTCTGGACTATTGTAACTCTCTACTAATCGGCCTCCCTCTTACCAAACTCTCCCCACTCCAATCTGTCCTGAATGCTGCTGCCAGGATCATATTCCTCACCAACCATTACACCGATGCCTCTATCTTGTGCCAGTCATTACACTGGTTACCCATCCACTCCAGAATACAGTACAAAACTACTACCCTCATCCACAAAGCACTCCATGGCTCAGCACCACCCTACATCTCCTCCCTGGTATCAGTCTACCACCCTACCCGTGCCCTCCGCTCCGCTAATGACCTCAGGTTAGCATCCTCAATAATCAGAACCTCCCACTCCCGTCTCCAAGACTTTACACGTGCTGCGCCGATTCTTTGGAATGCACTACCTAGGGTAATACGATTAATCTCCACAGTTTTAAGCGTACCCTAAAAACTCATTTGTTCAGACTGGCCTACCGCCTCAATGCATTAACCTAACGATCCCTGTGTGGCCTATTTAAAAAAAAAAAAATCGGGTTCCTCGCATTATGTTCTCATTCACTTGATGCAGTTAATAGCCCTCTGTGTCTGTACTGATACATACTTAGGCAGTTAACTGGTTCATGCAGCTTTACATGAACACCCGAGCCTTACACTATGGCCGGTCCGAATAACTAAAGCAATTGTTACCATCCACCTCTCGTGTCTCCCCTTTTCCTCATAGTTTGTAAGCTTGCGAGCAGGGCCCTCTGTTATGACCTGGTGGTCAGGACAATAATGGACCTGGTGGTTAAGAGCACACGGAATGACCTGATAGTTACGGATAATATAGGACGAGCTCTGGGACGTGGGAACTCTGCTGACCGCAATCCCTAATCCTATCAACCACACTAGAAATAGCCGTGGATTGCTCCTAACGCTCCCTATGCAACTCGGCACAGCCTAAGGAACTAGCTAGCCCTAAAGATAGAAAAAATAAGCCTACCTTGCCTCAGAGAAAATCCCCAAAGGAAAAGGCAGCCCCCCACATATAATGACTGTGAGTAAAGATGAAAATACAAACACAGAGATGAAATAGATTTAGCAAAGTGAGGCCTGACTTACTGAACAGACTGAGGATAGGAAAGGTAGCTTTGCGCTCAGCACAAAAACCTACAAAAAGACCACGCAGAGGGCGCAAAAACTCACGGTGCGGAGGCGCTCCCTCTGCGTCCCAGAGCTTCCAGCAAGCAAGACAACAAAAATAGCAAGCTGGACAGAAAAATAGCAAACCAGAGAAATACAAGCAGGCACTTAGCTTCTGCTGGGAAGACAGGTCCCAAGAACGATACAGGAGTGAACTAGACCAATACTGGAACATTGACAGGTGGCATGGAGCAAAGATCTAAGTGGAGTTAAATAGAGCAGCCAGCTAACGAATTCACCTCGTCACCTGTGAAAGGAAACTCAGAAACACCCACAGCCACCCGAGGAAGTCCATGGACAGAACCAGCCGAAGTACCATTCATGACCACAGGAGGGAGCCCGACAACAGAATTCACAACAGCCCTCATTCCTCCTGGTATCTGTTTTGAACTGTATTTCTGTTATGCTGTAATGTCTATTGTCTGTACAAGTCCCCTCTATAATTTGTAAAGCGTTGCGGAATATGTTGGCGCTATATAAATAAAAATTATTATTATTATTATTATTAAAACAACTGAAAATATGTCTTATATTCTAGGTTCTTCAAAGTAGCCACCTTTTGCTTTGAAGACTGCTTTGCCCCCTTTTTTTGGCATTCTCTTGATGAGCTTCAAGAGGTAGTCATCGGAAATGGTTTGCACTTCACAGGTGTGCCCTGTCAGGTTTAATAAGTGGGATTTATTGCCTTATAAATAGGGTTGTGCAGAAGTCTGGTGGATACACAGCTGATAGTCCTACTGAATAGACTATTAGAATTTGTATTATGGCAAGAAAAACGCAGCTAAGTAAAGAAAAACGAGTGGCCATCATTACTTTAAGAAATGAAGTTCAGTCAGTCCAAAAAATTGTGAAAACTTTGAAAGTGTCCCCATGTGCAGTGGCAAAAACCATCAAGCGCTACAAAGAAACTGGCCCGCATGAGGACCGCCCCAGGAAAGGAAGACCAAGAGTCACCTCTGCTTCTGAGGATAAGTTTATCAGAGTCATCAGCCTCAGAAATCGCAGGTTAACAGCAGCTCTGATTAGAGACCAGGTCAATGCACAGAGAGTTCTAGCAGCAGACACATCTCTACAACAACTGTTAACAGGAGACTTTGTGCAGCAGGCCTTCATGGTAAAATAGCTGCTAGGAAACCACTGCTAAGGACAGACAACAAGCAGAAGAGACTTGTTTGGGCTAAAGAACACAAGGAATGGACTTTAGACCAGTGGAAATCTGTGCTTTGGTCTGATGAGTCCAAATTTGAGATCTTTGGTTCCAACCACCATGTCTTTGTGCGATGCAGAAAAGGTGAACGGATGGACTCTACATGCCTGGTTCCTACCATGAAGCATGGAGGAGGATATGTGATGGTGTGGGGGTGCTTTGCTAGTGACACTGTTGGGGATTTATTCAAAATTGAAGGCATACTGAACCAGCATGGCTACCACAGCATCTTGCAGCGGCATGCTATTCCATCCGGTTTGCGTTTAGTTTGACCATCATTTATTTTTCAACAGGACAATGACCTCAAACACACCTCCAGGCTGTGTAAGGGCTATTTGACCAAGAAGGAGAGTGATGGGGTGCTACGCCAGATGACCTGGCCTCCACAGTCACCAGACCTGAATCCAATCGAGATGGTTTGGGGTGAGCTGGACCGCAGAGTGAAGGCAAAAGGGCCAACAAGTGCTAAGCATCTCTGGGAACTCCTTCAAGATTGTTGGAAGACCATTGCCAGTGACTATCTCTTGAAGCTCATCAAGAGAATGCTAAGAGTATGCAAAGCAGTCATCAAAGCAAAAGGTGGCTACTTTGAAGAACCTAGAATATAAGACATATTTTCAGTTGTTGCACACTTTTTTGTTAAGTATATAATTCCACATGTGTTAATTCATAGTTTTGATGCCTTCAGTGTGAATGTACAATTTTCATAGTCATGTAAATACAGAAAAATCTTTAAATGAGAAGGTGTGTCCAAACTTTTGGTCTGTACTGTATATATGCAATGTACAGAGATTGTACAGTTTTGTATTATTTATCTCTTTTTGTCCTTTGGTAAATACATTATGTAGGTTATGCACTGTTACAGATTTATGGGATTTATTTTGTCCTAAACTGTTTAGAGCTCATATTATTATACACCTGCATTTGAAATTGCCGATTTATTCACTGCATATTGACCCTAATTATCTGTTATTTTTCTGCCTACCAGTGTGTGTTTATTATATTTATTTATATGATTTCTGCATCATTCATGTGCTATCACTACCAATTAGGAGGATTGGTTTAGTGGATTTTTTCCTCTTATAATAGGGATTTTTTCAATCATCATTTTGGATATAATTCCATTTTTTTCCCTATATGCTTTTTGAAAAGCATTGTGCGGTTTTATATGTAAAAGTAATGTGTGTCTAATGTAATGTATTATGGTGATGTACACTATATAAGGTGTTAATGCATAATGTGAGTATGGCATAGGGTTAAGCTTAGGACAGCATAGATAGGAAATGGTTACGGTTAGGATTAGCTCAGTGGGTGGGCACTAGTTCTAATAAAAAAGAGTACCACTTCCAGGTTAGGGGAAGTTCAGTGTCAGCTAGTGGAGTGTGAAGTGGAGTTCAAGTTCAGGTGGGGTAGGTTGCTAGGGGCAGCATGGGCAAAATGTTTGTGGCAGTGGAAGGCCGAATACTGTAGAGTTCCCTGATGGACATTCCTCTAATGTCTGGCATCTAGAGCTCGGGCCAGGTACCAAGGACCGGGCCTTGTCTTCTGACATCATGAAGTCAGTGGACTTGGAATTACATGAGGGGCAGGTAGTCAATCCCAGGTGCACTGATGAAGTGGACAACAAGTTCCTAAGGCTCATGGAGACAGCGGACTTGGGGGTAGTTCAGAAAGAACGGATGGCAAAACAGCTGAGTTGTTCTAAGGAGGAGCGAAGTGTGAATTGTTGTGCCCTATTCCACTTGTGCTCACCTGATGAACTTGGACTGTTTAGTAAAAGTTGGACTGTTACAAAGAACTTGGTGTCACATATATTGTGTGCGGCAGCTCCTGAGGATGGAGGTCTGAGAGTTGAGCTGCTGCAAGTGCAGCATCAGTGACCAGCGGTGAGATCATTGAGGTTACCACAGGTCACTGAGGCTGCATTCCCAGCTGGTCTTCTGAACTGCGGTGACCTCAGCACCGTGAGAAAAAGTATGCGAGTTCACCGCAGTTCAGCTCAGTGAGTTCACCGTGATCACTGTGGATCACGGTGAACTGCAGTAAACTTACTAAGTTGAACTGTGGTGAACTCACTGACTTTTTCTCACGTTCCTGATATTGTGTCTTCAAATTTCTCTGGCTCCCCATATCATATCTGCACCTGCTCCTACCTTACTCCCAAAAATTGTGTCCTCAAATCATCCCCCAGTTATACTAAACCTTCCCCACCACAGTAAATCTCCCCCCAGCCACATTATACTAAATTTCCCCCATACACAGTAAATACCAACATACACAGTAAATCTCTCCCCCAGTAATACCTCATACACAGCAAATACCCCCGTACACAGTAAATCTCCCTTCCACACAGTAAATTCCCCCATACACAGTAAATCTCTCCCAGCCCTGTAACACTAAATCTTCCACACACAGTAAACCTCCCCCACACAGTAAATACCCCCACAACCAGTAAATACTCCCACACACAGTAAATCTCCCCCAGCCCTGTTACACTATGTCACACACAGTAAATACCCCCACACAATCAAGTAAATACCCCCTCACTCTCCCTCCCATTAAATTCAATCTTCGATGTCTTCAGCTTTGGTGTGGAGCCTCTGATGTCAGCAGTGTGATCACATGACCGGATCACACTCCTGATGTCACTCTGACCCTGCAGTCAGAGCTTCGATTGTACTTGCATCTGAAAGACGTAACTACAATTGATCACTGGGAGCCAATGCGTTGCAACTTCTCAGAGCAGGGTGTTGCTTCATTTTACCCCCTCTGAGCAGAGGTGCATGCCACTAATAAGATGCACTTACCGTATGTACTCGTGTATAAGTCGACCCGAGTATAAGCCGAGGCACCTAATTTTGCCATGAAAAACTGGGAAAATGTATTGACTCGAGTATAAGCTGGGTATGCATTTTCCTCTCATCCCTACCCTGGTATGTATGGTTCCTCATCCCCATCCATGTTTGCATGGCTTCTTATCCCCATCCTTGTATGCATGGCTCCTTATCCCTATCCTTGTCTGCATAGCTCCTTATTACCCATCTTGTATGCATGGCTCTTTATCCCTATCCTTGCATGCACGGTTCCTCATTCCTATCTTTGTATGCGTGGTTCCTCATCATTGTCCTGGTATGCATGGCTCCTTATCCCTATCCTTGCATGCATGGCCCCCATGAGAAAAGCATTAAAAATAACATCCTACTAACCTTCCCTGCGCGCCCTCACAGCATCTTGTTCTGGTGTTCACAGCTCCTGTGGCTGAGCTATCGTGTGTCCCCGCTCATTAAGGGAATGAATATTCACCTCTCTCCACGCCTATGGGAGTGGAGAGAGGTGAATATTCATAACTTTTAAGTAGCGCGCACTAGCGTCGGACTGGAGCACCTTGGGCCCACCAGAGAAAATTATTCTTGGGGCCCACTATGTAGCTACATAGAAATAGATACAAGACCGCCAATTGTGCGGTAAAAAGCGCTAATATCAGGGTGAGGCTACCATCACACTAGCAGTATTTGGTCAGTATTTTACATCAGTATCTGTAAGCCAAAACCAGGAGTGGAACAATTAGAGGAAAAGTATAATAGAAACATATGCACCACTTCTGCATTTATCACCCACTCCTGGTTTTGGCTTACAAATACTGATGTGAAATACTGACCAAATACTGCCAGTGTGACGGCAGCCTATAATATAAGGTAGTTCACGTCTTAATAATGTAGCAAGGGTCGGGGTAGCCCCCTCACAGAATATAATGTAGCCCCCTCATAAAATATAATGCGGTCCCCTCTCATAGAATACAATGGAGCACCCCACAAAATATAATGCAACCCCCTCAGGTATGACGCAGTCCCCACCATAGAAAGAATGTAGCACCCCCATAGGGTATAATGCAGCCCCCCTCATATAGTATAATGCAACCCACCACAGAATATAATGTAGTCCCCTGAGAAAATGCAGTTCCACCACAGAATATAATGCAGCCCCCCCATAGAGTATACTGTAGCCCCCTCATATAGTATGATGTAGCCCCCATAATATAATGTAGTCCCCTGAGAGAATAATGCAGCCCCACCACAGAATATAATGCAGCCCCCCATAGAGTATACTGTAACCCCTCATATAGTATGATGTAGCCCCCATAATATAATGTAGTACCCCGAGTATAATGCAGTCCCCCCACAGAATATAATGTAGCCCCCCAGGGCCGTATTTAGAGTTTCTGCTGCCCTAGGCACTTAGTGTCTGCCTCCCCCTTTGGTGAGTATGACACTATCGGCAGTGACTTTGGCAAGAATCGCTGATGTGAAAAAAATATGGCCACACAGTGCTCCATACTGTATAATAGCCACACATGATGCTCAAAACTGTATAACGGCCACCACACATGATGCTCCATACTGTATAATGGCCACACACAGTTCTCCATACTGTATAATGACCACACATGATGCTCAATACTGTATAATGGTCATACATGATGCTCCATAGTGCATAATGGCCACACATGATGCTCCATAATGTATAATGGCCACACAGTGCTCCATACTGTATAATGGCCACACATAGTGCTCCATACTGTATAATGGCCACACATAGTGCTCCATACTGTACAATGATCCCACATGATGCTCAATACTGTATAATGGCCACAAATGATGCTCCATACTGTATAATGGCCACACACAGTTCTCCATACTGTATAATGGCCACACATGATGCTCAATACTGTATAATGGCCACACATGATGCTCCATAGTGTATAATGGCCACACATGATGCTCCATAATGTATAATGGCCACACAGTGCTCCATACTGTATAATGGCCACACCTAGTGCTCCATACTGTATAATGGCCACACATAGTGCTCCATACTGTATAACGGCCACACACAGTTCTTCATACTGTATAATGATCCCACATGATGCTCAATACTGTATAATGGCCACAAATGATGCCCCATACTGTATAACGGCCACACATGATGCTCAATACTGTATAATGGCCACACACAGTTCTGCATACGGTATAATGATCCCAAATGATGCTCAATACTGTATAATGACCCCCCCTCCTGTATGCATGGCTCATATCCCCCCTCCTGTATGGATGGCTCATATTCTCCCTCCTGTATGCATGGCTCATATTCCCCCCCATGAATGAATGGCTCATGTCTCCCCCCGTATGCATGGCTCATATTCCCCCCCAAATGCATTGCTCATATTCCCCCCTCCTGTATGCATGGCTTATCTCTGTGTTTGGGCGCATGGCAGAGCTCGGAAGGGAAGGAGCGCCATTTGGAATGCAGACTTAGATGGATTGGTCTGCAGGCGTCACGTTGCATTTGCAGAGCCCCTGATGTACCCAAACAGTACAAACCCCCCACAAGTGACCTCATATTGGAAACTAGACCTCCCACGGAACTTATCTAGATGTGTTGTGAAAACTTTGAACCCCCAAGTGTTTCACTACAGTTTACAACGCAGAGCCATGAAAATAAAAAATCCTTTTTTTTTCCCACAAAAATGATTTTTAGCCCCCCAAATTTTTATTTTCCCAAGGATAACAAGAGAACTTGGACCCAAAAAATTGTTGTCCAATTTGTCTCGAGTACGATGATACCCCATATGTTGGGGTAAACCCCTGTTTGGGCGCACGGGAGAGCTCGGAAGTGAAGGAGCACTGTTTTACTTTTTCAATGCAGAATTGGCTGGAATTGAGATCGGACGCCATGTCGCGTTTGGAGAGCCCCTGATGTGCCTAAACAGTGGAAACCCCCCAATTATAAATGAAACCCTAATCCAAACGCACCCCTAACCCTAATCCCAACTGTAACCCTAACCACACACCTAACCCTGACACACCCCTAATTCTAATCCCAACCCTAATCCCAACCGTAAATGTAATCCAAACCCTAACCCTAGCCCTAACCCTAGCCCTAACCCTAGCCCTAACCCTAGCCCTAACCCTAATGGGAAAATGAAAATAAATACATTTTTTTTAATTTTATTATTTTTCCCTAAGGCTAGGTTCACATTGCGTTAGGGAAATCCGTTTAGCGCTAGCGGATTGCGCTAACGCAATGTCTTTTTAGGTGTCGTGTTTAGTGGTCGCGTTAACGTCCCCGCTCTGGAAGATCGGGGATCGGACCTCGGGCGCGCTGCGGACGCTGCAAGCAGCGTCTGAGGCGCGCCACAAAAGAACGGCACCTTGCTAGCGCGAGACGAAAATGGCACGCTCTAGCGATGCGCTACACCCGAAAATCACATTGCTGTCAATGGTTGTGCTAACGGACCCGTTGCATGGCGTTAATTGTGACATTTTCGCCGTGCAACGCTGTCCGTTAGCGTTAACCCATTAACGCAATGTGAACCTAGCCTAACTAAGGGAGTGATGAAGGGGGGTTTGATTTACTTTTATAGCGTTTTTTATATCGGATTTTTATGATTGGCAGCCGTCACACACTAAAATACGCTTTTTATAGCAAAAAAGTTTTTGCGTCTCCACATTTTGAGGCCTATAATTTTTCCATATTTTGGTCCACAGAGTCATGTGAGGTCTTGTTTTTTGCGGGACGAGTTGACGTTTTTATCGGTTACATTTTCGGACACGTGACAGCTTTTGATCGCTTTTTATTCCGATTTTTTGTGAGGCAGAATGACCAAAAACCAGCTATTCATGAATTTCTTTTGGGGAAGGCGTTTATACCGTTCCGCGTTTGGTAAAATTAATGAAGCAGTTTTATTCTTCGGGCCAGTACGATTACAGCGATACCTCATTTATATCTTTTTTTTATGTTTTGGCGCTTTTATACGATAAAAGCTATTTTATAGAAAAAATAATTATTTTGGCATCGCTTTATTCTGAGGACTATAACTTTTTTATTTTTTTGGTTATAATGCTATATGGTGGCTCGTTTTTTGCGGGACAAGATGAAGTTTTCAGAGGTACCATGGTTATTTATATCCGTCTTTTTGATCGCGTGTTATTCCACTTTTTGTTCAGCGTTATGATAATAAAGCGTTGTTTTTTGGCTCGTTTTTTTTTTTTTTCTTACGGTGTTCACTGAAGGGGTTAACTAGTGGGCCAGTTTTATAGGTTGGGTCGTTACGGACGCGGCGATACTAAATATGTGTACTTTTATTGTTTTTTTGTATTTTTTTAGATAAAGAAATGTATTTATGGGAATAATATTTTTTTTTTCTGCTTTATTTAGGAATTTTTTTTTTTTTTTTTTTTTTTACAAGTGTTGAAATTTTTTTTTTTACTTTTTCACTTTGTCCCAGGGGGGGACATCACAGATCACCGATCTGACAGTGTGCACAGCACTCTGTTAGATCGGTGATCTGACATACAGCCGGGCAGGATTAGAGCTGCAGCTGCAGCCTGATCCTGACCCGGAAGTGCTCCCTGCAGGACCCGGATGCAGCCCGGCGGCCATTTTGGATCCGGGGACTGCAGGGAGAAGACGCTCGGTACACGGTGAGTACATCACCGTGTACCGATCGTCTCAGGGAAGCCCGCAGGGAGCCCCCTCCCTGCGCGATGCTTCCCTGCACCGCCGGCACACCGCGATCATCTTTGATCGCGGTGTGCCGGGGGTTAATGTGCCGGGAGCTATCCGTGACCACTCCTGGCACATAGTGCCGGATGTCAGCTGCGATAGGCAGCTGACACCCGGCCGCGATCGGCCGCGCTCCCCCCGTGAGCGCGGCCGATCGCATATGACGTACTATCCCGTCACTGGGAATTAAGTTCCAGGGCACCTGGACGGGATAGTACGTCATATGGGATTAAGGGGTTAAAATTTTTTCTGTATTTTCATGACTATGAAAATTGTACATTCACACTGAAGGCATCAAAACTATGAATTAACACATGTGGAATTATATACTTAACAAAAAAGTGTAGATTTGGTTTCCAGTACCATCTCTATGCTGACGACACCCAATTATACACCTCTTCTCCTGTTGTCACGCCGACCTTTTTAAAAAACACCAGTGATTGTCTTACCGCTGTCTCTAACATCATGTCCTCCCTCTATCTGAAACTGAACCTGTCAAAAACTGAACTCCTCGTGTTCTCTCCCTCTACTAACCTACCTTTGCCTGACATTGCCATCTCCGTGTGCGGTTCCACCATTACTCCAAAGCAACATGCCCGCTGCCTTGGGGTCATCCTTGATTCTGACCTTTCATTCACCCCCCACATCCGATCACTGGCTCGCTCTTCTTACCTGCATCTCAAAAACATTTCTAGAATTCGCCCTTTTCTTACTTTCGACTCTGCAAAAACTCTTACGGTTTCACTTATTCATTCTCGTCTGGACTATTGTAACTCTCTACTAATCGGCCTCCCTCTTACCAAACTCTCCCCACTCCAATCTGTCCTGAATGCTGCTGCCAGGATCATATTCCTCACCAACCATTACACCGATGCCTCTATCTTGTGCCAGTCATTACACTGGTTACCCATCCACTCCAGAATACAGTACAAAACTACTACCCTCATCCACAAAGCACTCCATGGCTCAGCACCACCCTACATCTCCTCTCTGGTCTCAGTCTACCACCCTACCCGTGCCCTCCGCTCCGCTAATGACCTCAGGTTAGCATCCTCAATAATCAGAACCTCCCACTCCCGTCTCCAAGACTTTACACGTGCTGCGCCGATTCTTTGGAATGCACTACCTAGGGTAATACGATTAATCCCCACAGTTTTAAGCGTACCCTAAAAACTCATTTGTTCAGACTGGCCTACCGCCTCAATGCATTAACCTAACGATCCCTGTGTGGCCTATTTAAAAAAAAAAAAATCGGGTTCCTCGCATTATGTTCTCATTCACTTGATGCAGTTAATAGCCCTCTGTGTCTGTACTGATACATACTTAGGCAGTTAACTGGTTCATGCAGCTTTACATGAACACCCGAGCCTTACACTATGGCCGGTCCGAATAACTAAAGCAATTGTTACCATCCACCTCTCGTGTCTCCCCTTTTCCTCATAGTTTGTAAGCTTGCGAGCAGGGCCCTCTGTTATGACCTGGTGGTCAGGACAATAATGGACCTGGTGGTTAAGAGCACACGGAATGACCTGATAGTTACGGATAATATAGGACGAGCTCTGGGACGTGGGAACTCTGCTGACCGCAATCCCTAATCCTATCAACCACACTAGAAATAGCCGTGGATTGCTCCTAACGCTCCCTATGCAACTCGGCACAGCCTAAGGAACTAGCTAGCCCTAAAGATAGAAAAATAAAGCCTACCTTGCCTCAGAGAAAATCCCCAAAGGAAAAGGCAGCCCCCCACATATAATGACTGTGAGTAAAGATGAAAATACAAACACAGAGATGAAATAGATTTAGCAAAGTGAGGCCCAACTTACTGAACAGACTGAGGATAGGAAAGGTAGCTTTGCGCTCAGCACAAAAACCTACAAAAAGACCACGCAGAGGGCGCAAAAACTCACGGTGCGGAGGCGCTCCCTCTGCGTCCCAGAGCTTCCAGCAAGCAAGACAACAAAAATAGCAAGCTGGACAGAAAAATAGCAAACCAGAGAAATACAAGCAGGCACTTAGCTTCTGCTGGGAAGACAGGTCCCAAGAACGATACAGGAGTGAACTAGACCAATACTGGAACATTGACAGGTGGCATGGAGCAAAGATCTAAGTGGAGTTAAATAGAGCAGCCAGCTAACGAATTCACCTCGTCACCTGTGAAAGGAAACTCAGAAACACCCACAGCCACCCGAGGAAGTCCATGGACAGAACCAGCCGAAGTACCATTCATGACCACAGGAGGGAGCCCGACAACAGAATTCACAACAGCCCTCATTCCTCCTGGTATCTGTTTTGAACTGTATTTCTGTTATGCTGTAATGTCTATTGTCTGTACAAGTCCCCTCTATAATTTGTAAAGCGTTGCGGAATATGTTGGCGCTATATAAATAAAAATTATTATTATTATTATTATTATTAAAACAACTGAAAATATGTCTTATATTCTAGGTTCTTCAAAGTAGCCACCTTTTGCTTTGAAGACTGCTTTGCACACTTTTGGCATTCTCTTGATGAGCTTCAAGAGGTAGTCATCGGAAATGGTTTGCACTTCACAGGTGTGCCCTGTCAGGTTTAATAAGTGGGATTTATTGCCTTATAAATAGGGTTGTGCAGAAGTCTGGTGGATACACAGCTGATAGTCCTACTGAATAGACTATTAGAATTTGTATTATGGCAAGAAAAACGCAGCTAAGTAAAGAAAAACGAGTGGCCATCATTACTTTAAGAAATGAAGTTCAGTCAGTCCAAAAAATTGTGAAAACTTTGAAAGTGTCCCCATGTGCAGTGGCAAAAACCATCAAGCGCTACAAAGAAACTGGCCCGCATGAGGACCGCCCCAGGAAAGGAAGACCAAGAGTCACCTCTGCTTCTGAGGATAAGTTTATCCGAGTCATCAGCCTCAGAAATCGCAGGTTAACAGCAGCTCTGATTAGAGACCAGGTCAATGCACAGAGAGTTCTAGCAGCAGACACATCTCTACAACAACTGTTAACAGGAGACTTTGTGCAGCAGGCCTTCATGGTAAAAAAGCTGCTAGGAAACCACTGCTAAGGACAGACAACAAGCAGAAGAGACTTGTTTGGGCTAAAGAACACAAGGAATGGACTTTAGACCAGTGGAAATCTGTGCTTTGGTCTGATGAGTCCAAATTTGAGATCTTTGGTTCCAACCACCATGTCTTTGTGCGATGCAGAAAAGGTGAACGGATGGACTCTACATGCCTGGTTCCTACCATGAAGCATGGAGGAGGATATGTGATGGTGTGGGGGTGCTTTGCTAGTGACACTGTTGGGGATTTATTCAAAATTGAAGGCATACTGAACCAGCATGGCTACCACAGCATCTTGCAGCGGCATGCTATTCCATCCGGTTTGCGTTTAGTTTGACCATCATTTATTTTTCAACAGGACAATGACCTCAAACACACCTCCAGGCTGTGTAAGGGCTATTTGACCAAGAAGGAGAGTGATGGGGTGCTACGCCAGATGACCTGGCCTCCACAGTCACCAGACCTGAATCCAATCGAGATGGTTTGGGGTGAGCTGGACCGCAGAGTGAAGGCAAAAGGGCCAACAAGTGCTAAGCATCTCTGGGAACTCCTTCAAGATTGTTGGAAGACCATTGCCAGTGACTATCTCTTGAAGCTCATCAAGAGAATGCTAAGAGTATGCAAAGCAGTCATCAAAGCAAAAGGTGGCTACTTTGAAGAACCTAGAATATAAGACATATTTTCAGTTGTTGCACACTTTTTTGTTAAGTATATAATTCCACATGTGTTAATTCATAGTTTTGATGCCTTCAGTGTGAATGTACAATTTTCATAGTCATGTAAATACAGAAAAATCTTTAAATGAGAAGGTGTGTCCAAACTTTTGGTCTGTACTGTATATATGCAATGTACAGAGATTGTACAGTTTTGTATTATTTATCTCTTTTTGTCCTTTGGTAAATACATTATGTAGGTTATGCACTGTTACAGATTTATGGGATTTATTTTGTCCTAAACTGTTTAGAGCTCATATTATTATACACCTGCATTTGAAATTGCCGATTTATTCACTGCATATTGACCCTAATTATCTGTTATTTTTCTGCCTACCAGTGTGTGTTTATTATATTTATTTATATGATTTCTGCATCATTCATGTGCTATCACTACCAATTAGGAGGATTGGTTTAGTGGATTTTTTCCTCTTATAATAGGGATTTTTTCAATCATCATTTTGGATATAATTCCATTTTTTTCCCTATATGCTTTTTGAAAAGCATTGTGCGGTTTTATATGTAAAAGTAATGTGTGTCTAATGTAATGTATTATGGTGATGTACACTATATAAGGTGTTAATGCATAATGTGAGTATGGCATAGGGTTAAGCTTAGGACAGCATAGATAGGAAATGGTTACGGTTAGGATTAGCTCAGTGGGTGGGCACTAGTTCTAATAAAAAAGAGTACCACTTCCAGGTTAGGGGAAGTTCAGTGTCAGCTAGTGGAGTGTGAAGTGGAGTTCAAGTTCAGGTGGGGTAGGTTGCTAGGGGCAGCATGGGCAAAATGTTTGTGGCAGTGGAAGGCCGAATACTGTAGAGTTCCCTGATGGACATTCCTCTAATGTCTGGCATCTAGAGCTCGGGCCAGGTACCAAGGACCGGGCCTTGTCTTCTGACATCATGAAGTCAGTGGACTTGGAATTACATGAGGGGCAGGTAGTCAATCCCAGGTGCACTGATGAAGTGGACAACAAGTTCCTAAGGCTCATGGAGACAGCGGACTTGGGGGTAGTTCAGAAAGAACGGATGGCAAAACAGCTGAGTTGTTCTAAGGAGGAGCGAAGTGTGAATTGTTGTGCCCTATTCCACTTGTGCTCACCTGATGAACTTGGACTGTTTAGTAAAAGTTGGACTGTTACAAAGAACTTGGTGTCACATATATTGTGTGCGGCAGCTCCTGAGGATGGAGGTCTGAGAGTTGAGCTGCTGCAAGTGCAGCATCAGTGACCAGCGGTGAGATCATTGAGGTTACCACAGGTCACTGAGGCTGCATTCCCAGCTGGTCTTCTGAACTGCGGTGACCTCAGCACCGTGAGAAAAAGTATGCGAGTTCACCGCAGTTCAGCTCAGTGAGTTCACCGTGATCACTGTGGATCACGGTGAACTGCAGTAAACTTACTAAGTTGAACTGTGGTGAACTCACTGACTTTTTCTCACGTTCCTGATATTGTGTCTTCAAATTTCTCTGGCTCCCCATATCATATCTGCACCTGCTCCTACCTTACTCCCAAAAATTGTGTCCTCAAATCATCCCCCAGTTATACTAAACCTTCCCCACCACAGTAAATCTCCCCCCAGCCACATTATACTAAATTTCCCCCATACACAGTAAATACCAACATACACAGTAAATCTCTCCCCCAGTAATACCTCATACACAGCAAATACCCCCGTACACAGTAAATCTCCCTTCCACACAGTAAATTCCCCCATACACAGTAAATCTCTCCCAGCCCTGTAACACTAAATCTTCCACACACAGTAAACCTCCCCCACACAGTAAATACCCCCACAACCAGTAAATACTCCCACACACAGTAAATCTCCCCCAGCCCTGTTACACTATGTCACACACAGTAAATACCCCCACACAATCAAGTAAATACCCCCTCACTCTCCCTCCCATTAAATTCAATCTTCGATGTCTTCAGCTTTGGTGTGGAGCCTCTGATGTCAGCAGTGTGATCACATGACTGGATCACACTCCTGATGTCACTCTGACCCTGCAGTCAGAGCTTCGATTGTACTTGCATCTGAAAGACGTAACTACAATTGATCACTGGGAGCCAATGCGTTGCAACTTCTCAGAGCAGGGTGTTGCTTCATTTTACCCCCTCTGAGCAGAGGTGCATGCCACTAATAAGATGCACTTACCGTATGTACTCGTGTATAAGTCGACCCGAGTATAAGCCGAGGCACCTAATTTTGCCATGAAAAACTGGGAAAATGTATTGACTCGAGTATAAGCTGGGTATGCATTTTCCTCTCATCCCTACCCTGGTATGTATGGTTCCTCATCCCCATCCATGTTTGCATGGCTTCTTATCCCCATCCTTGTATGCATGGCTCCTTATCCCTATCCTTGTCTGCATAGCTCCTTATTACCCATCTTGTATGCATGGCTCTTTATCCCTATCCTTGCATGCACGGTTCCTCATTCCTATCTTTGTATGCGTGGTTCCTCATCATTGTCCTGGTATGCATGGCTCCTTATCCCTATCCTTGCATGCATGGCCCCCATGAGAAAAGCATTAAAAATAACATCCTACTAACCTTCCCTGCGCGCCCTCACAGCATCTTGTTCTGGTGTTCACAGCTCCTGTGGCTGAGCTATCGTGTGTCCCCGCTCATTAAGGGAATGAATATTCACCTCTCTCCACGCCTATGGGAGTGGAGAGAGGTGAATATTCATAACTTTTAAGTAGCGCGCACTAGCGTCGGACTGGAGCACCTTGGGCCCACCAGAGAAAATCATTCTTGGGGCCCACTATGTAGCTACATAGAAATAGATACAAGACCGCCAATTGTGCGGTAAAAAGCGCTAATATCAGGGTGAGGCTACCATCACACTAGCAGTATTTGGTCAGTATTTTACATCAGTATCTGTAAGCCAAAACCAGGAGTGGAACAATTAGAGGAAAAGTATAATAGAAACATATGCACCACTTCTGCATTTATCACCCACTCCTGGTTTTGGCTTACAAATACTGATGTGAAATACTGACCAAATACTGCCAGTGTGACGGCAGCCTATAATATAAGGTAGTTCACGTCTTAATAATGTAGCAAGGGTCGGGGTAGCCCCCTCACAGAATATAATGTAGCCCCCTCATAAAATATAATGCGGTCCCCTCTCATAGAATACAATGGAGCACCCCACAAAATATAATGCAACCCCCTCAGGTATGACGCAGTCCCCACCATAGAAAGAATGTAGCACCCCCATAGGGTATAATGCAGCCCCCCTCATATAGTATAATGCAACCCACCACAGAATATAATGTAGTCCCCTGAGAAAATGCAGTTCCACCACAGAATATAATGCAGCCCCCCCATAGAGTATACTGTAGCCCCCTCATATAGTATGATGTAGCCCCCATAATATAATGTAGTCCCCTGAGAGAATAATGCAGCCCCACCACAGAATATAATGCAGCCCCCCATAGAGTATACTGTAACCCCTCATATAGTATGATGTAGCCCCCATAATATAATGTAGTACCCCGAGTATAATGCAGTCCCCCCACAGAATATAATGTAGCCCCCCAGGGCCGTATTTAGAGTTTCTGCTGCCCTAGGCACTTAGTGTCTGCCTCCCCCTTTGGTGAGTATGACACTATCGGCAGTGACTTTGGCAAGAATCGCTGATGTGAAAGTAGCCTTTTGCAGCAGATCTGGCAGTTTTTCTGCATCTGCCGCGTAACGGATCACTTACAACAACACTGCATTCGGCCTCATTCATTACCTATGGGATTTGTGGCACTTGCCGTGATCTGGCAAATGCCGTACCATACCTCCCAACTTTTAAAGAAGGGAAGGAGGTATAAAGTTTGCGACGCGCATAGTGCGCCGTGGCAAATTTTAGGCCACGCCTCTGACCACACCCATTTCACAACTAGTTACACCCATATCCACATCCCAACCACAACCATTTAGCACTGCTGATCACACTGTTTTATATACAATAATTATAAACAAAAAAAAATATGGCCACACAGTGCTCCATACTGTATAATAGCCACACATGATGCTCAAAACTGTATAACGGCCACCACACATGATGCTCCATACTGTATAATGGCCACACACAGTTCTCCATACTGTATAATGACCACACATGATGCTCAATACTGTATAATGGCCACACATGATGCTCCATAGTGCATAATGGCCACACATGATGCTCCATAATGTATAATGGCCACACAGTGCTCCATACTGTATAATGGCCACACATAGTGCTCCATACTGTATAATGGCCACACATAGTGCTCCATACTGTATAATGATCCCACATGATGCTCAATACTGTATAATGGCCACACATGATGCTCAATACTGTATAATGGCCACACATGATGCTCCATAGTGTATAATGGCCACACATGATGCTCCATAATGTATAATGGCCACACAGTGCTCCATACTGTATAATGGCCACACCTAGTGCTCCATACTGTATAATGGCCACACATAGTGCTCCATACTGTATAACGGCCACACACAGTTCTTCATACTGTATAATGATCCCACATGATGCTCAATACTGTATAATGGCCACAAATGATGCCCCATACTGTATAACGGCCACACATGATGCTCAATACTGTATAATGGCCACACACAGTTCTGCATACGGTATAATGATCCCAAATGATGCTCAATACTGTATAATGACCCCCCCTCCTGTATGCATGGCTCATATCCCCCCTCCTGTATGGATGGCTCATATTCTCCCTCCTGTATGCATGGCTCATATTCCCCCCCATGAATGAATGGCTCATGTCTCCCCCCGTATGCATGGCTCATATTCCCCCCCAAATGCATGGCTCATATTCCCCCCTCCTCTATGCATGGCTTATCTCTCCACCCTCCCGCTCCCGATCCTGCTCCCATCTTGTATGGCGTGCCGGCTTATGTCCTCCTTCATCCCCTTGTCCCCCCGTCCCTCATACTCACCTGTCTCACACACCGCGCGGCCCCGCCGACATCTGCTCTGGCTCTGTCCCGACTCCTGGCACAGCACCTTCTTCCTGCGTGAGTTGTCATGTGATACCGCTCATTAAGGTCATGAATATGCGCATATTCATGACCTTAATGAGCGGTACCATGTGACCGCTCATTCAGGATGAACTGCAGACGCCGAGACCAGACATCGCTGGAGTAGGGTGAGTATCGTCTTCAAGGAGGGTGGGTGGGTGGCGGGCGGCCGGGGGGGAGAGGCCTGGAGCAGTGGGGGCCCTAGGCAGCTGCTGGACAGCATGCCAGCAGGTGTCAGTGCCTGGGCCCACCGGAGAATCCTCCGGTTCTCCGGTGGGCCAGTCTGAGCCTGGCGCGCACCCATGATAGCCCTGCAGCTGCTGGAAGCCGGCGGCTGTGGCTGTAACTGTGCACGCTATAAGAGAAATTAATATTCATTGCCAGTGCAGTGAATATTCATTTCTCTTTAGCAGTGGGCACAAGCTTAAGCCGCAGCAGCTGGCTCCTTCCTCCTGTGACCCGCTGCTCCGTCGCTGTCTTCTGGGACAATGCCGAGGGGGGCATTTTCAGGACAAGAAATGTGCTGAAAAACTCATCTTATACACGAGTATATACGGTTTTTCATTTAGTGCCATGAGCCTTTTAATAAGTTAGTTGAGTCTTATTCCTGCATCATTAAGACTAGTGAGCAAAAAGCCAGGCTTAGGCCTCACTCATGCTACAGTTTTTCACATGTATTGAGAAAAAAGGACTAATTCTTTCTGTCAGTGTTTGTGTGGGGGAGCCAGGGCCGTAGCCGTGGCCCGCAATGATAGCTGCTGGAGCGCACCTTGGCCACCCGACACATACATACACTGTCCCATGTGCAGCGTACCTTCTGTAACATCTTCTGCACCATTAGGGTCCCCTCTGATGTGCTGTGGGTTCACTCCTGCTGGTTCCACACTAAGAGAGACAGAGTGCAGTTTCAACTTGCAATAAACAACTTTACGTGAATTCTTTCGCAGTGCGTCCAGCTCAGTTACAGCAACATCACAGGGAACATCACAGTACACATCTGTGTCTATTCCTGTGCTTTTCCCCACTTCTTCTAGAATGCTCCTGGGACATACCGCTCCGTCTGGTACCGCAGCATCCCTTCTGTCCAGCTTTTTTTATGTTTAGGAGTTCCCCTGTACATTTCACCCCCAGACATAATGGCATCTGCCCATGTAGTAAGCTGCCACATCTTGGTGCTGCCCTGCATTCCACTGTTGCTGCTTCTTCAGTCCCCAAGCCCTGGATGTCTGGGCTCCCAGCATCAAACGTTATGGAGCTCACTGTGTTGCTTGGGCTCTAAGACCCTGTGACCTGTGCGGGCTCCCTGATCCTACTAACTACATTCAGGAAATGTCTTACCCACAGTAGAACCCTCCTATGTTAACTATTTACGATATTCCCCCCTCTAGAGGCTAACCTTATAACTGCACTTTCCCTATCTACACAATCTACTATATAAAGCTGAATGTGTGTGTGTGTGTGTGTGTGTGTGTGTGTGTGTGTGTGTGTGTGTGTATGTGTGTATGTCCGGGATTGGCATCTGCACCGTCGCAGCTACAGCCACAAAATTTTGCACAGTCACACGTCTGGACCCCGAGAGCGTCATAGGCTATGTTGTGAGGCGAAATTTTAACCCCGCGCGTTCCAATTCACCAAACAATTTTGCCCCTATCTACATAATGGGGAAAAAAGTGAAAGGAAAAGTGTTGGAAGCGTCGCAGCTACAGCAACAAAATTTTGCACAGTCACACGTCTGGACCCCGAGAGCGTAATAGGCTACGTTGTGAGGTGAAATTTTAACCCCGCGCTTTCCAATTCACCAAACAATTTTGCCCCTATCTACATAATGGGGAAAAAAGTGAAAGGAAAAGTGTTGGAGGCGTTGCAGCTACAGAAACAAAATTTTGCACAGTCACACGTCTGGACCCTGAGAGCATCATAGGCTATGTTGTGAGGTGAAATTTTAACCCCGTGCTTTCCAATTCACCAAACAATTTTGCCCCTATCTACATAATGGGGAAAAAGTGAAAGGAAAAGTGTTGGATGCAAATTGACAGCTGCCAGATGTGAACAAGGGGGACTTAAAGAATGAGAACGATGGCGCCAAACAGTATATACCGTACAGTTGCTAAGGTGGGGCCCCGACATGGGATACTCACCACACACGGGGATATGAACACACACACAAAATGCGCCACACACTACCACGTGCTTGAACACATATTACCCTTAGCACACATTTCACCACAAATACACCAACCTCACCACATAAAAGTCAAAACACAAAAGTTGCCACTCAAAACTCGCCACGCGCAGAACTCGCCACATGCAAAAAATTGGCTCTTGCAAAACTCGCCACAAGTGCAAAACTCACCTCATGGAAAACTCGCCACACGCAAAACTTGCACACGCGGAAAAATTGTCACATGCACAAAAGTTGCAACACATGCAAAAGTTGCCTCACACAAAACTTTCACATACTCAAAAGGCACCACACATAAAACTCGCCATGCGCAAAACTTGCTGCACACAACTTGCTACACTAACCTGTCACATGCAACACGACACACAAAAAGTTGCTACACGCATGTTGCCACACAAAACTCATCTCACAAAAGTCGCTACATGCATGTCGCCACACGCAACTCAACACACACAACTTGACAAACGAAACTCGCCCTAAAACACACACAAGTCTGGTATTATCCTTCAAAAATAAAAATCTAATTAATAAGCAGACAAACTACAACAAATGTACCATATAGGAAATACGGCAGCTGTCAGTCACATGACCTGTCTATTATGTGTATGTGTGAGCTAATATATACTGCCAGGGGGAGGGCTTCCTGTTGGCTGGGGATTTATCAGGCTGCCAATTTAGCTTACAAATACTGAGGTAAAAATACTGAGCAAATAACGTGTGAACGAGGTCTAATACAGGAGGAGATGACACACAGGTATATACTATATACAGGGGAGATGACACACAGATATATACTATATACAGGAGAGATGACACACAGGTATATACTATATAGAGGAGGAGATGACATACAGGTACATATATATACAGGAGGAGATGACATACAGGTATATACTATATACAGGAGGAGATGACACACAGGTATATACTATATACAGGAGCAGATGACCTACAGGTATATACTATATACAGGAGGAGATGACATACAGGTATATGCTATATATAGAAGATGACGTGCAGGTATATACTATATATAGGAGGAGATGACACACAGATATATACTATATACAGGGGAGATGACACACAGGTATATACTATATACAGGAAGAGATGACATACAGGTATATACTATATATAGAAGGAGATGACATTCAGGTATATACTATATATAGGGGAGATGAGACACAGCAGGTATATACTATATACAGGGGAGATGACATACAGGTATATACTATATACAGGAGATGACATACAGATGTATACTATATATAAGGGAGATGAAAAACATGTATATACTGAGGTGATGAGGTGAAAATGAGAGGTGTGAGGTGAAAATGAAAAGGTGTGAGTGCAAAATGAGAGGAGTGAGGAAAAATAGTGGAGTGATCACAAAATGACAGATGTGAGGTTGAAATGACAAGTGTTAGGGGGGAATGAGAGGTGTGAGGGGGAAAATGAAAGATGTGATTGGGAAAATGAGAGGCGTGATGGGAAAATAAGACAAGTGAGGTGCTATAACTAACCACAGATATTTACTATGCCCAGGCAACGCCGGGCTCTTCAGCTAGTCTACTATATAAAGCTGAATGTGTGTGTGTGTGTATGTGTGTGTGTATGTCCGGGATTGGCATCTGCACCGTCGCAGCTACAGCCACAAAATTTTGCACAGTCACACGTCTGGACCCCGAGAGCGTCATAGGCTATATTGTGAGGCGAAATTTTAACCCCGCGCTTTCCAATTCACCAAACAATTTTGCCCCTATCTACATAATGGGGAAAAAAGTGAAAGGAAAAGTGTTGGAGGCGTCGCAGCTACAGAAACAAAATTTTGCACAGTCACACGTCTGGACCCTGAGAGCGTCATAGGCTATATTGTGAGGTGAAATTTTAACCCCGCGCTTTCCAATTCACCAAACAATTTTGCCCCTATCTACATAATGGGAAAAAATGAAAGGAAAAGTGTAGGAGGCAAATTGACAGCTGCCAGATGTGAACAAGGGGGACTTAAAGAATGAGAGCGATGGCGCCAAAGAGTATATACCGTACAGTTGCTAAGGTGGGGCCTCGACATGGGATACTCAGCACACACGGGGATATGAACACACACACAAAATGCACCACACACTACCACGTGCTTGAACACATATTACCCTCAGCATACATTTCACCACAAATACACCAACCTCGCCACATAAAAGTCAAAACACAAAAGTCGCCACTCAAAACTCGCCACGCGCAGAACTCGCCACATGCAAAAACTAGGCTCTTGCAAAACTCGCCACAAGTGCAAAATTCTCCTCATGAAAAACTCGCCACACGCAAAACTTGCACACACGGAAAAATTGCCACATGCACAAAAGTTGCAACACATGCAAAAGTTGCCTCACACAAAACTTGCACATAATCAAAAGGCACCACACATAATACTCGCAACGCGCAAAACTCGCCATGCGCAAAACTTGCTGCACACAACTTGCTACACTAACCTGACACATGCAACTCGACACACAAAAAGTTGCTACACGCATGTTGCTACACAAAACTCATCTCACAAAAGTCGCTACATGCATGTCGCCACACGCAACTCAACACACACAACTTGACAAGCGAAACTCGCCCTAAAACACACACAAGTCTGGTATTATCCTTCAAAAATAAAAATCTGATTAATAAGCAGACAAATTACAACAATTGCACCATATAGGAAATACGGCAGCTGTCAGTCACATGACCTGTCTATTATGTGTATGTGTGAGCTAATATATACTGCCAGGGGGAGGGCTTCCTGTTGGCTGGGGATTTATCAGGCTGCCAATTTAGCTTACAAATACTGAGGTAAAAATACTGAGCAAATAACGAGTGAACGAGGTCTAATACAGGAGGAGATGACACACAGGTATATACTATATACAGGGGAGATGACACACAGATATATACTATATACAGGAGAGATGACACACAGGTATATACTATATAGAGGAGGAGATGACATATAGGTACATATATATACAGGAGGAGATTACATACAGGTATATACTATATACAGGAGGACATGACATACAGGTATATGCTATATATAGAAGATGACATGCAGGTATATACTATATGCAGGAGGAGATGACACTCAGATATATACAGGTCCTTCTCAAAAAATTAGCATATAGTGTTAAATTTCATTATTTACCATAATGTAATGATTACAATTAAACTTTCATATATTATAGATTCATTATCCACCAACTGAAATTTGTCAGGTCTTTTATTGTTTTAATACTGATGATTTTGGCATACAACTCCTGATAACCCAAAAAACCTGTCTCAATAAATTAGCATATCAAGAAAAGGTTCTCTAAACGACCTATTACCCTAATCTTCTGAATCAACTAATTAACTCTAAACACATGCAAAAGATACCTGAGGCTTTTATAAACTCCCTGCCTGGTTCATTACTCAAAACCCCCATCATGGGTAAAGGTACTGTCACACTAGACGATATCGCTAGCGATCCGTGACGTTGCAGCGTCCTCGCTAGCGATATCGTCCAGTGTGACAGGCAGCAGCGATCAGGCCCCTGCTGGGAGATCGCTGGTCGGGGAAGAAAGTCCAGAACTTTATTTAGTCGCTGGACTCCCCGTAGACATCGCTGAATCGGCGTGTGTGACACCGATTCAGCGATGTCTTCACTGGTAACCAGGGTAAACATCGGGTAACTAAGCGCAGGGCCGCGCTTAGTAACCCGATGTTTACCCTGGTTACCAGCGTAAAAAAACAAACAGTACATACTTACATTCAGCTGTCTGTCCCTTGCCGTCTTGGTTCCTGCACTGATTGCTGACCGTAAAGTGAAAGCAGAGCACAGCCACAGCGGTGAGTCACCGCTGTGTGACTCACCGCTGTGCTGTGCTTTCACTTTCACTTTCCGGCCAGCAGTCAATGCAGGAACCAGACGGCAAGGGACAGACAGCTGAATGTAAGTATGTACTGTTTGTTTTTTTACGCTGGTAACCAGGGTAAACATCGGGTTACTAAGCGCGGCCCTGCGCTTAGTTACCCGATGTTTACCCTGGTTACCGAGGACCTCGGGATCGTTGGTCGCTGGAGAGCTGTCTGTGTGACAGCTCCCCAGCGACCAAACAGCGACGCTGCAGCGATCCGGATCGTTGTCGGTATCGCTGCAGCGTCGCTAAGTGTGACGGTACCTTAAGACTAGCGACCTGACAGATGTCAAGAAGGCCATCATTGACACCCTCAAGCAAGAGGGTAAGACCCAGAAACAAATTTCTCAACAAATAGGCTGTTCCCAGAGTGCTGTATCAAGGCACCTCAATGGTAAGTCTGTTGGAAGGAAACAATGTGGCAGAAAACGCTGTACAACGAGAAGAGGAGACCGGACCCTGAGGAAGATTGTGGAGAAGGACCGATTCCAGACCTTGGGGAACCTGAGGAAGCAGTGGACTGAGTCTGGTGTGGAAACATCCAGAGCCACCGTGCACAGGCGTGTGCAGGAAATGGGCTACAGGTGCCGCATTCCCCAGGTAAAGCCACTTTTGAACCATAAACAGCGGCAGAGGCGCCTGACCTGGGCTACAGAGAAGCAGCACTGGACTGTTGCTAAGTGGTCCCAAGTACTTTTTTCTGATGAAAGCAAATTTTGCATGTCATTCGGAAATCAAGGTGCCAGAGTCTGGAGGAAGACTGGGGAGAAAGAAATGCCAAAATGCCTGAAGTCCAGTGTCAAGTACCCACAGTCAGTGATGGTGTGGGGTGCCATGTCAGCTGCTGGTGTTGGTCCACTGTGTTTCATCAAGGGCAGGGTCAATGCAGCTAGCTATCAGGAGATTTTGGAGCACTTCATGCTTCCATCGGCTGAAATGCTTTATGGAGATGAAGATTTCATTTTTCAGCACGACCTGGCACCTGCTCACAGTGCCAAAACCACTGGTAAATGGTTTACTGACCATGGTATTACTGTGCTCAATTGGCCTGCCAACTCTCCTGACCTGAACCCCATAGAGAATCTGTGGGATATTGTGAAGAGAAAGTTGAGAGACGCAAGACCCAACACTCTGGATGAGCTTAAGGCCGCTATTGAAGCATCCTGGGCCTCCATAACATCTCAGCAGTGTCACAGGCTGATTGCCTCCATGCCACGCTGCATTGAAGCAGTCATTTCTGCCAAAGGATTCCCGACCAAGTATTGAGCGCATAACTGAACATTATTATTTGATGGTTTTTTTGTTTGTTATTAAAAAACACTTTTATTTGATTGGATGGGTGAAATATGCTAATTTATTGAGACAGGTTTTTTGGGTTATCAGGAGTTGTATGCCAAAATCATCAGTATTTAAACAATAAAAGACCTGACAAATTTCAGTTGGTGGATAATGAATCTATAATATATGAAAGTTTAATTGTAATCATTACATTATGGTAAATAATGAAATTTAACACTATATGCTAATTTTTTGAGAAGGACCTGTACTATATACAGGGGAGATGACACACAGGTATATACTGTTGTGAATTCTGTGGCTGAATTCACTCCTGTGGTCACAAGTGGTACTGCAGCTTCTGAGCTTCCTCCCTCAGGTGTTCTGGTGAGCTCGTTAACTGCTTCATTACTTAACTCCGCCTGATGCTGCTATCCTTGCTCCTTGTCAATGTTTCAGTGTTGGATCTGAGCTTCTCCTGATTGTTCCTGTGACCTGCTGCTCTGTATAGCTAAGTGCTTTTTGCTTTTTTGTTGCTTTCTTTCTGTCCAGCTTGTCTTTTGTTTTGCTGGAAGCTCTGAGACGCAAAGGGTGTACCGCCGTGCCGTTAGTTCGGCACGGTGGTTTTTTTTTTTGCCCCCTTTGCGTGGTTTTGCTTTAGGGTTTTTTGTAGACTGCAAAGTTCGCTTTACTGTCCTCGCTCTGTCCTAGAATATCGGGCCCCACTTTGCTGAATCTATTTCATCCCTACGTTTTGTCTTTTCATCTTACTCACAGTCATTATATGTGGGGGGCTGCCTTTTCCTTTGGGGAATTTCTCTGGGGCAAGTCAGGCCTATTTTTCTATCTTCAGGCTAGCTAGTTTCTTAGGCTGTGCCGAGTTGCCTAGGTAGTTGTTAGGCGCAATCCACAGCCGCTTTTAGTTGTGTTTAGGATAGGATCAGGTGTGCAGTCTACAGAGTTTCCACGTCTCAGAGCTCGTTCTTGTATTTTTGGGTATTTGTCAGATCACTGTGTGCGCTCTGATCGCTAAGCACACTGTGTTTCTGGATTGCCTTCATAACACCTGTCATTAGCAAACATAACAGTACAAGGAGCCCCACTAATGATTCTCAATAGAGGGAAAGAAAAAGTTCTGACATCATTTTTTTTTTTTTTCTTTCTGCTCTGTGTTCACTTTTTTTTTTTCCCCTAGACATTTGGGTGATTCTGGACACAGGTGTGGACATGGATATTCAGAGTCTGTGCTCTTCAATGGATAATCTCGTTATAAATGTACAAAAAATTCAAGATACTATTGATCAGAAATCTAGGTTAGAACCAAGAATTCCTATTCCTTATTTGTTTTTTGGAGATAGAACTAAGTTTCTAAGTTTCAAAAATAATTGTAAGCTATTTCTGGCCTTGAAACCTCATTCTTCTGGTAATCCTATTCAACAGGTTTTGATTATTATTTCTTTTTTGCGCGGCGACCCTCAAGACTGGGCATTTTCTCTTGCGCCAGGAGACCCTGCATTGAGTAGTGTCGATGCGTTTTTCCTGGCGCTCGGATTGCTGTACGATGAGCCTAATTCAGTGGATCAGGCTGAGAAAAATTTGCTGGCTTTGTGCCAGGGTCAGGATGATATAGAAGTATATTGTCAGAAATTTAGGAAATGGTCAGTGCTCACTCAGTGGAATGAATCTGCGCTGGCAGCTTTGTTCAGAAAGGGTCTCTCTGAGGCTCTTAAGGATGTCATGGTGGGATTTCCTGTGCCTGCTGGTTTGAATGGGTCTTTGTCTTTGGCCATTCAGATCGGTCGACGCTTGCGCGAGCGTAAATCTGTGCACCATTTGGCGGTACTGCCTGAGGTTAAACCTGAGCCTATGCAGTGCGATAGGACTATGACTAGAGTTGAACGGCAGGAATACAGACGTCTGAATGGTCTGTGTTTCTACTGTGGTGATTCCACTCATGCTATTTCTGATTGTCCTAAGCGCACTAAGCGGTCCGCTAGGTCTGCCGTCATTGGTACTGTACAGTCCAAATTCCTTCTGTCCATTACCTTGATATGCTCTTTGTCGTCGTTTTCTGTCATGGCGTTTGTGGATTCGGGCGCTGCCCTGAATCTGATGGATTTGGATTATGCTAAACGTTGTGGGTTTTTCTTGGAGCCTTTGCGGTGTCCTATTCCATTGAGAGGAATTGATGCTACACCTTTGGCCAAGAATAAACCTCAATACTGGGCCCAGCTGACCATGTGCATGGCTCCTGCACATCAGGAAGTTATTCGCTTTCTGGTGTTGCATAATCTGCATGATGTGGTCGTGTTGGGGTTGCCATGGCTACAAACCCATAATCCAGTATTGGATTGGAATTCCATGTCGGTATCCAGCTGGGGTTGTCAGGGGGTATATGGTGATGTTCCATTTTTGTCGATTTCGTCATCCACCCCTTCTGAGGTCCCAGAGTTCTTGTCTGATTATCAGGATGTATTTGAAGAGCCCAAGTCCGATGCTCTACCTCCGCATAGGGATTGTGATTGTGCTATCAATTTGATTCCTGGTAGTAAATTCCCTAAAGGTCGATTATTTAATTTATCCGTGCCCGAACACGCCGCTATGCGCAGTTATGTGAAGGAATCCCTGGAGAAGGGACATATTCGCCCATCGTCATCACCACTGGGAGCAGGGTTCTTCTTTGTAGCCAAGAAGGATGGTTCGCTGAGACCGTGTATTGATTACCGCCTTCTTAATAAGATCACTGTTAAATTTCAGTATCCCTTGCCATTGTTATCTGACTTGTTTGCTCGGATTAAGGGGGCTAGTTGGTTCACTAAGATAGATCTTCGTGGTGCGTATAATCTGGTGAGAATCAGGCAAGGAGATGAATGGAAAACTGCATTCAATACGCCCGAGGGTCATTTTGAGTATCTAGTGATGCCGTTCGGACTTGCCAATGCTCCATCTGTGTTTCAGTCTTTTATGCATGACATCTTCCGTGAGTATCTGGATAAATTCCTGATTGTTTACTTGGATGACATTTTGATCTTCTCAGATGATTGGGAGTCTCATGTGAAGCAGGTCAGAATGGTTTTTCAGGTCCTGCGTGCTAACTCTTTGTTTGTGAAGGGATCAAAGTGTCTCTTCGGTGTGCAGAAAGTTTCATTTTTGGGGTTCATCTTTACCCCTTCTACTATCGAGATGGATCCAGTTAAGGTCCAAGCCATCCAGGATTGGATTCAGCCGACATCTCTGAAAAGTCTGCAAAAGTTCCTGGGCTTTGCTAATTTTTATCGTCGCTTCATCTGTAATTTTTCTAGCATTGCCAAACCATTGACCGATTTGACCAAGAAGGGTGCTGATTTGGTTAATTGGTCTTCTGCTGCTGTGGAAGCTTTTCAGGAGTTGAAGCGTCGTTTTTGTTCTGCCCCTGTGTTGTGTCAGCCAGATGTTTCTCTTCCGTTCCAGGTCGAGGTTGATGCTTCTGAGATTGGAGCAGGGGCGGTTTTGTCACAGAGAGGTTCTGATTGCTCAGTGATGAAACCATGTGCTTTCTTTTCCAGGAAGTTTTCGCCCGCTGAGCGTAATTATGATGTGGGCAATCGAGAGTTGCTGGCCATGAAGTGGGCATTCGAGGAGTGGCGTCATTGGCTTGAAGGAGCTAAGCATCGCGTGGTGGTATTGACTGATCATAAGAACTTGACTTATCTCGAGTCTGCCAAGCGCTTGAATCCTAGACAGGCCCGTTGGTCGTTATTTTTTGCCCGCTTCGACTTTGTGATTTCGTACCTTCCGGGCTCTAAAAATGTGAAGGCGGATGCTCTGTCTAGGAGTTTTGTGCCCGACTCTCCGGGTTTATCTGAGCCAGCGGGTATCCTCAAGGAAGGAGTCATTGTGTCTGCCATCTCCCCTGATTTGCGGCGGGTGCTGCAAAAATTTCAGGCGAATAAACCTGATCGTTGTCCAGCAGAGAAACTGTTCGTCCCTGATAGGTGGACTAATAAACTTATCTCTGAACTTCATTGTTCGGTGTTGGCTGGTCATCCTGGAATCTTTGGTACCAGAGAGTTAGTGGCTAGATCCTTCTGGTGGCCATCTTTGTCACGGGATGTACGTACTTTTGTGCAGTCCTGTGGGATTTGTGCTAGGGCTAAGCCCTGCTGTTCTCGTGCCAGTGGGTTGCTTTTGCCCTTGCCGGTCCCAAAGAGGCCTTGGACACATATTTCGATGGATTTCATTTCTGACCTTCCCGTTTCTCAAAAGATGTCAGTCATTTGGGTGGTCTGTGATCGCTTTTCTAAAATGGTCCATCTGGTGCCCTTGGCTAAATTGCCTTCCTCCTCTGATTTGGTACCTTTGTTCTTTCAGCATGTGGTTCGGTTGCATGGCATTCCTGAGAATATTGTTTCTGACAGAGGTTCCCAGTTTGTTTCAAGGTTTTGGCGAGCCTTTTGTGGTAGGATGGGCATTGACCTATCCTTTTCCTCGGCTTTCCATCCTCAGACTAATGGCCAGACCGAACGAACCAATCAGACCTTGGAAACATATCTGAGATGTTTTGTTTCTGCAGACCAGGATGATTGGGTGTCCTTTTTGCCGTTGGCTGAGTTCGCCCTTAATAATCGGGCCAGCTCGGCTACCTTGGTTTCTCCATTTTTTTGCAATTCTGGGTTCCATCCTCGTTTCTCTTCAGGACAGGTTGAGTCTTCGGACTGTCCTGGTGTGGATTCTGTGGTGGATAGGTTGCAGCAGATCTGGACTCAGGTAGTGGACAATTTGATCTTGTCCCAGGAGAAAGCTCAACTTTTCGCTAATCGCAGACGCCGTGTGGGTCCCCGACTTCGTGTTGGGGATCTGGTTTGGTTATCTTCTCGTCATATTCCTATGAAGGTTTCCTCTCCTAAATTTAAACCTCGTTTTATTGGTCCGTATAGGATTTCTGAGGTTCTCAATCCTGTGTCTTTTCGTTTGACCCTCCCAGACTCCTTTTCCATACATAATGTATTCCATAGGTCGTTGTTGCGGAGATACGTGGCACCTATGGTTCCATCTGTTGAGCCTCCTGCCCCGGTTTTGGTGGAGGGGGAATTGGAGTATATTGTGGAGAAGATTTTGGATTCTCGTGTTTCTAGACGGAAACTCCAGTATCTGGTTAAATGGAAGGGTTATGCTCAGGAAGATAATTCCTGGGTTTTTGCCTCTGATGTTCATGCTTCCGATCTTGTTCGTGCCTTTCATGCGGCTCATCCTGGTCGGCCTGGGGGCTCTGGTGAGGGTTCGGTGACCCCTCCTCAAGGGGGGGGTACTGTTGTGAATTCTGTGGCTGAATTCACTCCTGTGGTCACAAGTGGTACTGCAGCTTCTGAGCTTCCTCCCTCAGGTGTTCTGGTGAGCTCGTTAACTGCTTCATTACTTAACTCCGCCTGATGCTGCTATCCTTGCTCCTTGTCAATGTTTCAGTGTTGGATCTGAGCTTCTCCTGATTGTTCCTGTGACCTGCTGCTCTGTATAGCTAAGTGCTTTTTGCTTTTTTGTTGCTTTCTTTCTGTCCAGCTTGTCTTTTGTTTTGCTGGAAGCTCTGAGACGCAAAGGGTGTACCGCCGTGCCGTTAGTTCGGCACGGTGGGTTTTTTTTGCCCCCTTTGCGTGGTTTTGCTTTAGGGTTTTTTGTAGACTGCAAAGTTCGCTTTACTGTCCTCGCTCTGTCCTAGAATATCGGGCCCCACTTTGCTGAATCTATTTCATCCCTACGTTTTGTCTTTTCATCTTACTCACAGTCATTATATGTGGGGGGCTGCCTTTTCCTTTGGGGAATTTCTCTGGGGCAAGTCAGGCCTATTTTTCTATCTTCAGGCTAGCTAGTTTCTTAGGCTGTGCCGAGTTGCCTAGGTAGTTGTTAGGCGCAATCCACAGCCGCTTTTAGTTGTGTTTAGGATAGGATCAGGTGTGCAGTCTACAGAGTTTCCACGTCTCAGAGCTCGTTCTTGTATTTTTGGGTATTTGTCAGATCACTGTGTGCGCTCTGATCGCTAAGCACACTGTTTCTGGATTGCCTTCATAACACCTGTCATTAGCAAACATAACAATATACTATATGCAGGAGGAGATGACATACAGGTATATGCTTTATATAGAAGATGACATGCAGGTATATACTATATGCAGGAGGAGATGATACTCAGTTATATACTATATACAGGGGAGATGACACACAGGTATATACTATATACAGGAGGAGATGACATACAGGTATATACTATATATAGAAGGAGATGACATTCAGGTATATACTATATATAGGGGAGATGAGACACAGCAGGTATATACTATATACAGGGGAGATGACATACAGGTATATACTATATACAGGAGATGACATACAGGTGTATACTATATATAAGGGAGATGACAAACATGTATATACTGAGGTGATGAGGTGAAAATGAGAGGTGTGAGGTGAAAATGAAAAGGTGTGAGTGCAAAATGAGAGGAGTGAGGAAAAATAGTGGAGTGATCAGAAAATGACAGATGTGAGGTTGAAATGACAAGTGTTAGGGGGGAATGAGAGGAGTGAGGGAGAAAATGAGAGGTGTGAGGGAGAAAATGAGAGATGTGAGGGGGAAAATGAAAGATGTGATTGGGAAATATATATATATATACACACACACACACACACACACACACAGTTGCGGTAACTGAGGCCCATTATTCTTATTATTTCTGTGGTGTTATCATCCTTCTGTAAAGCTGGGAACAACAGTTTATTACCATCCCGACACAGACCACCCTCTAACACAGACTGCAGGGGGAGCCCAGTATCACACAAGATAGGATTAGATACACAGCCCTGTATCACACAGGATAGGATTAGATACACGGCTCAGCAGACAGTATCACACAGGATAGGAATAGATACACGGCTCAGCAGACTGTATCACACAGGATAGGATTAGATACTCGACTCACTGCATCACACAGGATAGGATTAGGTACACAGCTCAGCAGACAGTATCACATAGGACAGAATTAGATACACAGCTCAGCAGACGGTATCACACAGGATAGGATTAGATACACAGCTCAGCAACAGGATGCACCAAAGGAGAGGACCTTTTCATTCCAAGAATTCCACTCATTTCATCCGATTTTCCTTTTGATTTTAAACGCCTCCAGTTTCTGCTTTGACTGGATTTTGCAATAATAATAATAATAATCTTTATTTATATAGCGCCAACATATTCCGCAGCGCTTTACAGTTTAAGGCTATGTGCACACGTTCAGGAATTCATGCAGAAAATTCCTGTGGAAATCCGGACATTTCTGGCAGATTTCCGCATGAAATCCGCATGCGTTTTTTTGCGCGGTTTTTGCGCGGTTTTTCCCAGACATTTCCCAATGCATTAGACAGTGGGAAATCCGCAAAAAAAATCGCAAAATTAATGAACAGGTTCATTATTTTTCCGCAATGTGTTTTTCAAGTGGAAAAACGCACATCATGTGCACAGAACTTGCGGATTCCATTATAAATGATGGGATGCTTAATGTATGCAGATTATTTGCGGTTTTATAGCGTTTTTAATAGCGCAGAAACCGCAAATAATCTGCAACGTGTGCACATAGCCTTACAGTTTCAAACAACAGTCATAAGTAACAACGTTAACAATACAATAATTAAAGCGAAATAAGGCGACCCTGCTCGTGAGAGCTTACAATCTACAATGAGGTGGGGGAGATACAAAGCACAGGTGTGTATTTACAATGATGTATTTACAATGATGGTCCAGCCATCTTCAGGGGGTGGTGGATAGATGGAGATAGTGAATGGGCAACACACACACAAACATAAAATGATTTTGATTAGTGAACGTGGTAGGATGCTCTGAACAAATGTGTTTTGAGCGAGCGCCTAAAACTATGCAAATTGTGGATGGTCCTAATATCTTGGGGTAGAGCATTCCAGAGGATTGGCGCAGCACGGGAGAAGTCTTGGAGTCGGGAGTGGGAGGTACGGATTAGTGCAGAGGTTAATCGAAAATCATTTGCAGAGCGCAGTGGTCTGTTAGGTTGATAGACAGAAATGAGGGAGGAGATGTAAGGGGGTGCCGCACTGTGGAGAGCTTTGTGGGTGAGAACAAGTACTTTGAATTGTATCCTGTAATGAATGGGCAGCCAGTGTAACGACTGGCGAAGAGCAGACGTGTCCGAGTAACGATTAGTCAGATGGACGACCCTGGCTGCTGCATTAAGGATGGACTGGAGAGGGGAAAGTCGAGTGAGGGGGAGGCCAATTAATAGAGCATTGCAGTAGTCCAGGCGGGAGTGGATCAGGGTGACAGTGAGGGTTTTAGTTGTCTCCATGGTGAGAAAAAGGCGGATTCTAGAGATGTTCTTTAGGTGTAAGCGGCACGAGCGGGCAAGAGATTGTATATGGGAGGTGAAGGAGAGATCAATGCAATGCAATGCAATGTCCATTAACAAGGCTCAGGCACAGTCCTTGAAAGTAGTAGGGATCGATTTGCAAACTCCATGCTTTTCTCATGGTCAACTTTACGTGGCCTGTTCAAGAGTTGGAACAGCCAAAAATCTGTTCATCTTTGCACCGGAAGGAAAAACCAAAAATGTTGTTTATCAAAACGCTCTTGAAGGAGTTGAAAATAAAATACTTTTAAAACTTAGAAAATCGTTTAGTTAATTTGTGTTACAAATCTAGTGTTGAATATATGATGTGAAATGTTTTTATGTGCAATATAATCATTATAACTAACCACAGTTAGTTACTATGCCCGGGCAACGCCGGGCTCTTCAGCTAGTAGATATATATAACAGCATCAGGTAAATTATATATACAATACACAAATACTAACAGAGAAAAGGGAGTGAAGCATCACATGATCTTGTTACTCCCCTTACATTTGATCAGAGCATCATCAGTTATTCTCACATGTAGAGCAAAAAAAAACCAAAAAACTCCACCTTCTCCTTTCTGACAATTCGTGAAAATCAGATGTTACCTGAGTGCAGTCCAATTTGGTAATGCGCCTATAGACATGCATTGCCGATTCTGATCCAGCCCTTATATGAAAATAGGATGTGTCCCTGCGATTTTCTACGTTTTAATTGTCTCTTGTGCATGCTGATGAAGTTTTGTGCCAACACCCGCCCAAAAAAAAATAAACATGATACAACTTCCTTAGGTTTTTGCACCAAAAACGCAGCAAAACCTGATACCTGCATTTTTTGCTGAATTTTTGCACTTAGTCATTGTTTTCTTTGGGTGAAAATATGAGGCAAAAACAGAGCAGTTTTCCAATTCAGTCAGGAAAAAAAAAAACAATGTGTGTGCACGAGATTTTTGAAATGTCACAGCTTTTGATGGTAATAGAAAACGCAGCTTAAAATTTGAATTAAAAAAAAGCAACGTGTCAACATAGCCTTTTAAAAAAAATACTGCAGTTTTTGCTGCATTTATTTTTTTCTGTTAAAAAAAACACTGTGACCAGATATTTACTAGGAATCAAAAGGGAAATATTAAATGCAACACACATGCTGCATTTCTGTTTTTCCAGGTACAGTATTATTATTAGTATTGTTTATTATTATAGAACCATTTATTCCATGGCGCTTTACATTATGATGTTTAGTTGTGACGTTTTTCTTCAATATACTGTATATACACGTTGCGTCAGCACAGTGCGATTAATAAATTAATGAATTGCACTATTTTTTTCTTTTTTTGCTGCTGTTTTTCCCCACTTTTTTCTTTCCAAATTTGAAAAATGCATGTGTTACTGTGAATCTTTATTTTTATTATTATTTTTTGTGCCATTGTTTGTTGCATTTTTGACCTCCCAGAGCAACCTATAAAAACGCAGATAATAAAAACAAATCATTTAAAGAAAAACGCACCCAAACAAAATACAAAAAGAAAAGCAAAAATGAAAAATGCACCAAAAAAAAAAATTGCAAAAAGAAAAGCAAAAAATGACAGACAAAACCAAAGCAAAAATGAAAAATGCACCAAAAAAAAAATTGCAAAAAGAAAAGCAAAAAACGACAGACAAAACCATGCAAAAAAAAAAAAAAAGTTTATAAACTTTTATTTTATAGACTTTATCAGTCCGGCATTAACAAGGTGACCCTAAAATTATAGGACGCGTAGGCAAAAATACATATTTTCAAGAACTAAAAAAATGATTAACAACATTGGAATATTAAATAAATTCTTCAATATGATTTCCATCAACTTTGCAAAATTCTATTATAGTTAATTAAATTAATTAAAGTGATACTTAATGATAATTCCTATGTGTCCAGACTTTAGGGACCCCCGATAAAACAATAGAGTATGATATGGACGGAGGTATCACGTGCTAAAATTCTTCTTTATTCCATTGAACAAGGTAAACACGGATATCTTTTTCGTCTTTGTTTCTTTAGAACCCGCAGGAGCCATTAGCGTGGATGGAGGATTTGTGGAGAGGACACATTTGTAGACCTCCACATTACTTTGTAGTTAAAAGTCAGATGGAGAATGAGGGGAGTCAGGCTGGACATGGAGGCTCTGCACCCATGCTGGGCTCCAGTCTCTATCATTGTACTAGAACTCTGGGTACCAGACTGGCCAGGGCCTTCTCAGCTCCTCCAGGAAAGTGGTCTTTGTTCGCCTTCAAGCATCTGCAGACTGCTTTGACACATGATCTCCCTACTCAGCATGGCCACTTATTAGGCCGATTTTCACTTCAAAGTTTGTATTATCAGCCGTCTCTAAAGGCAATTAGGAATGGGCGGCTTAGGGTATCAACCACTTGGTGACACTAAGTGACTCATCTCTATTGCTTCTTTTGTCCTCCAAGACAGTGATTGAGTTGAATGACTTCGGACTACCTGCCCCTTTGACTGGTAAATACTGCAGAGAATATGCTGTGTAATTAACTGACAGTTAATATAGGTTCTGCCTGGTGTTCACTGACGCACAATGGGAGGAAGTGGCACAAAGACCACAAAGCTTTAGGGGCCATTGACACGTCTAACCAAAGCAAGGTAACTGTATAATCAGGCCGAGACCCAAACAAACACAATCCAAATGGATTAATATTAAACTCTCAGAATCAGGAAGGCCTTTACTAAAACGGACGTATTTAGGCACTTAGACTTTTTTTTAACACTACATATTTTCGAAAAAATATATATTATTTTACTTAATAGGCACAGAAAATTTGCAAAAATCAAAAGCTCATCGTGGGAACGTAGCCTCAGGGTCCAATTTATCATTGCATTTGCACCTTTTTGTGTATAGTTTTGGGCATTATTTTATTTTTTTTATTTGCACCAATGGTTAAGTTTTTGCCCTTGCGCAAAAAAAAAAAAAAAAATCGAGTCTAGGGTTATGTTCACACAAAGTTTTTTTTAAATGCTTTTTAGCAAATTTTCAGCTGCATTTTAGAGTACCAGCAAAGTCTACGAGATTTCAGAAATCTCATGCACACAGCTTGCTTTTTTTTTTTGCGTGTCAGTATTTTGGGCTTGATTTTTGCAGAATGGAACACGTTACTTCTTTCAGGGTTTTTTCAGTATTTTTTCAACCATTGAAAGTAATGGGTGGTGAAAAAAGACAGAAAAAGACACAGGTATAATAATTATAATAATAATTTTATTTATATAGCGCCAACATATTCCGCAGCGCTTTACAAATTATAGAGGGGACTTGTACAGACAATAGACATTACAGCATAACAGAAATCACAGTTCAAAATAGATACCAAGAGGAAGAGGGCCCTGCTCGCAAGCTTACAAACTATGAGGAAAAGGGGAGACACGAGAGGTGGATGGTCTCAGATTTTGCTGCATTTTTTTGTGCCAAAACCTGATGAAGTAGAATCAGATTTTTTTGTTTGCACTAAACTTTATCAGCATGCACAAGATACAAATGTAGCATGACAAACACAAGCAAAAAAAAACACAAAAAAAGCAAAAGCAAAGGAAAAACCTGCTTTTTTTCTGCAGCTTCTTTACCGCCAAGAGAGCAAGTTTTGCTGCACATAAACAAAACAGGAAAATGCCTAGTGTGAACATAGCCTAGCGGTTCTCACAAAGTGGATGAGACTTAGGCCAGTTTCACACGTCAGTGGCTCCGGTACGTGAGGTGACAGTTTCCTCACGTACCGGAGACACTGACTCACGTAGACACATTGAAATCAATGTGTCTCTGCACATGTCAGCGTGTTTTCACGGACCGTGTGTC
Organism: Ranitomeya imitator; assembly: GCF_032444005.1. Classification (NCBI taxonomy): domain Eukaryota; kingdom Metazoa; phylum Chordata; class Amphibia; order Anura; family Dendrobatidae; genus Ranitomeya; species Ranitomeya imitator. The sequence continues at coordinate 1,190,390,170 of NC_091282.1, forward strand.
CGTGTGCAAAACACGGAGACATGTCAGTGTTCGTGGGAGCGCACGGATTACACGGACCAATTAAAGTCAATGTCCGTGTGCCGTCCGTGTGCCGTGCAGGAGACAGCGCTACAGTAAGCGCTGTCCCCCCAGCGTGGTGCTGAAGCCGCCATTCATATCTTCTTTCCAGCAGCGTTCGCTGGAGAGAAGATATGAAAAATCCTTTTTTTAAAAAATTTTCGTGTTTAAAATAAAGATCCCTGTCCCCTACCCCCTCCCACCCCCTGTGCGCCCGCCCGCTGTTAATAAAATACTCACCCAGCTCCCTCGCAGCATCCTCTCAGCGCCAGCTTCTCCTGTATGAGCGGTCACGTAGTGCCGCCGATTACAGTCATGAATATGCGGCTCCACCTCCCATAGGGGTGGAGCCGCATATTCATGACTGTAATGGGCGGCACTACGTGACCGCTCATACTGGAGAAGGTGCGGCGCGGACAGGACGCTGCGAGGGAGCCGGGTGAGTATTTTATTACCAGCGGGCGGGCGCACAGGGGGCGGGAAACTGTGGGGACAGGGATCTTTATTTTAAACACGAAAAAAAAAAAAAGGATTTATCATATCTTCTTTCTAGCGAACGCTGCTGGAGAGAAGATATGAATGGTGGCTTCAGCACCAGATGCAGGGGACAGCGCTTACTTGTAGCGCTGTCTCCTGCACGGTCCGTGTGGTACCCAGTTGGCACACGGGCGGCACATGGCTGCTGCACGTGTGCCACACTGATGTTCACGGTAAGCACACGGACACGGATAATTCCGGTACCGATTTTTCCGGTACCGGAATTATCTGGACGTGTGAGACTGGCCTTATAGAAATCTCATGTCCAATGTGCTTTTTTTTTTTTTGCGCAACATAAATCACATGTTTGAAATCCACAACATGTCAGTTTTTTGTGCTGAAATTCCCCATAGACTTGTGTTTAAATGCGGAAAATCAGAAGGTAAAAACGCACGTGCTGCAGAAACACACTAAAAACTAATGTAATCTGCACATGACTATATCAATAACAAAGCAGCTTTATTTAAAACATGACATATGAAAAGGAGACAAAAAGCAGCAACAGAAATACAATAAGAAACACACGTAGCATAACTTACCTAGACGCAGATATGGTGAAGAAAAACATGAAAACCTCACCAAAGCTCATCGTGGGAAAATAGCCTTAGGCTTAGTGCATTTTTATTAATTTATTTTTTTAATGAAAGGGAACCTGTCACCCCAAAATGCAAGTTGAGCCCACCGCCATCAGGGGCTTATCTACAGCATTCTGTAATGCTGCAGATAAGCCCCCGATGTATCCTGAAAGATGAGAAAAAGAGGTTAGATTATACTCACCCAGGGGCGGTCCCGATCCTATGGGCGTCGCGGTCCGGTCTGGTGCCTCCCATCTTCATAGGATGACGTCCTCTTCTTGTCTTCACGCTGCGGCTCCGGCGCAGGCGTACTTTGTTTGTCCTGTTGAGGCAGAGCAAAGTACTGCAGTGCGCAGGCGCCGGGAAAGGTCTTATGAAGATAGGAGGCCCCGGACCGGGGCATTACAGAATGCTGTAGATAAGCCCCTGATGCCAGTGGGCTAGCTCACCTTCCATTTTGGGGGTGACAGATTCCCTTTAAAAAAATTGACGTGGTTTTATCGCATTTTTTTGTCTATTTTTGGTGTCATGTTTTAAACAAACGTGCTTTGATATTTCCTGGTATTCGGCTTTGACAAAGTTTTATTAATACAGTCAGGTGTAGATTCCATGCCTTTCTGATGCGTTTCCACAGCACTAGAAACGTATTTATATTTTTTACCTGCAGATTTTCTGCATCTAATGTAAGTCAATAGGAAAAATCTGTACAGAAAACTCAGCGTACCCGCAAGAGAGCCATACATGTGTTTGCTTGTTTGTTTGTTTGTTTGTTTGTTTTTTTATGTTTGCCAATGGAAGTGGGAATTTTTGTATGCCTGATTTTTTTTTTTTTAGCAGAAATTATGCATCATTTGTTGGAATAATCAAAGTTTTGCTCTAAAAAAGATAAAAAGACAAATGTAAAGAGCATTTTAAATTTTGCGAACAATTCATCATGAACCGCGTGCGCCATTTTGAAGAATTTTGCACGGGAAATATGACAACAATTACAACAAGGTATAAAAAGAAAAGTGATGGGAAAAAAAAGAAAAAAAGCTCAAAAGATAAATTGGGCACTAAGTGCATTCAACAGTGCTTGATCTCATATTATAGAATCTATGATTCTTTATCCCTTTGTAAAGTTTCATAGAAGATGCAAAAAGTGTTTTTGTTAAAAGAAAAAAATATGTAAAATCTAGAAATTACTAATTGCCATTTCTACTGGGTGCCAGGCACCAGTGAGAGTTTTCTATCCTTTCAGGAGATATCAAGTTTGCATGTTTTTTTACATGGAGCATTGACTGGTTTCCTTAAAGGGAAAGAAGAAGTATGGATGCACATATCTTTGATCTAATTAACAGGCTAATGAGGCTGGACTAGTCGCCTGATTGGCTTCTTATAACCACACCTCCCTGAGTGTGTAACGAGCAGTCTATATAACAGCCCTCCCATGAGGGACCATGTATGGAGGATGTCAATCACACCCAGGTAGGCATAATTAGAGGATCCAAGGCGAGTCTAGTCTGCGATAAGAGACGTCCTGCTGGACTAGTCCTGCCTCATTAGCCTATTTGTTGCCCTAAAATAAAACTATATTCCTCAAACCTTGCAGCATTGCTAAGACACATAAAACACCTTATGATAATAAAGAAATCTGCACCCATGCCGGGATAGTCAGAGGACCCAACAGATTCCCTTCCCCACAAAGCTAGAGAAGTGGAGAAGAACTTTCTATCTACCACCCATGAGGGGAATTCATTATTAGCGTGAAGATAAAACTAATTTTAAGTGTTTTTTTTTGCTAAACATCACCATCACACGCTGCAGTTTTATTGATGATCAGTGCTGTACTGTTTCATAATATATCATCCAGAGACTGCTATAGGCTCGTACTGTACTTCTGGGTATCTCTAATTTTGCACAGAAGCACAAATAGAGGGGATGTATTATTATCATTATTATTTATTATTATAGCGCCATTTATTCTATGGCACTTTACATGTGAGGAGGGGTATACATAACAAAAACAAGTACAGTACAATACAAGTCACAACTGGTACAGGAGGAGAGAGGACCCTGCCCGCGAGGGCTCACAATCTACAATGGATGGATGAGGATACAGTAGGTGAGGATAGAGCTGGTCGTGCAGTGGTTTGGTCGATCGGTGGTTACTGCAGGTTGTAGGCTTGTCGGAAGAGGTAGGTCTTCAGGTTCTTTTTGAAGGTTTCGATGGTAGGCGAGAGTCTGATATGTTATGGTAGAGAGTTCCAGAGTAGGGGGGATGCACGAGAGAAATCTTGTATGCGATTGTGGGAAGAGGAGATAAGAGGGGAGTAGAGAAGGAGATCTTGTGAGGATCGGAGGTTGCGTGCAGGAAAGTACCGGGAGACGAGGTCACAGATGTATGGAGAACACAGGTTCGGAAGAGGTGGGTCTTCAGGTTCTTTTTGAACTAGCACTGCAGTAAGAAGGTTTCCTAAATGTATAAAGTCATACAGAATCCTTGGAAACAAAAATTGGGGTGTCAATGTTTAATCATGAAGCCAGTCCAGTTTTCCATCACTGGTGATGCAGAAACAGTAAAAAGAAGGATGGCTTAGTCAATGTACTGAGTCGGTCGGCCAGCCCCTTTTAACTATTTCTTGACCATGTAACATAAATGCTTATGGGTCCAGAGATTTCATATAACAAGCAAAGAAACGTATCCCTTCCATAAACAATGGTGCCAAGTTTGGTCAATGAAATATATGTCCACCTTTTGTTTGTTGACAGGTCACTAATACAGCATAACCCCTTAGCTCCAGTGCATGGTTATGCAGAATGTATGTGCCTCAGGCAGGGCTTCATAGGAGTTTTATTGCTCACCTGGTGAGGTGGTTTCACTAAGCTGCAGGCTATGGTGAGCACATGTAAGGAAAAGCAAGGTCACAGTGGGCAAAACCCTGCTGGATGACAGGTGAAATAGTGAGGATGAGGACAACAGCATTAGGGCTCATTTCCACTTGAAAGAAAAAAAAACGGTCCGATTTACGGACCAAAAAAACAAAGGTAAATCATGCGAGTGTCATGCGATTTTTTTATCGCAACATCCGTATGACATCCGTATTGCTGTCCGATTTTTACGCACTGGTGTCCTTTGAAAAGCCGGCAAATCAGTGCTGTGTACAGTAAAATCACACTGACAGATTAGAATAGAAAAGATAGAATACATATATACACATAGAATAGGTATATATACATATATATATATGTCAGTGAGACACCTACTGTATATATTTATATTTAATGCAGCGCTAGATAGCAGAAAAGCCGGTAATTCAATTGACGGCTTTTGCCATCTCCTTCACAAACCCGACAGGATATGAGACATGGTTTACATACAGTAAACTATTTCATATCCCTTATTTTAATACATATTCCTGACTACTAATATAAGAAGTGTCTTTGTGTAAAATTTGGTGGCTCTACCTGTTAAAATAAAGGGTTAATTCACGGAAAACATTGGCATGGGCTCCCGCGCAATTTTCTCCGCCAGATTGGAAAAGCCAGTGACTGAGGGCAGATATTAATAACCTAGGGAGGGACCATGGCTATTGGCCCCCCCTGGCTCAAAACATCTGCCCCCAGCCACGCCAGAAAAGGCACATCTGTAAGATGCGCCTATTCTGGCACTTAGCCTCTCTCTTCCCACTCCCCTCTAGCTGTGGGATATAGGGTAATAAGGGGTTAATAAAAAGAAAAAAAAGAGCATGAACCGCACATCCCAAAATCATACGTTGATCTAAAGCCGCTAGGCAAAAATTAATATAACTGAATATGAGGTTTTCAGTTTAACATTCTGATCAGACTGTATGAAGCCCACTGCCCCTTCACGGCAAACCTCGTAGTGGGTCCTATCGCCCTAACGGAGCGGAGCCGTGCGGCGCCCACCGCCACAGCGGCCATGCACCAGCAGGGCGGACGGCCTGTTGCCCCACAGCACCCATGCTGCAAGACTGAGTCTAGCCTAGCGGCTTTAGATCAACGTATGATTTTGGGATGTGCGGTTCATGCTCTTTTTTTTTTCTTTTTTGCAAAGCATGTTCTAGTCTTCTTCTTCAGTTCAGTTATATTAATTTTTGCCTAGCGGCTTTAGATCAACGTATGATTTTGGGATGTGCGGTTCATGCTCTTTTTTTTTCTTTTTTTTTTTTTCTTTTTTAATAAGGGGTTAATGCCACCTTCCTATTGTAAGGTTACATTAAGCCTAATTAATAAGACACCTATCCATTATTAATCCAATACTAGTAAATGGTTAATAAAACACACACACATTAGGAAAAAAGTATTTTAATGAAATAAAGACACAGGGTGTTGCAATAGTTTATTATACTCTCAATCCAATTGAAGACCCTTGTCACCTGAAACAAAGTTAAAATTAAAAATGAACAATATCCCATACCTTCCGTCGTTCAGTCTTGTCCCACGCCGTAAATCCATCTGAAGGGGCTAAATAATTTTACAGCCAGGAGCCTGCTAATGCAGCTGTGCTCCTGCCTGTAAAATCTGGGGAATTAATGGAATGCAGGGGAACGTAACTACCTAGACTTGCGGTGCTGCGCCCCCTGCTGGCTTAAACTTATATGAACTCATGCGTGGGAATTTTTCTGAATATTTTCTCTATCCCTGCACACCTCCTGTTCATTCACACACCCATGAGCCATGAAGATGTTGTTTTAAGCATGTCTCAATAAAGGACGTAAGACAACTCCAAGACTGGTGAGTGATGCCGCATTTTTTCTATGTTACAGTGCTTGTTCCATGTCTCATATCCTGTCGGGTTTATGAAGGAGATAGCAAAAGCCGCCAATTGAATTACCGGCTTTTCTGCTATCTAGTGCTGCATTAAATATAAATATATCTACTATATAATTTTCTAAGGGTCACTTCCGTCTTTCTGTCTGTCCTTCTGTCTTTCTATGACAGATATTCATTGGTCGCGGCCTCTGTCTGTCATGGAATCCAAGTCGCTGATTGGTCGTGGCAAAACGCCCACGACCATTGCCACAACCAGTCAGCGACGGGCGCAGTCCGGCGGCAACATGGCTGCTCCTTCCTCCCCGCAGTCAGTGCCCACTCTGTACTCCCCTCCAGTCAGCGCTCACCAGGGGCGGATTATCAGAGGGTCAATATGGGCGGTAGCCCAGGGCCCAGTGGTCTGGGGGGCCCTGGGCTACCGCACAGATTAACCCTCTGATAATCGTCTGTGAATGCCCGCCGGGCGGCGTTTATGTGCCCCCGGAACCGGTGGGCAGAGAGAGGGGGCCCGCATTGGGCCCCTTCTCATCTGCTCACCGGGCCCTTTGCGGCGCTGCAGCGGTTTCCTATTGATGTGCGGGCGCGCGCCCGCACGTCAATAGTTAACAACAACAGCTGCCAGCCAATTGGAGGCTGGTAGCTGAAGTCGGCCGCAGCGCACACGTCGCCGGCGTCTGACGTCATTGTCAGTCACCGGCGAGTGTGCGCTGCTGAAGGGAGCTCGCCGCCGGGAGTGCGGACAGGTGAGGAGACTGTTTGGTTTTTTTTGATCAGTTAAACGGTGGACACACTGGGGGGCAATGCTGGAGGGAGGACACACTGGGGGGCAATGCTGTAGACACTGGGGCAGGTTGGAGGACACACTGGGGGGCAATGCTGGAGGACACACTGGGGGGCAATGCTGGAGGACACACTGGGGGGCAATGCTGGAGGACACACTGGGGGGCAATGCTGGACACACTGGGGCAGATTGGAGGACACACTGGGGGCAATGCTGGAGGACACACTGGGGCAATGCTGTAGACACTGGGGCAGGTTGGAGGACACACTGGGGGGCAATGCTGGAGGACACACTGGGGGGCAATGCTGGAGGACACACTGGGGGCAATGCTGGAGGACACACTGGGGGGCAATGCTGGACACACTGGGGCAGATTGGAGGACACACTGGGGGCAATGCTGGAGGACACACTGGGGCAATGCTGGAGACACTGGGGTAGATTGCTGGAGGACACACTGGGGGCAATGCTTGAGACAGTGGGGCAGATTGCTGGAGACAGTGGGGCAGATTGCTGGAGACAGTGGGGCAGATTGCTGGAGACAGTGGGGCAATGCTGGAGACAGTGGGGCAAGGCTGGAGACAGTGGGGCAATGCTGGGGACAGTGGGGCAATGCTGGGGACAGTGGGGCAATGCTGGAGACAGTGGGGCAATGCTGGAGACAGTGGGGCAATGCTGGAGACAGTGGGGCAATGCTGCGGACAGTAGGGCAATGCTGGGGACAGTGGGGCAATGCTGGAGACAGTGGGACAATGCTGGAGACAGTGGGGCAATGCTGGAGACAGTGGGGCAATGCTGGAGACAGTGGGGCAATGCTGGAGACAGTGGGGCAGATTGCTGGAGGACACACTGGGGGGCATGTTGTGAATTCTGTTGTCGGGCTCCCTCCTGTGGTCATGAATGGTACTTCGGCTGGTTCTGTCCATGGACTTCCTCTGGTGGGTGTTTCTGAGTTTCCTTCCACAGGTGACGAGGTTAATTCGTTAGCTGCTGCTCTATTTAACTGCACTTAGATCTTTGCTCCATGCCACCTGTCAATGTTCCAGTATTGGTCTAGTTCACTCCTGGATCGTTCTTGTGACCCGTCTTCCCAGCAGAAGCTAAGTTCCTGCTTGTATTTTCTTTGGTTTGCTATTTTTCTGTCCAGCTTGCTATTTTTATTGTTGTCTTGCTTGCTGGAAGCTCTGGGACGCAGAGGGAGCGCCTCCGCACCGTGAGTCGGTGCGGAGGGTCTTTTTGCGCCCTCTGCGTGGTCTTTTTGTAGGTTTTTGTGCTGACCGCAAAGCAACCTTTCCTATCCTCAGTCTGTTCAGTAAGTCGGGCCTCACTTTGCTAAATCTATTTCATCTCTGTGTTTGTATTTTCATCTTTACTCACAGTCATTATATGTGGGGGGCTGCCTTTTCCTTTGGGGAATTTCTCTGAGGCAAGGTAGGCTTTATTTTTCTATCTTCAGGGCTAGCTAGTTCCTTAGGCTGTGCCGAGTTGCACAGGGAGCGTTAGGAGCAATCCACGGCTATTTCTAGTGTGCGTTATAGGATTAGGGATTGCGGTCAGCAGAGTTCCCACGTCCCAGAGCTCGTCCTTTATTATCAGTAACTATCAGGTCATTCCGTGTGCTCTTAACCACCAGGTCCATTATTGTCCTGACCACCAGGTCATAACAGTACAGGTGGCCCAAAGTACTAATGCATCTCAATAGAGGGATAAGAGAAGTTCTGAGACCATTTTTTTTTCTTCGCAGTGTGTTTTGTTTCTCTTTTCCCCTTTACCTCTGGGTGGTTCAGGACACAGGTGTAAACATGGACATTCAAGGTCTGTCCTCTTGGATGGATAATCTCACTACAAGGGTACAAAACATTCAAGATTTTGTGGTTCAGAATCCGATGTCAGAGCCTAGGATTCCAATTCCTGATTTGTTTTTTGGTGATAGATCTAAGTTCTTGAATTTCAAAAATAATTGTAAATTGTTTCTTGCCTTGAAACCTCGCTCCTCAGGTGACCCTGTTCAACAAGTAAAGATCATTATTTCTTTGTTATGTGGTGACCCTCAAGACTGGGCATTTTCCCTTGCGCCAGGAGATCCGGCATTGCGTGATGTTGATGCGTTTTTCCTGGCGCTTGGATTGCTTTATGACGAACCTAATTCAGTGGATCAGGCAGAGAAAATCTTGCTGGCTCTGTGTCAGGGTCGGGATGAAGCGGAGATATATTGTCAGAAGTTTAGAAAGTGGTCTGTGCTCACTCAGTGGAATGAATGTGCCCTGGCAGCAATCTTCAGAAGGGGTCTCTCTGAAGCCCTTAAGGATGTCATGGTGGGATTTCCCATGCCTGCTGGTCTGAATGAGTCTATGTCTTTGGCCATTCAGATCGATCGACGCTTGCGTGAGCGTAAAGCTGTGCACCATTTGGCGGTACTATCTGAGCATGGGCCTGAGCCTATGCAATGTGATAGGACTTTGACCAGAGCTGAACGGCAAGAACACAGACGTCGGAATGGGCTATGTTTTTACTGTGGTGATTCCACTCATGTTATCTCCGATTGTCCTAAGCGCACTAAGCGGTTCGCTAGGTCTGCCACCATTGGTACGGTACAGTCTAAATTTCTATTGTCCGTTACTCTGATTTGCTCTTTGTCATCCTATTCTGTTATGGCATTTGTGGATTCAGGCGCTTCCCTGAATTTGATGGACTTGGAGTTTGCTAGGCGCTGTGGTTTTTTCTTGGAGCCCTTGCAGTATCCTATTCCATTGAGAGGAATTGATGCTACGCCTTTGGCCAAGAATAAGCCTCAGTACTGGACCCAATTGACCATGTGCATGGCTCCTGCACATCAGGAGGATATCCGCTTTCTGGTGTTGCATAATCTGCATGATGTGGTCGTTTTGGGGTTGCCATGGCTACAGGTTCATAATCCAGTATTGGACTGGAAATCTATGTCTGTGTCCAGCTGGGGTTGCCAGGGGGTACATGGTGATGTTCCATTTTTGTCTATTTCGTCTTCCACTCCTTCTGAAGTTCCAGAGTTTTTGTCAGAGTATCGGGATGTATTTGATGAGCCCAAAGCCAGTGCCCTACCTCCTCATAGGGATTGCGATTGTGCAATTAATTTGATTCCTGGTAGTAAGTTTCCTAAGGGCCGATTGTTCAATTTATCTGTGCCAGAACACGCCGCTATGCGGAGTTATATAAAGGAATCCTTGGAGAAAGGCCATATTCGCCCGTCGTCATCACCGTTAGGAGCAGGGTTCTTTTTTGTGGCCAAGAAGGATGGTTCTTTGAGACCTTGTATTGATTACCGCCTTCTTAATAAAATTACAGTCAAATTTCAGTATCCTTTGCCGTTGCTGTCTGATTTGTTTGCTCGTATTAAAGGGGCTAGTTGGTTCACCAAGATAGATCTTCGAGGGGCATATAATCTTGTGTGTATTAAACAAGGCGATGAATGGAAAACAGCATTTAATACGCCCGAGGGCCATTTTGAGTACCTGGTTATGCCATTCGGGCTTTCCAATGCTCCATCGGTATTTCAGTCCTTTATGCATGACATCTTCCGAGAGTACCTGGATAAATTCCTGATTGTGTATTTGGATGATATTTTGGTCTTTTCGGATGATTGGGAGTCTCATGTGAAGCAGGTCAGAATGGTGTTCCAGGTCCTTCGTGCGAATTCCTTGTTTGTGAAGGGGTCAAAGTGTCTCTTTGGAGTTCAGAAGGTTTCATTTTTGGGGTTCATTTTTTCCCCTTCTACTATCGAGATGGACCCTGTTAAAGTCAAGGCCATTTACGATTGGACTCAGCCGACATCTGTGAAGAGCCTGCAAAAGTTCCTGGGTTTTGCTAATTTTTATCGGCGCTTCATCGCTAATTTTTCTAGTGTTGCTAAACCGTTGACTGATTTGACCAAGAAGGGTGCTGATGTGGTCAATTGGTCTTCTGCAGCTGTAGAGGCTTTTCAGGAGTTGAAGCATCGTTTTTCTTCTGCCCTGTGTTGTGCCAGCCAGATGTTTCGCTCCCGTTTCAGGTTGAGGTTGATGCTTCTGAGATTGGAGCAGGGGCTGTTTTGTCGCAAAGAAGTTCTGATGGCTCGGTGATGAAGCCATGTGCGTTCTTTTCTAGAAAGTTTTCGCCTGCTGAGCGTAATTATGATGTTGGTAATCGAGAGTTGTTGGCCATGAAGTGGGCATTCGAGGAGTGGCGTCATTGGCTTGAAGGAGCCAAGCATCGCGTGGTGGTCTTGACAGATCACAAGAATTTGACTTATCTTGAGTCTGCCAAACGGTTGAATCCGAGACAGGCTCGATGGTCGTTATTTTTCTCCCGTTTTGATTTTGTGGTTTCGTACCTTCCGGGCTCTAAGAATGTGAAGGCTGATGCCCTGTCAAGGAGTTTTGTGCCTGACTCTCCGGGTGTTCCTGAGCCGGCGGGTATTCTCAAAGAGGGGGTAATTTTGTCTGCCATCTCCCCTGATTTGCGACGGGTGCTGCAAAAATTTCAGGCTGATAGACCTGACCGTTGCCCAGCGGAGAAACTGTTTGTCCCTGATAGATGGACTAGTAGAGTTATCTCTGAGATTCATTGTTCAGTTTTGGCTGGGCATCCTGGAATTTTTGGTACCAGAGATTTGGTGGCTAGATCCTTTTGGTGGCCGTCTTTGTCACGGGATGTGCGTTCTTTTGTGCAGTCCTGTGAGACTTGTGCTCGGGCTAAGCCCTGCTGTTCTCGTGCCAGTGGGTTGCTTTTACCCTTGCCGGTCCCGAAGAGGCCCTGGACGCATATTTCTATGGATTTTATTTCGGATCTCCCCGTCTCTCAAAAGATGTCGGTCATTTGGGTGGTTTGTGATCGCTTTTCTAAGATGGTCCATTTGGTACCTTTGTCTAAATTGCCTTCCTCCTCTGATTTGGTGCCATTATTTTTCCAGCATGTGGTTCGTTTACATGGTATCCCGGAGAACATCGTTTCTGACAGAGGTTCCCAGTTTGTTTCGAGGTTTTGGCGATCCTTTTGTGCTAGGATGGGCATTGATTTGTCTTTTTCCTCGGCTTTCCATCCTCAGACTAATGGCCAAACCGAACGAACTAATCAAACTTTGGAAACATATCTGAGATGCTTTGTTTCTGCTGATCAGGACGATTGGGTGTCCTTTTTGCCGTTGGCTGAGTTCGCCCTTAATAATCGGGCCAGCTCGGCTACTTTGGTTTCGCCGTTTTTCTGCAATTCTGGTTTCCATCCTCGTTTCTCTTCAGGGCAGGTTGAGTCTTCAGACTGTCCTGGTGTAGATACTGTGGTGGATAGGTTGCAGCAGATTTGGACTCATGTGGTGGACAATTTGACATTGTCCCAGGAGAAGGCTCAATGTTTCGCTAACCGCCGGCGCTGTGTGGGTCCCCGACTTCGTGTTGGAGATTTGGTTTGGTTGTCGTCTCGTTATGTTCCTATGAAGGTTTCCTCTCCTAAGTTTAAGCCTCGTTTCATTGGTCCGTATAAGATTTCTGAGGTTATCAATCCTGTGTCATTTCGTTTGGCCCTTCCTGCTTCTTTTGCCATCCATAATGTGTTCCATAGGTCGTTATTGCGGAGATACGTGGCGCCTGTGGTTCCATCCGTTGATCCTCCTGCCCCGGTGTTGGTTGAGGGGGAGTTGGAGTATGTGGTGGAGAAGATTTTGGATTCTCGTATTTCGAGACGGAAACTCCAGTACCTGGTCAAGTGGAAGGGTTATGGTCAGGAAGATAATTCCTGGGTTTTTGCCTCTGATGTTCATGCTGCCAATCTGGTTTGTGCCTTTCATTTGGCTCATCCTGGTCGGCCTGGGGGCTCTGGTGAGGGTTCGGTGACCCCTCCTCAAGGGGGGGTACTGTTGTGAATTCTGTTGTCGGGCTCCCTCCTGTGGTCATGAATGGTACTTCGGCTGGTTCTGTCCATGGACTTCCTCTGGTGGGTGTTTCTGAGTTTCCTTCCACAGGTGACGAGGTTAATTCGTTAGCTGCTGCTCTATTTAACTCCACTTAGATCTTTGCTCCATGCCACCTGTCAATGTTCCAGTATTGGTCTAGTTCACTCCTGGATCGTTCTTGTGACCTGTCTTCCCAGCAGAAGCTAAGTTCCTGCTTGTATTTTCTTTGGTTTGCTATTTTTCTGTCCAGCTTGCTATTTTTATTGTTGTCTTGCTTGCTGGAAGCTCTGGGACGCAGAGGGAGCGCCTCCGCACCGTGAGTCGGTGCGGAGGGTCTTTTTGCGCCCTCTGCGTGGTCTTTTTGTAGGTTTTTGTGCTGACCGCAAAGCAACCTTTCCTATCCTCAGTCTGTTCAGTAAGTCGGGCCTCACTTTGCTAAATCTATTTCATCTCTGTGTTTGTATTTTCATCTTTACTCACAGTCATTATATGTGGGGGGCTGCCTTTTCCTTTGGGGAATTTCTCTGAGGCAAGGTAGGCTTTATTTTTCTATCTTCAGGGCTAGCTAGTTCCTTAGGCTGTGCCGAGTTGCATAGGGAGCGTTAGGAGCAATCCACGGCTATTTCTAGTGTGCGTTATAGGATTAGGGATTGCGGTCAGCAGAGTTCCCACGTCCCAGAGCTTGTCCTTTATTATCAGTAACTATCAGGTCATTCCGTGTGCTCTTAACCACCAGGTCCATTATTGTCCTGACCACCAGGTCATAACAGTACAGGTGGCCCAAAGTACTAATGCATCTCAATAGAGGGATAAGAGAAGTTCTGAGACCATTTTTTTTTCTTCGCAGTGTGTTTTGTTTCTCTTTTCCCCTTTACCTCTGGGTGGTTCAGGACACAGGTGTAAACATGGACATTCAAGGTCTGTCCTCTTGGATGGATAATCTCACTACAAGGGTACAAAACATTCAAGATTTTGTGGTTCAGAATCCGATGTCAGAGCCTAGGATTCCAATTCCTGATTTGTTTTTTGGTGATAGATCTAAGTTCTTGAATTTCAAAAATAATTGTAAATTGTTTCTTGCCTTGAAACCTCGCTCCTCAGGTGACCCTGTTCAACAAGTAAAGATCATTATTTCTTTGTTATGTGGTGACCCTCAAGACTGGGCATTTTCCCTTGCGCCAGGAGATCCGGCATTGCGTGATGTTGATGCGTTTCTCCTGGCGCTTGGATTGCTTTATGACGAACCTAATTCAGTGGATCAGGCAGAGAAAATCTTGCTGGCTCTGTGTCAGGGTCGGGATGAAGCGGAGATATATTGTCAGAAGTTTAGAAAGTGGTCTGTGCTCACTCAGTGGAATGAATGTGCCCTGGCAGCAATCTTCAGAAGGGGTCTCTCTGAAGCCCTTAAGGATGTCATGGTGGGATTTCCCATGCCTGCTGGTCTAAATGAGTCTATGTCTTTGGCCATTCAGATCGATCGACGCTTGCGTGAGCGTAAAGCTGTGCACCATTTGGCGGTACTATCTGAGCATGGGCCTGAGCCTATGCAATATGATAGGACTTTGACCAGAGCTGAACGGCAAGAACACAGACGTCGGAATGGGCTATGTTTTTACTGTGGTGATTCCACTCATGTTATCTCCGATTGTCCTAAGCGCACTAAGCGGTTCGCTAGGTCTGCCACCATTGGTACGGTACAGTCTAAATTTCTATTGTCCGTTACTCTGAACTGCTCTTTGTCATCCTATTCTGTTATGGCATTTGTGGATTCAGGCGCTGCCCTGAATTTGATGGACTTAGAGTTTGCTAGGCGCTGTGGTTTTTTCTTGGAGCCCTTGCAGTATCCTATTCCATTGAGAGGAATTGATGCTACGCTTTTGGCCAAGAATAAGCCTCAGTACTGGACCCAATTGACCATGTGCATGGCTCCTGCACATCAGGAGGATATCCGCTTTCTGGTGTTGCATAATCTGCATGATGTGGTCGTTTTGGGGTTGCCATGGCTACAGGTTCATAATCCAGTATTGGACTGGAAATCTATGTCTGTGTCCAGCTGGGGTTGCCAGGGGGTACATGGTGATGTTCCATTTTTGTCTATTTCGTCTTCCACTCCTTCTGAAGTTCCAGAGTTTTTGTCGGATTATCGGGATGTATTTGATGAGCCCAAAGCCAGTGCCCTACCTCCTCATAGGGATTGCGATTGTGCAATTAATTTGATTCCTGGTAGTAAGTTTCCTAAGGGCCGATTGTTCAATTTATCTGTGCCAGAACACGCCGCTATGCGGAGTTATATAAAGGAATCCTTGGAGAAAGGCCATATTCGCCCGTCGTCATCACCGTTAGGAGCAGGGTTCTTTTTTGTGGCCAAGAAGGATGGTTCTTTGAGACCTTGTATTGATTACCGCCTTCTTAATAAAATTACAGTCAAATTTCAGTATCCTTTGCCGTTGCTGTCTGATTTGTTTGCTCGTATTAAAGGGGCTAGTTGGTTCACCAAGATAGATCTTCGAGGGGCGTATAATCTTGTGCGTATTAAACAAGGCGATGAATGGAAAACAGCATTTAATACGCCCGAGGGCCATTTTGAGTACCTGGTTATGCCATTCGGGCTTTCCAATGCTCCATCGGTATTTCAGTCCTTTATGCATGACATCTTCCGAGAGTACCTGAATAAATTCCTGATTGTGTATTTGGATGATATTTTGGTCTTTTCGGATGATTGGGAGTCTCATGTGAAGCAGGTCAGAATGGTGTTCCAGGTCCTTCGTGCGAATTCCTTGTTTGTGAAGGGGTCAAAGTATCTCTTTGGAGTTCAGAAGGTTTCATTTTTGGGGTTCATTTTTTCCCCTTCTACTATCGAAATGGACCCTGTTAAAGTCAAGGCCATTTACGATTGGACTCAGCCGTCATCTGTGAAGAGCCTGCAAAAGTTCCTGGGTTTTGCTAATTTTTATCGGCGCTTCATCGCTAATTTTTCTAGTGTTGCTAAACCGTTGACTGATTTGACCAAGAAGGGTGCTGATGTGGTCAATTGGTCTTCTGCAGCTGTAGAGGCTTTTCAGGAGTTGAAGCGTCATTTTTCTTCTGCCCTGTGTTGTGCCAGCCAGATGTTTCGCTCCCGTTTCAGGTTGAGGTTGATGCTTCAGAGATTGGAGCAGGGGCTGTTTTGTCGCAAAGAAGTTCTGATGGCTCAGTGATGAAGCCATGTGCTTTCTTTTCTAGAAAGTTTTCGCCTGCTGAGCGTAATTATGATGTTGGTAATCGAGAGTTGTTGGCCATGAAGTGGGCATTCGAGGAGTGGCGTCATTGGCTTGAAGGAGCCAAGCATCGCGTGGTGGTCTTGACAGATCACAAGAATTTGACTTATCTTGAGTCTGCCAAACGGTTGAATCCGAGACAGGCTCGATGGTCGTTATTTTTCTCCCGTTTTGATTTTGTGGTTTCGTACCTTCCGGGCTCTAAGAATGTGAAGGCTGATGCCCTGTCAAGGAGTTTTGTGCCTGACTCTCCGGGTGTTCCTGAGCCGGCGGGTATTCTCAAAGAGGGGGTAATTTTGTCTGCCATCTCCCCTGATTTGCGGTGGGTGCTGCAAAAATTTCAGGCTGATAGACCTGACCGTTGCCCAGCGGAGAAACTGTTTGTCCCTGATAGATGGACTAGTAGAGTTATCTCTGAGATTCATTGTTCAGTGTTGGCTGGGCATCCTGGAATTTTTGGTACCAGAGATTTGGTGGCTAGATCCTTTTGGTGGCCGTCTTTGTCACGGGATGTGCGTTCTTTTGTGCAGTCCTGTGAGACTTGTGCTCGGGCTAAGCCCTGCTGTTCTCGTGCCAGTGGGTTGCTTTTACCCTTGCCGGTCCCGAAGAGGCCCTGGACGCATATTTCTATGGATTTTATTTCGGATCTCCCCGTCTCTCAAAAGATGTCGGTCATTTGGGTGGTTTGTGATCGCTTTTCTAAGATGGTCCATTTGGTACCTTTGTCTAAATTGCCTTCCTCCTCTGATTTGGTGCCATTATTTTTCCAGCATGTGGTTCGTTTACATGGTATCCCGGAGAACATCGTTTCTGACAGAGGTTCCCAGTTTGTTTCGAGGTTTTGGCGATCCTTTTGTGCTAGGATGGGCATTGATTTGTCTTTTTCCTCGGCTTTCCATCCTCAGACTAATGGCCAAACCGAACGAACTAATCAAACTTTGGAAACATATCTGAGATGCTTTGTTTCTGCTGATCAGGACGATTGGGTGTTCTTTTTTCCGTTGGCTGAGTTCGCCCTTAATAATCGGGCCAGCTCGGCTACTTTGGTTTCGCCGTTTTTCTGCAATTCTGGTTTCCATCCTCGTTTCTCTTCAGGGCAGGTTGAGTCTTCAGACTGTCCTGGTGTAGATACTGTGGTGGATAGGTTGCAGCAGATTTGGACTCATGTGGTGGACAATTTGACATTGTCCCAGGAGAAGGCTCAACGTTTCACTAACCGCCGATGCTGTGTGGGTCCCCGACTTCGTGTTGGGGATTTGGTTTGGTTGTCGTCTCGTTATGTTCCTATGAAGGTTTCCTCTCCTAAGTTTAAGCCTCGTTTCATTGGTCCGTATAAGATTTCTGAGGTTATCAATCCTGTGTCATTTCGTTTGGCCCTTCCTGCTTCTTTTGCCATCCATAATGTGTTCCATAGGTCGTTATTGCGGAGATACGTGGCGCCTGTGGTTCCATCCGTTGATCCTCCTGCCCCGGTGTTGGTTGAGGGGGAGTTGGAGTATGTGGTGGAGAAGATTTTGGATTATTGTATTTCGAGACAGAAACTCCAGTATCTGGTCAAGTGGAAGGGTTATAGTCAGGAAGATAATTCCTGGGTTTTTGCCTCTGATGTTCATGCTGCCGATCTGGTTCGTGCCTTTCATTTGGCTCATCCTGGTCGGCCTGGGGGCTCTGGTGAGGGTTCGGTGACCCCTCCTCAAGGGGGGGTACTGTTGTGAATTCTGTTGTCGGGCTCCCTCCTGTGGTCATGAATGGTACTTCGGCTGGTTCTGTCCATGGACTTCCTCTGGTGGGTGTTTCTGAGTTTCCTTCCACAGGTGACGAGGTTAATTCGTTAGCTGCTGCTCTATTTAACTCCACTTAGATCTTTGCTCCATGCCACCTGTCAATGTTCCAGTATTGGTCTAGTTCACTCCTGGATCGTTCTTGTGACCTGTCTTCCCAGCAGAAGCTAAGTTCCTGCTTGTATTTTCTTTGGTTTGCTATTTTTCTGTCCAGCTTGCTATTTTTATTGTTGTCTTGCTTGCTGGAAGCTCTGGGACGCAGAGGGAGCGTCTCCGCACCGTGAGTCGGTGCGGAGGGTCTTTTTGCGCCCTCTGCGTGGTCTTTTTGTAGGTTTTTGTGCTGACCGCAAAGCAACCTTTCCTATCCTCAGTCTGTTCAGTAAGTCGGGCCTCACTTTGCTAAATCTATTTCATCTCTGTGTTTGTATTTTCATCTTTACTCACAGTCATTATATGTGGGGGGCTGCCTTTTCCTTTGGAGAATTTCTCTGAGGCAAGGTAGGCTTTATTTTTCTATCTTCAGGGCTAGCTAGTTCCTTAGGCTGTGCCGAGTTGCATAGGGAGCGTTAGGAGCAATCCACGGCTATTTCTAGTGTGCGTTATAGGATTAGGGATTGCGGTCAGCAGAGTTCCCACGTCCCAGAGCTCGTCCTTTATTATCAGTAACTATCAGGTCATTCCGTGTGCTCTTAACCACCAGGTCCATTATTGTCCTGACCACCAGGTCATAACAGGGGCAATGCTGGAGGACACACTGGGGGGCAATGCTGGAGACAGTGGGGCAGATTGCTGGAGGACACACTGGGGGGCAATGCTGGAGGACACATTGGGGGGCAACGCTGGAGACACTGGGGCAGATTGGAGGACACACTGGGGGCAATGCTGGAGACAGTGGGGCAGATTGCTGGAGACAGTGGGGCATATTGCTGGAGACTGGGGCAGATTGCTGGAGACAGTGGGGCAAATTGCTGGAGACAGTGGGGCAGATTGCTGGAGACAGTGGGGCAGATTGCTGGAGACAGTGGGGCAATACTGGAGACAGTGGGGCAATGCTGGGGACAGTGGGGCAATGCTGGGGACAGTGGGGCAATGCTGGAGACAGTGGGGCAATGCTGGAGACAGTGGAGCAATGCTGGAGACAGTGGGGCAGATTGCTGGAGGACACACTGGGGGGCAATGCTGGAGACAGTGGAGCAGATTGCTGGAGGACGCACTGGGGGGCAATGCTGGAGGACACACTGGGGGGAAATGCTGGAGACACTGGGGCAGATTGGAGGACACACTGGGGGCAGATTGCTGGAGACAGTGGGGCAGATTGCTGGAGACAGTGGGGCAGATTGCTGGAGACAGTGGGGCAGATTGCTGGAGACAGTGGGGCAATGCTGGGGACAGTGGGGGCAATGCTGGGGACAGTGGGGCAATGCTGAGGACAGTGGGGCAATGCTGGAGACAGTGGGGCAATGCTGGAGACAGTGGGGCAGATTGCTGGAGGACACACCGGGGGGCAATGCTGAAGGACACACTGGGGGGCAATGCTGGAGACAGTGGGGCAGATTGCTGGAGGACACACTGGCGGGCAATGCTGGAGGACACACTGGCGGGCAATGCTGGAGGACACACTGGGGGGCAATGCTGGAGACAGTGGGGCAGATTGCTGGAGACAGTGGGGCAGATTGCTGGAGACAGTGGGGCAGATTGCTGGAGACAGTGGGGCAGATTGCTGGAGACACTGGGGGTAATATGCTGGACACACTGGGGCAGATTGCTGGACACACTGGGGGCAGGACTGGAGGCATGGGCAGAATGTAGACACGGGGCATGATTGGAGACACGGGGTAGAAAGAAAGACATGGGGCAGGATTGGATCATGGGGCAGGTTGGATACGATGGAGACAGATGGGGCAGGATGGGGAGATCATATGGGGCAGGATGGATATTCATGAGTGCAGGATGGGAGAACATATGGCTGGAGCGAGGAATGAGATACATGGGGTGGGGAATAGTATTACCATAGGGGCTAATTAAGGGATATTATTACTGCAGTGATGTATTTATTTTATTTTTTGAGTATACTGTTTTAAATTGGGGGGGGGCGGTCCTGTTACTGTGCAGAGTGACACTATATTGCCTTTTTCTCTTCATGTGGTGTTATGTAGAAGTTGTGAAAAATTAAGTAATGTGTTCTACAAGCGGAGCTCGAGATAACTGTGTTATTTCCTGCAGAAACGAGTCCTGGCTGGAAGAAATGATGGCGGTCTGTGCTGGATGAAAGATGAAGGACTTCACCTAGAGACGTCACTGGTGAGTCAGTGTTACCTATACACTGACACTATACACTGTATACTATATACAGAGGTCCTGTGTACAATGTCACCAGTGATCACTGTATTACCTCTACACAGACACTGCATACTAAGTACAGATCTCCTGTGAATACTGGCACTTATGGTGATAGTATTGTGTTTTTTTTATTTATTTTTTTACTGATCAGTATTGTAGTATTCAGTCACTATGTGGTGGTAATATGTGGTCTGGAAATGGTGTTGTGGTATTTGTCCCTTGTATGTGCTATTTGGTCACCAAGTGGTAATATGTGGTCTTGACATGGTGCGGTGGTATTTGTTCCTTGTATGTGATATTATTCGATCACTGTGGTTGTATTTTGTGGTCTGGTCATGGTACGGTGGTATTTGTTCCTTGTATGTGATATTATTGGTCAAGATATACCTAAATTGTATTGCAGATTTTAACAAATATTGAATAGGTTACAGTAGAGTAGGGCCCGCTCATTTTTCTGGAATAATCTGGTTCGGGTATATCATGACCCCCGTCACATGACCCCCGTCACATGACCGGGGGGGCCCACAGTGTGTGAACAGCCCGGGGCCCTGGCTACCCTTAATCCACCCCTGGCGCTCACACAGGGTTAATGGCAGCACTAATGGACCGCGTTATGCCGCGGTGTAACGCACTCCATTATCGCTGCTATTTACCCTGTGTGACCAACTTTTTTACTATTGATGCTGCCTATGTGGCCTCAATAGTAAAAAGATCTAATGTTAAAAATAATAAAAAATCATCATATACTCACCTTACGGCGCCTTTCCCACTCCTCGCGACGCTCTGGTGACTGCTCCATGCAAGCGGCAGGTTCCGGTGGCAAGGATGGTATGCGACAAGGACCTGCCATGACGTCACGGTCATGTGACTGCGACTTCATCACAGGTCCTGCGAGAAGGACCTGCCATGACGTCACGGTCATGTGACCATGATGTCATCACAGGTCCTGCGCCCATACCAACCCTGGGACCGGAAGCTGCCACGTGCACCGCACACAGGGCCAAGACTTCAATGGGCTTTCGGAGGGTGAGTATATGTTTATTTTTTATTTTAAGTCTGTATACTACGTGGCTCTGTGCTGTATACTCCGTCGCTGTGCAATATACTACGTGGCTGGCAATATACTACGTGGCTGGGCAATATACTACGTGGCTGGGCAATATACTATGTGGCTGGGCAATATAGTACGTGACTACGTGACTGGGCAGTATACTACGTGGCTGGGCAATATAATACGTGGCTGGGCAATATACTACGTGGCTGGGCAATATACTACGTGACTGGGCAATATACTACGTGACTGGGCAAAATACTACGTGGCTGGGCAATATACTACGTGGCTGGGCAATATACTACGTGGCTGGGCAATATACTACGTGGCTGGGCAATATACTACATGGCTGGGCAATATACTACGTGACTGGGCAATATACTACGTGGATGGGCAATATACTACGTGACTGGGCAATATACTATGTGACTGGGCAATATACTACGTGGCTGAGCAATATACTACGCGGCTGGGCAATATACTACGCGGCTGGGCAATATATATATATTATAAATATATAGTAAAATCACACTGATAGGTTAGAATAGAATAGATATATACACATAGAATAGCTATATATACATATATATGTCAGTGAGACATCTATATATATATATACATATATATATAGATGTCTCACTGACATATATATGTATATATAGCTATTCTATGTGTATATATCTATTCTATTCTAACCTATCAGTGTGATTTTACTGTACACCGAGCTGAATTGCTGGCTTTTCAAAGGACACTGGTGCGTATAAATTGAACAGCACTCGCATGGTCCGAGTGCTGTGCGATTTTTTTCTCGCACCCATTGACTTACACTGGCGAGTCTCGTCCCAGAATCGCAGCAATACACAGCATGCTGCGATTTTTTTCTCAGTCCGATTTCAGCTGAGAAAAAAAATCGCAGATGAGATGTCACCCATTGAATAACATTCGTTCGAGTGCAATCCGATTTTTTATCAGATTGCACTCGTCCGTTTTTCTCGCAAGTGGAAAAGAGCCCTAAGGGCTGTGTCAAATGTTGCCCCAGGCACTGCACCTGTGTAGAGAGGTATAATGGTGTTGTTAGCAGATAAACACATTACAGGTGTGGAAATCTATTTTCTATCAGCCTTAAAAAATACTTTCAAATACTGACCAGTAAACTCTGGTGTGAAAATGGTCTTAAACCAAATCTGTCACCAGATTTCACAATGCATTCTGCATACATTATTATTACATCTCTTAAACCTGATGAGACTAATATATATTTATTCTGAAATCAATGTCAGTATACACCTGATATTAGGATGGGCATTTGTCTGATGAGAGTCCAATGTACGGTAGTCTAAAATGAGGTTAAGGCTTCTGTTTTGTCCATCCATCAGCCTTGCTTTACATTTGTGCTTAAATTCTAAGAACTCACCTATATGGAGAGCTGATCTCCATTTCAGCAAAGGAAAGGATGATTAATTATATACTACAAACAATTGATATACCAGTAAAGCAAATTAAGAGCGGTTTGTAGCTAGCTGCCACAATGTACTGAGCAAAATAAACAACAAGACGGTCAGTGCGAGGAACGCATTAGGTACCAAGTGACTCATATATTGGGGACTTGCGGCCTAACGGGAAGTATCGGTGACCCCCGTTAGTGCCAGTGTAACAAACAGAGTTGCCTACAAGAGCGTATGATGGTGTCGGGCCTCGTATCGTGAGAGACGTCTGTTAATCTGAGATATACCGGCTGCGAGGAATCGGATTGTTGATTCAAAACAAACAGGCAGTTTATCAAAAGTTCATAAACCATCAGGGTGAACAAAACCAAAAAGCCTCTTCCAGGAAAAAAAACTGTAACACAACAATACGAAAAATAACCAATCGATATGCAGCACGGGCTCACCCGTTTAAATGTGAGTCTTTTACTCTCAGACTCCTGCAGGGTCTGAGCAGCACATGCAAGGCCTCCTCACCTTGGAAACACACAGACAAAGTAAGACAGCACCAGCTGCCTTAAATCAGAAATTTTAAGACCTCGACTAGAGGCAGGTGAGCAGCTGATTCCCCCAACTCTTTCAGCTGCTCCTAATACCCGGACCCATAATCTGGACGCATTAAAATACTTCTCAACACTATGTGTGCTGGAGCCTGCTACTCCGTGTCCTACATCACTGAGGCTTGGAACCTCAGGGACACATACCTTCCGTCCATGACCTGTCCAGCTGCCACTGTACATACCACCCCCATTCCCAAAGCCGGGGGCTTGGCACCTTCCGCCAACATACAATAGACCCTTGATAGGGAATCTGCATTCCCATGTTGTTTTCCAGGCCTTGCTCCACCTGAAAACTAAAATCCTTTAGGGCTAGGAACCACCTAGTTACTTGGACATTATTTCCCTTCTTATTTCGCATGCACCTCAGTGGGGCATGGTCAGGCACTAATCTGAACCTTCTACATAAGAGGTAATACCTCAGAATATCCAACACCCACTTGATGGCCAAACATTCTTTTTCCACTATGGAGTAGTTCTTCTCACACATGGATAGCTTCTGACTGAGGTACATTACAGGTTGTTCCTCTCCGTTAAGCTCCTGGGACAAGACTGCTTCGAGTCTGACATTCGATGCATCCATCTAGACCAAAAACACTTTAGAGAAGTTGGGTGCCACCAAAACTGGCTGTTTTACAGAGGGCCAGTTTCAGTTCCTGGAAGGCTGGCTCAGTTTCCAAGACCACTTAGCCATAGCCAACTTCGTCTCTTTCAGAAGATTCATCAGCGGGGCTGCTATCAGGTTAGAGACAAATCTTTGATAGTAGCCCACAATACCTAAAAATGTCCTGACTTGCTTCCTCAAGAGGGGCTGTGGGCAGATCTGGATCGCCTCTACTTTATTTATTTGAGGTTTTATTTTGCCTCTATCTACCACAGAGCCCAGATACTTGGCTTCCTCCATCCCCATAGCACTTTTTTGGGGTTGATAGTAAAGCCTGCCTTCCTTAGGGAGTCAAGTATGGCCTAAACTTTGCCAAGATGACTTCTCCAGTCCTGGCTAAATATAGCAATGTTATCTAGGTAGGCCTCTGCATACTTTTTGTGGGGTGGTAAGATCTGGTCCATGACTCTCTGGAAGGTGGCAGGAGTTAACTGCAACCTAAACAGAATCCTGACGTACTGGTAACATCCATCTGGCATGGAGAAGGCAGTCTTATCCTTGGCCTCTTTGGACAGGGGAATTTGAGAGTATCCTTTAGAAATGTCTAGGGTGGTGATGTACTGAGCTGTTCCTAGCCTCCCAACAAGCTCATCAACCCTAGGCATTGGGTAGGTGTCGAACTTCGAGACCTCATTGAGCTTCCTGTAGTCATTACAGAACTGCTACACCCCATCTCGTTTTGGCACTAACACTAAGGGATTGTACCAGCCACTCTTGGATCCTTCAATGAGTCCTAGATTTAACATCCACTGCTCGTCTTTCGAGAACACCTCTCTGCAGGACTCTAGAATCTGATACGGCATGAGATTGATGCGAACATTAGGCTCTGTGACTACCTCATGCTCTATAACCTGAGTGAGGCCTGGCAACTCAGAAAACAGGTCTTTATTCCGCTGCAACAGTTCCCGACATTGCGTTTTTGTGAGCCAGACAAGGTGTCCGACAACTTAACATCATTCACGCGAGACTTTGGACTTGGCCAACAGGCAAGGATCTTCTGTGGGTTCTCTGTCCTGTTAGGCTAACAACGTAAACCTGGTAGGGCTTCCTCTTCCCTGATTGGTGGATTTTATAGTTGACTTCACCACCTTTCTCTACCATCTGATAGGAGCCATGCCACTTGGCCATGAACTTTCTTTCCACTGTGGGCACCAGCACAAATACTTGATCCCCTGGGTTGAACTGTCTCAACCTGGCTGGTCTATTATACACTCCGTAGTGTGCTTCCAGTCCCTTGAGGTGAAGCTCCTTCACAATGGGCATCATGTTGACCATCTGTTCCATCTGGGTGATATGATCCAACACCCTTTATATATGTCATGATCCAGTTTCTGATTATTCTCTCCCTGGGATAGTCATGCGGGGGTTAATCTTCCTTGCCTCGTTTTGGAATCTCTCTGGCTATTTCAGTCCGCTGTTACCTGCAAGCAGTGTCAGTTATAGTTCCTGTCTCTGGCTTGAGCAGCTGACTCGTTATACCCTGATTTGTCCTCTGCCCATTTGCCTAGGTCCCGTTCCCGTGTTCCCCTGTGACCTCGTAGTACTTGCTCTCCGTGTTGTGACCCTTGGTATTTGACTCGGCTTGTCCTCTGACCTGTTTGGCTGTCTTGCGTCTCTGGCTTTCCTGCTTCCGATCGGCTCTGACTTCTTTGGCTTGTTTCTGACCATGTGTATTGCTGTGACCTAGGGTACTTTGTTCCCTCTCTGCTGCTTACCCGGCTTTTTCTGACTACTCTTTTGCCACCTAGTGGCTTCTGCCTGCTGCTCTGTGATTTCACTGTGATTGTACCGGTTTTCCTTCACCTGCACCCCCTGGTGGAGGCTGTATGCTACTGCGCTGCAGCAGGCATTACACTATAGGGTGTGATCTCAGCTTTCCAGGACTCTTTGACCAAATCCAGGATTGCTCGAGGTTCTCACCTATAGAGTAGTTCAAACGGGGAGAAACCTGTGGAAGCTTGGGGAACTTCCCTGATGGAGAATAACAGACAGGAAAGCAGATAGTCCCAGTCTCGACCACCCTTCTCCACTGCTTTCCTCAACATAGCCTTCAAGGTTTTGGTAAACTTCTCCACCAGACCGTTGTCTGGGGATGGCAGTGGCGTAGGAAGGGGGGTGCGGGGGGGGGGGCGGTCCGCCCCGGGCGGCACAATGCTGGGGGCGGCCGGCGCTGCAGGAGAAGAAGATTAAAAAAAAAAAAAAAAAAAAAAAAAGACGCCCCTTTAAATCTTCGGGCGGCGCCGTCCGCCGCCACGACCAGGGCCAACTCCCCCCACCACCGGGTCCCGCCCCCGCCCCCCCCGCTCTATACTCACCTCTCCTGGTTCCTGCGGCTTCAGCGTCCTCTGACTCTGCGACGTCTCAGGGCAGAGGGCGCGATGACGTCACTACTGTGCGCGCCGCTCTGCCTCTCTGTCCTGAGCGTCGCAGAGCCGGAGAGACGCTGACTGCACCGGACCTGCGTTGGGAACGGGAGAGGTGAGGATTTTACTTTTTTTTTTTTTTTCTTTATGTCTGACTGTCTGGGGCTGGGGCAATGCTGGACACACTGGGGCAATACTGGAGACCATGGGGCAGATTGCTGGACACACTGGGGCAATACATGAGACCATGGGGCAGATTGCTGGACACACTGGGGCAATACTGGAGACCATGTGGCAGAATGCTGGACAAACTGGGGCAATACTGGAGACCATGGGGCAGATTGCTGGACACACTGGGGCAATACTGGAGACCATGGGGCAGAATGCTGGACACACTGGGGCAATACTGGAGACCATGGGGCAGAATGCTGGACACACTGGGGCAATACAGGAGACTATGGGGCAGAATGCTGGACACACTGGTGCAATACTGGAGACCATGGGGCAGATTGCTGGACACACTGGGGCAATACAGGAGACCATGGGGCAGATTGCTGGACACACTGGGGCAATACAGGAGACCATGGGGCAGATTGCTGGACACACTGGGGCAATACAGGAGACTATGGGGCAGATTGCTGGTCACACTGGGGCAATACTGGAGACCATGGGGCAGAATGCTGGACACACTGGGGCAATACTGGAGACCATGGGGCAGAATGCTGGACACACTGGGGCAATACTGGAGACCATGGGGCAGAATGCTGGACACACTGGGGCAATACTGGAGACCATGGGGCAGAATGCTGGACACACTGGGGCAATACTGGAGACCATGGGGCAGAATGCTGGACACACTGGGGCAATACTGGAGACCATGGGGCAGAATGCTGGACACACTGGGGCAATACTGGAGACCATGGGGCAGAATGCTGGACACACTGGGGCAATACTGGAGACCATGGGGCAGAATGCTGGACACACTGGGGCAGTACAGGAGACCATGGGGCAGAATGCTGGACACACTGGGGCAGTACAGGAGACCATGGGGCAGATTGCTGGACACACTGGGGCAGTACAGGAGACCATGGGGCAGATTGCTGGACACACTGGGGCAATACTGGAGACCATGGGGCAGAATGCTGGACACACTGAATACTGGAGACCATGGGGCAGATTGCTGGACACACTGGGGCAATACTGGAGACCATGGGGCAGATTGCTGGACACACTGGGGCAATACAGGAGACCATGGGGCAGATTGCTGGACACACTGGGGCAATACAGGAGACTATGGGGCAGATTGCTGGACACACTGGGGCAATACTGGAGACCATGTGGCAGAATGCTGGACAAACTGGGGCAATACTGGAGACCATGGGGCAGATTGCTGGACACACTGGGGCAATACTGGCGACCATGGGGCAGAATGCTGGACACACTGGGGCAATACTGGAGACCATGGGGCAGAATGCTGGACACACTGGGGCAATACAGGAGACTATGGGGCAGAATGCTGGACACACTGGGGCAATACTGGAGACCATGGGGCAGATTGCTGGACACACTGGGGCAATACAGGAGACCATGGGGCAGATTGCTGGACACACTGGGGCAATACAGGAGACCATGGGGCAGATTGCTGGACACACTGGGGCAATACAGGAGACTATGGGGCAGATTGCTGGTCACACTGGGGCAATACTGGAGACCATGGGGCAGAATGCTGGACACACTGGGGCAATACTGGAGACCATGGGGCAGAATGCTGGACACACTGGGGCAATACTGGAGACCATGGGGCAGAATGCTGGACACACTGGGGCAATACTGGAGACCATGGGGCAGAATGCTGGACACACTAGGGCAATACTGGAGACCATGGGGCAGAATGCTGGACACACTGGGGCAATACTGGAGACCATGGGGCAGAATGCTGGACACACTGGGGCAATACTGGAGACCATGGGGCAGAATGCTGGACACACTGGGGCAATACTGGAGACCATGGGGCAGAATGCTGGACACACTGGGGCAGTACAGGAGACCATGGGGCAGAATGCTGGACACACTGGGGCAGTACAGGAGACCATGGGGCAGATTGCTGGACACACTGGGGCAGTACAGGAGACCATGGGGCAGATTGCTGGACACACTGGGGCAATACTGGAGACCATGGGGCAGAA
Organism: Ranitomeya imitator; assembly: GCF_032444005.1. Classification (NCBI taxonomy): domain Eukaryota; kingdom Metazoa; phylum Chordata; class Amphibia; order Anura; family Dendrobatidae; genus Ranitomeya; species Ranitomeya imitator. Next base: position 1,190,418,475 of record NC_091282.1, read on the forward strand.
TGCTGGACACACTGAATACTGGAGACCATGGGGCAGATTGCTGGACACACTGGGGCAATACTGGAGACCATGGGGCAGATTGCTGGACACACTGGGGCAATACAGGAGACCATGGGGCAGATTGCTGGACACACTGGGGCAATACAGGAGACTATGGGGCAGATTGCTGGACACACTGGGGCAATACAGGAGACCATGGGGCAGATTGCTGGACACACTGGGGCAATACAGGAGACCATGGGGCAGATTGCTGGACACACTGGGGCAATACAGGAGACTATGGGGCAGATTGCTGGTCACACTGGGGCAATACTGGAGACCATGGGGCAGAATGCTGGACACACTGGGGCAATACTGGAGACCATGGGGCAGAATGCTGGACACACTGGGGCAATACTGGAGACCATGGGGCAGAATGCTGGACACACTGGGGCAATACTGGAGACCATGGGGCAGAATGCTGGACACACTGGGGCAATACAGGAGACCATGGGGCAGATTGCTGGACACACTGGGGCAATACTGGAGACCCTGGGGCAGATTGCTGGACACACTGGGGCAATACTGGAGACCCTGGGGCAGATTTCTGGACACATTGAGGCAATGCTGGAGACCCTGGGGCAGACTTCTGGACACACTGGGGCAATGCTGGACACTGGGGCAGATTGCTGGACACACTGGGGGTAATATACTGGACACAGTGGGGCAATGCTGGACACTGGGGGTAATATGCTGGACACACTGGGGCAGACTGCTGGACACACTGGGGAAAGGCTGGACACTGGGGCAGATTGCTGGACACACTGAGGGCAGATTGCTGGACACACTGGGGGTAATATGCTGGACACACTGGGGCAGATTGCTGGACACACTGGGGGTAATATGCTGGACACACTGGGGCAGATTGCTGGACAACATGGGGGTAATATGCTGGACACACTGGGGGCAGGACTTGAGGCATGGGCAGAATGTAGATACGGGGCATGATTGGAGACACGGGGCAGGATTGGATCATGGGGCAGGACGGATACGATGGAGGCTGGTGGGGCAGGATGGGGAGATCATATGGGGTAGAATGGATACTCATGAGGGCAGGATACGACAACATATGGCTGGAGCCAGGAATGAGATAAACGGGGCCAGGGTGGGGAATATTATTACCATAGGGGATAATTAAGGGATATTATTACTGCAGTGATGTATTTATTTTATTTTTTGAGTATACTGTTTTAAATGGGGGGGCGGTCCTGTTACTGTGCAGAGTGACACTATATCACCTTTTTTTCTTCATGTGGTGTAATGTAGAAGTTGTGAAAAATTAAGTAATGTGTTCTGCAAGCGGAGCTCGAGATAACTGTGTTATTTCCTGCAGAAACGAGTCCTGGCTGGAAGGAATGATGGCGGTCTGTGCTGGATGAAAGATGAAGGACTTCACCTAGAGACGTCACTGGTGAGTCAGTGTTACCTATACACTGACACTATACACTGTATACTATATAGAGGTCCTGTGTATAATGTCACCAGTGATCTCTGTATTACCTCTACACAGACACTGCATACTAAGTACAGATCTCCTGTGAATACTGGCACTTATGGTGATAGTATTGTGGTTTTTTTTATTACTGATCAGTATTGTAGTATTCAGTCACTATGTGGTGGTAATATGTGGTCTGGAAATGGTGTTGTGGTATTTGTCCCTTGTATGTAGTATTATTCGGTCACTATGTGGCCTGGTCATGGTGTGGTGGTATTAAGTCACAGGTGTGGCATGTGGGGGTGACACCATTAGGCCCAGTTTAAGTTCTACAAAACAGGAAAACCATTTTTGGTAACCTTTGTGTGTATTGAGCTGGGGGGGGGGGGGCGCCAAACTCGGGATCAGCCCCGGGCTGCAAAAGCTCTAGCTACGCCTCTGGGGGATGGTACACTGAGGTTCTGAATTGTGAAATCTGCAGCGCCTTGCACAACTCCCTCATGATCTGTGGCATGAAGGGGGTCCTTTGATCCTCAGTATCTCATTCAGCAGACCAGTTTGAGAGAAGATATAGGGCAGCTCCCAAGAGATACACTTTGCAGAGGAATTTCATAAGGGTACTGCCTCTGGGTAAAAAACACCAAGAAAAAGGCAGAGACACTTACCTGCCCAGGCCTCAAAACAAATTCTCTAACAGGGTGTAGTGGGCCCAATTAAATATGGCGACTACACAGGTGCAGTAATACCGATGAGACAGCCAGCCTACAATCAGGGATTGGCCGTTTGGTACACCAGTGCACAAAAAGATACAGTCTGTATGCAGCAATATTCACACACAGGAGATGCAGAGCATCAGGCTCACAGCCAATTAATGACGCCCATACTCTCCGATCAGGCGGGCTGCCCAGTACTAACTAAAATCCATCCTGTGTGAACAGAGGCTGCAGTTTACAGAGCCATCTAGGCCCAACTGCACCCTGAAAAGATATAAAGTGCAAGAAACACACAGCAATATATGTGAGGCATTAGTTTATATTCTGGTCAAAATACGGAAGCTCACAGCCCATGTCACGATTCCTCACGTTTGTGAGTCCTACTCTAACATCAAAACCACAAAAAGAGCACTTGAGAATCCTCCAAAAATCTGTAAAAAACACCAAGAAAAAGTCAGAGACGCTTACCTGCCCAGGCCTCAAAACAAATGCACTAACAGGGCGCAGTGGACCCAATTAAAGATGGCGACTACACAGGTGCAGTAATACCGATGAGACAGCCTGCCTACAATCAGGGATTGGCCATTTGGTACACTAGTGCACAAAAAGATGCAGTCTGTATGCGGCAATATTCACACACAGGAGATGCAGAGCATCTGGCTCACAACCTATTAATGGCATGAAGGGGGTCCTTTGATCCTTCAGCAGACCAGTTTGAGAGAAGACATAGAGCAGCTCCCGAAAGATACACTTTGCCGAGGAATTTCATAAGGGTACCGCCTCTGGGTACCAGGACCAATCCAAGACCACCAAAATATATTGATGCTCTCTTGCGGACAGCACCAGGGGCCCCACTAAATCCATCGCTATGAGCAACGGTACTAGAGGACTGCAGAAGATGGCCACCGGGGAGGTTAGCTGGCATGTGGAGCAGGAACAATAGCTCATAAATTCTAAGACTCAGGTCAGTGGAATCTCTGGGGGCATCCTGCATCTTATCTGCCCCAAAGTGGCCACCCAATACATGGGAATGAGCCGTGCCAAACAGCCTGTGCCTATAGGGTCCTGGCACAAGTAATTGCTCTATCACCTCATCCCTTGGCTTGATTACGGTATAAAGCAGATCGACATTCATAGCAAAATGAGGGAACCGACTGTTGGCCTCTGACTCCTGAGGCACCCCATTTAATACTGTCACATTTTAAAATGCTCGTTTAAAAGTTACTGTAGGCCCCTGAGTTGGGCAGTTCCAAAGTTTCCCTTGGACACCTACAGCTCTGGGATGTTGGCTTCAGGAAATGCTACCTCATCCTCATCTCCAAAAAGCACACATATGGGAAACTTGCCTGCAATGGCCTACGGCGAGGTTTCTGTAGGGGTGATCTGGCTGTCATCCGAACAGCCTTGCATCCCCACTTTCCCCCACATGTCCCAGAACAATGTAAAGTCCCGTCCGATTATTATGGGATGCAACAAGTCCTTGATGACCCCCACTTCCTGAGACGTGGTGCCACAGTCTGTGCCTACTTCCACCCGGGCCACAGAATACTTATTAGTGTCCCGATGGATACACAGGATGCCTATTACCTTCCCAGGGACCAGTTGATGAGGAAGTGCGGCCCTTATCAAGATCACCAAAATTCCTGAGTCTAAGGGTACCGTCACACTAAAACGACGCTGCAGCGATACGACAACAATGTCGATTGCTGCAGCGTCGCTGTTTGGTCGCTGGAGAGCTGTCACACAGACAGCTCTCCAGCGACCAACGATCCCGAAGTCCCCTGGTAACCAGGGTAAACATCGGGTTACTAAGTGCAGGGCCACGCTTAGTAACCCGATGTTTACCCTGGTTACCAGCGTAAACGTAAAAAAAAAAAACACTACATACTTACATTCCGTGTCTGTCCCCCGGCGCTGTGCTTCTCTGCATTGACAGTGAGCGCCGGACAGCTGGAAAGCACAGCAGTGACGTCACCGCTGTACTTTACGGCTGGCCGGCGCTCACCAGTCAGTGCGGGAAGCTGAAGGCGAGGGACATGACCAGTCACCGGGAACGTAAGTATGTAGTGTTTGTTTTTTTTTAACATTTACACTGGTAACAAGGTTAAATACCGGGTTACTAAGCACGGCCCTGCGCTTAGTAACCCGATATTTACCCTGGTTACCAGTGAAGACATCGCTGAATCGGCGTCACACACACTGATTCAGCGATGTCAGCGGGAGATCCAGCGACGAAGTAAAGTTTCAAACGATCTGCTAAGACGTACGATTCTCAGCGGGGTCCCTAATCGCAGTAGCGTGTCAGACACAGTGAGATCGTAATTATATCGCTGGAATGTCACGGATCGTGCCGTCCTAGCGACCAAAGTGCCACTGTGTGACTGTACCCTAACAGTCCAGTCACTATCACCTTGTTTACAAACACTGAGCATGCCTGAGGGCCCTAACCAGGTTAAGGAACCGCACTGCAAGCGGGGTAGGCAAAATAGGAGCAACGCCGGTCTATGCTGAAGTCCATTTACTTGGACAATGGGCAGTAATATGGCCATGACACCTCCAACAGAGAACGGAATGGGACTGATTACTCGGCTGCGACTCAGTTGGCTCCTGGGACTTTGGACACCCCCCTGTGCGGATTTAGTCCCCTTATTTTGTGAGCCATTACCCCTTTGGGAACCTCAGAAAGTTGACCTTACCCATGCTTGACCACCCAGGTAACACTCGACTGCCTGGTACCTCTCTCGCTTCCGCAGAGAGTGGATAAACAAATCCATTACCACTCTCACGACCATCTAGGCTGGGGAACAAGTCTCTGGTTGTAGCTACTTCTGCACCAGTTACAGAATGTGAAACATCTGTGACCGGGGAGGTTTATCCCTGTGAAAGTCCCAGACATGGACCCATTGTGCCCTGTCTGCCAGGGTTACACCCAGCCGAGCCAAGATCTCAGCTTTAATTTTGTCATACTCTTTGGTGTCTTGCAGGACCATATCAGAGTATGCAGTCTGTGGCTCCCCGGTCAGATATGGCGCTAGAACCTCCGCCCACTGCTGCGGTTGTAGTCTCTCACATTCCGCCACCCTCTCAAACATAGCCAGGAATGCCTCAATGTCATCACCCGGAGTAATCTTTTGCAATGCCCCTCTCATGGTTTTCCTTATCTGGGTCTCATCACTTCGGCCTGGAGGTAGTGTGGATTTTCTGACACAGATGACCTCTGCAAGGAGCGTCATCTATTCCTGCTGCTGTCATTGCTGCTGCTGCATTAGTTGCTGCTGTAGCTGGAACTGCTGTATCAACAGCTTGCTGGTCTAGTGCTGAGCTTGCTGCTGCTGTAGATTCACCTGTACCAGCTGTTTAATTAGCTCCTCCATGTTTGCAGGCTGCACTTGCACCGCTATATCTGCCTTGACCCATGACATGCAGTTTCCAGACTGCAATCATCTGTCATCTGGGATGTCTGCCCGCATTCGCAGCAGCAATTGTGAAGGATCGGCTCTATGGTAGATGCTGATTCACACATGGGACTTAGTTCATTGATTCAAAACAAACAGGATTTTTAATAAACCATCAGTTTTAACAAAACCAAACAGCCTCTTCCAGGGAAAAATATTATTAGTCTGGGAGGGGGCCAATATCCAATATCCATAGCCTATTAATATCACCCCTTAGCTGTCTGCTTAACCATTGCCGGTAATTAAAAATAGGGGGGATACCATGTCATTTTTGGGGGGTTCGCCTTAATAACCAGTAAAGGCTAATTAGACAGCTGTCTAGTTAGCCAGCTGTGAGCTGATATTCATAGCCTGGGACGCTCCATGTTAATTACCCCCTTACCAGACTATAAACAACAGCCTCCAGCTTTTTTCTTTTATTTATTTAATTATTAGCTAAATAAATTTACAGTAAGCTACACATGCACTGCACTCTTTACCAAATATTTCGGACTGTAAGACGCACCTAGGTTTTAGAGGAGAAAAATGTAAAAAAAAAATTAAGCAAAAAAATGTGGTCAATTCTGTACTAACATCCCCATCCTGGTATATATGTCCCAAATCTAGGAATACATGGTCATCTCATCACCATTCTGGTAGACAGGGTCCCGTCATCCTCATCCTGGTTTGAATGGCCCCCTCATCCCTATCCTGGTATTCATGGCCCCCTCATCCCTATCCTGGTATGCATGCCCCCCTCATCCCTATCCTGGTATGCATGCCCCCCTCATCCCTATCCTGGTATGCATGCCCCCCTCATCCCTATCCTGGTATGCATGCCCCCCTCATCCCTATCCTGGTATGCATGCCCCCCTCATCCCTATCCTGGTATTCATGGCTCTCTCATCCCTATAATAGTATTCATGTCCCCCTCATCCCTATCCTGGTATTCATGGCCTCCTCATCCCTGTTCTGGTATTCATGTCCCCTCATCCCTATCCTGGTATTCATGGCCTCCTCATCCCTATAATAGTATTCATGTCCCCCTCATCCCTATCCTGGTATTCATGGCCCCCTCATCCCTATCCTGGTATTCATGTCCCTCTCATCCCTATCCTGGTATTCATGTCCCTCTCATTCCTATCCTGGTATGCATGGCCCCCTCATCCCTATCCTGTATGCATGGCCCCCTCATCCCTATCTTGGTATGCATGGCCCCATCCCTATCCTGGTATGCATGGCCCCCATGAAAAAAACATTAAAAAAACATAAGCCATTCTACTTACCCCCCTTGGGTAGGTAAAAATCACACTGCACATGCAAATGACTTGCCTTGGTGAATCTCAGCCATTTTACAAGGCCATACACAGCATGCTGCAATTTTTTCCCTCACCCCAATTTCAGGTGAGGTAAAACTTGCAGATGGACACTGCCTAATTACCATATATACTCGTGAATAAGCTGAGATTTTCAGCACTTTTTTGTGCTGAAAATGCCCCCCCTCGGCTTATACACGAGTCATTGTCCAGAAAGACGGCAGGGGAGGGGGAGCGGCGGAGCAGGAGCCGGCTAAGAGAAGACATCATACTCACTCTCTTCACGCCGTCCCTGCATCTCCGTCCCAGCACCGGCAGCTTTTTCTGTGCTGAGCGGTTATGTGGTACCACTTATTATGGTAATGAATATGCATGTGTCTCCACTCTCATAGGCGTGGAGCGCATATTCATTACCTTAATCAGCGGTACCACATGACTGCTCAGCACAGGAAGCTGCGGTGCTGAGACAATTGAGATGCAGCAACGGTGTGAGGAGGGTGAGTAGGACAGGGGGTGTGAGCCATGCGTGCAATGATGGGATGGGGGGGTGAGCCATGCAGGACCGGGGGAACCATGCATACAACAGGGGGAGACACACATACCAGGACAAAATGGGGGAGCCACATACCAGGACAGCGATGGGGGGAGCCACATACCAGGACAGCGATGGGGGGAGCCACATACCAGGACAGCGATGGGGGGAGCCACATACCAGGACAGGTCAGGGGGAGTCATGCATAGCAGGACAGGGATGAGGGGACAATGCATACCTGGTTTATACTCGGCAAAATTAGGTGCCTCGGCTTATATTCGGGTCGGCTTATACTCAAGTATATACGGTAAATAACATTGTGGCAAATGCAATGCGATTTTTTTCTCATACTGCAGTTGCCGATTTTATATGCAGATGTGAGCACACCCTAATGGTAATAGAACAATAGTGTGTAAATAGCAATATGTCAATATCCTGTTTATGTGAATTACTGTATTCATCTTGTAACATAACTTGTTTAATTTCCTCATATCCCAATATTGTGCCGAAGGCAACCCTTCGATTGGGTTAATTGAATAAATAGTTGTTGGTTTAAGTACCACTGTCTCCTCATTGTCTGCACTGTTGCGTCTGCGCACCTGTTAACACTGTGGATAAGTGATAGCTTCGTTTTCTCGGTAAACCTCTGACAAAGTCACTGGTAAAGTGCCGGAGCGTAGATATTTTTCACTACTTCTATTGGCATCAGTGATATAAAACGTAGACTTTTTCCTCCAGCACACTAAGTGTTGTGAGGGGTTAAGATAATTTGCATAACGGGCTGGGTTTTACATGGACATCTATAGAACGGGTGGGAGGATGTCCACCTTATCTCCCCCCCAGTGTGTGGTCTGGGGCTTAAGTAGCTGGCCTCCAAAAGCAGCAGTGTTCAGTGTCTTGAGAGGAACACTCCAGAGGTGTATGGTGTTTTGTTTATGTCTGAACCGTGGGTCTTGCTAACCCTGAGCAGGCTAATCCCCACTAATGCGAGGACTGTACCTAGAGCTACCGATTTATTTTGCTTTGCTGTTTTGCCAAGTGGGCCGTGTTTATTTTGTACTTAAACTTGGTTTATGCAGCATCTAATAAACCAAGTGCATCCTTAAAGCCGCAGTGTTCCCGTGCTAACCTCCGTGTACACCCGAGTGAGCCAATCTACCACAACCCCTCTAATGCAAACTACCATAATTGCACATCACAGTTATATTGTGGACACAGTAGATGTGCAGGAGTCTCTCTGCTCCAACAGGTAAAACACCTAACAGGTATTTGCATGTAGCTGCAGTGTATGGCGCTACAGTCAATTCCTCCCCTTAGGTAGCCTTGTCCAACACTGACTATTTTAACTCTTTCATCATATACTGTAAAGGTTCATTTATACAGGGGTTCATTCACATAAAAAAAATACAGAAGCACAATGCTGATTGCTCTTTTTACAAATGGTTCCATTTAAATTAAATAATTTAATATGGAAGATAAAAAAAAAACAATTAATATTAAGCATATACTGTATAAGATATGCAAAAATGGACTATGCGTTACTACATTCAACCCACTGACTCCTAAGGAATAAAAAAGATAAAAATCATGTTGAAAAAACACCATCTGCATTTAAAAATAACGCATTTACGAAGAGACTATAAAACACGAGTGTGAATGAGCTCTTATATTGTCATTTCCCTTTTATGAACATTACTTGGTGTAACCTTGATCACTAGATTTTTTTTCTATAATCATCCTGTAAAAGACAAGGTGCTTTGTCCATTAAATTATTAATGATGGCTTTTCTTTTTACTTGGTATTTTAATGAGAAAAGAAGAACAATTAATATTTGACTATATCTTTATTTCACTGGCATTCATATATTTGCCAGAGTGAGACCCGTATTCAGTCCAGACAATAGTTCTGAGAGTATTCTGTCACCACTGACAATGGTCTCTACAGCCTCGGTGCCTGTCTAGTTGATGCCTTATTGCAATGTTTTCTCGATATGTAGAGGTGATCTGGTTAATAATCTTATTCATTTTATTTATTAGCTATAAATGAGTGTAGTCATTGTGAGATAATGGGCCAGACATAATGCTGGCACAATGGTTGGGGATTGATGTGTAATTTTAGATATTTTATATTTGCAATATAAGGTTATACATATGATGGCAAAGATATTACTAAACTATGAGGCAATTTAGGTATTGGGCTCTATTCACACTTACATTAGTTCTTTTCAGTAACACTTTAGTTGCTTTTTAACGGACAGAAGAGTGTAAAAGCCCAATACACATTAGGCTAAAGTTGTCCCAACCTGCTGATTTTGGCATAACTATAATAGGTGCAGGGGTAGCAATTGCTCCCGTGTCCTGGAGACTAGGACGCTCCAAAGGTCCCTGTGCCCAATACGGAAAAAACTATTACTTTTAAAGACCTATGATAATTGGAGACCATTGGAGATTTTGAATTGAGGTCCACAACAAGCTTCAAATTACGTCAATGTATGCGGGCATCCGGGAGAGAGAAAGATCACACCTCCTGAATTTCAGGAGCTGATCTTTTTGTTCTTCCTACTGAGAAGCTGCTTCCAAAAGAGTCAGGCAGAGGTACCCTACTAGAGAACAAAGGAGTGCTTGGCGGGACCGAGAGTAAAGCTCACCATACATTAGATGGCCGTTGACTGAAGGATGGTTTGTGACATGGTTCGACCAACAGCCTTCTCGGCCATCTCCCCCATATACAAGTAGCACTTGATCATTTGATCAGCCAAGAGTTCCTGTGTTCTCTATGAGAAAGTCACCGACAGACATCTCTCCCGACAGGTTTATCTCCAGGAAAACAAGGTAATAGGCAGTCTTAAATTGGACATGCCTAATCGACAGCTTCCCTGACAGTCAGTTTGCTGGCACCCCCATACACATTAGAGGGTCAGCCGGACAAAAGGACTGGGTTACGACCTTTGGACACCAGTCTGGGGAAGCCTTTAAATGTAATTTGCAGCTCGGGAGAGGGAGGCCACACCCAGGTTTGCACAGAATGCAAAAGTACAAAGAAAAAAACACAAAAATTGAGCTTGGCTCAAGTTGGTATACATGCAGCACATAAACACATGTTCACATTGGCCACAAAGCATACAAAACCTACAAGAAACAAAATGAGCAAAAACCCTGTGGTAGCTAAATAACAACTAAAAGTGCATTTAAGTAACAAAGGGTTCTTAGTAACCCTTTTATGCTATTTTTGATCAAAAACAGTATTACTCTGAACCCTGTGTTATTTACTTTTGCTTTTTACTTATTTAGTTACTGCAGGGTTTTCGCTCATTGTTTTTTTTTAGATTTTGTATGCTTTATGGCCAATGTGAACATGCGTTTATGTGCTGCCTGTATACCAACTTGAACCAAGCTCAATTTTTGTGTTTTATTCTTTGTGTTTTTGCATTCTGTGCAAGCCGGGGTGTGGTCTCCCTCTCTCCAGCTGCAAATTACATTAAAGGCTTCACCAGACTGGGGTCCACAGGTGGGGACCCGGTCCTTTTGTCTACCCTTATTCACACACTGAGGTCAACTCTGACACATGGTAAGGTTTTTAATATTAGACAGTGTAGGACCCGTCCCAGTCAGGGTCACCTTGTCGATGGTGGGATGGCTTTTATGCTATTTTTGATCAAAAACAGTATTACTAAGAACCCTGGGCTATTTAAATGCACTTTTGCTTTTTACTTATTTTGTTACCACAGGGTTTTTGCTCACTCTACAGGAGAGAGAGGACCCCACTGACCATAAGAGCTTACACTCTACAGGAGAGAGAGGCCCTCACTGACCATAAGAGCTTACACTCTACAGGAGAGAGAGAGAGGACCCCACTGACCATAAGAGCTTACACTCTACAGGAGAGAGAGGACCCCGCTGACCATAAGAGCTTACACTCTACAGGAGAGAGAGGCCCTCACTGACCATAAGAGCTTACACTCTATAAGAGAGAGAGGACCCCGCTGACCATAAGAGCTTACACTCTACAGGAGAGAAAGAGAGGACCTCACTGACCATAAGAGCTTACACTCTACAGGAGAGAGAGGCCCTCGCTGACTATAAGAGCTTACACTCTACAGGAGAGAGGACCTCACTGACCATAAGAGCTTACAATCTATAAGATAGAGAAGACCCCACTGACCATAAGAGCTTACACTCTACAGGAGAGAAAGAGAGGACCCCACTGACCATAAGAGCTTACACTCTACAGGAGAAAGAGGGGACCCCACTGAACATAAGAGCTTACACTCTACAGGAGAGAGAGGACCTCACTGACCATAAGAGCTTACACTCTACAGGAGAGAGAGAGGACCCCACTGACCATAAGAGCTTACACTCTATAAGAGAGAGAGGACCCCGCTGACCATAAGAGCTTACACTCTATAAGAGATAGAGGACCCCACTGACCATAAGAGCTTACACTCTACAGGAGAGAGAGGACCCCGCTGCCCATAAGAGCTTACACTCTACAGGAGAGAGAAGACCCCACTGACCATAAGAGCTTACACTCTACAGGAGAGAGAGGACCCCGCTGACCATAAGAGCTTACACTCTACAGGAGAGAGAGAGAGGACCCCGCTGACCATAAGAGCTTACACTCTACAGGAGAGAGAGAGAGGACCCCGCTGATCATAAGAGCTTACTCTCTACAGGAGAGAGAAGACCCCACTGAACATAAGAGCTTACACTCTACAGGAGAGAAAAGACCCCACTGACCATAAGAGTTTACTCTCTACAGGAGAGAGAAGACCCCACTGACCATAAGAGCTTACACTCTACAGGAGAGAGAGGACCCCACTGACCATAAGAGCTTACACTCTACAGGAGAGAGAGGACCCCACTGACTCACCACCACTGTACAACGTATAATAATATGCAAGATGTCATAGCTGCAGGACATTATGGGGAGGCTCGCATGGACACTGAAGATGACATTAGCATGCACTCTGATGCTTCAGTAGTGTGGGAAATGGCGATGGGCAAAGTTTTTTTTTTTTGCAAACCATAAATTAAATCTCAAAATGTTCGAATTTGCGTGGAACAGTGAATTTAAAAAAAATCAACAAGAACTCGATCCTTCGAGGAGCAATCCACTCATCTCTAATTAGATTCCTACTTCCTGCTCTTCACATGGACATTAGCAGCAATAAACTGACTCAGACCCTCTTTGTTTTTATAGAAGTATAAACTGGATAAGCTCTAATCTGTGCAAAGATCAATGTGAAAAGAGGGAGCTGTGACATCACCTATTGTGAATGGTAGATCTAGTGTCATCTACTGTATATAGAGGTGTTATCAGTCATGATTAACCTGTATATGATTGTAATAAAACTCATGAAAAGTTTTCTGTAAAGAGCGGGAAGTATGAGCCTAGTATAAGGCCTGGAGACCAGTTTAAAAATTGCAAGATTTTTGTTCTATTTTTGAAGGGAACCTGCCAGCAGGATTGTGCACTGTAACCTACAGACACTGTCAGGTCGGCACCGACCTGAAATCCGTCTTGTGGTTGTTGTTTAATCTTTATTTGTAGTTTTCAGTTAATGAGATTCTCATGTTCCGAGGCGGCCTGTGGGCTGGGCGTGGCGGTGGGTGGGGCGGTGGGCGGGGCTTTATGTGGCGCTCTGCTTAGCTATTCATCTGTATGGCTTCTGACAAGTTACTGATCCCTCACTGACCTGTCCCATATTTTACATACTGAATATTATATGTTTTGAAAAAAAAGACAGATTTCATCAACTAAGGTATCATTTAATCAGTAAAATGGCGCCAACCTGACGCTGCCTGTAGGTTACTGTGCCCAATCCTGCTGTCAGGTTCCCTAAAAAGGGTCAAAATTAACTTTTAGGATTGCAACTTATAAAAGGTGGCACTAGAGTTCCTGTCTTCCTCTTGGAAGAGGTTATTTGCACATTTAAATTACTAGGGGAGCAGTGCGTGGCCTATATGTATTCTTATGACAACTTGGCGCTCTCCACGAGAAGAAAGTATAACCCTTAGACCACTGATACAAATCGGAATTCATTGTTCCATCAATGATAGCAAGTCATCCTGTTAGATACAGCAAAATAGGCCCAAACCACTGTGGTTCACAAATTTTATGAGGTTTTTATCCTGTAATGCAGTGTTGTTCTTTCCTCAAACATAACGCATCTTATTTACAGTGGCATGAAAAAGTTTGTGCACCCTTGGGCAAAATTACTGTTATTGTGAACAGTTAAACAAGTTGAAGACGAAATTATCTCTGAAAGGGATAAAGTTAAAGATGACACATTTGCTTGTTATTTTAGGCAAAAAAATATATATATTGTCATTTTTTTTCATTTAAAAAATTACAAAACGGAAAATGGGCTGATGCAAAAATTTGTGCACCCTTGGACATTCGTGTGCTCACATAACTTTGACCAAGGTTTCACACCTTAATTAGACTGTTTGGGTTATGGCTTGTTCACTATCATCATTAGGAAAGCTAAAGTAAAGTAAAGGTACCGTCACACTAGACGATATCGCTAGCGATCCGTGACGTTGCAGCGTCCTCGCTAGCGATATCGTCCAGTGTGACAGGCAGCAGCGATCAGGCCCCTGCTGTGCTGTCGCTGGTCGGGGAAGAAAGTCCAGAACTTTATTTCGTCGCTGGACTCCCTGTAGACATCGCTGAATCGGCGTGTGTGACACCGATTCAGCGATGTCTTCACTGGTAACCAGGGTAAACATCGGGTAACTAAGCGCAGGGCTGCGCTTAGTAACCCGATGTTTACCCTGGTTACCATCCTAAAAGTAAAAAAAACAAACACTACATACTTACCTACAGCCGTCTGTCCTCCAGCGCTGTGCTCTGCTCTCCTCCTGCACTGGCTGTGAGCGTCGGTCAGCCGGAAAGCAGAGCGGTGACGTCACCGCTCTGCTTTCCGGCTGCTGTGCTCACACAGACAGTACAGGAGGAGTGCAGAGCACAGCGCTGGAGGACAGACGGCTGTAGGTAAGTATGTAGTGTTTGTTTTTTTTTTACTTTTAGGATGGTAACCAGGGTAAACATCGGGTTACTAAGCGCGGCCCTGCGCTTAGTTACCCGATGTTTACCCTGGTTACCTGCATCGTTGGTCGCTGGAGAGCGGTCTGTGTGACAGCTCTCCAGCGACCAAACAGCGACGCTGCAGCGATCTGGATCGTTGTCGGTATCGCTGCAGCGTCGCTAAGTGTGACGGTACCCTAAGGAAAGGTGGAAGTAAAATTAAGAAATGGCAATTAACAGGAACCGTGAAGGTCAAGATAAAATCCGGAAGACCAATCAAATCTTCAGTGAGAGCTGCTCATAGCGATGCTAGAGAGGCATATCAGACTGCAAAAGACCTTCAGAAAGATTTAGTAGACCTTGGAGTTATGGTTATGGAATGCCCGTCTGGGCCTTGGGGTCCAGTTGCATTTAAAGAGGATGTCACGGTGGCAGCGACCCGGTCCGTGGCTCTTGGCGCCCAATTAAAGGGGAAAGGTCTTTTATGGGGAATTGTGAATAAAGTCTATTGTTCGTGACGCCACCTGTGGTTCTCAGTCAATAGCGACCAACGCTGCTTAAAGGGGTCCTCTGGGGTGATGTTGTTGCAGCAAGATGGTAACGCTTCCCACAGGTGAAGCGAGGTCCCCAGGGCTCCCAAGGTGTGTGGCAAGGATGGTGTATGCCGATGAATAAGTGGAGGACACAGAGTTGTAAAGTCTTTACCTGGTTTACTGGTGGTAGTAGTGCACAGTCCAGGGTGCCAGGTGCGGGTGTCCTATGGTCCGGCTGCAGCTCCTTCGTGGCTACACGGCCTCTCTGTCTGCTCTCAGTTCCAGACTTCCTTCTCCTTCAGTGTCTCTATCAGACTGTCCTAACTCCTCTCCAGGTCAGGATACATATAGCTCAGGGAGGCTCCCCTGAATCAGGGTCCTGAGCTCCCCCTCCTGGCCTGGATTTGGAATGTGTTGTGTGTGGGTGCTTTACCTGGTAAAGAGAACTCCATTGCCTCCAAGCATGATATTACCCTCCCCGAAGGGAAGGCAACATCACTGTAACAACAGGTTACCTGGGGTGTTACAATTACTTTTGCTACTCACAGCCATGTGATATTGGATAATTACCCTCAATAAAAATATAACACAGTCTAATATTTTTTTTTCAGTTATTTCATTTGACTCTCTTTATATACTTTTGGGATTTGTGAAAAAAATCTGATATCATTTTAGGTTAAATTTCTTCAGAATGGAGACTCTGATGGGGACACAAATTTTCTAGCTTCAATGTATACTATACATTGTGGCAGATCGGCTCACTCAGATGTACATGGAGATAGACAAGCATGGGCAGTTTGGGCAAAAACAAATGGTAGCACAAAGCTCAGTCCTTGTGGTAGAAGGGATCCATTCACATAGGGATAGCAAAACAGTTTAGGTTAGCATAAACACGAACACTTCTCTGGAGTTAACCTCTCCAGACATGCCGAACTCTGAATGCCTCTGGAGGCTGACTATTTAAGCCCCAGACCACTAGGGTGGAGATAAGGTGGACAACCTCTCACCCTATCTATGGTTGTCCACAAAAACCCAGCCACTAAATAAAATGGCTGATTAACGCCTCTCAACACAGAGTGTGCTGGAGAAAACTTCTGGGTTTCAATTCCCTGAAGACAATAGCCTCAGCAAAACGTATCTCCCCTCCAGCACTCTGCCAGTGACTTTGTCACAACATATATATTTTAGATCCATGTGTCCAAGGTTTTGCTCACCCTCGGTACTATATAAAAAATTACCTGGTACACGTGTAAATCAGGAGTGTGAATGCAATGCACAAGGAATTCACGGTGGTTAGGGAACAGTTATAGGACACAGTATAAACAGTCGTAACCATACAACAATAAACATATAATTAGTATAACGGAAAAGTATCTCAAGAATTATACTTGTGTCCTTCCTACAACCCACTGTCGTTCCTACAACCCACAAGAACACAATACTTGTGTCCTTCCTACACCCATTCCTAAGAGTTGCTATGTTAGCTCTTCTGCAAAAATGGCCCTTGTGGGGGTCCCTGGATTTTCCCGCTAGGCCTAAAGTCCTTCTGATAACAATCCTTGATAGACTTTGAGTTTCCTGTGTACCAACTGGCCCCTCCCCATCTGTTTTCCTAACCCAATCCAACCCCTGTATGGTATATAATGACTGGAAGTAACGGTACAGCTCACTCATGTTAAGGCATCCTCCTCTTGACCTCTCCTTGGTTGTTCGGTGGTTGACCATCAGCGGGTGTCTCCTAGGCCTGGGGAAGAGAGTGCTGGGTACCAGCTCTCGACGAGCGTTGTTTTGGCTCTGGATCTTGACTGGAGTAGTGCAAAGGTTCTGATCTTGACCGACGGAGTCTGGGTTCTGGGTCTTGTCCCGTGCAGTTCAGGTCTTTGGGTCTTGACCGGTATAGTTGGGGCTTTGAATTTCAATTGGCGCCATCTGGGCCTTGTCTGACAGCAGCTAGCTCAGCTGAGGCTAGTCAAAATGGCTTCAGCGTCGTCTCTGGCCCAAGTCCACACTGCTTCTCCCCTTGGCACCAAACTCCCCACGGTTTGGTGCACAGGATTTTATATCCAGGAACTCTGTCATCCAAGGCACCTGACTGAGTCCTCCACATGAACTTGTTCTCCCTGAAACTCTTCTGGTGCCAGTCAGCCCCGTATGGTTTTGTCCAGCCATCAGATGGCAGTCTTTCCTCACTAATGCCACATTACGTAGGGGCTCTTCAGGGGTACCATTGCTTCCTCTTACACATGCATCCTCTTCTATAATTTAAAAGGGTTGTCCAGGTAAAATAAATCTTTCTCAGGGTATTGGATGTGTTAAAAAAAACAAACGTTATTACTCGACTACCATCACCCACTTGGATCCAGCATGGGACGCTCTCTGGTTTGTGCCGAACAGGAAGTACCCTGCAGCAGTCTGAGATTGACTACAGCAGTCAGGTGACTAGAGCAGCAAATCTTTGGATGTTTTTCTGACTGCTGGAGCCGATTTCAGGGTACAATGAGATAGTGACTATTGGTACAGCTGTGCCGATTCCTATGGCACTGAAGACCACAGAGTGACCTACGTTGATCCAGATAAGTGCTGGAAGTTGAAGTGATTGGGACAAGGGAATCTAGTTCTCGGGACCAAGTTTTATGTTGAGTAAAAATTCTATAAAGGATTAGCTCATCAATAACATTTATCACCTGTCTGCAAAATGAATAATCAGTGGACCTAAGAACAAGATCCCCAGCAATCATGAGAATGGGGGTCTTGTGTTCCCTCACTGATCACAAAATTGAGATTTCCTTGTCGACCCTTGCAAACTGAATGAAAGTATGTATGTGAATGTTCTCACACGGACACTATCACTCCCGTTCAACCACAGAGGTAGATTTAGTGTTGGTCATGCACATCCCTCCATTCACAAGGAGCAACATAAATTCAGCATTTTTGCGATTAGCAGAGACCCCAGCAGTTGTAATCGTACATTTATCATTCATTCATTGCTGCACGCAATGTTGATCGTAAACAGATCAAGCGACTGACAGAATCTATGGATGGAGGCTGCTGAGTGTCATCATATAGAAAGGTGGCTATACTGGCCACTAATTTTTTTTTTTTTGGGGGGGGGGTTTGCATATCAGAAATGTTTATTTCTAAATTTTGTGCATTTATATTGGTTTACCTGGTGAAAATGAACAAGTGAGATGGGAATATATTTGTTTTTTATTAAGTTGCCTAATAATTCTGCAAAGTAATAGTTACCTGCACAAACAGATATCCTCCTAAGATAGCCAAATCTAAAAAAAAAAAAAACACTCCAACTTCCAAAAATATTAAGTTTTGATATTTATGAGTCTTTTGGTTGATTGAGAACATAGTTGTTGATTAATAATAAAAATAATCCTCTAAAATACAACTTGCTTAATAATTCTGCACACAGTGTAATGCTCCTGTATGGTGGTTCTAACTTTTTAATTAGTGTTGCTAGATATATATATATACAGGAGGAAGAGCAGAGGAATGACACAAAACAGGGTCCTAAGAAAAAATGCCCCCAAAATAGTTTTGTCCATAGGGAATAGTAATGTTTATTTGACTGATTTATATGAATGTGGAAAGAAGACTGAGCAGCTGTCAAACATCCCTGCAACATATTCAGTCTCACTTTCCGCCCAACATCTGCTGTTTGGGAACAGTCAGGAGCCTCCCATACATATTTTATTGTGGCGCTGACACTTTGATGTGTATGTCCAGAGCTAAACTAACTGTCTCTGCAAAGACAGATACCTGTAATGCCAGTATGTTTGTACCTTGCAGCCCTGGCGTTACTGGGCATATCTGTGCTCTTTCCCTT
This sequence comes from Ranitomeya imitator, assembly GCF_032444005.1. Classification (NCBI taxonomy): domain Eukaryota; kingdom Metazoa; phylum Chordata; class Amphibia; order Anura; family Dendrobatidae; genus Ranitomeya; species Ranitomeya imitator. The sequence goes on from NC_091282.1 coordinate 1,190,437,344, forward strand.
TGCTCCTTTCCCCCTAACCAGCTGGGATACTGTTGACTGTTACCTGTATGGATGCTGCTCAGTTCCCTGCTCTGCTGCGTAGTCGTACATGTGTTGTAGAGTTGTTGCTCCACTGCACGATCATCCGCGTGTGCGGTCCCTGCCCCACTTTTATTAGCGGCAGAGTGTGCGCTTGAATTGCTGTCCCCAGCTTGTTGCTGAGGGGCAGCTCCTATTTAATATTCCTCTTCCCTGTTGGGCGTTGCTAGAGCTTCTCATTAGGTTGCAGAACCTAGCCATGTGTGTTTGGTCCACCATGTTGCTCCTGGTCTGCCTTTTCTTCAGCTCCTGTTCTGCCTGCTATCAATTCTAGGAAAGCTGATGCCTTTGTCCCTGGACCCGTCATGTCTATGTGTGGATACCTAAGTCCTTCTGTGTTTTGAATTATGTACCAAGTGACTCTCCGGTCCGAGCCTGCGGTGCTTGCACCATACCGCTTGAGTTCCTTTCTAGGTCATGTCAGATGTCCAAAGTCTGGCAAACGCTGCCTGATGACTGGAGCCTGACAAGTCCTGCTGGTGTTTTGGAAGTCCTGCCAGTGTCTCTGATGTCCTGCCTGTGTCCTGACATTCTCTGCTTGAAGCCGTGTCTGTTTTCAGGAGTCCAGATGTCCTGTCTTTGTCCTAGATGTCCAGCCTTGTACAGATAGCCAGTCCATGGTCCTGGTGGTCCAGCTGGTGTTTCAGAGTTGGTCCCACTCATGTTCCTGGATGGGTTCCTCCTCCATGTTTCTGGGGAGTCTCCAGTCTACATGTGTTCCTGGATGGGCTCCTCCTTCGTGTTCTTGGGGAGTCTCCAGTCTACTCATGTTCCTGGATGGGCACCTTCTCCATGTTTCTGGGGAGTCTCCAGTCTTGTTTCCTGGTGATGGCTCTGCATGTGTGTCCTGGATCTGACCAGCCGATGTCCGGAGTTCCCATGTCGATGCTCCTGTACCTGTGCTGTCCATGTCTTGCCTTTGTCCATATATCTTGATATTCAGTCTGTGTTCCTGGTGGTGCAGCCCCTGTTCCGCTCGTGTTCCTGGACCAGCTCCTTCTCCGTGTTTCTGCGGAGTCTCCAGTCTTGTTTCTAAGTGATGGACCTGCCTGTGTGTCCTGGATCTGGCCAGCCGATGTCTTGAGCTTTCATGTCAGTGTTTATGGATCTGTGCTGTCAGTGTTTTGCCTGTGTCCAGATGCCCTGCCTGTTCCCTGGGGTCCATCCTGTGATGACGTCTGTCTGAGGGCGGTGTCTGATGTTCTCCTGCTGTGACTGCACCACGCCTGAGAGAGAGGTTCTCCTGATATGCCCATGCCAGATGACCCTGGACTGCATCAATCCATGATGACCTCTTGCCATCATCTGATGTCTGCTGACCTGTGATGTTCACCCTTCCTTGATGTGCAGAATGGGGAGCCTAGCATTGTAACGTCTTGTGTTTGGTATGATGACTTTGTGTAGCAAACTTTATGTTTCTTTATACCTGAAGTAGTGCAGTGTCATCTAGTCCTACATGTAACCACCATGCCCAAAAGCTCAGCTGCCATAGACCCCGGTCGCTGCCCTTCCCTATTCCAGGTAGGCCCGGGTCCCCCTCTGTGTTCCAGTGGGTCCACATTCTATTACCACCTGGGACGCATGTCCCACGTTGCTGTGGCCTGGCGGCGTGGGAGTGTGAGCTAAGTAAGCTAAGCCGCGTCCTTACGTGACTATGCCACATAGCAGGACCATAGAATATGGACAGGTCACTTGGAAACACATTGGACTAAGCTTGATGTTCTCTACAATGCTCACACTCCATGTTGACTGTATATTATACAGCGGGGAAACAAAAAGAATTTAGTCAGCGACCAACTGTGTAAGTTCTCCTACTTAAAAAGATGAGAGAGGCCGCCTGTAATTGACATCATAGGAAGACCACAACTATGAGAGTCAAAATGAAAAAAACAAACCCAGAAAATCACCTTGCCTGATTTGGCAAGATTTATTTTGCAAATTATCTTGGAAAATAAGTATTTGGTCATTAACAAAGGTTCATCTCAATATTTTGTTATATATCCTTTGTTGGCAATGACAGTGGTCAAATGTTTTCTGTAAGTCTTCACAAGGTTGGCACATACTGTTGGTGGTGTATTGGCTCATTCCTCCATGCAGATCTCCTTTAGAGCAGTGATGTTTTGGGCCTGTCACTGGGCAACACTGACTTTCAACTCCCTCCAAAGATTTTTTATAGCGTAGAGATCTGGAGACTGGCTAGGCCACTCCAGGACCTTCATATGCTTCTTACGAAGCCACTCCTTCGTTGCCCTGGCGGTGTGCTTGGGATCATTATCATGATGAAAGACCCATCCACGTTTCATCTTCAATGCCCTTACTGATGGAAGGAGGTTTGCACTCAAAATCTCATGATACAATGCCCCAATCATTCTTTCATGTACACGGAGCAGTCATCCTGGTCCCTTTTTTAGAGAAACAGCCCCAAAGCATGATGTTGCCACCCTCATGTTTTACAGTAGGTATGGTGTTCTTTGGATGCAACTCAGCATTCTGTCTCCTCCAAACACAACAAGTTTTGTTTCTACCAAACAGTTCTACTTTGGTTTCATCAGACCACATGACATTCTCCCAATACTCTTCTGGATAATCCAAATGCTCTCTAGCAAACTTCAGACGGGCGCGAACATGTATTGGCTTAAGCAGGTGGACACGTCTGGCACTGCAGGATCTGACTTCCTGTTGGCGTAGTGTGTTACTGATGGAATCCTTTGTTACGGTGGTCCCAGCTCTATGCAGGTCATTCACTAGGTCCCCCTGTGTGGTTCTGGGAGTTTTGCTCACTGTTCTTGTGATCATTTTGACCTCACGACGTGAGATCGTGCGTGGAGCCCCAGATTGAGGGAGATTTTCAGTGGTCTTGTATGTCTTCCTTTTTTTATTATTGCTCCCACCGTTGATTTAATCACACCAAGCTGCTTGCCTATTGCAGATTCAGTCTTCCCAGCCTTGTGCAGGGCGACAATTTTGTTTCTGGTGTCCTTCGACAGCTCTTTGGTCTTCACCATAGTGGAGTTTGGAGTGTGACTGTTTGAGGTTGTGGACAGGTGTCTTTTATGCTGATAACAAGTTCAAACAGCTGCCATTACTACAGGTAATGAGTGGAGGACAGAGGAGCCTGTTAAAGAAGAAGTTACAAGTCTGTGAGAGCCAGAAATCGTGCATGTTTTTAGGTGGCCTTTTCCAACATAATTTGCAAAATAAATCTTGCCAAATCAGACAAGGTGATTTTCTGGATTTGTATTCTCTTTTTGACTATCATCGTTGTGATCTACCTATTATGTCAATTACAGGCCTCTCTCATCTTTTTAAATGAGAGAACTTACACAATTGGTCGCTGACTACTTTTTTCCCCACTATAGTATAGCCAGTATCTGTCATGTGTAGAGGGAGCTCAGCACCTGAACACCCTCCACATGTGAGAACCCCTACCCAGTGTTATGACACAGCTGTCGGGTGTCCTGGGACCAGGGGCTCCTTCCCTGACCCTACCACTAGGGGGCGCCTGAGCTCACCATATTCCCCGGGATACTTCTGAAGGTGAAGATGCCAAGTCCTCCACCCTTGCCTTATCTCCTGAGTTAGCCCTCTGTCTGTTCTCTTCCCCCACGCAGGGAAGAGGGGCGCTATTGTGCACTGCAGTACACCAACCCAACAAACAAGGCTGCACAAACAAGGGTTAACAGAAAACTCCAGGCATACAAAATATTCACTCACATATAGCAGAAGAATGTACCGGGGAGTGGAGGATGGGGAATAAGTAGAGAAGGGAAGGGAATTACCGCGCTTACAAACCATGCAACAGTTACAGAAAACTCCTCCAACACTCATTCTCTTATGAACACCTCTTCCTCCTGAAGCCATGCAGCAAATGCTAGCTTTGACAGGTATTTGCATCAGAGCCCAGATTATAAAGGGTAAGGGAGTTGTAACTGAGCTCAGCTGCGAGCACGGACATTTCCAACATGGCCGATTAACCCCTGTCCTGGCAAAAGGAATAAACACCATTTAAAATGAAGGAGAAGTGCGTCTTCTCAGCGCTGGAGTAGGAGCAATCAGACGCTGCGTTCTTCTAGCTCCACACTGTCGCGGTAACCAGGGCTGGAATGGCCATCTGGCAATTCTGGCAAATGCCAGAAGGGCCTGTCTGCTCTTGGGCTGCCTTGTCTGCTATGTTGCTAACAGAATCGGTGTTCTCAAGACACCCATACTGTTAAGAGTTGTGACGGAGCACCAAGTCACTGACTTCGTCACATACCCCAGCAGGCCATAGGTATGATAAGATATATTGGTCTTCCCGGTCAGCGGGAGCCAGAGGTCGTTCGTGTTGTTCTCCAGGACGCACGGTAGAACTGGAGGGCATAGGACTGTATGTTAATTGCCCATACCAAGTGAGGTGAAGCAGTAACCTGAAGAGCCTGGGTCATGATAGAAACCCTATAAAATGGCTCATACTACCCACCGTGCAGACATCTGTCTCAGGAAAGGAGAGGGGACTTTCCTCCATCCAGGGTAATATTAGTAATATATTTCATCTGGTTCTTAGGGACGGTGACAACATGGGCCTGTGTGATTCAAATGCCAGGGCTGAATTTCAGCCCCAGTTCATACCTGGCGGTAACCCAGTGACACCCAAAATGTGTAGTACCACATTTGCAGGAAAGTGTTAATTTTAGCAAAGTTCCTAAATGGTAAAAATAATAATAATAACGGCTGATATTTGGCCTGTTAGTGACAGTGACATCAATAACTACACCCAATTTGCCTACCTGGCATGAGTTTTGAAGTGTTGTGTTTTCCAGAGATAGGTGTTTGGGTTGAACGTTGCCATTTTGCTCTTAGGTGATGACCTCCAACCAAAAGAACCTGGTGATACATTTGTGTATATCATATGTGTCCAGATTTCCATGACATTTCCTTTAGCATTCTCTTACAAAGACAAAAATGATTGCCTAATAAGGATTAAACAGGAAATATACCTAATCAGTCGATGTCGACAGAATTTATGGTATTGCAGGAAAAATGTCAAATATGTCTTTTGCATTATAAGGAAATGGGAACATGTCATCACTGAAAAAAAAAAAAACATAATCGTCCCAAATTTGGCCAACTTTACCATTTTGTACTTTGTTTTCGATTCAGTTTGGAATTATGTTGGGAAACTATTTCTTCTATTCCCTTCATGTTTTGATATCTGTCTTTAGTCAGTCTGTGAAATCAAAGGCAGAAGTCTCAGCCCACTTTTGGCAGGATGGTAGCTATGGTTTATTTATTTTTTTGTTGAGTCAGTCTGGTTTTGGAGCTTTTTGCTTCCATCCGAGGCATGCCAGCAATTCTATGGCAAATTTCACAGCTATGGAATCACAAAGACCTTGTAACACTGGGCTTTGCCATTTACAATACGTGGTTGAGACTTTTTCTTCTGTTTTTGTTTAGAAGATGGCCTCATTTCAATATGTAAGAGAACGTCAAGTAACGAACGTGAAGGCATTTTCTATTCAATTAGCGCCTTCACGCTCTATAGGTCAAGTGCTCTCATACAATTCTTATTATTTCATAGCTAGAATTTTATTTCTGTTTTTTTAATCACTTATCAATCAGTTTTATATGAGTTGTCCAATACCATGCAAAGCTACGTATAAGGATTGGACAAAAATGCTTTCCAGTTTAGCTCATAATAGAAAACCTTCCTGAAACATCTAGGAGACTCCACGGAAAAGGGAAGAACTCCTAGACTCCCTGAAGAGTTGGCAAGTCTCCCAGGCACTGCACCACCCTAAAGGTACCTTCACACTGAGCAACTTTAGAACGATAATGATAGCGATCCGAGACGTTGCAGCGTCCTGGATAGCGATATCGTTGTGTTTGACACGCAGCAGTGATCAGGATCCTGCTGTGCCATCGTTGGTCGGAGCTAGAAGGCCAGCACCTTATGTCATCGCTGGATCACCCGCTGACATCGCTGAATCGGCGTGTGTGACGCCGATCCAGCGATGTGTTCACTTGTAACCAGGGCAAACATCGGGCAGGGCCGCGCTTAGTAACCCAATATTTACCCTGGTTACCATTGTAAATGTAAAAAAAAAAAAACACTACATACTTACATTCCGGTGTCTGTCACGTCCCCCGGCGTCAGCTTCCCTGCACTGTGTCAGCACCGGCCGGCCGTAAAGCAGAGCACAGCGGTGACGTCACCGCTCTGCTTTACGGCCGGCGCTTACACAGTGCAGGGAAGCTGACGCCGGGGGACGTGACCGACATCAGAATGTGAGTATGTAGTGTTTTTTTTTTTTACATTTACAATGGTAACCAGGGTAAACATCGGGTTACTAAGCGCGGCCCTGCGCTTAGTAACCCGATGTTTACCCTGGTTACCCGGGGACTTCGGCATCGTTGGTCGCTGGAGAGCTGTCTGTGTGACAGCTCTCCAGCGACCACACAACGACTAAACAGCGACGCTGCAGCATCGCTTAATGTGACGGTACCTTTACTCAAGACAGCGCGAACCCAAGGTGTTCTTCATCGGCTCTATAACTGGCTCGCTAGGCAAAAATGAATTGTAGTTCTTTTATTTAAATAAAATTATTTCTAAAATATGAATTAAAGGAGCACTCCTATCAAAGTTTTTAGCCTCTTAATATATTGCAATCATCATACATCATCTGTGTACTGTCATGCCTCATGATTCGATCCTGTGGTCCTGTGCTCCTGTCAGCATCTCTATCCGCTGAGGCACATCAGGTTCTGTCGCTGTCCGGGTGTGGAGTGCCTTTTGCCTGTGTCCATTCTTTTTGGACAACAGGTGGTTTTCATTTGCTATCTAGCCTGTCCTATCACTCTGTAATTACTACTATCTAAACCTACCCCCAGTTGGTCTTCTCTGCTGGTGATAGTCTTTAATGGATTCTTCTTGGAGATCTAGTCATACTTCTGTGTATCCAGGCCAGTCAGATAATTCTACTACACTCTCCCTCAATTTCTTAGGAGGTGTGTGATACACTTGGCGGCCTAGGGGGCTAGGTCCAAGTTGTCTACTCTAGTTTTACATTCAGGGTTTATCCAGTTCACGCTGAAGCTGCTAGGGCCTGCATTACTGGATACTATAATCTGTACAGGAACCAGGTGGGGTTTGTGCAGTTTTTTTAGTTAGGTCTTTTTTCCCCTATACTTACAATTGCTCATTTTGCCGTTCTCATGCAGGGAAAATTGACCTTATGTTTGTACATAGAGCTTAGAAGGATTCAGCTAGTCAGTTTTTAATCACGTGATGTCATAGACCTAATGGAAAAGAGAAGAATTAGCTGGATAGAAAAGTAAAATGAGCAATTGTAAGTACACAGTGCTGTATAATATGATGATTGCCCTATATTAATAGAATACAAATTTTAATGGGAGGAGGAGGGCTTCTTTAATTAAATATATCAAAATTATATCCATTAACTCAATAAATGTAAAAAATAAAAAAGTTATAAACAAAATAAACATTAAAATATTAACTCTCTTCACACTCCATGATGACTATATCTGTCATGGGGCCGGTCAGGGTGTGTGGAGTGTGATCAAATGATAAAAATATTGAATGTACCCCAAAAATGGTATCAATAAATGAAATGCTCAGCATGCAAAAAACATCCCTTATACAGTTCCATTGAAGAAGAAATAAGAAAGTTATAGGTCTCAGGAAATGGTGAAACAAACCAATTATTTTTTTTCAATAGTGTTTTGAAATTTTTTAAGGCACTTAAAGGGGTTATCCAGGTTATTTTTTACAATGTGCCCTAGAACAAACAGTCAGGCAATTGCTAACTATCTGCCTGTTCTGCCCAGAACAGCTCTTTACCGGTGCTGGTGATCCTATGGCTTCTGCTGATGTCATGTCAACAGAGCAGTGGATTCTCTTCTTCTCTGATCTTCTCTGTCGACAGGGCATGACTGCCAACATCATTCTGATTGAGGATCGGCTCCCCGCTGCATAGCTGTGGTGAGCCATTTGTCAATCAGCATGACATAGCAACTACCTTACTGTTTTTTTGGTTCATAGATAAAAAAAAATTATAATCGAATCAAATTAAAGCCAGTAAAATGTAAAAATAAAACTATACAAGTTTGGTATCACTGAAATCGTACTGACCTTTAAAATCATGTTTCCAGGTCACTTTTATGGTAAAATGACTGCTGTAAAAGAGTCCACTCTCACCACCTGACTAATTTGCTTATTGGACAATTTCAGAATTACTTGAGTTCTTCATGACATAACAATTCTGGGGCATTTTTTCTGTGTCATTTCTTGATATTCCTTTAGGAAATGTACGAATAGTTGACTACAATGCGTTACTATTTTCCAATGTCAGTTTAGTGTTTTACTACACATTGTCACACTGTCCAAAGAGTGCTTAAGCTGTGAAACTGCACAGGTTTTGAGCCACGTAGAGACAGAAAAGTGCACGTCTTTAGTCATGTAGAGACTGAAAATTGCACAGGTATGTAGCCACGTAGAGACTGAAAACTGCAAAGGTCTTGAGCCACGTAGGGACTGAAAACTGAACAGGTCTTGAATCATGTAGGGACTGAAAACTGCTCAGGTCTTAAGCCACGAAGGGACGGAAAACTGCCCAGGTCTTGAGCCCGGTAGAGAATGAAAACTGCACAGGTCTTGAGTCATGTAGAGACTGAAAACTGAACAGGTCTTGAGCCACATAGAGACTGAAAATTGAACATGTCTTGAACCATGTAGGGACTGAAAACCGCACAGGTCTTGAGCCACGTAGGGACTGAAAATTGAACAGGTCTTGAGTCATGTAGGGACTAAAAACTGCTCAGGTCTTAAGCCACGTAGGGACTGAAAACTGCCCAGGTCTTGAGCCCGGTAGAGAATGAAAACTGCACAGGTCTTGAATCACGTAGGGACTGAAAACTGAACAGGTCTTGCACTACGCTACGTAGGGACTGAAAACAGCTCAGGTCTTGAGCCACGCAGGGACTGAAAACTGCACAGGTCTTGAGCCAGGTAGAGAATGAAAACTGCACAGGTCGAAACCTTCAAAAAGAACCTGAAGACCCACCTCTTCCGACAAGCCTTAACCCTGCAATAACCACCGATCGACCAAACCGCTGCATGACCAGCTCTATCCTCACCTACTGTATCCTCACCCATCCCTTGTAGATTGTGAGCCCTCGCGGGCAGGGTCCTCTCTCCTCCTGTACCAGTTATGACTTGTATTGTTTAAGATTATTGTACTTGTTTTTATTATGTATACCCCTCCTCACATGTAAAGCGCCATGGAATAAATGGCGATATAACAATAAATAATAATAATAATAATGGTCAATGTGTCCGAAGGCGGAGACAGTGATGCCGGCTGTGATTGGCCCTAATGTCACATGTCACAAAATCAACCGAGAGCCCCAGGGAGAGCGAGTACCGACACAGCAGGAACAACGCCGGCATGGGAGGTGAGTATAGGCTTTATTATTTTATGGGGGCCAAATATTTTGATTAAGAAGGAGTTGTCCTAGTAGTGGACAACCCCTTAAGGACCACATGCTTGATTTGTACAGCATAAGAAGCCTTGGCTTCTTAATGGAGCCGGACGACCTCTTTAAAATATACTATAACAAATTATTTGAAGTTGGGTAATGTTACATGTGGATCACAGGCTTTTATCTTTTTTATGAATTCTAACTAGTGATGAGCGAGTATACTCGTTGCTCGGGTGGTGAGTATTTATGACTGCTTGGAGATTTAGTTTTCCTCGCCTCAGCTGCATGATTTACAGCTGCTAGCCAGCCTGACTACATGTGGGGGTTGCCTGGTTTTTAGTGAATCCCCATGAGTATTCAAGCTGTCTAGTAGCCTCAAATCATCCAGCTGTGTCAACAAAAACTAAATCTCCGAGCAGTCACAAATACTCGGAGACCACCCGAGCGTGCTCGGGGAAACCTGAGCAAAGAGCATACTCCCTCATCAATAATTCTAACATCTAATGTGCTTTTGCAGCTGCTGCTTGACATTGAGTACTGCTCAGTTCTTATGTTCCGTTATCCCTAGATAATTTCATTTAATATATATGTAGTAATATTATTACTGCAACTTAGATGTCTTACTTTACATCTATCAATGTCTTCTTACCCATGTTGCCTCACTTGTATTTTATAGTAAATATTACACCAATATCCAATGTATGTGCTGACGCCTGCTGCCACCACATGTATCAGAACGACAGTGCACTCCGCAGCGCAAAAGTTATTCAAGGTCAAACACATCCGTACTTGATTTTTCCATTTTAGAGCCCATGCCTCTAACCACACGGATGCCTATTCTATTTAGATATTTACTTCTCATCAAGCAATATACTTGGCATTGCCACAAGCTGGGGATGGACCATAGGGCTTTTATTTAGTTTTCTCTGAGAAAATAAAAACCACATGTTGCCATGCAAATATGTAATTGCAGGTTATGGAATCGTTTATTAGGCATAAAATAAATGTCACAATGGCTTTTATGATGGGGCTTTGAAACTAATAACAACACCTCTGATTCATCATAATAGGGTGTGACCTCCTGGAGGGACCCTCACAATTAATTAACCTCTTAGCCCAATTTCCTTTTGTCTGGTGCCATTTGACATGTGGAACCTTTAAAGACTTCATTTACATCTGAAACTGGCTCCATTCAGGACGAGATGTTATTGGGCCTGGTTCCCAATATTCAGGGAGCTGTTTTATCTTCAGAGTTATTAGCTAAAGGACTTTTGACCTTGAGGACCTTAAGGTCAGACAAAGCCAACCCCATAATTAACCAGGGCAGCGTTGCTCTGACGTTCCACCCCGGTTTCTATGAAATAAGCCAGCAGAGCCACGTAGCAATTTCCTCTTCTGTCATTTAATACTTATTATTCAATTATGGCCAGGCTTTTTCAGTGTGTCCATTTCATACAGGCTTTTTTTAGGTTTGTTATTTCCTGAACTAGATGTCGGACGTCTGATCTGCTCCCGAGACTGAAGCTTTGTATATAACCTCACAAATCCTTGACAAATGAGGCAACGTTAGTTGAGACACAGGCTCATCATAAGGCTTCATACACGCAGATGTATTGGATGGGTTCACCAGGTTTCGGGAAACCCTTTCTGCACTTTGTTTAAAAAGCAAAAAATCATTCTTCCCCACTCTCTCCGAGTCCGGCATTAAGTCTCCACCACTGTTACCGTTAAGAAGTTTGATACTAAGTCAACCGGAGTAAAGGTGGCCTTATTAGATGAATATTGGCCATACCTGCTCATTTCAGTGGTTACAGTCAATTATCTAATTTGAATGGTGGTGTCTGTACTGGACTTCCCGCCAATGGCAGATTTCTTGGGGAAAATGATCGGGCAGCTTGATTTCAATATGACTGAGCCTTCTGTTTTCATGGAGAGATCAGCAGTTACTAAAGATGTCTGTCTTACTCCCTGCAGTATGAAGGGAGTTGGGAGCCATGTCCCACTGAGACCACTAGGTGCGACATGATTGGAGATCTTGGATTTCCAGCAGAACATCAACAGAACAAAGCAATTTCCATCATAAATGCTCCTCAAACACAACAATGCTCCAAGTGTGGAGCCTGTACAGTGGTAAATGGAGTTCACTGATCCTCAGGGGACAGGACATGACTCAATTTGTTGCATATGATTCAAAGGGAAAAAAAAAATTGTATTACTCCACAAGAAATCGTAAAGGCACAAAGTTATAGTATGCTCTTTAGTATTACGGCTTAGTAAAACTTTTACTGACTCTTATACTGAGACATACAATAGCCATGGATGAGTGATTTTTACTCATTAGTCAAAAATATAGATTACCTTTGAATATCATTTAAACAGATGAGATGTCTTTGCTAACAGTTACATCCTCTTCCAGACGTGCATGTTTGGTTCTGAAATACAGAACCATATTTTTTACCATAGTGGACTCATAAGGTTCTGTTGGGGGAGGATCTGAAGTGACCCTTCACGGTTGACTCAGTGATTTTCAAATTCATCCACAGGGCGTTGCCGGCAACTGAGAATGACCAGACGGAGACATATCTCTGTTTGGGAGGATCAACGGCAAATCACTAATCCCGTTTATTGTGTTGGACTTTTCATAATCTTAGCAAGTTATACTTCAACCAATAGTATAAAAACACGCTCACAGTTCTTAACCTATAAGAATGCAGGAAAACCGGAAACGACATATATGGCCGTGTCTATGTGACAAAGGAAAATAACATAACAGCCTGTACGTCAAGGTCTCGTAAAACAATACACCCTCAGTCTCATATCTTGTTCAGGTTGAAACAATCAAGGTCTCATAACAACTATGAACTTTAGCCTAGTAACAGAATTGATCTCAAAACAGCAAGATGCAGTCGATAATTACAAAATGAAGCCTGCTTTAATTTTTCTTAATTTAGTCCTTCGCAGTTCCATAAGGATTGTTGCATCAATAAAGGGCAAAAAATTATAATAAGATTCATAAATATGAAAAAATATCAATATATCCTGTAGACTGTGAGCCCTCGCGGGCAGTGTTCTCTCTCCTTCTGTTAGTGCCTTGTTTTTTCCTCGTGTTTATTGTAGTTGTCTATATTTGCCCCTTTTCACATGAAAAGCACCATGGAATAAATGGCGCTATAAAAAATTTATAATAATAATAATAATATACTAGAAACAGATCAGGGGAGAGAACAGAGCATTGAAAAGGCAACATAGACAGCAGGAGAGGGTAACAGGTAGATGACATAATATATATACTGTGTGGTCACATACAGGGGTGTTGCATGGACAGCAAAACTATATATATGGAGTAGGAACCAAAGTTGTTAAATAACACTGGTTCAATAAGTGCACATAGCCATAACCTCTCCTGCTGGAATTCTGGAAAGTATTTTGATATATGTGTCATATATATATATATATATATATATATATATATATATATATATATATATATAAATATATATATATATATATATATATATATATATATAAATATATATATATATATATATATGATGTTTATTGTCATTTTTTCCCCTTTTTGATACATGTTTATTCTTTTGATGCTGCCTCAGTCTGACACTGTATATCGGTGTGTATTTTACATGGCTATTTCAGTGAGCCCTTCTTATTTACCTCCATAAAGATTCTGTACATTTCCTTCCAGGGCTTGTGCCAAGCACCCGGCAAAACCAGGTAAAATGGGGCCCACTCTGCCCATATTTGCGACATCTGTGCACAGTGCATGTATAGCGTGTGCTCAGAGCTGCAAAAAAATCTACATAAGTTCACATCACTCTCCTATTCTTCAAAAAGTAAGTTAAATTTAAGAAAATAAATTAAAAAAAACTATAAGGAGTTTGGCATCGTTGCATTGATGTAATAAAATACCGTAATATTTACAGCATACAGCGAATTTTGAAACAAAAGTGAAATGGCAGAATCGCTGTTTCATGTTCAAATCATCTAAAAATGAAGTAAAAAAAAGATCAGAGAGTCACATGGGCCTTAAAATGGTAACGATAAAAACTATAACTTGCATCTTCCTATACAATAAATTAAAATTAACATTTACTGTAACTTTACATGACTATATACAGTTGTATTCAAAAGTTTACATACCCGGCAGAATTTTTGCTTTCTTGGCCTTTTTTTTCAGAGAATATGAATAATAGCACCAAAACGTTTTCTCCACTCATGGTTAGTGGATGGGTGAAGCCATTTATTGTCAAACTATTGTTTTCTCTTTTTTTAACCCCTTAGTGACGGAGCCAATTTGCAGCTTATTGACCGGGCCAATTTTTACAATTCTGACCACTGTCACTTTATGAGGTTATAACTCTGGAACACTTTAACGGATCCCGCCGATTCTGAGAATGGTTTTTCGTGACATATTGTACTTCATCTTAGTGTAAACATTTCTTCTATATTACTTGCTTTATTTATTTAAAAAAATGGAAATATGGCAAAAAAAATTTAAATTTTTGCAATTTTCAAACTTTGAATTTCTATGCCCTTAAATCAGAGAGATATGTCACACAAAATAGTTAATAAATAACATTTCCAACATGTCTACTTTACATCAGCACAATGCTGGAAACAAAACTTTTTTTGTTAGGAAGTTATAAGGGTTAAAAGTTGACCAGCAATTTCTCATTTTTGCAACAAAATTTACAAAATCATTTTTTTTAGGTACCACCTCACATTTAAAGTCACTTTGAAAGGTGTACACGACATAAAATACCCAAAAGTGACACCATTCTAAAAACTACACCCCTCAAGATGCTCAAATCCACATTCAAGAAGTTTATTAACCCTTGACGTGCTTCACAGGAACTAAAGCAATGTGGAAGGAAAAAATGAACATTTACCGTATATACTCGAGTATAAGCCGAGATTTTCAGCCCAAATTTTAGGGCTGAAAGTGCCCCCCTCGGCTTATACTCGAGTCACGGTAGCGGTGGGGTCGGCAGGTGAGGGGCTGAGGGCGCTGGGGTATACTTACCTAGTCCCAGCGATCCTCGCGCTGTCCCTGCCGTCCCACGGGCTTCGGCGCTGCAGCTTCTTCCTCTCTTCAGCGGTCACGTGGGACCGCTCATTACAGAAATGAATAAGCGGCTCCACCTCCCATAGGGGCGGAGCCGCTTATTCATTTCTCTAATCAGCGGTGCCGGTGACCGCTGATAGAGAAAGAAGCTGCGGCACCGACGACAGGAGGGGACAGCGCGAGGATCGCCAGGACTAGGTGAGTATGTTATATTCACCTGTCCTCGTTCCAGCCGCCGGGCGCCGATCCATCTTCCCGGCCGGCGCCTCCATCTTCCCGGCGTCTGCGCTCTCTGACTGATCAGGCAGAGGGCGCGATGACGCATATAGTGTGCGCGGCGCCCTCTGCCTGATCAGTCAGAGCAGAGACGCCGGGAAGATGGAGGCGCCGGAACGAGACGCCGGGAGCTGCAATCAAGGGAGGTGAGAATGTGTTTTTTTTTTTTTATTGCAGCAGCGGCGGCGGCACAGATTAATGTGGAGCATCTATGGGGCACAGTGAACGGTGCAGAGCACCGTATAAGGCACAGCTAGGGGGCACAATGAACGGTGCAGAGCACCGTATAAGGCACAGCTATGGGGCACAATGAACGGTGCAGAGCACCGTATAAGGCACAGCTAGGGGGCACAATGAACGGTGCAGAGCACCGTATAAGGCACAGCTAGGGGGCACAATGAACGGTGCAGAGCACTGTATAAGGCACAGCAATGGGGCACAATGAACGGTGCAGAGCACCGTATAAGGCACAGCTAGGGGGCACAATGAACGGTGCAGAGCACCGTATAAGGCACAGCTAGGGGGCACAGTGAACGGTGCAGAGCACCGTATAAGGCACAGCTAGGGGGCACAATGAACGGTGCAGAGCACCGTATATGGCACAGCAATGGGGCACAATGAACGGTGCAGAGCACCGTATATGGCACAGCAATGGGGCACAATGAACGGTGCAGAGCACTGTATAAGGCACAGCAATGGGGCACAATGAACGGTGCAGAGCACCGTATATGGCACATCTATGGGGCACAATGAACGGTGCAGAGCACCGTATAAGGCACAGCTAGGGGGCACAGTGAACGGTGCAGAGCACCGTATAAGGCACAGCTAGGGGGCACAATGAACGGTGCAGAGCACCGTATATGGCACAGCAATGGGGCACAATGAACGGTGCAGAGCACCGTATAAGGCACAGCTAGGGGGCACAATGAACGGTGCAGAGCACCGTATATGGCACAGCTAGGGGGCACAATGAACGGTGCAGAGCACCGTATAAGGCACAGCTAGGGGGCACAATGAACGGTGCAGAGCACCGTATATGGCACAGCTATGGGGCACAGTGAACGGTGCAGAGCACTGTATATGGCACAGCTAGGGGGCACAGTGAACGGTGCAGAGCACTGTATATGGCACAGCTAGGGGGCACAATGAACGGTGCAGAGCACCGTATAAGGCACAGCTAGGGGGCACAGTGAACGGTGCAGAGCACTGTATATGGCACAGCTAGGGGGCACAATGAACGGTGCAGAGCACCGTATAAGGCACAGCTAGGGGGCACAATGAACGGTGCAGAGCACCGTATATGGCACAGCTATGGGGCACAGTGAACGGTGCAGAGCACTGTATATGGCACAGCTATGGGGAAATATGAATGGTGTAGAGCACTATATGGCACAGCTATGGGGAAATAATGATCTATTTTTATTTTTGAAATTCACCGGTAAATGCTGCATTTCCACCCTAGGCTTATACTCGAGTCAATAAGTTTTCCCAGTTTTTTGTGGCAAAATTAGGGGGGTCGGCTTATACTCGGGTCAGCTTATACTCGAGTATATACGGTAACTTTTTTGAAGAACATTTTACTTCAAAACCATTTTTTTTATTTTCACAAGTGTAAAAAGAGAAAATGAACCAAAAAATGTGTTGTGCAATTTGTCCTGAATACGCCGATACCCCATATGTGGGGGTAAACCACTGTTTCGGTGCACGGAAGAGAAGGAGCACCGTTTGACTTTTTCAATGCAGAATTGGCTGGAATTGAGATCGGACGCCATGTCGTGTTTGGAGAGCCCCTGATGTGCCTAAACAGTGGAAACCCCCCACAAGTCACACCATTTTGGAAACTAGACCCCTTAAGGAACCTATCTAAATGTGTGGTGAGCACTTTGAACCCCTAAGTGCTTCACAGAAGTTTAGAATGCAGAGCCGTGAAAATAAAAAAAAACATTTTTTTTCCACAAAAATGATTTTCTAGCCCCCAATTTTTTATTTTCCCAAGGGTAGCAGAAAAAGTTGTTCCAATTTGTCCTGAGTACACTGATACCCCATATGTGGGAGAAAACTACTGTTTGGGTGCATGGCAGAGCTCGGAAGGGAAGTAGTGATGTTTTGGAATGCAAACTTTGATGGAATGGTGTGTGGGCATCATGTTGCATTTCCAGAGCCTTTGATGTGCCTAAACAGTAGAAACCCCCCACAAATGACCCCATTTTGGAAACTAGATCCTGCCAAGGAGCTTATCTAGATGTGTGGTGAGCACTTTGAATGCCCAAGTGCTTCACAGAAGTTTATAATTCAGAGCCGTGAAAATAAAAAATCTTTTTTTTTCCACAAAAATGATTTTTCAGCCCCCAATTTTTTTATTTTCCCAAGGGTAACAGGAGAAACTGGACCCCAAAAGTTGTTGTCAAATTTGTCCTGAGTACCTTGATGCCCCACTGTTTGGGTGCACGGCAGAGCTCAGAAGGGAGGGAGCACCATTTGACTTTTTGAATGCAAAATTGGCTGGAATCAATGGTGGCGCCATGTCATGTTTGGAGACCCCCTGATGTACCTAAACAGTGGAATCCCCCCAATTATAATTCCAACCCTAACCCCAACACACCCCTAACCCTAATCCCAACCCTAACTATAACCCTAATCCCAAACCTAACCCTAATCCCAAACCTAACTCTAATCTCAACCCTAACCCTAATCCCAAACCTAACCCTAATCCCAAACCTAACCCTAATCCCAAACCTAACCCTTATCCCAAACCTAACTCTAATCTCAACCCTAACCCTAATCCAAACCTAACCCTAATCCCAACCCTAACCCTAATCTCAACTCTAACCCTAATCCAAACCCTAATCCATCTCTAACCCTAACTTTAGCCCTAACCCTAACTTTAGCCCCAACCCTAAATTTAGCCCCAACTCTAACCCTAACTTTAGCCCGAACCCTAACAGTAACCCTAGCTTTAGCCGCAACCCTAACCCTAACTTTATCCCCAACCGTAACCTTAACCCTAACTTTAGCCCAACTCACTTTAGCCCAACTCTAACCCTAATTGGAAAATGGAAATAAATACATTTTCTTTATTTTATTTTTTCATAACTAAGTGGGTGATAAAGGAGGGGTTTATTTACTATTTTTTTTTTTATTTTGATCACTGTGATAGGGTCTATCTCAGTGACCAAAATAAACCAATAGGAAAAATCTTCCTACTGTTGCCGGGTGCCGGCCGGCAGATCTCGGCGGTTGCACTGCGCATGCGCCCGCCATTTTCTTCCCGGAAAAAGATGGTGGCGCCCATGGGGGAAGCAGGAGGGCCGAGGAGCACCGGGAGACACTGGTAAGTATCGGGGGGCGATCGGGGACCATATTTCTCTGTCCTTTGATGTGTGATCACATCGGAGGACAGAGAAATTAAATAGCACAGCAGACTTTTTTTTTGCGATCGCCGGTATACGGTTAATACCGGTGAACGCGACCCGAATCATGTTCTTTGCGGTCTCGCTAACCCCGGCAGCCGAGACCTCGAGATCTCCTGGGTGCCGGCCGGCAGCTCTCGGCAGGCGCACTGTGCATGCGCCCACCATTTTCTTTCCAGAAGAAGATGGCGGTGCCCATGGGGGGAAGCACGAGGAGCACCAGGAGGTACCGGGGGGATCGGGACCCCATTTCTCTGTCATCTGATGTGCGATCACATCGGAGGACAGAGAAATTAAATGGCACAGCATACTTTTTTTTTCTTTGTGGTCGCCGGTAAACGGTTAATACCGGCGATCACAACCCCGGGTCGGTAAAAACCGACTCGAATCATGTTCTCTGGTGTCTCGTCTACCCCTGGCAGCCGAGACCCCGGAGAAAATACGACTCTGGGGGGCACTATACACTTTTTTTTTTTTAATTAACGGTGCTGTGGTTTAGGTAACCTTAACTACCGCCATTAAAAGGCGTATTGGCAGTCGTTAAGGGGTTAAATCATAATGACAACCCAAAACTGTATGCAGTCATGACAGAAAGTGTTGGCACCCCTGAAATTGTTCCAAAAAATGAAATATTTATTCCAGAAAATTATTGCAATTGTACCTGTTTTATTATAGACATGTTTATTTCCCATGTATGGATTGATGCAACACAAGACAAAACAGAGAAAAAAAGGCAAATTGGACACAACGTCACACAAAACTCGAAAAAGAAAAAAAATGGGCAGGTCAAAATTGTTGGCATCCTCCACTTAATATTTGCTTGCACACCCGTTGGAATAAATAACTGCAATCAATCGCTTCCTATAACCATCAACAAGCCTCTTACAACTCTCAACTGGAATTTTGGGCAAACTGCTCCAGGTCTCTCATATTTGAAGGCTGCCTTCTCCCAACAACAATTTTAAGATCTCTCCACAGGTGTTCAATGGGATTTAGATCTGGACTCCTTGCTTGTCACTTCAGAACTCTCCAGCTCTTTGTTTCCATCAATTTCTCTCTATAGAGATGAAACATGGATAGCATCATCCATCAGTCCCGGATTAAGTTGAAAGGGTTAAATAGCCTTACGGTGATGTTAGTGAATGCATTCTTTTCGTCCCTTTGCTACAATGCCAAAAATATACTTCCCATAAATATTGGATTGATGTAATACCCAATATTTGTCACTGACCACAGGCTCCAAAAAGTCTGAGAACAGTGCTTTGAACAGTTGAAGCTCTTGTCTAAGGCTACTTTCACACTAGAGTCGGAATCTCCCCGTCGCAATGCGTCGGGCAGAGATTCCGACGCTAGCGTTTAACGCACTGCACAACGGAGGCAGCGGATGCATTTCTCCGGCGCATCCGCTGCCCCATTGTGAGGTGCGGGGAGTTGGGGGCAGAGTTCCGGCCGCGCATGCGCGGTCGGAAAAAGCGGTCCGTCAGGAGCAAAAAACGTTACATGTAGCGTTTTTTGCTCCCGGCGGTCCGCCAAAGCACGACGCATCCGTCGCACGACGGATGCGACGTGTGGCAATCCGTCGTAATGCGTCGTTAATACAAGTCTATGGGGAAAAAACGCATCCTGCAAGCACTTTTGCAGGATGCGTTTTTTCTGCAAAACGACGCATTGTGACGGATTGCAGTTAACGCTAGTGTGAAAGTACCCTAAGAAGTGTACTTCTCTGCCACTGAGTAAACAAATCCCAGACTTGGTGGCTGGTTGTCAGAGAAAATCTCCTGTTGTAATTATATAGTCATTGCAGAAGGTCCCTTCTTCAAAAGGGGTTGAAGTATCAGCTCCCTCACTTCCCCAGTTACAATTAGTTTCTTACTTCACCAGTTACACCAGTTAAGGGGTAACAATGTTTTGAACTTTTGACTTTCAGGCTCCATATCTCACTATCCACTATAGCTTTGAAAGTAAGCCTACCTTCATTGTGTAGACAATAGGGATAAGCGAAAAGTGCTCAGTGATACTCGGTTATCATTCGAGTATCATGGTGCTCGGATGTGCTTGTTACTTGGCGAGTAATGGGTGGTGTTCGATGTAAAACTCGAATCCCTGCCCCGCATCTTTGGTACCTGGTACGCAGTCAATAAGCATGCGGGGATTGCCTGCATGTCACTGTAATGCTGTATTCATCTTGGCTGTGGCATTACTGTGCTTGGCTGGCTGTTTGACATCAGCAGAGGTTACTAAAGGAATGGTGCCGCTCCGATCAGTACACTGATGTGGCGACCCAGGAGTTCAGGTACCACAGTGGTATTTCCTTCCTCTCAGGGAGGGTAATGCCATGCCTGGAAACGAGGATCCCTTTGACAGGTAATCTGTACATGCAACACTTTCTGACTCCAGGGCAGAAGTCGGAGCTCTGAACCCGGTTTCAGGGGAGCTTCCCTAGATATACATATATTCTGGCTTGGAGGAGGGGTTAGTGAGTCTGTAGAGACAGTGAAAGAGGAAGGAGCACAGGAGACGTGAGGAACTGGAAGGGAGCTGTTACTGGGCTCCTTCTATGCTGAAGCGCAGGAATCAGGCACCGGGAGCCCGAGGCTGTGTGCGACTGTATGCCCCACAGCAGAAATCGGAGGGCAGGATATTGAAGGTCACTTGCCCACATCTACACCCTGAGGTACAGCGACGTACAGAGCCCAGAGTCACCATGGATAGAGACCCCCTTATAAAATGGCTTGCGTTGCCTACCATGCAGGAACGGTCTCAGGACAGAGAGTGAGAGAAGACCTTGGAAGAAGCCATAGGCAGCAAGGGACTATTATACAGCGCATGGTGCAAGGCTCCCAATCTGACCTGACAAGGGGAGTTGAACTAGTTTTCAGGCTGCCTGGGCTCCACCATTACCTGTTGTTGGTACCCTGGACTATGGCCGTAAATCATCAGTAAACCAGGAAAAGAGACTGCAACCTTGTGTCCTCTGATTATTTGTGGCACCACACCACCCTTGCCAAATACACCGAGAGCCCTAGAGACCCAGCTTCACCTGTAGGAAGCCATACCATCTTTGCAGCAGTGCCACCACTCCCTAGAGGACCCCTTTAAGCAGCGTCGGTCACCCCTGACTGAATACCACAGGTGACATCACAAATATTCTTATTTCAATAACCCCTTTAAAGACATTTCCTTTAATTTGGACTCCCAGGGCCACGAAGCGGGTCGCTGCCACCGTGACCACCCCTTTAATGATGACCAGACCCGGTACCGAGTACCCCTAGGCCCTGCAGGCGCTTCAACTTGGCGTCACGAACAGGATACGTGCCCCGGCATCGCCGGGTACTGTGTGCCATAGACTGCGTTAAGTTTATGTGTAAGCCGAGAGAAGCAATAGTGCGTGATAATCACACCATACATGTACCCTCTGGCTCAAGACAGAATCAGCTGTGGAGGATATCCACTAATAAAACATAACCTTTAATGATAAAATACTAAAAAAATGCACACCCAATAGGACACAAACAAAAAGAAAATATAAAGTGCTCAGGTGAACCGGTGCTCAATATAAAAACGTAATGGTTTGATCTCACCAAAGCTGCCGGACACTGTATACTTCCGCATGACACAGTAGAGATCCAGGTTTGTGAAAGGAGGCAGGGCTGGAATTCACATATCTACCCTGTGGCCCCTGTGTAACTCCTGTCCTGACAAGGACAGGCCCCAAATGGACCTCACTATAGGGGACCAACCCACCCAATGTATATGAAGGCAGAGTCCCAAATCCTCTTGAGATATAGTTTCTTCCTCCCTACGCGTTTCAACTCCGGTCATGGAGAATCATCAGGGGAGTCACATAGAAGGACGTGCCAATGGGCACAGAAATTATGAGTGTAAGTCCATACAGAATATGGGGCCTGCAGTGGCTAGGCATCCCAAGCTGGAAGTGACTGTCTGTGTCCACAGTCTCTGGTAGAATACAGCCCATCTCAAAAGAGATTAGGGGGAGGGGCCTTAGATATATAGAGAGGCTCTTTTGAGATGGGCTGTATTCTACCAGAGACTGTGGACACAGACGGTCACTTCCAGCTTGGGATGCCTAGCCACTGCAGGCCCCATATTCTGTATGGACTTACACTCATAATTTCTGTGCCCGTTGGCACTTCCTTCTATGTGACTCCCCTGATGATTCTCCATGACCGGAGTTGAAACGCGTAGGGAGGAACAGTTAGGCGTAGGGAGGAACACCACAGTTAAATTCTCCCAGTGAACTGTGGTGAACTCACCTGTGCACCGTGAGACTTTTTCTCACTGTGCTGGGGTGATCTCACTGAGGTCATTGCAGTTCAGGGGCCCGGCTGGAAACGCAGCCTCAGTGACAGGCAGTAACCTCAATGATGTCACCGCTAGTAATTGATGCTGTGCTCGCAGCAGTTAATTCCCCAGTGGTTCTCAGCCTGGACAGTCCACATCATCCCAGTTCCATGTTTTTTTTTCCTTTCTATTGTTTTTAGTTATTTGGGAGTTGTTAAAATTTGAAACTATTGATACATGGTTCTCATCTTTGGAATTTAGATAAAACCAAGAATCATTCATTTAAGTATTATTGTTGCAAATGAATGAGCATATTTCATATAATGGGTGATGTAGCGGCTTCTTGCTTATGTCTTTATATAATGCTAAGTTGATAAGATCTGTCGTAATTTCAGCTGTATCATCTCATTAGTTTTATAATATGTTGTTTATCTTTTGATTCTTCTAAATATAACATTGAAAACACATCATCCCCTGGGGTCATCTTTCGCATAGCTTGTCTTACTGCTTTCTGGACGTACATCGCAATCATCACCTGGAGTTGGGGAAGGGACTGCCAGCTTCCCATGAATGGCCTCTGCGAGGTGCTCTATCTGCTGCATAAGCACCTTCTGTTGTTGTTGCTGCTGTTGCAGCTGCTGTCCCAACAGTTTATTTGTTTCCTGTTGCGCCAGTTGCTGCTGGTGACTTACTTGCTGTTGTTGGACCTGGACCAGGTGCTTGACAAGCTCTTCGTTCAGCACCGGTCTGTCATCGTTAGCTTGTTCACGGTAATCTATTTTTGTATGCTGTATGTAACCTCTCCTCATGTACAGAATCATGGAATCAATGCTGCCCTGAACATAAAAATAATATGTATATATATCAGAAACCCCCACAAGTCACCTTCATTGAAAAAGTCAACTCTTTAAAGTATGTTAATTCTTTATGCATTTCACAGAAATTAACGCACAGTGAAATGGAAAAATTCAGTTTTTCTCTATTAAAATTATGTTTTTTTTAAACAGCAATAGAAGAAAAGGCTCCCAACAAATCGTCACCCAAGCCAGACCCTATATGGAGTCGTAAAGTGCTGTAAATTAGGACACAGGGGGGCTCAGGAGGGAAGGACGAGGAACTATCTGGGCTTTGGAGACTGGAATAATTTGCACGCACCATATCATAATTGCTGAGACCCATTCGTGCCAAATATAGTAGTAGCCCCCCCTAAAATGACCCTATGGTGGAAACTGCTCTCCTCAAGGAATACATTTTGGGGTGCAGTGAGCACTTGGATGACACACGTGCTATGTCAATAATATATAAATATATATATATATATATATATATATAGTTATTATTATTTAATTCCTAGTTATCACACTGATGACGTCAGTTTAGTTGCTATAGTGATAGTACTCAGCGCTGTGGGAACGCTGTGACATGCGGAACGTTTATCTCCTGCCTCCTCTCTCCGCCCGGAACTATTTGGTACCTGCACAGATGATGACGCGGCGCTGTCAAGATGGCAGCTGACATCACACTATTATTCAGAGCCTGTGTGAAAACAGTGAAGACCCGGAATAAAGCGCTCGGGGTATCACTGCCGGAGACTGACCTGCTGAAGAAGAGCCGCCCCAGGGGGGAGTTTAGCGGGAAGGCTCGGGATGTGGTGAGTCACTGAGGGCTCGGTCTAACAACCGGTCACTGGGCAGCTGTTTAGTGAACTACATATCCCGGGATGCTTTGCGCGCATCGTTTAGGAGTTATTGTATAGCGTTCTGTTGCTTTCCATCTGTTGTGAAGCGGCCACTTCCAGCGTGTCCTGTGAGAGCATGCTGGGAGTTGTAGTTCCACTAATGTAGTGTCTCTGTAATAGTCTGAGGATGCCCTGACATGACTCTATGGCTGCTAGTCTGGCACTTGATGGCTTCTTGCACCTCCTGCAATGTCTATTCCTGGGACATGATTTCTTCTCTTAGCAGTAAAGAGTTAATTTAAAGAGGACGCTTGCTGTATAGAGAGGTTCATAGACCTGGCGGCATCATCCCCTCAGCCTGGTCAGCCCTACCATGTGATTGATAGAAAAGCTGCACATGCCCAGTAGTGTCCTGAGCCCCTGTACACTGTCCTGTGACTCATTTATATGGATCATATGCCTCCATTACAATTAACCCCTTCCCACAGTGGACAATTTTCATTTTCGCACTTATGTTTTTTTTTTTTTCCTCTTCTTCCAAGAGCCATAACTTTTTTTTTTTCCCCATCTCCGTAGCTGTATGAGCGCTTGTATTTTTTTTTCCGGCATGGGTTGTATACTTTTTCATTGACACCATTCCGTTTACCATATAATGTACAGAAAATTCTGCAAACAAAAATTCCAAGTGGGATGAAATGGAACAAAGAGAACTTTTCTTAAAATTGTCCCCATTTTCCGAGACCTGTACTTTTGATAAGTCGCTGTAGTTTGTAGTTCTTGATTTTGCGGATTTTTTTTCTGTAATTTAAATTTTTTTTTTTTCTAAAAATAAAACAAATTGTCAGTTTAACATAATTCCTTTGATGATCCTTTTCTCCCATATATCTCCGGCTTTGCTGTGATCCTTGGGTGGATCTTAAGCAGATACTAGATAATCCTGAGGATATGTCTCCTTATCTTGGTGGAGCGCAGCGGTCAGATGATGGCCTTCTCCTCATTATGGTAGTAATTGGTGACCAGACAGTCCGTGTTCCTGTGTGACCAATCACATTACACTGTCTGTGAACGCTGCCTTATGTTTCACATTAGATGATTAAATATAGATGGTCTTTGGCTTTGAGGTGCCCGGAACTGATACTGACGGGATGTCTCAAAATAGGCTAAATTCAAGTGATTTTTTTTTTTTCCTCCTCTTTACTATGAATGAACAGACTCGGGGGAAGTTCGAGTTCCACTGAGCTTTAGTCCAAAGTTCGGTTCTAGTACCAGAATTGTACTCTAACTTTAACCAGAACCTCATAGAAATCAATGGGGACCCGAACTTTGTTGCTTTAAAATGGTGTGTTTCCGTCTGTCTTTCTCTCGCGCTCTCTCCTTCACCCGGAAGTCCGAACACTAAAAAGGACTTCCAGGAGAAGTCCATGTTTGGAGTTCAGTGCCGGTGACTAGGTGTCCAGTACGAACCCTGAACTTTTAAAGGGACACTGTCACCTGGATTTGGAGGGAACAATCTTCAGCCATGGAGGCGGGGTTTTGGGGTTTTTGATTCACCCTTTCCTTACCCGCTGGCTGCATGCTGGCTGCAATATTGGATTGAAGTTCATTCTCTGTCCTCCGTAGTACATGCTTGCACAAAGCAATCTTGCCTTGCGCAGGTGTGTACTATGGAGGACAGAGAATGAACTTCAATCCAATATTGCAGCCAGCATGCAGCCAGCGGGTAAGGAAAGGGTGAATCAAAAACCCCAAAACCCCGCCTCCATGGCTGAAGATTGTTCCCTCCAAATCCAGGTGACAGTGTCCCTTTAAGTCTGGGTTCGCTCATCCCTACTCCTTGCATATCAGATACTCATCATGTTATAGGAGCTTTCTATCACTTACCGTAAATATTGATGATCTATGTGTAGTGTGACAGTCACTGGCACAGTGTATGAAGGGACATATGTGTCACCGCGTAAACTAAAATCAGTAATGTACAACTAGATTGTTTTTGTCTCCAGCACGTTAAGTGCTGAGAGTGTTAATGTTAAAGTCACAATGGGCAGGTTTTACGTGAGCACCCATAGAGTGGGTGCTCACTGTATCCCCTCTTGCAGAACCGACACCGGAATGTGTACTAGCAGGACCTGCGTTGATGTAATGTGATTATCACTTGGGCCTGGTTAAATTTCTGGACATGAGAGACAGTCTGTGTGGTGTAGTGGGAGAGGAAGCACTCCCACGTGGCTCCAGAAGGAGCAGAGAACATTGCCAGGTGTCTGCAGGTGGATCCTACAGAGAAAAAAACTCTGATGAACTTTGTTTGTTTTCCGTTAAAAGGAACCTGTCACCCCTAAAATCGAAGGTGAGCTAAGCCCACCAGCATCAGGGGCTTATCTACAGCATTCTGTAATGCTGTAGATAAGCCCCCGATGTATCCTAAAAGATGAGAAAAAGAGGTTATATTATACTCACCCAGGGGCGGTCCCGGTACGATGGGTGTCCGGTTCGGGGCCTCCCATCTTCTTACGATGACGTCCTCTTCTTGTCTTCACGCTTTCGGCTCCGGCGCAGGCGTACTTTGTCTGTCCTGTTGAGGGCAGCGTAAAGTACTGCAGTGCGAGGTGCCGGAAAAGGTCAGAGAGGCCCAGCACCTGCGCACTTTAGTACTTTGCTCTGCCCTCAACAGGGCATACAAAGTACGCCTGCGCCGGAGCCGCAGCATGAAGACGAGAAGAGGACGTCATCTTATGAAGATGGGAAGCCCCAGTCCGGACTGCGACACCCATCGGACCTGGACCGGACCGGACCGGGACCGCCCCTAGGTGAGTATAATCTAACCTCTTTTTCTCATCTTTCAGGATACATCGGGGGCTTATCTACAGCATTCCAGAAGCCCCTGATGCTGGTGGGCTTAGCTCACCTTCCATTTTGGGGGTGACAGGTTCCCTTTAAGCCAGGAAGGCTCTGCTTTTGTTTTCCCGAACCCTGCCTTGGTCTATGCTGACTTTAATAAACCAGCAGTGCTTAACAATCAAAGTGTTCCTGTGTCTGCCTGAAGAAGCAGCTAAGCGTGTCGACCCCTTACATTAGGAACACAGACCCTATTAATCAGCTCACAGATGTAATAATAATTTTATTTCTATAGCGCCAACATATTCTGCAGCACTTTACATTTTAGAGGGGACTTGTACAGACAATAAAGACATTACAGAATAACAATAATCACATAAATCAACACATGCCAAGAGAAATGAGGGTCCTGCTCGCAAGCTTACAATCTATGAGGACATAGGGGAGAGACGAAAGGTGGATGGTAACAGTTGCTTGAATTGTTCGGACCAGCTATAGTGTAAGGGTACCGTCACACTATACCATTTCGATCGCTACGACGGTACGATTCGTGACGTTCCAGCGATATCGTTACGATATCGCTGTGTCTGACACGCAGCAGCGATCAGGGATCCTGCTGAGAATCGTACGTCGTAGCAGATCGTATGGAACTTTCTTTCATCGCTGGATCTCCCGCTGTCATCGCTAGATCGGTGTGTGTGACACCGATCTAGCGATCTAGCGATGCGATCCAGCGATGCGTTCGCTTGTAACCAGGGTAAACATCGGGTAACTAAGCGCAGGGCCGCGCTTAGTAACCCGATGTTTACCCTGGTTACAAGCGTAAAACTAAAAAAAAACAAACAGCACATACATTCTGGTGTCCGTCAGGTCCCTTGCCGCCTGCTTCCAGCATTGTGACTGTCGGCTGTAAAGTGAAAGCAGAGCACAGCGGCTGTGCTTTCACTTTCACTTTACGGCCGGCAGTCACAGTGCAGGAAGCAGACGGCAAGGGACCTGACGGACACCAGAATGTAAGTATGTGCTGTTTGTTTTTTTTTAGTTTAACGCTTGTAACCAGGGTAAACATCGGGTAACTAAGCGCGGTCCTGCGCTTAGTTACCCGATGTTTACCCTGGTTACCCAGGGACCTCGGCATCGTTGGTCGCTGGAGAGCTGTCTGTGTGACAGCTCCCCAGCGACCACACTACGATTTACCTACGATCACGGCCAGGTCATATCGCTGGTCGTGATCGTAGGTAAATCGTATAGTGTGACGGTACAGTAAGGCTCGGGTGTTCATGTAAAGCTGCATGAACCAGTTAGCAGCCTAAATATGTAACAGTACAGACACAGAGGGCTATTAAATGCATAATGGGTGTGAGAACATGATTCGAGGGTCCTGATTATGAAGAAAATTTTGAATGGGCAACACAGGGATCGTTAGATAAATATGTTGAGGTGGTAGACCAGTCTGAAGAAATGTGTTTTTAGGGCACTCTGAAAACCCTGGGTATTGGGGATTAATCGCATTGTTCTGGGTAATGCATTCCAAAGAATTGGCGCAACACGTGTAAAGTCTTGGAGACGGGAATGGGAGGTTCTGATTATTGAGGATGTTAACCTCATGTCATTAGCAGAGCGGAGGGTGGGTTGGTAGACTGAGACAAGGGAGGAGATGTAGGGTGGTGCTGAGCCGTGGAGCACTTAGTGGGTGAGAGTGATAAGTTTATAGTGAACTCTGGAGTGGATGGGTAACCAGTGCAATGACTGGCACAGGGTAGAGGCATCGGTGTAACGTTTGGTCAGGAATATGATGTGCACAGTTTTCAGAGCTCCAATCCATACACTGGGTTGTGGCAGCTCCGCTTCTATTGAACTGAATATGAGCTGAGCTGAAGTTCCCAAAAAATGGCCCCAATACAATGAACGTAGCTTTGGTGGCCACCTCTGTACACTGTTCATCTCCAACTACCGCTTAGAGGGAATTTGTCAGCAGGATTTCACCCGAAGCTGTTTATATGCACATGTAGACCTTGCAAAGACAAGTTCATCCATACCTTTAGATATCTAGTCTGTTTCTCCCTTTACAGATAAATTGCTGCTCTAATTAATAAGCAAATGAGCCTGAAGTGCTCTTGGCTTATAGAAGCTCTTCCCAAGCCTCCACTCTACAGTTTCTTCACATTTTTTTTTTCTATAGAAACGTAATCTCATCAGGGTCCATGGAGCATTTGGGAATGAATGTTCTGCTTTCCATGAAGTGAAGCGATTTTGTGCCATGGAAGCGAGTATTTCCACTTAGATGCCCACTGAGGCTATCCAGCTCTGGAAGCCCTATCCCTGCTGGGAGGTTGGGGTCGTCAGAACTAATTGAGTTACTGTGCTGTAGAGAAAATGCTTTTTGTCTTCTCTTACCAAAGTATAAATGTCTATTTAATTTCCAGATGTTTCGTGCTGCCATTTCATGTGTGCAACTTTATATCGAGTGCAGGAGAGGAGCCTTCAGTAATGTCCTATGCAAATCCAATCATGGGATGAGGTTTCCTAATCTAACGAGATAATTCCATGTCTTCTTCTAGGATTATTACTGAATTTTCCAGTTACTTTGTAGTCCTAAATATAACACAGATACCAATGTCCTTAGATGACTTTGGTCGGGAATAAGATGCATCTGATTTAGTTCATCCTGGAGATCAGTTCTATGGCCCCTGATGCAAGGTTTCAAGTATAAAATCACTAGGGAAGCTTTATCTGGCCAAGTGTGCCATAATCCTGGTGGATGAGCCCTTCTCCTGCACGTAGTGTAGACTTTTTACTGAATCTCTTCTCCAGTCTGTGTTTAAAGCAAAGATCAGAACTGTGCCCTCCCGTCTCCAAGCTGCACGCTACTTCTGAGGGTTTCTTGGAGAGATGTTTCGGAGTCTCGGGAGCCGGACATTATCAGTTTGTTGACAATTAGAGGGACATCAAAAGTGATCTATATTATTATTATATTTTTTTTAAGTTTAGTTGTTCCTTAATCATGTGTTGTCAAGATGCATGTTCATGGACCCTCTACTCTCAGTTCACAGACTTTGCTGAGTGTGCAAGGCTGTGGAGTCGGAGTTGGTGTCCATTTTGGTTGAGAAATGGACAGACTCTGACTCCTAAAATTATATAACAAATTGGGTACAGTAGTACAATGCAGTATACGCTGTAAACGTTTTTATAATAATTTAGGAAAGTTATAAAATGTACTATAAATGTCTGTTCTGTTCCTCATCTAAGGATCTCAGCTTTTCGTTGAGATGAATCTGTGCTGCACTTTATGTACAGGCTCAGTAGTGACCAGTGCTGTGGAGATGAATCTGTGCTGCTTTTTATGTACAGGCTCAGTAGTGACCAGTGCTGTGGAGATGAATCTGTGCTGCACTGTATGTACAGGCTCAGTAGTGACCAGTGCTGTGGAGATGAATCTGTGCTGCACTTTATGTACAGGCTCAGTAGTGACCAGTGCTGTGGATATGAATCTGTGCTGCACTGTATGTACAGGCTCAGTAGTGACCAGTGCTGTGGAGATGAATCTGTGCTGCACTTTATGTACAGACTCAGTAGTGACCAGTGCTGTGGAGATGAATCTGTGCTGCACTTTATGTACAGGCTCAGTAGTGACCAGTGCTGTGGAGATGAATCTGTGCTGCACTGTATGTACAGACTCAGTAGTGACCAGTGCTGTGGAGATGAATCTGTGCTGCACTGTATGTACATGCTCAGTAGTGACCAGTGCTGTGGAGATGAATATGGGCTGCACTGTATGTACAGACTCAGTAGTGACCAGTGCTGTGGAGTTGTGGATGAGATGAATCTGTGCTGCACTGTATGTACATGCTCAGTAGTGACCAGTGCTGTGGAGATGAATATGGGCTGCACTGTATGTACAGACTCAGTAGTGACCAGTGCTGTGGAGATGAATCTGTGCTGCACTATGTACAGGCTCAGTAGTGACCAGTGCTGTGGAGATGAATCTGTACTGCACTGTATGTACAGGCTCAGTAGTGACCAGTGCTGTGGAGATGAATCTGTACTGCACTGTATGTACAGGCTCAGTAGTGACCAGTGCTGTGGAGATGAATCTGTGCTGCACTGTATGTACAGGCTCAGTAGTGACCAGTGCTGTGGAGATGAATCTGTGCTGCACTATGTACAGGCTCAGTAGTGACCAGTGCTGTGGAGATGAATATGGGCTGCACTTTATGTACAGGCTCCGTAGTGACCAGTGCTGTGGAGATGAATCTGTACTGCACTGTATGTACAGGCTCAGTAGTGACCAGTGCTGTGGAGATGAATATGGGCTGCACTGTATGTACAGACTCAGTAGTGACCAGTGCTGTGGAGATGAATCTGTGCTGCACTGTATGTACAGGCTCAGTAGTGACCAGTGCTGTGGAGATGAATATGGGCTGCACTTTATGTACAGGCTCAGTAGTGACCAGTGCTGTGGAGATGAATATGGGCTGCACTGTATGTACAGACTCAGTAGTGACCAGTGCTGTGGAGATGAATCTGTGCTGCACTTTATGTACAGGCTCCGTAGTGACCAGTGCTGTGGAGTTGGAGGTTTGACCTACTGACTCCACCGCCCGGGGGTGTAATGTCCACCTGAAGATCGACAGCTCAGACCCCCGTGGAGCAGCCATGCTGCTGGTCTGCACTCGGGAGCGCAACATCGGTGGCTGAGGAATTGAGCACTGTCTTTTGGCACCTTGCCTAAAATGCTAGTACTTTGGGTGTTTGGACAAAATGTCTGTTTTAACCAAAAACTTTACAGTTTGTAAAGAAGTAAAGCACTTAGAGGACTTCAAGGCAAACTCATCTCTTGGAGAACGTCCCTGTTGTTATTGAGCGCATTTGAAAGACTCCCATTAAGTTTTGCCTCTTTTAATACGGATCTTGATGGATAACGATAGTTTTACCGCAGGGCAGTCGGTAAAGATAAATTACATTTTTCGCCAGGGATATGGAGTCAGTAATAATGTACCAACTCTGTAGAGTTAAAATATTAATTCCTTCATAAAGACTCCTGTGTATGTCAGAAAGTTTGGGCTTCTGATCTACACCCCTGGTTTTTGCCGTATTTTGCAATGCTTGGTGGCACTTTAACTTGTGATTCTTGGGAGCACGGTCTTTAGGCATCTTATCCGGAAGTATAGATACAGTGGAATGAGGCAAGGGTGAATGTAGAGATGGTGAAATGAGAGTTTACCTTCTGAGCTGAAGGCATGCAGGATCAGTGCTAGCGCACAAATGGTGGCGCACACCAAACACTGGAAACTAGAGTCTTAATACGGATTTCAGGGGGCCATTTTTCACGGTGTCCACCGCAATGTAAACCATGGAAATGCGAGGACTCCGGGTTTTAACAAAATGCTGGCGGAGTCCCCGCGTCACCGAACACCCTGCAGCGTTGCACCTCCGAATATCCCTTCCTCCCAACTTGGGATCTGCAGCATCGCCCCACTCCTGTCTCCTGGTACCCTGCTCCACTACAGCTGCCACCCACAGTAAGTGATAAGACGCATGGTTTAAAAGAAGCACCACCAACTTATTAATGAAGTTGTTTTTTTCCTATTTTGCTTGTGTGTCTTATAATCTGCAAAATGCAATATATTTTCATCTTTTACGTTTTACAAATTACAAAAAGAAAAATCGGCCAATTCAAAAGTTTGGGTACCCTGCAGGCTTAGTGCCTAGTAGCACCCCCTTTTTTCTCTGATCGCCCATGACTGCACCACGGAGAGAGGGGATCCGCCCACCAAGGACAGGAAACCTACGGATAAAAAGGCGGTACCACTCTCCTGCATCAGTTGGTTTCCTGTCCTTGATGGGAGACCTACGGACTTACCAGTTCGACGTTGTAATTCCGGGGCCAACCAGTCCGACTCGGGCAGCTGGGGTCCCTCTGCCTCGGCTAGGGTGGTGACCCGAAGCGCCACCGCTGGGAGCCAGTGGGCGGGGGAGGTGACAAGGAGTTCGCGGTCACCTCCCCAGGTAAGATGCAGCAGCGGCAACATCCAGGGGGGTCCCTCTGTGGTTGCGGGAGGTGCAGCGCGACCCTCCCTAAAAACAAGCATCAGTCTGCACGCTGCACTGCCATCGGGCGTGCAGAGTAACGCGCTATAGGGACTGCATAGGACCGGGGGTGCCGGTCAGCAGCGCCATATCTGCTTCCCGGGCGCCATCTTGAAAGTTCGGCGCATGCCCGGGATCTAAGCTGGTCTCGCGAGGTTAGGACGCTTCCGCGCAGGCACCGGCGGATCGCCGCTCGAGCGCTTGGCGCGGTCTGCGCAGGTGCCGGCGGGGTTGCCGCTCGGGCGCTTGGTGCGGTCTGCGCAGGCGCTGGCGGGGCTTCCGCTCGGGCGCTTGGCGCGGTCTGCGCAGGCGCCGGCGGGGTTGCCGCTCGGGCGGTCTGCGCAGGCGCCGGCGGGGTTGCCGCTCGGGCGCCTGGCGCGGTCTGTGAGCTCATGCGCAGGCGCCGGGCTTGATGCGCAGGCGCTGGCGTTCGGCGCTCCTCGCCGTGGAGCAGGCGCTACTGCGCAAGTGCAAGAAGAAAAAAAAAAAAAAAAAAAAAGCGGCGGGAGGGTTTAAATAGGAGAATCCACATCCTCCCAGTGGCTCTGCAATAATAGGCAGGAGCCTCAAGAGCTAATAGTTGCCGCAGCGCCAGCTCAGCTCGAGTATCAAGGCAGCATCCGCAGACCAGCAGCAGTATGAGCGACCCGGCATCACCTTTGCCCGAATCACCTCCACCTGTAGCGTCGCCGCAGCAGCAGCAGCAGCAAAAAAGGCGACAGCAGAAAGGGCACCAGGACACCAGCAAAGAACGCCAAAGGTCCCAACACAGTAAGGAGTCCAGTACGGCGTCGGGGGAAAAAGCCAGAGGCAGAGAATCCCCAACCGGTATTTATGGGTCCTGGAGGTGGTAAGTGGATCTTCGTGAAAGTCAGAGACAGTAAGATTGTTATTTGTCTCTTTTAGGGGAGGAAAAGCGTAGGTAAAACTAAGCACAAAATTTGTGCCATCTGTAGAGAGCATCTTCCACCTACCTGGGAGAAGAGACTATGCAATACTTGCATTCAGCAGACTGTATCTGAAAACCTTCCTGGGTTTGCAACAGATCTAAAAAGCCTAATTAAGGAGCAAGTGGAGGACACCTTTAGATCACTAAAAAGTGGGGAAAAAAAGGAGAAAGACCAGACACAGGTCTCCATCTCCAGTCTCAAAATCCGACAGCGATAGTGAGAGTTCAGTGTCCTCCGACTCCTCCTCCTCATCTTCATCGTCTACTTCTTCCTCAGGGGGACATAACTGTTTCCCACTAGAGGATACCGATGGCCTCATAAAAGCTGTGAGAAGTACCATGGGTTTGGTAGACTCCCACCCTAAAAAATCGGTACAAGACATCATGTTTGGGGGCCTGGAACAGAAAAAGAGAAGAGCTTTTCCGCTTAACGAAGCAATAGCAGCCTTAATTAAGAAAGAATGGAAGAAACCCATGAGAAAGACCCTTTTAACTCCGAAAAGGAAATACCCCTTCGAGGAGGAATCCTGCTCCTTTTGGGAGAAGGCCCCCAAATTAGACGTAGCAATTGCTAAAGCCTCAAAAAAATTTGCTCTCCCGTTTGAGGACATGGGGTCCTAAAAGACCATATGGACAAGAAGGCAGATGCCTTTCTCAAAGGCTCCTGGGAGGCAGCGGGAGGAGGCCTGAAGCCGGCAGTAGCAGCAGCATGTACTTCACGCTCCCTGATGATTTGGCTGAACCAACTAGAGGGTCATTTAAAGGGGAAAACTTCCCGGGACTCAATGCTCAATACATTACCAGTAATGAGAGGGGCCGCGGCTTTCCTAGCTGACGCCTCGGCCGACTCCATCAGGCTATCCGCCAGAGCAGCAGTGTTTGCTAATGCGGCCAGGCGCGCCCTCTGGCTTAAGAATTGGCCAGGCGACCTGCAAACGAAAACAAAACTGTGTACCATCCCCTGCGAAGGAGAATTTCTGTTCCGTTCCACCTTAGATGACATCTTGGAAAAAGCAGGGGACAAGAAAAAGTCCTTCCCCTCTCTGGGAGGTTTTTCCGTAAGAACCCAGGGAGAGGCCAGGGGAAATGGGAAGATAAGAAGAACAAAAATAAGGGGTTTATCTTTAACAAAAACCTCAATGACAACAAAAAACCTTCACAATGAAGGTTCGCCCCAGGTGGGAGGGAGATTATCTCTCTTTCTCCCAGCCTGGGAAAAGATTACTTCCAGTCGATGGATACTAAACATCATAGAATCAGGACTGAGGTTAACATTCAAGAGGTGCCCTCGTCCCTCTTTCAAGATAACATCCACAAGATCCTCGGCAGAAGAGCAGTTGACGCTAGAAAACGAGGTTGTCGGGTTAGTAAAAAAAGGAGTACTCCTGGAAGTTCCCCCTCAAGAAAGAGGGCAAGGGTACTATTCCCCTCTATTCCTGAGAAAGAAGCCAGACGGTTCCTTCAGGACCATTATCAATTTGAAAAACCTAAACAACTACCTAGAGGTTCAAGCATTCAAGATGGAAACGATAATGTCATCTATCAAAATGCTGTTTCCTCAATGCTTCATGGTGGTCCTGGACCTGAAGGACGCATATTATCACGTCCCAATACACAAGGATCACCAAAGATTCCTCAGAATGGCGGTCCACATCAAGGGAGTCCTAAACCACTTCCAGTTCTCAGCTCTACCATTTGGCCTAGCAATAGCCCCAAGGGTTTTTACAAAGCTGGTCGCAGAGGTAATGGCTCACCTCAGGGAAGAAAACACCCTGATCGTACCATATCTGGACGATTTCCTGGTGATGGGCTCCTCCCCGCAACATTGCAAGAATCAACTAGATTTAGTGATTCATTCTCTAAAGGATCTGGGTTGGCTAATAAACCTAGAAATATCCAGACTGGTGCCTTCTCAGATTCAGGGTACTCCCTCTAGACTCCAAAAAAATGGAATGTCGGCTCCCAGAGAGCAAAATACAAAAGATAAAAAGTTTAGTGTTAAGAGTACAATCTCTCCCCTCCATAACACTTCGTCAGGGCATGTCCCTATTAGGCTCTATGACATCTTGCATCCCTGTGGTCCAGTGGGCCCAACTACATTCAAGAGATCTCCAATGGCAGCTACTGTCAGAGCAAATCCTTCTAGGAGGGCATTTAGACGGGCAGTTAACATTGTCTCCTCGCACCAATCACTCTCTGACTTGGTGGACGTTGCAGGAAAATCTTTCCCAGGGAGTCCCATGGGTAATCCCGATCTCGAAGGTCCTAACTACGGACGCAAGCCCCTCAGGGTGGGGGGCTCATCTGGGCGACCTAGTAGCCCAGGGCATTTGGTCTCCGTCCCTTGCAAACAATTCCTCCAATATGAAGGAACTCCTGGCAGTAAAATTTGCCCTTCAGGAATTCTTGGGAGTCCTTCAATCTCACCATGTAAGGGTGATGTCGGACAATCGGGTGGTAGTATCTTACCTAAATCACCAGGGGGGTACCCGTTCCAAAAATCTAATGGAAGTGACCAACTCGATCCTTCAAATAGCCGAGAGCAACCTTCTATCCCTGACAAGCCTGCACATAAAGGGAGTAGACAATTACAAGGCAGACTTCCTTAGTCGGTCCAGCCTAAAACAGGGGGAATGGGAACTAAATCCAGTGATATTTACCCAGATCACACAAAAATGGGGTGTTCCCAAAATAGATCTCTTTGCGAGCCATTTAAACCAAAAAGTAGCCTCCTTTTGCTCCCTATCTCCCCTGGGGAACCCAGTAGCTGTGGACGCTTTCCTGATTTCTTGGGGTCACCATCTGGTCTATGCCTTCCCTCCTCTCATTCTGATTCCAGCAGTGCTGAGGAAGATTCGGGAGGACGGGGCGTTGGTCATCTTAATTGCCCCGTTCTGGCCGAAGAGACCTTGGTTCTCATGGATGAGGAAGATGTCAATATCCGACCCTTGGGTATTACCAGACCTCCAGGATCTGTTGTCACAGGGCCCAGTCTGTCATCCACGAGTCAAGAACTTGCACTTGACAGCCTGGCTCTTGAGAGGAAAACATTAGAAAGCAGAGGGTTCTCTTCGGGGTTAATCTCAACTCTGTTAAAAAGTAGGAAGCCGGTTACAACAAAACAGTATAGCAAAATATGGAAAAAGTTTCTGTCTTCTTCAGGTGCAAAAATAGGGAAAGAGATTCCCCTTAATTCCATATTAGAGTTCCTACAAAACGGGTTGGAGATGGGTTTAGCCACTAGTACTCTAAAAGTTCACGTGGCGGCATTGGGAGCCCTTTCAATTTTGACTTGGCTTCAAATAGGTGGGTCTCTAGATTCATCAGGGCGGCAGGAAGATCGAGGCCTCTGCCAGTAAAAGTGGTTCCTCAATGGGACTTAAACTTGGTCCTTAAAGCCCTGACTAGT
The DNA here is from genome assembly GCF_032444005.1 of Ranitomeya imitator. Lineage (NCBI taxonomy): Eukaryota > Metazoa > Chordata > Amphibia > Anura > Dendrobatidae > Ranitomeya > Ranitomeya imitator. The sequence goes on from NC_091282.1 coordinate 1,190,474,928, forward strand.
CCTCCATTCGAACCATTACACGAATCTACAATAAAAACGCTATCTCTCAAAACAGCTCTACTAGTCGCCCTCACTTCTGCCCGTAGAGTTAGCGACTTACAGGCTCTCTCAGCCAACCCTCCTCACACACAATTTCTAGAGGATAGGGTCGTTTTAAAAACAGACCCAGCATATCTCCCGAAAGTGGCTTCAAAATTTCACAGGTCTCAAGAGATATCTCTCCCCTCCTTCTGTCCCAACCCTAAAAACAAGGAGGAACAAACATTACATACACTAGATGTAAGAAGATGTCTCTTACATTACCTAGAAGTCACTAGAGAGAGTAGGGAGGATTCCTCTCTGTTTGTGTGTTTCCAGGGTCCCCGGAAGGGGAAAAAAGCATCTAAAGCCACCATAACAAGATGGATCACAGACGCCATCAGTCTCTCATACTCGGCAAGTGGGATGTCCGTTCCCGGGGAGATTAAGGCTCACTCAACAAGGGCAGTAGCGACTTCCTGGGCGGAGAAGGCCGGAGCTTCCATTGACCAGATATGTAGAGCTGCTACCTGGTCTTCACCATCCACATTCTATAGGCACTATAGATTGGACCTAATCTCCTCTTCAGACCTTACTTTCGGTAAAAGGGTTCTAGAGGCGGTGGTCCCTCCCTGAATGTACTATCTATGCAATTCTCTCCGTGGTGCCGTCATGGGCGATCAGAGAAAAATATAGTTCTTACCGATAACGGTATTTCTCTGAGCCCATGACGGCACCCGTACATTCCCTCACTTCACTTATGGGTGCGCACATTAAAAGAGTGCCATAGTCTATTTATAATCTATTTATAGTTTAAAGTCACGCGGTATCTTATTATGCTAAACAGTTAAAATTTACAAATGCCTTAGTAGTCTCCCATCGTTCTCTATGTAAACAACTGATGCAGGAGAGTGGTACCGCCTTTTTATCCGTAGGTTTCCTGTCCTTGGTGGGCGGATCCCCTCTCTCCGTGGTGCCGTCATGGGCTCAGAGAAATACCGTTATCGGTAAGAACTATATTTTTCAAAGTGTCACAGTTTGTAAGCGCTTTTTGTAGCCAGACAAGTCATTTAATTCTTGTTTGGGGGATTTTCATCCATCCTTCCTTGGAAAATTCTTGCAGGCACTCCTATTTCGACGTCTAGCCACAGATTTTCAGTGATGTTCAGATCAGAACCCTATGTTATTTAAATGCACTTTTGCTTTTTACTTATCTAGCTACAGCAGGGTTTATGTTCATTTTGCTTCTTGTAGGTTTTGCATTGTTCATATGTTGTTTTGCATACTTCTGATACTGAATTTTATGGTGAGGATGCAGGAGAGATTTTCTTCTAATGACTCTTCCATGAAGGCCATATTTGTGCAGGTGTCTCTGAACAGTAGAACAATGTACCACAACTCCAGAATCTGCTAAATCTTTCTGAAGGTCTTTATTGTCAAGTGGGGGTTCTAATTTGCCTGTCATGCAATCCTACAAGCAGCTCTCACTGATATTTTGCTTGGTCTTCTAGACCTTATCTTGACTTATCTTCCTGTTAACTGCCATTTCTTAATTACATTTCCAACTGAGGAAAGGGAAACTTGAAAACGCTTTGCTATCTTCTTATAGCCTTCTCCTGCTTTGTGGTCTGCTGCGAATTTCATTTTCAGAGTACTAGGCATCTGCTTATAGAAACTGATGGCTGCTGTTATTTGGCACAAGTTTAGAGAAGGCTGGGTTTTTTAAATCTGGGAAATTTGCATCACCTGGCCTTTCCTAACGATGATGGTGAACAAGCCATAACCCTAACAGGCTCATTAAGGTCTGAAAGCTTAGTCAAAGCTATCTGAGCACACAAACCTCAAAGGGTGCCCAAAATTTTGCATTGGCCCATTTTGTAGCTTTTAACATGTAAAAAGTGTGTGTGGGTATAATTAAAAAAAAAAAAATAATATATATATATATATATATATATATATATATATATATATATATATATATATATATATATATATATATATATATATATATATATATATATATATATATATATATATATATATATATTATTTTTTTTTTCTCAAAAAATAAAGGGAACATTAAAATCCCACATCCTAGATATCACTGAATGAAATATTCCAGTTGTAAATCTTTATTCATTACTTAGTGGAATGTGTTGAGAACAATAAAACCTAAAAATGACCAACGTAAATCACAACTAATATCCCACGGAGGTCTGGAGTTGGAATGATGCTCAAAATCAAAGTGGAAAATGAAGTTACAGGCTGATCCAACTTCAGTGGAAATGCCTCAAGACAAGGAACTGATGCTCAGTAGTGTGTGTGGCCTCCACGTGCCTGTATGTTCTCCCTACAACGCCAGGGCATGCTCCTGATCAGGTGGCGGATGGTCTCCTGAGGGATCTCCTCCCAAACCTGGACTAAAGCATCCGCCAACTCCTGGATAGTCTGTGGTGCAACGTGATGTTGGTGGATGGTGCGAGACATGATGTCCCAGATGTGTTCAATCGGATTCAAGTCTGGGGAACGGGCGGACCAGTCCATAGCTTCAATGCCTTCATCTTGCAGGAACTGCTGACACACTCCAGCCACATGAGGTCTGGCATTGTCCTGCATTTGGAGGAACCCAGGGCCAATCGCACCAGCATAAGGTCTCATAAGGGGTCTGACGATCTCATCTTGGTACCCAATGGCAGTCAGGCTACCTCTGGCGATCACATGGAGGGCTGTGCGGCCCTTCAAAGAAATGCCACTCCACACCATTACTGACCCACTGCCAAATCGGTCATGCTGAAGGATGTTGCAGGCAGCAGATCACTCTCCACGGTGTCTACAGACTGTCATATTTGTCACTTGTGCTCAGTGTGAACCTGCTTTCATCTGTGAAGAGCACAGGGCGCCAGTGGCGAACTTTCCAATCCTGGTGTTCTGTGGCAAATGCCAAGCGTCCTGCACGGTGTTGGGCTGTGAGCACAACCCCCATCTGTGGACATCGGGCACTCAGACCATCCTCATGGAGTCAGTTTCTAACCTTTTGTGCAGACACATGCACGTTTGTGGCGTGCTGGAGGTCATTTTGCAGGGCTCTGGCAGTGCTCCTCCTGTTCCTCCTTGCACAAAGGCGGAGGTAGCGGTCCTGCTGCTGGGTTGTTGTCCTCCTACGGCCTCCTCCACGTCTCCTGGTGTACTGGCCTGTCTCCTGGTAGTGCCTCCAGCCTCTGGACACTATGCCGACAGAACCAGCAAACTTTCTTGCCACATGAGCTGCACTATCTGAGCCACTTGTGTGGGTTGTAGAGTCCGTCTCATGCTACCATGAGTGTGAAAGCACAACCAACATTCAAAAGTGACCAAAACATCGAATTTTACTGAAGAAACCTCCCAATGATAACAGTTTAATCTCCAAAATGAATAAAACCTCACAATGCACTGTTCCAAATTATTAGGCACAGTAGAATTTCTAAACATTTGATTTTGTTTTAAAGAGCTGAAAATGCTCATTTGTTGAATTTGCAGCATTATGAGGTGACATTCACTGAACAAAAAGCAATTTAACTCCAAAACATCCTAACAGGCCAAGTTACATGGTAACATAGGACCCCTTCTTTGAGATCACCTTCACAATTCTTGCATTCATTGAACTAGTGAGTTTTTGGAGAGTTTCTGCTTGTATTTCTTTGCATGAAGTCAGAATAGCCTCCCAGAGCTGCTGTTTTGATGTGAACTGCCTCCCACCCTCATAGATCTTGTGCTGGATGATCCTCCAAATGTTCTTTATAGGGTTGAGGTCAGGCAGGGGAAGATGGTGGCCACACCATGAGTTTATCTCCTTTTATGCCCATAGCAGCCAATGACTCAGAGGTATTCTTTGCAGCATCAGATGGTGCATTGTCAGCATGAAGATGATTTTGCTCCTGAAGGCACGTTTCTGCTTTTTATACCATGAAAGAAAGTTGTCAGTCAGAAACTCTAAATACTTCGCAGAGGTCATTTTCACACCTTTAGGAACATTAAAGGGCCCTACCAGCTGTTTCCCCATGATTCCGGCCCAAAACATGACTCCTTCACCTCCTTGCTGACGTTGCAGACTTGTTGGGGCATGGTGGCCATCCACCAACCATCCACTACTCCATCCATCTGGACTATCCAGGGTTACTCGACACTCATTAGTAAACAAGACTGTTTACAAATTAGTCATCATGTATGTCTGGGCCGACTGCAACCGTTTCTGCTTGTGAACACTGTTTAGGGGTGGCTGAATAGTAGGTTTATGCACCACAGCAAGCCTTTGAAGGATCATACACCTTGAGGTTCGAGGGACTCCAGAGGCACAGCAGCTTCAAATATTTGTTTGCTTCTTTGTAATGGTATTTTGTCAGCTGCTCTCTTAATCCAATTAATTTGTCTGGCAGAAACCTTCCTCATTATGCCTTTATGTGCATGAACTCTGTCTGTTCTCTGTTTCAGTCACAAATCTCTTCACAGTATGATGATCACTAAGTTTTCGTGAAATATCTAATGTTTTCATACCTTGTCCAAGGCATTGCACTATTTAACCTCTTTCTGACCTCGGATGGGATCGTACGTCCGAGGTCAGATACCGCGCTTTGATGCAGGGCTCCGGCGGTGAGCCCGCATCAAAGCCATGACATGTCAGCTGTTTTGAACAGCTGACATGTGCCCGCAATAGCGGCGGGTGAAATCGCGATTCACCCGCCGCTATGAACAAGTTAAATGCCGCTGTCAAACACTGACAGCGACATTTAACCGGCGCTTCCGGCCAGGCGGCCGGAAATGAGCGCATCGCTGACCCCAGTCTCATGATCGGGGGTCAGCGATGCGTCAGAATGGTAGCCATAGAGGTCCTTGAGACCTCTATGGTTACTGATGCAGGCCTGCTGTGAGCGCCACCCTGCATTTCTGCTCCCATGGAGGCTATTGAAGCATGGCAAAAGTAAAAAAAAAAAAAAAAAAAAAAAAAAATTTAAATCGCCCCCTTTCGCCCCATCCAAAATAAATCAATTAAAAAAAAAATCAAACCTACACATTTGGTATCGCCGCATTTAGAATTGCCCGATCGATCAATAAAAAAAAAAAAGGATTAACCTGATCGCTAAACGGCGTAGTGAGAAAAAAATTTGAAACGCCAGAATTACGTTCTTTGGTTGCTGCGACATTGCATTAAAATGCAATAGCGGGTGATCAAAAGAAGTTCATTTCTCTGTCCTCCATAGTGCACACCTGCGCAAGGCAAGATTGCCTTGTGCAGGCATGTACTACGGAGGACAGAGAATGAACTTCAATCCAATATTGCAGCCAGCATGCAGCCAGCGGGTAAGGAAAGGGTGAATCAAACACCTGAAAACCCCGCCTCCATGGCTGAAAATTGTTCCCTCCAAATTCAGGTGACAGAGTCCCTTTAAGGGTATGTGCACACATATCTGTGAGGGCTGCGGTTTTTATTGCGGATTTATCGCGGTTTCTATTGTGGATTCCGCTGCGGGTATAAACCTACAGTTTTCTGTTGGAGCAGATGTAAAACCGCAGGGGAATCCGCACAAAGAATTGACATGCTGCGGAATATATTTTTTTCCGGAGCATGTGCACTGTGGATTTCGTTTCCCATAGGTTAACATTATACTGTAAACGCATGGGGAAACCGCTACGGACCCGCAGCAAAATCCGCAGCGTGTGCACATACCCTTATATTGTGGAACATGATTTTTAAGTAGTTTTCCTTTAATTAGAATCACCTGGAAAACTAAAAATCACATGTGTTTAACCCCTTAGTGACAGAGCCAATTTGGTACTTAATGACCAGGCCAATTTTTGCAATTCTGACCACTGTCACTTTATGAGGTTATAACTCTGGAACGCTTCAACGGATCCCGCTGATTCTGAGATTGTTTTTTCGTGACATCTTGTACTTCATGTTAGTGGTAACATTTCTTCGATATTACTTGCGATTATTTATGAAAAAAACGGAAATGTGGCGAAAATTTGTAAAATTTTGCAATTTTCAAACTTTGTATTTTTATGCCCTTAAATCAGAGAGATATGTCACGAAAAATAGTTAATAAATAACATTTCCCACATGTCTACTTTACATCAGCACAATTTTGGAAACAAAATTTTTTTTTTTAGGGAGTTATAAGGGTTAAAAGTTGACCAGCAATTTCTCATTTTTACAACACCATTTTTTTTAGGGACCACATCACATTTGAAGTCATTTTGAGGGGTCTATATGATAGAAAATAATGAAGTGTGACACCATTCTAAAAACTACACCCCTCAAGGTTCTCAAAACCACATTCAAGAAGTTTATTAACCCTTTACGTGCTTCACAGGAACTGAAACAATGTGGAAGGAAAAAATGAACATTTAACTTTTTTTGCAAACATCTTAATTCAGAACCATATTTTTTATTTTCACAAGTGTAAAAACAGAAATGTAACCATAAATTTTGTTACGCAATTTCTCCTGAATACGCCAATACCCCATATGTGGGGGTAAACCACTTTTTGGGCGCACCGCAGAACTTAGAAGTGAAGGAGCGCCGTTTGACTTTTTCAATGCAGAATTGGCTGGAATTGAGATCAGATGCCATGTCACGTTTAGAGAGCCCCTGATGTGCCTAAACAGTGGAAACCCCTCAAGTGACACCATTTTGGAAACTAGACCCCTTAAGGAACTTATCTAGATGTGTGGTGAGCACTCTGAACCCCCAAGTGCTTCACAGAAGTTTATAACGTAGAGCCGTGAAAATAAAAAATCGCTTTTGTTTACACAAAAATGATCTTTTTGCCCACAAATTTTTATTTTCACAAGGGTAACAGGAGAAATTAGACCACAAAAGTTGTTGTGCAATTTCTCCTGAGTACGCTGATACCCAATATGTGGGGGTAAACCACTGTTAGGGCGCACCGCAGAGCTTGGAAGAGAAGGAGTGCCGTTTTACTTTTTCAATGTAGAATTGGCTGGAATTGAGATTGGACGCCATGTCGCGTTTGCAGAGCCCCTGATGTGCCTAAACAGTGGAAACCCCCCACAAGTGACACCATTTTGGAAACTAGACCCCTTAAGGAACTTATCTAGATGTGAGGCGAGCACTTTGAACCCCCATGTGCTTCACAGAAGTTTATAACGTAGAGCCGTGAAAAAAAAAATTGCATTTTTTCTACAAAAATGATCTTTTTGCCCACAAATTTTTATTTTCACAAGGGTAACAGGAGAAATTAGACCACTAAAGTTGTTGTCCAATTTATCCTGAGTATGCTGATGCCCCATATGTGGGGGTAAACCACTGTTTGGGCGCACGGCAGAGCTCGGAAGGGAAGGAGCGCCATTTTGGAATGCAGACTTAGATAGAATGGTCTGTGGTCATTATGTTGCGTTTGCAGAGCCCCTGATGTACCTAAACAGTAGTAACCCCCCACAAGTGACCCTGTTTTGGAAACTAGACCCCCCAAGGAACTTATATAGATGTGTGGTGAGAACTTTGAATGCCCAAGTGCTTCACAGAAGTTTATAATGCAGAGTCATAAAAAAATATATATATATATATTTTTCCACAAAAATGATTTTGTAGCCCCCAAGTTTTTCTTTTCACAAGGGTAACAAGAGAAATTGGACCCCAGAAGTTGTTGTCCAATTTATCCCGAGTACGCTGATGCCCCATATGTGGGGGTAACCCACTGTTTGGGCGCACGGCAGAGCTCAGAAGGGAGGGAGCACCATTTGACTTTTTGAGCGCAAAATTGGCTGTCGTGTTTGGAGACCCCCTGATGTACCTAAACAGTGGAAACCCCCCAATTCTAGCTCCAACCCTAACCCCAACACACCCCTAACCCTAATCCCAACCTGATCCATAATCCTAATCACTAACCCTAACCATAATCACAACCCTTACCCCAAAACAACCCTAATGTCAACCCTAACCATAACCCTAATCAAAACCCTAAATCCAACACACCCCTAATCCTAATCTCAACCCTAATCCCAAACCTAACCCTAATCCCAAGCGTAACCCTAATGCCAACCCTAACCCTAATACCAACCCTAATCCAAACCCTAACCCTAATCCCAACTCTAACCATAACTTTAGCCCTAACCCTAAGGCTACTTTCACACTTGCGTCGTTTGGCATTCCGTCGCAATCCGTCGTTTTGGACAAGAAACGGATCCTGCAAATGTGCCCGCAGGATGCGTTTTTTGCCCATAGACTTGTATTGCCGACGGATCGTGACGGATGGCCACACGTCGCGTCCGTCGTGCACTGGATCAGTTGTGTTTTGGCAGACCGTCGGCACAAAAAAAGTTCAATGAAACGTTTTTTGTACGTCGCATCCGCCATTTCTGACCGCGCATGCGTGGCCGTAACTCCGCCCCCTCCTCCCCAGGACATAGATTGGGCAGCGGATGCGTTGAAAAACTACAGCTGCTGCCCACGTTGTGCACAATTTTCACAACGTGCGTCGGTATGTCGGGCCGACGCATTGCGACGGCCCCATACCGACGTAAGTGTGAAAGAAGCCTAACCCTAAATTTAGCCCCAACCCTAACCCTAAATTTAGCCCCAACCCTAACCCTAAATTTAGCCCCAACCCTAACCCTAAATTTAGCCCCAACCCTAGCCCTAACCCTACCCCTAGCCCTACCCCCTACCCCTAACCCTACTTTTAGCCCCAACTGCTGTTCTCCTGCCGGCCGGCAGATGGAGACAGATGGCGGGCGCACTGCGCATGCGCCCGCCATTTTCTTCTGCCGGCGGCCAGGAGGAGCAGCAAGAGGATCCAGGGACACAGGTGAGTATTGTAGGGTCCCCGAATCCCCCTATTTCTCTGTCCTCTGATGTGCGATCACATCAGAGGGCAGAGAATTACACTTTACTTTTTTTTTTTTTTTTGCGGTCGGTGGTAAACAGTTAATTACCGGCGATCGCAAAACAGGGGTCGGTAAAACCGACCCCGATCGTGCTCTTTGGGATCTCGGCTACCCCCGGCAGCCGAGACCCCAAAGATTCTCGCGGGGGCGGGCGCACTGCGCATGCGCCCGCCATTTTGAAGATGGCGGCGCCCATCGGGAGACACGAGGAGCATCGGGGGGAGCTAGGTGAGTATTGGGGGGCTACCTGGGACCCCTTTTCTCTGTCCTCCGATGTGCGATCACATCGGAGGACAGAGAAATTAAAAAGAGATCGCGTTTTTTTGTTTTTTTTTTTTGCGATCGCCGGTAAACGGTTAATTACCGGCGATCGCAAATGCGGGGAGGGTAAAAAAAACCCCCGAATCATGTTCTCTGGGGTCTCGGCTACCCCCGGCAGCCGAGACCCCGGAGAAAATCCGACTCTGGGGGGCGCTATTTACTTTTTCCACAGCGCCGTTAATTAACGGCGCTGTGGTTTAAGTACCCTTAGCGGCCGTCGTTAAAAGGCGTATCGGCGGTCGCTAAAGGGTTAAGATTGATTCAGTGATTTTTTTATTTTTTTATTTTTTATTTATTTTTTCTCCTGAAATGCAAACGAAATGTCACCTGTAGCTTTTGACCTTTTAGGCTAGTTTCACACTAGCGTTTTGAGGAGCTGCGGACTTCCTCCGTGAAGCCCCGCCCTCGGCCGCACCTCCACCGCTAGCCCCGCCTACTTCTGCGTGCGGCCTGCGTACCTATCCTTAACATTAGGTACGCAGATCGCGCCGCTGTATGCGGATGCTTCCGCATGCGTCGTTTTGATAATGCTGCGACCAGCGTAGAACGCAGCTTGTAGTAATTTTTTTTTCTTCTCCGCATCGTCAAAACGAAGGTAGGATGATTGCAGACAAACTTTTTTTAGTTTCTAATTTCATTTGTGATATATTTATTTCCCATGTCAGGGGTGTCCAATATATAGCCAGCTATTAAGTTATGGAGTTTTTAGATTTCCATAATGACTGACTGATGTAGGCACTAACTCGCTTAGGAGATGCCAATGGATGACATTTGTTGTTCTGCCGTATAGGATTTTTTTTTTTTTTCCATTTTATTTTGGATTTCTGTTGGGTGCAGGAGTTGTACACGGCTGATTTGTGTCTCATCAATGGAAGCCTAGGCTAGACCACATATTGCCATACCGATCATTCAATAAGTTGTTTTCGCCAAATCATCAGTTTAAAGGCCCCGTCACACATAGCGACGCTGCAGCGATACCGACAACGATCCGGATCGCTGCAGCGTCGCTGTTTGGTCGCTGGAGAGCTGTCACACAGACAGCTCTCCAGCGACCAACGATCCCGAGGTCCCCGGTAACCAGGGTAAACATCGGGTAACTAAGCGCAGGGCCGCGCTTAGTAGCCCGATGTTTACCCTGGTTACCATCCTAAAAGTAAAAAAAAACAAACAGTACATACTTACCTACAGCCGTCTGTCCTCCAGCGCTGTGCTCTGCTCTCCTCCTGCACTGGCTGTGAGCGTCGGTCAGCCGGAAAGCAGAGCGGTGACGTCACCGCTCTGCTTTCCGGCTGCTGTGCTCACAGCCAGTACAGGAGGAGTGCAGAGCACAGCGCTGGAGGACAGACGGCTGTAGGTAAGTATGTACTGTTTGTTTTTTTTTACTTTTAGGATGGTAACCAGGGTAAACATCGGGTTACTAAGCGCGGCCCTGCGCTTAGTTACCCGATGTTTACCCTGGTTACCAGTGAAGACATCGCTGGATCGGTGTCACACACGCCGATCCAGCGATGTCAGCAGGAGTCCAGCGACGAAATAAAGTTCTGGACTTTATTCAGCGACCAACGATCTCCCAGCAGGGGCCTGATCGTTGGTCGCTGTCACACATAACGATTTTATTAACGATATCGTTGCTACGTCACAAAAAGCAACGATATCGTTAACAATATCGTTATGTGTGAAGGTACCTTAACTCTTACAGGAAAGATATATCTATTTGTACCGTGTTAGCCAGTAGATAGAAAAACATTTAGAATTGAGAGTCCTCAGTGGTTGATACCTATTAATGGCAAACTGATAAGATGGTAACAAATTGCAAGCTTTCGAGACTATTCAGGTCTCTTCATCAGGTATCCAAGAAGTATAGTTTCTCCTTGCGGAGAGTGACATGATAACCATGTCGAGGTGAGGAGACTTAAAGCCGCAATGCTCCTCTGGGAAATATGCAAATTGTCTCTTCAGAGAGGAAGAGGACTAGAACTCTAGTGCCACCTATTGGAAGTAACAACCCTAACAGTCAATGTCGACCCTTTAACAAGCCTTGTCACATCACTTAGGATAATAGCCAAACCACTTATCATGTCACTCTCCGCAAGGAGAAGCAATACTTCTTGGATCCCGGTCAGACGCCTGTCAATCAGCCAAACCAGATCTACACTTTGCACTGACGAGGAGCAGTACCCCGAAACAGTGTCTGCAAATTGAGATTCTGGTTTGGCTATTATCCTAAGTCATGTGACAAGGCTCGTTAAATGGTCGACATTGACTGTTAGGATTGCTACTTCCAATAGGTGGCACTAGAGTTCTAATCCTCTTCCTCTCTGAAGAGACAATTTTCAGCAGGTATAAGAGATGAAAAGACCTGAGTAGTCTCGAAAGTTTGCAATTTGTTACCATCTTTTCAGTGAGCCATTAAAAGGTATCAACCACTGAGGACTCTCAATTCTAAATATTTTTCTAGTTTAACTCTTGGCTTTGTTGCCCAAGACAACAACTTTCAAACACCAACGATGAATGACGAGTTATTCTGAAAATTACCATCGGACATCCCCAATCTTGGGCAGGTTCGCTTTACTTTTCAGGTACTTTTCGGATGGCAACATAGGTAAGTGTAAAATAAGACTTGCAAAATGATTGAGGCTTTTACGCATTATGTTGGGCATTAATTTTCAGGATGAGAAATGTCTGGATTGTCCTAATCTGACATCTCCGTAAAGTGTGGACTAACTTGAGAATTATTTTTTTTGCGAAGACACTGTGTGAAACATGGCCTACTTCACTACTAGTACAATAGGGCATTCATGTTAGATACAGGCGGCTTAAGGCCTAAGTCCCCAGAATAAAACAAGATGTGATATGAAATAATTTGACAAATTTTAAGACTATAAAACATTGTTATGAAACCTGAGGACTTTGATGGTGTTTGGCGAAGCTTCTCTGCGGCACAGATCTTCTCCTTTCAACTACATCATGAAGTGACTAGCGAGCACATATAGTAACATAGTAACATAGTTAGTAAGGCCGAAAAAAGACATTTGTCCATCCAGTTCAGCCTATATTCCATCATAATAAATACCCAGATCTACGTCCTTCTACAGAACCTAATAATTGTATGATACAATATTGTTCTGCTCCAGGAAGACATCCAGGCCTCTCTTGAACCCCTCGACTGAGTTCGCCATCACCACCTCCTCCGGCAAGCAATTCCAGATTCTCACTGCCCTAACAGTAAAGAATCCTCTTCTATGTTGGTGGAAAAACCTTCTCTCCTCCAGACGCAAAGAATGCCCCCTTGTGCCCGTCACCTTCCTTGGTATAAACAGATCCTCAGCGAGATATTTGTATTGTCCCCTTATATACTTATACATGGTTATTAGATCGCCCCTCAGTCGTCTTTTTTCTAGACTAAATAATCCTAATTT